>NC_064885.1:7500-650625 GCF_929443795.1 Astur gentilis | reverse complement strand
TGATGTTGAAATTGGTGTTTTAACCCGCACGTTGCACTTTGGCAAGGTATTAGGGAATCATACTTCTATATGCATGGCGCTTTTAGTTTAAGATGTGATTTTATTTTTTTTTTTTATTGGTGTATATAAAGATTGGTTCTTTAGCTACTAATGTCTCGGCAAAATCCATCTGCAGTCATTTGTGGCCTGAAGGGACCGTTTCCTGGGCAGAAATGCTGTCTTGGAGGAATGGGGAGCTGATTGCTGAGTCTCTGGCAGAAAGTCAGCTGTGCAGGAGAGGCAGAGTAGTCAAAAGCAAGCCTTAGTCTTAAGGGCAAATGTGGCTTCTCTAGCCTTCAACATTCTAATTACATGCTTGTAATAACTGTACAGGATTATATATGTGTATGTTAAAGAAAAACTGAACTGTTAAATATGAGGCAGCAGCTTGGAGCTGGCATTGATCACCTGCTGTGGGAGTTTGTGTAGCATCCAGGTGAATTCTGGAGATGTTAGTCCTCTTACCAGTGAATCACAGAAGTCACTCCTGCTATGACAGCACATGGTATTAAGTGTTTTTTACAGGATCTCAGTGTTTTAGATTTTAATTTTTTATTTTTCTCTGGGAAAACAGGATGCTCTTTTTACTTGTAACTCTAGTAGAGTTTTATAAGTCTAATAGAGTTTTAACAATATATTTGTATCTGTCTTATTGATGACAAATGCACAGGCAAAACAGCTAATACCAACATTGAAATTGTCATAATTGCATTTTGAAGTAAACATGCTCTTCTGATGAACAGAAGTGGTTTGTTTCTCTGGGAGTTATTATTTTAGGCTTTGTCAGTCTGCAGTACTGGATATAGCTGGGTTTCATTTGGAAGGTTTCTGAGAGCAGTTTAAGAAAAAAAAAGTTTGTTTTCATTTTAAAAGATGGATCTTATTTCTGGGAAGACCTCGTGGCTGGAAGAATGGGCCACAAAGTAAAATGCAAAGCTTGGATTTAAGTAACTGCACAACAATTTTCTGTACCTTTCAATTTATAGAGCTTATTTAATGCTAGCTTTTTGCTTCATAAAAATCTCTCTTCAGTGCCACCAAAGAACAAATCTGCCTTCACTTGGGGTTGTCATTCATTGCCACGATCTTCGTATTATTTCAGCGTATGTATGTATCTATATACACATCAGAGCATATTTTGAGTTGGAAAGGACCCCTAAGGATTGAGTCCCCCTTCATCCTTACCCAGAGGCTCTCAACTGTGTTAACACCGATGGCAAGTGCTGTACCATCCGACCCCCCCCCCAGCCTCGCCTGCCCTGCCTATTCTTCCTGAAAAGCCTATAACGGTCCATCACAATGTGCCAGCCGCAGGACTCGTCCCACCAGATTTTGCTTATGCCAATGATGTCATAGGTCTGGGACTGGGCCAAAGCTTCTTATTCTTCTTGTTTATGCCTCATAGAATCAGCATGGTTTGGGTTGGAAGGGACCTTTAAAGGTCATCTATTCCACCCTCCCCTGCAAAGAGCAGGGACATCTTCAACTCCATCAGGTTGCTGACCTAGTCCAACCTGATTGTGAATGTTTCTGGGGATGGGGTACCTACCATCTCTCTGGGCAGCCTGTGCCAGTGTTTCACCACGCTGCACCCATTAGTATAAAGATATTTCAAACGTGCTCCAGTGTACTTGGCGCATCATGGAGTAGACTGAAGGACCTCACTAGCACACTGTCCCTCCAACATTGGCATGCCACCCCCAGCCTTATCTCTAGCAAGCCTGATTTTACCCCTCTCCTCCTGCAAATCTGTTTTAAAGCTTTTTCAATGAGCCCTGCTAACTCCTGTGCAAAGATCCTTCTCCCCCTTTGAGAAAGCTGTGCCCCATCTGGTGCCAGCAGGCCTGTGATCAAAAACCCCAAAGTTCTGCTGGTGACACCAGTCCCAGAGCCAGGTATTGATCTGCTGGCTTTTCCCATTCCTCCCTTCCTCATTCCCTGCAGCTGGAAGGCTAGAGGAGAAAGCTGCGTGTGCTCCTGATCCCTTTATTGGTCATCCCAAAGCCCCAAAGTCTCTCTTGATCGCCCTTGGACTTCTTACTGCAGCCTCACGGCTGCCTCCATGGAAAAGCAGAGCTGGGCAGTGAGGCGAGGGCTGCCGGGGTTTTTTTTTTACAGGCGGGGGGGGGCTTGGCTGTGGGAGCTCCCGGCCCTGCCCAGGTCTCCTTGCTGCTGCCATCGACTGCCCACTCATTTCTGATTTAGTAAGTACAGGGAAGGTGTTTTTCTTTTTTTTTTTTTTTTTTTTTTCTTAAGTGGGAGTCGCTTGCACTGGAGTTTATTTAGGTCACCCATTATCTTCCAGGTTTTTGCCTGAAATAGCGACCCTCGTTGCCAGCAGGATGGCCCTGAGGCAGCTGCTGAGGAGGAAACCTGTGGCCAGTGCCTCAGCCTGGCCGTTGGAGCTGGGGGCTCGATCTGAGAGGGGGTCTGCGGGTGGTGGGAGGGGGTCTGCTGGGCCCCACAGGGGGGTGACAGGGATGCGGATGACACCCGCCAGCTCGACAATGTCAAATGCAAGGTGCGGGATTAGCAGTAAGGCTCAGGAGAGCTGCTGTGATGGGGAATAACATGGTGCGCTTGGACTGAACATAGGAGCGACAGGACAGGAAGGGAGCGCTGCCTCGAGAGCACGTGGGACACCCGTCTGTGCTGCTTAAACTGGCTTTGTCTGGCCAAAACGGGTCTGTGGCTTAGTGACAATGTTCTTGGCCTCTCTGGCACCGTCTGTAGAGGGAGGTTCCCAGAAATCCATGTGCTTCTGCCAAATCCGTGGCTGATCTAGATTGACTGGCAATTTGGCCTTGAACATTGCGTTTGGCCGAGTCCAGCAGAGCATATTGTTTGCCTCAGGACTGTAAGATCTCTTGACAGCCTTTGAATTTGCATGTCCTAGGATCACCTTGGCCAGCCTGAGCTGCCCTGGGGGGTGCTGACACCCCCAGCTCTATGGAGCTTTTTAACAGATGCTACTTCTCCTGCCTCCGTCACTCAGAGATCCTCTGGGGTCACATTCAGCCCAAAGCATTGCAATATTTGATTACTTCCTTCGGTGGGATTTGGTGGGGTTTTTGTTGCTTGTGAAAGCCCAACTTGTCTCTGTTAAGCCGATGATGCTGAGCTGTTTCATGGTTTCAGGTGCCAAGACCTTCTCACTCCCGTCACTGCGACTGGCCAAAATACAAATAAGAGGGTGACCTTATCTGTGCTGAATATTAAAACAGCAGAATTATTGATACATGCTTCTTCAAGGTGGTTACAAATTGTTCTTCCTGAAGTCTGGGAGTTGTTTTGGCAGTTGTTATACTATTACTCCCAACAGAGATAGAAGCCTGTGGATATTCAAAGACCTTGGTTTTATCATGTGAGGCTTTTCCGTGTAAAACTGTAACCCTGTTTTTGCCAACCTTTTGACAACCCTGCTCCAATACAAGGCTAACGGTAGAGCGTCTACTGATGAGGCTGGTGCCAATCAAGCTGGTGTCTGTAACGCAGAGCTGCATTACGTGGTGTGGATACGCACTGCGCCTTGGGGAGAGCTGGCATTTACGAGACCAAACGCTAAGCACTTGTGAGGACCTTACTGTGTGACAACGGATTCATAAAAGAACAAAGCCAGATGTTTTCAGCGATGTTCTCCTATCACTGCCGCCAGTTTCTGACTTGGTGACTTCTGACTGCAGGCCAAAAGGGGCAAGTAGTTCAGGCAGTTTGTTGGTACAAACTTAGAAACTGAATGGGAACAGCAAGTATTTACTCTGAAGAACAGTCACTTCAAAACACGAAGTTTGGAGAAGCGTAAGTGCTATATTTACAGTAGATGTGTAACGTGCACCAAAGGAATTGTGCAGCGATGGTGCCCACTGCTCTCGACAGACCGTAAAGGGTGGACAGCTGCTGAGGCTGAAAGGGGGGTGCCTGGGCTACCGATGTCTTGGTCCAGACAGCCAAACCCGGCCCAGGTCTGCGTTCACCCAGCGCAGAGGAACGCGGCGGGCCGGCCCCGCGCAACGCCTTGACAAACCCCTGGAGAACCTTAACCGGAAGCGCGGGGGGCTTTTGAATTAAGGCAGAACTCGGCTCACAGGACGCGGACTGTTTGCAGTAGCTGGGTGTGAGAGACGGAAAGCGTTAACGCCTCAAACGTTGCGGTGCGGCAGGCTGTGCAGGGCAGGAACCCCCGCCGGGCCGCCGCGGGTCCGCCGGGGCCGGCGCATGCGCAGCTCCCTCGTCTGAGCGTGCTGGGTGGCGTCTGCAGGGAGCGAGCGCACCGCCCCCTTTCCCGAAGGTTCTGAAAGCGCAGGCTGCGCGTGGCGCCTCATTAGCCTAATGAGCCCGAGTGCCCGCCCGAAGGCGGGGCGAGTAGGTGATAAAAGGGCGGCGAGGGAAGCCCCCGGCGTGCCCCCGGCGGAGCTGGACCCCTCGGCTGGCGGGAGCGGCGCTGGAGCCGGGGCTGGTGACATCTTTCTCTCTCTTCTCTTCTGTAGTCCCCGCGCCTCGTCCCTTCAGACGCGAGCCGCTGACCGGGGCTGGGACGAGGAGCGGATCCAGGCGCCCTCGGGCTCCTCTCTGAGGAGGAGCCTGGAAAGCGAGGGGGTCCGCTCGGAGCCCCCTGACCCCGTGGGAGGGATCTCGCCTTCCCTGAGGTGATGTCCGTGGGGTCCGTCGGTTACGGCCTGGCTGAGGCAGTTCATGGCAGTTCCTGCTGTGAGAGACCCCGCCGCCTCCTGGTACAGGTCCCGGGTTCGGGCTGCTCCTGCCGTGAAGAAAACGTTCCGCTGACCGTTTGGTGTCACTTCACCTTAATTTAGTGTGAGGGAGTTCCGAACTCGCCACAGCCCCTCCCTGGTCTGTCTGGTACGGGTCGTGACGCTTGGGTATCGCGTGGTGCAAAGCCACAAGGAGAAAAAATTGTCTAGCGTGTTACTGATTCTGCATATTTTCCTGAAGCTCAAGGAAAACAGCGTCTTTGAACCTTGGCGTTGCCAGTACGCTAATCCTTGCAAAATGAAAATTACCACCTGCCCTTCTGAGCAGTGACTGGCATTTGGGTCTAACTGCTCTGGTGGGTTTGGATGGGGTGTTGGACAAAGTACATGAACACGTGTCATTTCCATGAATATTTGGTTTATGTTCCTCCGTAATGTTATGTATGATATCTGGCATATATAATAATTTAACACCCTTTTTAATCCTCATTTATGTTCTGCATAGGGCCAGCATGTAGGTCCTCCACTTCCTTCTGCTTGACCCTCTTGGAAGAGGTAGTGACTATAATGACTACGATACTGCGTTTCTCTTGCTATTCTCATTATCAGGAAAATCTTCTGAAATCTACGCTGCTTCAGTGCAGCACTTCCCCTCTATTTGCCCTTTTGTGTATCCAAAACCAAGTCACTTCATGACTCCCTTGTCTGTTTTATTGCACAAATAGCAATATAAAAATATCATTGAGGCATCTTTTCAGACTTACAACTTGCACTTAGAAATCTTTTTTAATGTTTCCTTGCATGGACTGTTTATCAGTCGTAATGGGTTTTTTAAACAACCTTTTTATTACCCTGAAATGGCTGAAGGAGATGATCCTCAGCAGTTGATAAACCAAAAGAAATCTGTTTGAAGTCGACAGAATGATGCTAACTTTTTTACCAGCTCAAGAAATGGTCCTTGACAGCACTAGAACAGCAGGATGACTGACTCCTGAGCCATATAACTTTATGGCAAAACTCAGGTGTATTCAGTGGGGGTGAGAGCAGAGAATGAGATGCTTTTTATCTGGTCTTGAAAGCAACGAAAGCTCTCTAAACTTAGCGGTATGCTTTTTCTTTAAAATCTGGTTTCTTGGAGCACCATTTGCTGATGATTTAAATACCCTTTTTTTTTTAAGTCTTCTTCCAAATTGAAAGGTTGCTCTGCTGTCCCTTTTGAAATTTGGATTCAGTAGCCTGGATGACAGGAAGAGTTTCTGGGGAAAGTGGTCTTTGAGGGCTCTGTGGTGCCGACTTACTGATCTTCCCAACAGAAGGGGAGCACAAGTTTTATCTTTTAACATGCCTGATCTTTGCCATAACAAATGTAGTTTTGTCTTTAACAGCACCTTTAGTGGTGGGTATGAAGGTGTGTGGGTAACAGGCCTCCCTGCACTACAAGGGAGACTACTGCTTTCTAAGGAGATGTTCTCAGCAGCAGCATTGCTGCTTCCTTCCCCCCTTTCCTTTCACTTCCTTTTGCTACAAAGCCCATAAAGTAAAAATACAATAAAAGGATGGAAACCCAAAACAAGCAGTCCCATTTCAAAGGTTAAGAAAGTTGCTGTGTAAGTTGCTTCCCTAGTAGGTGATACTGTACCATGGTTTGTGAGATTCACTCTGAGAGACAGATTTTTTAAAAAAAAAAAAAAAAAAAAAATCTTTTTGGCCTGCGGAGACTTTTGATTAAGACCTAATGCTGTCTGCTCCTTCAGGGATCCCCTGTGTCTCACAGAGACGACAGCTCTCCTTGCAGTGAAACCAAAGTGCTGCCAAAGCAATGATATGTTGCACGGGATGGGATTCCCCTCCACCGCTCTCTTCTGTCTTACTGCCTGACTGGGGCTGGGAGTAAAATGCTTGCTAAGCACTTCTGCCTCAAAGCTTGCTTGTCTCTGACAATTATGGTGACTGCCACCGGTAATTCGGCACAAGTTTCCCGAAGGAGAGCTGCAGGCAGAACCGCAGCAGATGAGGGTGGTTGTGGACAGTGCGGGGTGCACCCCACCAGCTGCCGCGGTGGCCCCATGCCCTCACCCCCCGATTTGGGAGCTGCAGTCAGTCCTCTGCTCTGTGCAGGGACTGGAGCTCCTGGGGGCTGGCGTCCTTGAAGGCAATGCAGGGGAGCAACCCTTCTCTGTTACCCCCGGTCATCTGTCCTGTGTGGTGCCCTTCGTGGGTGCTCGCCTGGTAGGAACTGAGCTCCCAGGGGCACTGCTGGGAAGAGGGCAGAAGTGGGCAGGAAGGGAGCAGTGATGGCCCCCACAGTCCCAGGGGCTGTGTGGGGAGCATCCAGTGTCCACAGAGCAGTCGGGGCTGTTTGTAAAACCTTACTTTCTATGTGAAAAGACTGCCCTTATTTCATTGATTGCAAAGTTAAGGGGCTGGCTTTCTAAACTGCTGCCAGCTTGGCGAGTCTCAGCTGTGCTGTGCCAAGCTGTCTGGCAAATTTCTCCTGCTTTGCAGAATCCCAGCAGCTCTGGTTGCTCCTGGTCTTGTCCTGCAGCATCTTGCTGCCAGGCAGGTGTTCACAAGCCGGGGGGGGGGGGGGGGGGGGGGAGTTGGGTTGGAGCCAGTGACCCCAGCCTCTGTGGTATCCTTTAAGAGCGTAGCATCCTGAGGAAGGTTTTGTCCTTCTTTCCCATAGACTTGCGGGGTGAGACTCCAGGCTAGTTTCTGTGGTCTTTCAGCTTCTGTATCAAACTGTTCCTTTGCAGAAGTTGCTGTTAGGATTCATTGTGAAAACTGCACTAGGATGTAAGGTGAAAGCCAAGTGAAGTTTAAAATTGCCAGATGCAGCATCTGGAGAAGAAGAAGCCTATAGAAGCTGAAGGGGAGCTAACAATGGGCTTTTAGTTTAAAATCAAATTCAGAGGAAACCAGAGAGACCGTTTTCGGTCCCAGGAAGGTCAGGCTGTGTTGTTGCTTCTTTGGTGTTGCCTCTTAATGGCTGTTAGGTTAGTTTAGTTCCGTTATTATCTTGGTGCAGCTCTCAAGCTGGAGACTTTTTTCTCAAGAGTATTCTTCAAATGTATTTCCAAATGTCCCATTTACCCTTTAACGGTTGTTGGCTGCACCCTTTCACATACCTTGGTGAATATGGAGTATACAGCACCTTTGTGTCACCTTTGGACTAATGGAGTCATCCTTTTGTAAGCTTTCTGGCTTCTTCCCAAAGCCTATTTGCAGACCACAGGATGCTTAAAGTGCCTGTACCTGACTCGTAGTGAATCCAGCCTGTTCATCTCCTGTGTTTGGAGTCTTTCCATGGTTACAAGAAGCTTGTTTTATCGATTGCTGGAGCCATGTTCATGACTTTTAAAAAACATTTATGGCTTTTGTTAAAAGTTATTTAATTCAGGTGTTGACAGGATGGCTTCTGACAGTCTAAGCACTGTACAGAGAGGCAATAATGGGCACTTTGGTAATGAAAAGCATCCTGCAAAGGTTTACATGTGTGTGTAGCTTGCACACTGTGAACAGTGCATGGGCTTCTGTGTTGAAACTTGGTGGGAAAGTGAAGGAGGTAAAAATCTCCTGATTTTTAACATGAGAGACCCCCCCCTCCCAGGTACAGCACGTGCTGGCAGCCACCTGCGGCAGCAGCTTGCAGTGGTGACAGCCCTTCCTGCAGCGAGCGCCTGCACAGGCTTTGGTCCCAATTCTTACCAAAAGAAAATAACAAATTGTCCTAAAACTGCTAACAGATGTGGAGAATAATTTGTACCTCTTTTCACATTGACATAAAAGTTAAGAGGTATAAGAATAAAGATTTCACAAAGGAAAAATACAATTTCTTTAAAGCAGCTTTCTCAACTATGCGGTGAATTATGGTTTCAAGATAAAAAGAAACATGATTATTTTTGAAGCTGAAGAGGACAAGCATGGCCTTTTTTCTACAGTCTTGTTTTCTTTATTTTAGTCAATAAACAGACACTTGGAAGATACAAAGCACTACTTTGTGGAAAACAGGAGGGAAGAAATCTGAATGGAGCGCAGATATAGGGGATTAATGAATTAGTAGCACAAAGGAGAAATGCAAAGCATGTACCAATGCCGGAAAGAGGCTGAACAGTCCCTTATCTTTAAGCTTGTCAGATAGCAGTGCAGTTCTTTCTAGACTGACTTCTTGGAAAGAAAACATTGTTCAGTGACAAAAAAATTCAGAAGGCTGTTTTTAATTTGGAAGAGAATGAAGCACTACGAGAAAGCTCTGCTTGGCCTAATTAACTAGATCGGTATGTTTTCTTTCCTGAGGCTGGGCTCTATTTTGTTTACATTACTGTTAAAAACAGGCTGAAATGGAAAGTTGTATTTTGGGTTCAGTCCTTAGGTCAGCATGGTCATGGTGATTTTCACTGTGTGTGAGCTCCTACACTGGCACAGAGCCATTCCTCCCTCTCTTCCCCCCCAGTGGCTCCAGCTCACCCCATGGCTCCCTTCCCCACCGGCACCCCGTATGTGCCCTGTCCCTTGGGTGTCAGCGCATGTCCCAGAGCATCTCTCTTTGGCCCTTGGCAGGACACGTCACAGCTACGGGGGTAGATTGAGAAAACACAATAGAGCAATAAAAGTGCTTGAGCTACAACCACCATGAGAGACTGGGGTTTGGTTTTCTGCTGAAATGCTAACGGATGGGGTTGCTGTGCTTTGTTTGGGGGAGCTTGCTGTAGCCATGGGTTTACCTTCAGTCCTGGGGCTCTCAGGACCAAGCTTGGTGTTAGATCCTTCCAAAAAGGGCTACACAGCCTTAACAAAGCACAGTACCAACAAGAGTTATTGTTAGTAATACCGTGCCAAAAAGTTTCTACTCCTGCCTTTAATCAGTCATTATAGGGAGGGAGTATTTCCCTTTCTCTTCCCTGCCAGAACTAACCAACTTACTCACTTTAGAAATGTTTCACCTGTCTGCTGGTACACCAGCTGTTTTTCAGAGGTGAGAATAAGACCAGTGGTCTTCACAGCTAGGGTAGGTCATCTTCTCCTAAACAAGGTGCTAACTCTGTCCTGCTGCCAAGGGGCTGGTCTGGCCCTCAGGTCCTGTGAGGGTGGCAGCGTTGGTGGGGTGGAGGATAATGGTGGGACTGGGCGAGGAGTAGGCACCCCACGTGCAGCTCAGCGAGTCGTTTCACTGCTGTGGTGTGGGAATGCTGCTGTAGCACCTGCTGGTTTCTGCCCCTCTGTAAGCAGGGGCTTGCATCAGTGTTTTTGCTGTGCCCTGAGGCTCTGCTGGCCTGGGCTGAGACAGAGAGTGGGCACTCTGGTGAAGGAAACTCCTGAGAAAGTGGGAAATGCAGAAGAACGCTGCAGAAGGACTGGTGGCTCTTGCAGGTTTGTCAGGTCTCTGCTTGGCTCCGTGAGTAAAACTTTCTCATTTCCTTGGTGCTCAGCTCTGGGAAAGCTTTCAGCCAGAGCAAAGGCTCAGATTCACTAGGGCAGCATAACAAACCTTTCTATGACTTTGTTAAAAAATAATTAGCACTTAGAAATTCAGCCGTCTTGGTGGACAGCCGTTACTGCACGTGCCATGTCAGATGATTTCTTGGCTGTTGATGCTAGCCGCTGGGTTGGTAGGATACTGGTTCTTGCTAACAGTGTTGCTGAGCTTAGCGTTGCTGGTACTGGGGAAGCAGAGGGGTCCCTCGGAGCTGGGTCCCTGGCAGCCCCTCCTGCGCACCCCTTCCCTGGGACCGGCTCTGACGTTATTGGCGTGTCCTGTCTTTACATAAGAACGCATGTAATAGCTCTGCTTAAACATGCCACAGATGTTGCTTCCACAGAAAAATCCCTGCTTTTCATGTGTGTTTTGGTGTTAGTCCTGCTAATAGTGTGTTGAAAGAACATGAAATGTATTTGTTTGGTTAATATTGTATGTTCTCCTTTAAAATTATGAACCAAACAAGAATTAAGGCACCATGCAGCTGGGGCATTATTTAAATCTGTTTGGAAACCTCATGCTAATATTTAAATTGCTTCTCATTTTAATTGAAATATTTACTTCTGGGAAGGTGAAAGATAGAGGCATTGCTTGCAAACCTTCATGGCATTGACGCAGCCGTGGTGGGTGATAAATACCAACTTGCAGAAAAAATAAATATGTAGAAGCATTTTCTCTAGAGGCTCAGCAATGAGAAAATAGTGAGTGAAATGTTTTAGTTATGTGTTGGAAAAATTAGCAAGAGCCTGCATTAATTGAAGTTTACTTCTTTATGTATATCAGTTCCTTATCCTTCTGGGATTCTTAGCAGCAAGAAAGAGACAGAGGAACAGATTAAGCTAACTGTTGGTAACAGCAGAGATAAATTGAGGGTTTAAAGCCTGCGTTGAGACAAATTACTACTAAAAACCTGCTTGCTCTTTTTTCTTGAGTTCTTATAAGGCCAAATACTCGGTAATACAACAGACCTGCTGTTTGTAAACCTGGCTACCGCAGCTACAAAAGGGAATTTAAGCTTTGTGGATGTGATTGTGTTTGTTTTCTTCCATGGCTTGAAAGCGGATGCTGTGGCATCCTTCCACTGTCTCTTCTCCACTCCTTTCCTCAAATTTCCTCTTTGCCATGTTATCGTCTACAAACCAAGACCTGATAGCGTGGAGGGAGCCAGCAGGCAGAGACCGCTGCTGGTGCTGACCTGCTGCCCCTCTGCCCGTCCTGGCCAGCCCTTCCAGCCTCGGTGGCAGTAGCTGGTGTGGAGACTGTCCTCTTGCTGCCCGTGCCGTTCAGCGGGGCTCTAGTGCTGCTGTGGTGTCCAGGTTTAACAGCTAGGTTGAAATCGGGAGAAAGTTTTTTGTTCGCTTTGGGTTGAAAAGAAGCCAGTCTTAAGGTCTTTGTGGTGTGTTTGAAACAAAATGTGTGTTTTATGTGTCACTCGTGTAGAATAAGCTAATTTGGTATTTTGTGGTGGTGTTCTATTAATTTCCATCCCCTTCTACCTTGCAGGTATTTGTTTTAAATTAAAAGTCTGCAATCTGGCTTGGTAATATTAGTAAATTTTAAATCAGCATAAATAATACAGAAATTAAAACCTAAGAAAGCAGGAATGATTTGAACATGGGCACTATCAGAGGCTTTAGCTGCCTCCTGAGCTTTCTGCGTGTTGCTGACACATTGAAAATTATTTATAGAGCAAGTGTGTGCTATTGTTTCTAATTTAAATATGTACACTGACTGTTTTAAGACCTGGAGGCAGCCCCCCACTAGAAGCAGGAAGGCTATTCTGTGCTGTTAGTAATACTGATCAAAGTGGACATGTAGACCAAATCGTGCTGTTGTGGCAAAGGACAGTTCTCCAGGGTCAGGACTGAAATGTGTCATGTTGCATGCCAAGAAGTGGAATTTTTTCTTTTGCTGTGAGTGATGTTTTTTTATTTTTTTTTTTTTTTTTTTCAGCAAGCTGGTTGAAAAGTGTTTTGTTGAATTCGGGTAATCAAAAGCCTATAGCCCTGAGACCTCAGCACCAATTAAGGTGTAGCTGTGGAATCCAGAAATTTAAGTCCAAGGTGCAGTAGATTCAAAAGCCTCAAATGGAGGGTAACTAATCTCTCTGGATATTGTCATTATTTCTGTTTGTTTCTTTGATACTAGCTTGGCATCATCACAGTTCTTAGGGGATCAGCATTTGTGCGTAGCAAGATGTTTGTGAGCCGCTCATTAAGTACGTGACACTAGAAGTAGTGTTGCAAGCAAACAGCAAGGTCTTGGTCTGCTTTGGTCTCTGTGCTCGGCTGCCTGGGCACTGCAGGACGGAAGGAGCCCCGGGGTGAGCCCCCCGAAGGGGATCCCGGCAAGGAGCGTGGCAAGGGCCAGGTACCCTGGGGAGGTGATGCTGTGCCCTGGATGCCAGCACTGCTTTTCAGCATACTTGGCTCTGCGGGGCTAGAGTAATCGACTAAAACACCACTCTAGAACATGGGTTCAGGTGGCGTGTTTTGGGCCGGGCCGGATCAAGTCACACCTTTGCACAGTGGAAAAGTGCCCGGGATTAACTAATTACAGGTCTAACCACTTAGACCTGTGGTTGCGCTGGGCCCTCTTTGCCATCATCTAGATCTTGCCTATAGACTCATTTCAAATTAATAAGTGTCTGCGTTTGTAAGTAAACAGTCATTAAATTTACTCAAATATTCAATTTGTTCCATCCCAAGGATTTCCAATCAATATTGCATTCTAGCAGAAAAATAACGTAATAAGCCATTATTAGAATAATGTTGTGTTCGTTTGTTGATGCTCACAGCTGACAGCAAATCTTTATTTTAATTAATTCTTAGATTAGTTAAATAAAAGCCATTCTCATTTTTCATTCTGCCTTTTTTTTTTAAGTTTTATTGTGCTCCTAGTACAGATAAAATTGGCAGGATTGACCAGAATTTTATGTTCTGATACTATATAACTTTTATTTCTCAACACTGTTGATGCAGGCCTGTTTTTATTTTTGGAAGTTAGTTGAGTACAAATAGCAATATCAGTTTTCAGAAAATGCTGTGGAAACAAGTTGTTTTGGAAGTTCTACTCTGCATGGTTCTGATTAAAGGTATTTTGCATATATGCTAATGCTTTAGCAATTTCCATCTTGGCTATATTTCCACTTAGCATATATCTTGCAGGGTGTGATAAAATGAAGCATTTTAGCTTTTCTAACTTGAAAGAATTGAGCTGATACCAGGTTATGGTTATCCTATAAACCAAGACTCTTTCTCGTGCAACTCCAGAGAACATCAGTGTGTGGTTCGCATCTTCTGTTCTAATTATGAATGGCTCTATATTTACAGCAACAGCAAGTAAAACATCTTTAACAATCCTTGGTCAAATAATGCAGGAAGTACATTGAAAATAATTTTGTTATGCCTTTTGTACATGGATAGTAGATAGAGGTTGTATAAACGTTTGTAATAAACCTCTATGTTTAAAAAAAGCTCAGAACTCAATTTTAACGCTGCTGTAGATATGAGCAGAAGATTTTGTTTCTTGTCCCAGAAGAAATTTGAGATTTCAGTTTATTTACCCTCTTTACTCTCTCATACTGCTGCCTCTTTAAATGCAAGATGAAAGGCCAATTTGTGTGTGAATGAATATAATTAGTGTGAGGAAGAAAATAGGCCTGGAAAAGATGTTGCTTCACCTTCAATTGCTTAAAAAACAACCATCCATAAACTGAAATTGTAAAGCTGATGTACTTTGAACTAAAACAGATCTTTTACAATGAATGCTGCTTTGGCAGTTGAAAATTTTAATTTTTTTCCAAGTCTGTTTTCTTAATTTGGGACACTTTGAACATGGCCTTTTTCCATAAGCAGTTTTCGACAGAGCAGGAAGAGGATGCAGGATGTTCTTGTCAGCACCTAATATTTGGTACCTTACCAGTCCCCAGTGAGCTTAAGTGACCTGAATTGGAGAACTGAAGAGTCCATGAAATTTATTGAACTTTCTTAGCAATGTAATTAACTTGAGAGGTGCTCAGGTACTAGTTATGGGCATCAACACAAAGCTCAGAGACAGATAAACAAAGCACTGGATAATAACGTAGAAGCCCAGGGGAATATCCTGTGCTATCAAGCTGCTGGACTGGATAGTCTAACAGGATTTCTGTCCCTGGCAATTAGGATTAATACTGTTAACAGCTGGTAAAGAGTTGTCAAAGGCAGAAGTTCTTGCCTCTCCTTTCTGAATGAACGTTAGAAGAAAGGAATGCATGCTGAAAGCTCAGTCCTGTTTCATGCTTCAATAAGGAAATTTAATCGTAACAGTGGTGGGTGAAATGATATCTTTGACATTCCCCAAAGAACATGGAATTTTTAGTTAGTATCTCAAGGTATGAAGACGACTGATTTACCCTGATGAGTTTTTCTTTTTTTGGTTTGTTTGTTACAGTCACGTTTGAGAATGCAATTTATTTTAGTTTCCATGAAATTTTGATGACTTTTTCCCCACTGTATAGCTATTTAGCATTGGGAATTGCTCCATCCACATCCATGCCAGGGTCTTCAGGGACTCAGCGAGTTGTGCAACCTGTCACTATTTGTTCTTCTCTCTTTCTTCTGGCTTCCTTGTGTGTAGCAGAAAACATGGACTCTCACATTCAGCACTTTTATACGTATTCTCTCTTGCAGACCATGAAGGCTTTAATAGCAAACTGCTGTTGTCTCTTTTGCATGCTTTTCTTGTACGTGTGTTGGAGACAGCCAGGTGAGAACCAAATTGCTATAGACAAAATGGGTTAGAAAATCCCCATTAAATTTCATACTGGAACTTGAAAATTAGTCATTCTTAACATTAATGTGATCTCACAGTAAACTCTTCTAGCTTAGGTGATTACAAGTGAGTACCTTCACAGAAACCTCCTCTTCCTCCTGTGCATGTAACACTGCTAATGCTCCAAGGTTTTTTTCTGCTGCATGAGTTACTACAGGGACCTCTGGCTTGACCATGAGGGGCTGAAGGGAGAGGAGCTGACACTGCATCAAGTAAATTCACATAGGTTACGGTGGCCTGTCCTGGTCATCATATGAGTGTGTGCAGCAAACCTGCCTGATACCGTATGCGTTGGAGCTGATCTGCTGTGATGGGCTCGGTGATACTAGGAGGGTGCTGTGAGGCTCAAATCCTGCAGTGCAGGAAAAACATGCTCTTGGAGCCTCAAGGTAAAAGCAATAGACAGGCTACTCTGGAAGAGTAAGGTAGCAAGGCAACTCCTGTATGTCTCGCTCAAATATCAAGGCTGGGAAAGGAAAGTAGATGTGCAATTACCTCATACATCTTCTGCCCCTTCCTTTCAGGAGATGTTTTACTTGCAAATTTGAAGTGTTGTGCAGACTAAACTCCACTTGTGATAGTGCTTCTCCTTCTCTTCCCTAAAGCAATAGACATGGATAATTTGAGCTGTTGTTGAAATATCTCTTGCAGCTGAGGTGCTGTGGGAGAGGATCTCTTGGACTGAGGATCCTGATGCTATGGGAGAAACTCAGTCTTGCAAATGGATCTTTATTGGCCTTCTGAACTAATACAGCTCAATTTAAACATTTAAAATTGACCTTAGCGGACTGGAAAATGAAAGGGCTGGTGCTGCCATTTGGTTAGAAAGTGAATTTTGTCTTTTAGCTTTCCCAGTACTTTGAATAGGAAAGATGTTTTTTTCTAATTTACCAGGTTGACCTTCTCATAGTAAATGCGCTATAAAACAAGTAATGTAATGGTCTGTCTACAATCCATATTTTTTTTTCAGGAACAATATACATAATGCCCTGAGTGGATTCAAAATATGATGGGAGTAGCACTGTAAAAGTTCTCATTCCCTGATTTAAAACTTGCTAGACTTTGTACAGTCTCCAGGAAGCAGAGTGGGTCTCCCGTGGTTTGCCTGAGCTTGTTGGTGTTCTGCAGAGAGTGCTGGCTCACTCTTGTCTAGTCTCAGAGGAGCACAGTGGCCTCAAAAGTATCATTAAATGACATGCTCATTTGAGAGGGCCTGTGAAAAGGTGAGGCCTCTTCTGCTGTCTTTATTCGGGTTAGTCAGCTGACTTCTCCTGCAGTTATTCTGGTTTATGCAAGCATGAGCAGACAGAGAATAAGATCCTAGCTTTTAAGACTTCTCACAATCCAGAGAAGTCAGTGTGATCCAACAGCCATTAAATCAAGTGAATAATTAAGACTGTCCCTTTCTTGGAGAAGGTCCTTTATATGCAGGAAATGTTTGTGCTTGCCATGTCTCTCTCTGCTTGTAGCATAATCTGTCTCAAATAAATAATGTACGTTGCTGCTCTATCAGTTACTATGCTTGCTGCAAAGGGTGGGGATGCTAACCTGGTTCCTGTGCCTCCAGCTGCCACTGCTGGAGCACAATTTCCAACACCATATCCAGTGAGACGTGGCGTTTCAAGTAATAAGGACTGTGCCCTTGGCTGCGTTGCTTGCCGTGCAGAAGCCGTCCATCAGCATGCTGTCAGGATACCCGCCAGCGGTGTGACTTACAGCAGTTGTGCAGCATCGCTGCGCTCTGCGTGACTGCTCCCAACGGCCCTGGAAAGCAGATTGGTGTGTGGGGGCAACAGGCCGTGGCTTTGGGCTTCTGTGCTGGTGGTCTGTGGAGCCGTGAGCCCCCTGTGGGTGTGTGGACAGGCTGACGTCCCACCAGCCCTGTCAGTCCCTGCTGTTCTCTCCCTCCGGTCTGGCACCAAGCAGGTGCATGGCCAGGGAGCATCCCCTTGGTCGTCCTGCCCCTCCTTGCACTGTCCTGGGGCCATGGGGTGAGCTGGACTGGGATTACTTGCACCAGAAGAGTTTTCTAGGGGGGAAGGGAAAAAAAGACCCAAAATGTGTGGGTCTTTTATGACAAGACCCAGTAATAATTAAAAAATACTACTCCATCAGCTGATCTGCTCCTTGAGACAAGTAAACTTCACAGCATCTCCAGGTTTTCCTGGGGTATACAGAGGCTTAAATTATTCCAGGCTGGTGTATACTAGATAACGCTCCAGGTGCATCCTATTTATTGTTGTAGCAACTGAATACAAACCCTTAATTTACCTTGTGATTGGGACTAAATTGTCATTATTATTCCTGAAAACTGAAATAATATTACTACTTGATCCCCTAAGACTATTACTATGCCAGGACAATCCTTGCAAATAGACATTTTGACAGGCTACATACTTAGTCAATGGCAAACTGGCAGCTACACGGTTTTATGCAAAATTAAAATGCTTAATCCTTCCCTCCTTTTTGGAAAACCTTATGCACATTTGTAGTCTGCCAGTTTTCTGAGCAATGTGTAGATGTTCCATACTGAGGAGAAAAGTACATGCTCATCTTGGGTCACTTTTTTTCCCCAATCTGCTGTTTAATATTAATGATGTAAGTTGGTGTGTCAAAATATTAAATAATTGTAACCTATATAGGAAAGGAGTTTTATTTTAACCTTTGAAAACTATATTTACATGTTTTAGTATATATGAATAATGCATAAAGTTAGGCGCTAAGGTTATTTTCAAAGTCAGTCATTTCAGGATCAGGCTGTAGAAAACAATAAAAGAAGAGTGGTTTCTTTTCTCTTGCTCTCCCCCTTTATTTAATTCCCCAGGATTCAGGAAATAGCATTGAAGTCTTATGCCATTGGGATTTCTCACTAAACTTCAAAGCTTAATTTAGTCTCTGCTGGAATGAAGAGAGGCGTAAAACAGGCACAGTGGAATCCATTTAAATGAGTGACTGGAAAAGAAATACGGTTTCTAAGAAAACAAATGTTCTGCACAGTCTTTTAACAAAAAGTACTCCATCAGAACATGGTGGCTAGAACACAGCTGTCCCCCCGTCCTCTGCAGCGGTGGGTGCTCCATGCAGCGCAGCCTGATCTGTGCCCTCCCTGGTGCGGGCTGGGGGTCCCAGCCCTGTGCACCCCAAGGCAGCGTGGTGGCTCCAGGGAACTTGAGGCCGGGACGAGCCTCCTGGTCCCTCCACAAAGGACATGGCACAGGCTGCCCATTTGGTCACACGTGCACGTACTTGCCTGCATTTGACAATTTTCCAGAACATCATTTTAATAGGGTAAGTCAGCATGGAAGATTTGGTTTATTTTCCAGCATATTTGATGCTTCATGAAGGATGCAGTTTTACTTCAGACTGCTCCTTTATAACCCTACTCGTCAAAGAAATGTTCTTGTCATTAGCAAGGTGTTTCCTTTAAATCATTTCCCTATCTGTATTTTTTTATCCATTGTGACATGAATTTTCTTCTACGAAATGGGCTGTATAATTTTGCTAAGGCAGTGCTAAGTGCTTTATTTTAGAAGCATTATAGGTTAATGCAGACTTTAGACATACCTTAAAAAAACCCAAAGGCTCTGATCATTTGTTCTACCTCTGCAGTGGTTTTATGATAATTGCTTGTAATCCAGTCAGTGCATATCTACAGGAAATGCTCCAGCTACGCAGTATTTCTTCTGACCCACCCCACTGATGCAGAACTGACCTTGAAAGATCTCTCCACTATGGTCCACATGAGAAAATTATTCTCCTTTTCAACAGTTGTAAGAGCTTGCAATTACCGAGCATCTCCTGTCTGCAAACCTCAGTGCTTTATGTTTGGCACTGCTGAAAGGCAGCAGCAATAACCAGGTGGGCAGCCAGATGTTAGTCACTGCACTGGGGCAGGACCTGAAGGAGCTCTAGCCAAGGCTTTGGTGAGCCTTGAACCTCAGAAAAATCTCACCTGGTGTCCCCGGGGTAGGCAGGAGGCAGGAGGTAAATTGGTGGCTGTGGACCACCCTCCTCTGGGCAGGGAGGAGGATGAGCAGGCTCCAAAAATAGGGGAGATGCACAGCTCTGCAGTAAAGGGGTGGGGGGAGAGACCGGCTTGATGAAATGAGATAGCATTAATTAGAATTGATTTAATTTAAAAACGTTTGGGCCTATTGCACCATCTTAACTCTTGCATAAAACATTTCATTTTAATAATGCACTTTAATTCTATCTGTTTCATTTATGGGAGTGCTTGACACCGTTTCATGTGACCAAGAGCAGCCATTCTTCTCTTTGCTGCTCTTACAGATGGCTTGGTCAAAATATGTATCCATTAATGATGGCCATGCCCCATGTGTAGAAATTATATACTTTCTGATATGTTTCTTGCATTTTCTTGGACGCATGTGAGTTGCTGTATTTGTAAGAAAAATAGTGTTATGGTGCCACTTCAGAGGCCTGCAGATTGGAGCTGGACCACGGTGTTCGGGTGGTAGGCTGAATACTGCAATAGGAAAAACTTATGACCTGAGAACCATTAATTGAAGATAAATAGCTGCTGTAAGGAGCAAGAACAAACGCTGAGAGATAGATATGTTTGTGGGTCTGAGTATGAGGAATGCTAAAAAATGCCTTCCTGTGAGATGTTGAGGTTCAAAGGGGAAGAGCTGATTTACAGTCCATTATAATTTGTACATCTGGAAATTTGTTAGAGTAATTAAATGCTAATATAAAAAGGAGATTCAAAGGGATAGCTTCCTTAAAGATTGCTCTCAACTACTCAGGGTCAAAAGTAAATTATAAGTAATGCAGTTGAGAAGTTGGATCTTTCTGGCTGAATAAATGTCACAACTGAGAAAAGCAGTAACTCAACTTTCTATATTTGAACATCTCATTATATTCTAGGCCATTGAAAGACACATTAGGTTCCAGAGAGGTGACACATAAGGTCTCATGCTGATAATCCATCCTTTAATTATTTTATGGAGGTTAATGTCGCTGTAGTAGAGGAGTAGCTTGGTCTTAGCAGTGAATAATAGGTTTTAGTAGAAATGAGTTTAATGGAAAATTAATAAAGTAGTGCAGAATGGCTGAATTGCATATGAAGGCTGGTGATGACGTTCATGCTTTTTTAGTATTGCTTTAAGGCTTTGTTTTGCCGTTCGTTTCCAGGACGCAAAACCATTTTCTCTCCTATTATGTCCTCTGTTCCTAGTAAGGTTTGCCTTTTTACTTTCTGCCCCCCCCCCCCCCCCCCCCCCAAGAGTGCAAGTGCACTTGAGGAGTAAGTAGATCTCTAATTGAGATACCAACCCGGTCTTTCTCTATGGAGAGTGTCTCCTACCTGCATGTCAAAGTTTTCCAGGACCTCAGCTTTGACAGGGGGAGAGGGGCTCACTGTTCCTGTCTTCAAGCCAAGTCTGGCGAAACTTGTTTTCCATTTTGTGCCATTAAAATGTGTGTCTGTAGTAAGCTTACGTGCATACAGCAGTTTTGCGTCTGGCCTGGTTTGTAGGGAATGTGTCCACCTGCATCATTACTGCCTGTCATCTTTGGGGATGTTAGCTTGAGCAACCAGGCTTTTTGGTATTGGAACACCTGGGGAACGTTGCTCACTGACACGATGAACCTTGCATGGGTTGCAGAGTGGTGGGGAGGGTGTCTGCAAATGTTTTTTCCTGTAGGTTCTAGCAGTGGCTATTCTGGAAGGTCAGGAGAAATGCAAAGCATGAGCAACTTCTTTATTTAAGAGAAAAGCCTGTAGAACTTCGTGGTGTGGCTGGAGGTTGGCTCTGAGGTCTTGAGTCAACAGGAGAGTGGTTGGGATCAAACAGGAAAGCAGTTAGGATAACCTGAATCCAGATGTGCAGCAGGTCAAAATGTAGCTGCAGTTTAATGGAGAATCTTGATTCCAACTTGTTTATTGTGACAGTTGTTCACTTTGAAAAAATCAAGTGTTAAACTCTTCTCCTTTTTCAAATGTAACATCTCTCTTGTTTTGTTCTAGTTGCCTGCTTATGACTCATCATAGCCTTAACTTCCTGAAGAAAACTGAAAGCTTGAGGGAATTGCATGCATGTTTCTATTTCTAATATGCTACTATTGAATACAAAATAAGAAGGAAAATGTACGTGGAGTGAACATCAACATGGCTTTTAATGGCATGATAGCTTTTTGGTTTTTGACTAAAACATCCTGGTTAATTAAGCTCAGTGTGATAAACATACAGCTTGTTGAGTGTAGGAAAACCTGCCTTGCAGGGAAGTTGCTTGGGTTTTTTTTAGTAGTTTTTTTCATCTGCCCCTATGTTTTGTTAAAATGGATGCAGGGGGAGAAATAATTCAATAAAACCTAACGTTCACCAATAGGCTTCTACTGCGTGACAGTCCCAAATGCAACTTAATTTGGCTGACTTTAGTAGATTTATTGCTAGTGTCACTCCCTGACCTGACATGAAGCAGAGGAGATCCAGTAAAATTTGGCCCAAAATCTGTATTGGCTATAACAATCTACTTCTTCAGAGCCTTTTGTCCTCTCAATCCTGGTGTCAGGTTTTGGAATCTGACCATTGCTTCACCTGCCCAGATACATAGAGAGATTTACCTGGACAGCTTGCAATGTATGAGGGTCCAAAATGTTATGTTACTTTGAGATATTCTCTATTTAGAGATAACCCCATAGAGAGTGGGAAGGATGAGCAATCTCTAAACCAAGTTCTGGGGGGAAATGGGACAAATGTAGCTACTTGAGTCAAGTTCTGTGTGTCATAATCTACCAGAAGTCCTTTGTGGTCAGAGGAAGGTGGCCTTCCAGGAGAGGAGAGCAGACAAAAGCTTTCCTCTCTGACCTGGACAGCACTAGCTGCACATGGTGGTTCACTGTTCCTTCTTTTGTGCGTTTGATCAGAGCATGTGCACCCAGTGGTGACATAAGTGAAACTTGCATGCTGTTTTTGTAAAAGAAGCATATTTTCATATTCCATGAATGGGTATAATATTTGTGCAAAATTCTTACGGTGCAGTGCAGCATGCCGGCATTAGTGTCTGCTGTGCAAACCTACTGCAGTGCTTAGGTCAGCTGTGGCAGAGCTTTGTCTTCCCAAATGCCATTGAATTGCTGACTTAGGATATAAGGCTAAAGCAACACAGATTATTTGCCTTTGCAGGATGGAGCTTGAGAGAGGTTATGATCAATGTCTGTGAGCACATCTGGAGGCAAATAAGAAGGGCTACTTAAGCTAAAAGACAATGCTGGGGAAAAAAAAAAAAAGGGAAGGGCATCATGAGCTGTGTCTGTTTAGGCAGTTGGTTTGGAGATGGTTCCTAACCGTTAGAAGAAGATGATTCTGCAACCTTCTTCCTAGGAGAGTAAGGGGTAAAAATACTGTAACTGTTTTTAAGGGAGGTCAATGTATTTGTGTGAATAACTTGCATGCGGTAATACAGGCAGTAGCAGGGATTGTGTGCAATGGTCCAAGAAGTCCTTGTCTATTCCTATGGACTTAAACGAACCTTTGCAAAACATATAACAAGCTGATACATATATATGTGTAATGTACATAAAGTGTGTATATATTTTATATAAAATATATATAAAGATGCAGTCCCTGTACCTCGTCTATTAAGAATTGCTTAGCTACAATTTCATTTTTAAATGAGCTGATTTTTGGCATGCACAGAGCTAATGAATATTCATAATTTTTGCCAGTTCTAATTTTAGCTACCTAGAGCCTTCATTACAGGACATGCACATAATTAAATAGCCTTCTTGAGAGTTCGCAAACTGTCCTTACTGTCACCATTTACAGGTTTGAAATGATCAAAATATTTTTTAAATGGTCCTATAAAGCTTTACCAGGCTAGAAAAGCAATATAGTAAAATGTCATTCTCATAATCTTAATGTTTTTTGGTGGACCCAAACTCCTGTCTGTGGCCTCATGCGTGTGATTCGGTGAGGTCGAGAGCAGCTTCTTTCTGTGAAGTACATGTGCACCTTGCATAGGCTGGGCTCAGATTCTGCAGGACGTCACCCACATCCATCAACAGCAACTGGTGCCCACATGGACATTTGAAGTGTTTTAATGCCTAATTTGAAAAGGAATCTGCTCTTACTAAGTCACAGTAAAGATGATGATGTTTTGTAGCATCCTAATTTATCCACTTTATGCATATGTTTCTGTACCTGTGTGTTTATATACTATCTGTGGTGTTTGCTACATCTGTCTAGCTCAATATTATTTGTTTTTTGAGGCTAGTAGGGCACCTGTAGAAAGAATATTAAAAACAGACTGAGACACACAGCAGTGTAGCAGTCCCAGGCAGAACAAGCCTGGGCGTTCGACTTCTCCCCAGCAGGCACTCCAGTGGCTGTATTTGCACCCCTGATTCCCTGATCCCCAGCCCAGGCTGCCGGGAAGCCGTGCTCCTGCGTGGGGGCCACGTGGCGTCCCAGGGAGGGCTGTGCCCCACGCAGGCACCGCAGGTCTGTGGCACGCAGCTTCGTGCACGCTGCACCCTGATGCCCATCCACGATCCCACAAGCACGTGCAAACAGCAGCCGAGTGCGAGGACAGGGGAGGCTCCGGGTCACTGAAATCAGTACTTGCCAATTTGAAGGCAATGTACAGTGCAGCGTGTGTATTGTTTTAGAAATATGACCATTTTTGCTATTTAAAGCAAGCACCTTTTTTAAATTCTTCCCACTTGCCTTTGTCTGGACTTGCAGCATCCTAACTCGGTTGCTTTTCTTCAAGCTGTGCCACTTGCGTAAACAAAAGATTTCAGCTTTCCTTGTGAACCAGTTCAGTCAACCGCAATCCCACACTGCTTCCCTGCGGCCCCTGGGGTCTTCGCTACCAGGGGAGGAACTGGGGATTGGAGATGGGGGCATGAGAGCCCCCACAGTGAGGCCCGTGCCAGCCAGGTGGTCCTGAGCACACAGATGAGCTGGGTGTGGAGCGCAAATGGGGAGAGACTGGGGCCAAGTGTGCTCCATGTCCTGTATTTTTTTAAAGCACCAATGGTACACACGCAGAGGAAGTCCGGCTCCCTTTATATAAATTTCTTGTTTTATTAAAATTAGTATTTTCACTCAAGGTTTTAGGGAATCCTTTATTTCACATGAACAAAAGCATCTTGCAGCAGGGCAACCCCTTCGGCTGTGCGGTTTAACCATCTCTGAGCTGCTCTGCCGGTGGCTCCTGCCCGCGGGCAGGACCACAAGGCTGGCTGCCCCCGCACCATGCTCCCTCGGCACCGCACTCCCTCGGCACCGCACACGCGGCCCAGCACAGGATGAGACAAACCGCAGGGAACTGCAGTGAGTTAGAAATAAAACGTGCATCGCTGCTGGGGGTGGCCCCAGAGAGCAGCAATAAGTAGCTTTAACGTTTTTCAGGTTGGACTGCCTCTGTTTTCCTCCAGGGATGGAAGAGGAGATGGGATCCTGCCCGTGCTGGGGCCGGCAGGGCTGGGGCTCATCCTTTTTGCCCCTACTCCCTGGGTGCTGCGGGCTTAGGTCAGTGCTGCCCGGCCATGGCCACTCCTAGCACCAAGAGCATGGAGCGTGCTGACATTTGGCCCCGCTGTCTTCCCCAGACACACCGTGACTCTCCGGGTGTGGGAATGGAGGCACAGAAACCTGTGCTGAGCCCCCAGTGTGGGCCACAGCCCCTATTCTCCCACCCCTCTGGGGCCTCCTCCATGCCCCTGGGGCCAGGTCTTGGGTCTGTTTGGGACTGGTGACACCCAGGGACTTCCACCTCTGGCCATGCTGATTTTCTGTTTTCTCCTACTGGTCCCCAGCTGTGCATATTGCTGCAGGGGGGTTGCTGGGGCCACCCACCTCCCTGCAGAGCTCATGTGGCCGCAGGCCATGCCGTTCCTGCAGGGAAGCCTGGGGTTCGTCCTGAAGCACCTCTCTGCCTAGCATCCAGGGCACCTTTGCCCACTGGTGCTTTTCTCCCCCTGCACTTCTGACTCTGCTGTGGCAGGTGACCTGACCAGCAAACCTGGGAGAAGGAAGCTAGTGGGCTATACTAGGAAGAAAGCAACTGATTTTTTTCAATGCTCAGATGAAAACTGCTGATCAGTGTTAGAATCTTTTTTTTTTTTCTTTTTTTTTCCTCCCCCTTTGCGTACATCCATTTCCAACACAGTTGCTGTGAAAACCCAAGCAGCCCCTGGCAGGTCTGTGATGGCAACGGCGGTGAGAAGGCAGGATGCCTGCTGCAGAAGCAGGAGTGCTCCACTGTGAAGTTCTGAGCTGCTTGTGCAGGAAGGGGCACGCACAGGTAGACACTAATAGCTTTTTGCCTTGGTTTATAACCCAATTTCCATCCTTCATTGCTTGCCTTCTGGAGCACTTAGTGCCCTGAAGAACACCCAAGAGTGGAGAGAATTTGCACTGCTCAGCAGACTCCACAAGTATCTTTGCTTTAACTGCTATAAAGCTCTGGTTTTGGTGGGGTTGATTTTTTTTGGTTGCTTATTGTTTTTTTTTAAAAGAAAAAAATACTTTTATTTTTAAACACAGCAGAGTGCTACCAGGCTATCATCTTGGCACATATTCTCTGGGCAGCCCTGTGAAGTTTCTCCCCCTCAGGGCTTCATCCACCGTCAAGATGTATCTGTTGATAAGATCTTTCATTTCCTGTGTGAATGGCTCAAAATCCTTTTGCTTAGCACCAGACCGCTTGAAATTCCCATCCCTGTTGTTCTCGACGCAGAGCAGTCGGTCCTCTGTCACGGTCATATTCAGAAACTCCACCATTTCCTTCAGCTTGGGGATGAGGCTCTGCTTCAGGTCCTCATAGTGGACAACGAGCAGGCGCTTCCCGTACTTCAGCCAGTCCAGGACATGGGAGGCCCACCAGGAGGCATAGCTGTTCACGAAGTCTGGCCACTCTAGATGACCAGAAAACCAGGAAAATAAGACAATGTTAGTCATGCTGCATTTCAACAGTTTTCTAAATGTTATTTTGTGCCACCAGGCTGGTGTTGCTGGGCACGGTCTGATGTTGCTGGATGGGCGTGCGCTGGAGAAGTGCAGCGCGGCCAGCTGCTGGCACGGAGACAGATGATGCTTAACCCTGTTCCCCCCCAGTCCCTTGGACTGCGCAGAGGGCTGGGATGGCCACGGAGCTGCCCAGGAAGCCCCAGGGGCCGGAGAGGGCATGGCAGTGGCCAGGTGGGCAGAGCTGCAACTTTGCCTCCTTACTGTGCCTTGTTCATAGGAGCTGAGCCCCCCGTGTGTGCTAGTGGTGTGTGCGCTGGGCAGGCGGTTCTGCACAGGGGCTGGGGGAGGACAAAATGCCCTGGGGAAGAGTTTGACTGAAAAATGGTGAAGGGGTATGAGAAGGAAAGGCAGTGGGTCCTGCTTGGAGGGTGGATTAAGCAATGCTTTGCCATGCAACTTCAAGCAGATTCTTTTACTTCTGTGGTTTTACTACAGACTGAGAAAGAGACAGGCTTATTTTTCAACATCTATGTAAACAAATAATATATAATAATTATATAATGATATATTAACTTTTTATTATGTAAATGCAGCATCAAGGCACTGATCTTGGCTGGGGCCCAAGGTGTTCTTGATTTCCAAATCTGCCGAATAACATATTTTCCTGCATGCTTACCAGCCTGCTTATGGGGAGACTGGATAAGGAAATAGGATTGAAGGGGAAGATTCTTCTGTTCTTGGCACATGGGAGGGATTTAGGGTCACCTACCAGGATCACTGGGACAAAATTTACTGAATTATTTTTCCATCTTTGCCTTTGGCATTAATGACACCTCAATCTCTATTTGCTGTCTGTGATAATTTAATTTTCCCAGGGTCAAGATAGTCCTAGCTAAAGCTTTTGGGCTGGACAAAGAACATTTGTGGCTGAAATGTAACAATTTGTAGTTTGCATTACAGGAAAGCCATTCCCTCTAGACGACTTCTCTTTTCTAAGGACATTTTGTCTGTTTTTTTGATGAATGGGTCTTGAGTTGTGATTGATGAAAGGTGATACATGAACTTGGGAAAGAAATATGCTGTGACAGAGGACACTTCCCCCCAGCCTCCCCCAGCCCCGTGCTCTGTGGTTTGCCAAGCCACAGCTGTAATGCTTAAAATATGCACGAGGAGAAATGCAAGCTGAATCTCTTCTTTGCTGCAGAGTCTGGATGCAGCAGTGTATTCAGTGGGGAAATTGTAGTCACACCATCCAGCTTGCCTGCCACGCTTCATGCATTTGACTGGCATATTCTGAAGTCTTTTCATGTGTTCAAGGAACACTGAATCTCAAGTCCCCTTATTGCTATTATCCTTATTTATCTGCAGTGCAGTAGCACCTGTGCAGTGCTGTAAAATTTCCTTCAGGAAATTTCATGCTCCATTGAATCCTCCAAATCTTAAATTAGATTTCTCACAGTTATTACATGCTGCAGGGGCAAATTTTCTTCACATCACATAGCTTGGCAAATGGGCTGTACACAGGGGTGTTGTACCTGGACATGTTTCCTCTGCCAAACAGTACGATGGCAGTAGTGTTGCTGTATGCCTGTGGCCACAGCATTGGTGCAGTGCTACCCTCCTCTCCATGGTGGTAGGTACATGGCAAGACCACAACCACTCCCAGAGTGCAGGTCTGAGTGCTTTTGGGACTGATCTTGGCTGTGGTGGGACTCAAGTCCCACTGCATTTGTTTGCTCAGGTCCCAGTGCATTCCCCCTTCCCAGCATGCTGAGAAGATGGGTTTCAAACTCTGTCCAAAGTGGCAGCGGGCACCCCCAGCCCATGCCAGGGCCATGCGTTACCTTTGCTCTTCCAGTTGCGGTCGGTGGCGTACCCCAGGTGCCCGGCATATTTCCTGTTGAACTCCGCCATCAGTGATTTGTATGGGTTCCTTATCAACAGGATTGCCGAGTCGAACATTTCAATCTCCGTCTTGCCACTTTCATGTGTTTTCACACAGATGGTCCTTCTACTTCTCCAGTGGTCTTTTTCTCCTTTAAAACCTGTTTTACAAAACAGGACTGTTGGCTTTTTCACTTGATTATGTGTCTGTGCCCTTTCATGCACTCTAAATCATTCCCTACAGTGCTGTAAAACTTGTGAAAGTACCAGTCAATTAAACGCATTGCCCAGGACCTGGGACCAGGACTGAAATTTATTCTTGGCCTGCCACTGACCTGCAAGGCTTAATGACTTTATTTGTCTGGGAACCATCTTCCTGTGTGCTTCTCTACGCCTGCTGTAAGGAGGACCCTGTCCGTGGCTGGAGCCCCAGCTGCTGAGCAGGACGTGTGCTGGGGGCCAGGCTTTCCTCCACTGGGGAGGACTTCGTTGGTACCTCGCTGCAAAAGGGCTGTTTTTCACAGGGCCAATGCTTGGTGCTTCTAAATAACATGCCCCTCAGGATGTTGTCCTCCCAGAGTAATCAGTAATGCTTAAAAATTCAACCCTTGCATTTCATGTGCTACTGAAGAGTCTTACCCTCAGGGTTTAGTAAACTTTTTTCCAGTCAGCTGGTCTTCTGGACCAGTCTTTTAGATGGGAGCGGTGCACATGCATGTGCACAGCAGCACCAGTGCAGGTGATATGCAAATTTTGCAAATCGAGAGCCTGGCTGTTGTCTATGAAAGTAGCTGCCTGTCAGGCTCAGTGTGTTGCTGGAGCAGTCCCTGCTGCTGTCTGCACCACGTGAGACTGCTCATTCCAGGCACGTGTTTAAATTTTACCAAACGTGCCAACAGTGACAGCCTTTGCTGGCTCCAAGCAGAAGGATGCTGGAGCAAGTTAAGTAGAACTTCGTGCCTCTGAAGGGCTTTGTGCATCCCATCCCTCAGGATACAGTACCTTTGTTGTAGAGGGCTCCATCAAAGTAATAGCTTCCTGTGTAGTATCCTGTGGCATGCTCTATCAAATGGCGAGCCCACGTATTCCCAGCCCCAGGAAAGCTCGACAGAGCAACGAACACTTTGGATTTGGTGGTTAAGAATTTCCTGTCCGTACAGCGGGTGTCTGCGAGTACAGAAGATATTTCATTGTTAGCATTGTGGCTTTTTAATAATTCCGCTGACAGCTCTTGATTACAGGGTTTATTGCTTCTTTCTTCTCTCCCTTATGAATATGGGATATCAATTTGAGTCCGGTTGTGAGTCAGCTGCTTCCCAAAATTAATTCAGCCATAAGAGGCCAAAGAGATTATCCTCGGAAGAGGTTTTTGGTGGTTTTGTGTGGCAATGCTTTTTTGATAGAGCCGCGGCAAACCATTGTACTTGCCAGCAAGTTGTGATAAAAGCCCCCTGACGCCTGTTTGTTAATGGCTATTTGCCTGGCAGGTTGGCTCTTCAATGAAACCCTGAATGTGCCATTACACCTGGAAATTGAGAGTTTTATAATGCAGGAGAAAGCCCTCTTACTGAAAGGAGCTGGTGTTCAGTTAAACCTCTATGCTGTCATTCTTCTCTGAAGGGCCCAAGGCAATGATGAACCTGCATCGCGTTGATCTCCCATGGGGGCTAGACACCTGGTTTCCATACATGCTTTTGTAAATCCTAACCTTACTTTCTTAGTGTGCCAATAAAAGCAAGGATAAGATGAGAACCAATCTTGACCCTCTGATGATTCAACAAGAAGCCAGGAAATAAATTAGAAATTATTCTCTTCATTCTTCAAAGCAGCCTCTAGATGAAGCCATGGCTAGAAAGTGCCAGCATAATCCACAGGAGGCTGTCTTCTGCTACTACTGGTCTACACAGATGTGGGAAGTACTACCAATTTCATGAAAGCAAGTGTTCCTCTTGCATGATCATTTCATGTGCTGGTGTCTGCAGCCTACCTCTGAACTGGGAGATGGAGGGGAAAAAAAGGGTGTTGGGTTAAAAAAAGCCCAGCACCAATCCAGAAAAGCACTTAATTTAATTTTAAGCTTGTGAGAAGTTTCACTGAACTCGGTGCAAATCATTGCACAGATAAAGTTGCCAGTGCCACCTAAATGACTTACTGGATTGGAGCTTTACTCTCTGCTTTATTTTCCGGCTTTGAAACATGTATGCAGATGAATATTTTAGAGGAAGATGGGTAGAGCAAAATTAGTCTGCAGAGCTGTCTCAGTAGCTACGTGGCATGGGGGCTGGGTGTGCATTTAATGAGCAGGAGTGGAACCAGAGTATGGGGTCCTTGTCCCCAGCTGCCCGGGGTGCCACATGGCTCGGAGTATGCCTTCCCAGGCTCTGCCTTGTTCTCTCCATCTGCAAAATAATTATAGTCTTCCAGGGTGGGGGGAGGCTGTGTTGCTTAATGAGAGAATAGAAAGATGCATATTTATGAGTGCAATTGCAAGGAAGGATTTAGATAAGGGGTGTTTCCTAAATTCCTGCCTGTATTGTGATAAGACTGCTGTAAACTAGATCACTTTTGCCCACTGCAGAAGGAACGCAGGGGCTATTCCCAGCAGTGGTGGGTCTGGCCCTGACACAGCGAGTCTGGAGCTCATACCTTGCACCGGTGTCTGATAGACCAGGCAATATTTTCCCTCGGCAGCACTGCTGGTGTTGTGCATCCCGCTGCAGAGCAGCCTATCTGCGCCGTCGCGCAGCGAGAAGCGCCCAGTGGGGTAGCCGCAGTAGCACTCCCGCCCTCGGATGACTGCCAAGGGAAACTCCTACGAATGAGAGAAAATAGATCAGTGCGTAAATGCCATGACATCAACAGCCTGCGGGGAATGCTGCTGCTATACAAAGAAAAATAAATCTTCGCAAGGCCACTGTCAAGATCAAAGCAGTGTTTGTGATATATCATTGTAAAGCTCATGCTTCTTAGCCTACTACTTTCGTATAGCAATTTCTTAAAAAGCGGTTTTCAGACACAAGCCTTGTAAAGCTTGAAAATTCACAATATTCTGGTGTTTTTTAATTATTCATAAAAATAATTTTATAATATTCCTGCAGCATCTAGTGCGTAACTCCGCCTGCAAAACATCAGTGTGGGAAAGGTTGTTCTTATTTAGCCCCCAGATGAGCATTTTGAATTGGATCATCTTCTAAACTTCCACTTAGATTCCCCTGAACTGAGGAGTCGGCTGTTAAAAGGTTTGCCTTACTGAGTTGATCTAACCAGAGTTTTTGTGGCGGAAACTTGCCCTCAAACTTACAGAATTTAAGCAAAGGAGGAAATTTAAACCCACTAATTGCTGCAATCATGTTTAAAAATAGAAAGAATAAAGTCAAGCCATAAAAAAAGTATGCATCTTAGTCTGACTTCTTCACAGTTTGCAAAAAATGAATGTGCATAGAGGGGCTGATACAGGGTTTGAGAGCTACTGTGTGTATTTTTGGAAAAACTATATAGAAATACGATACCAAGTAATTTTTGGCACATCTATTCAGAGGGACTGTGCTGATGGTGAACATGAGGCTGCACCAGAAGAGGCAGAGCTGAGTGCAGCTGTACCTGGTGCCGGAGTGAGCTAAGGGCACACACAGCTCTGCCTGCTGGTGCATGCAGGGTTAGCTCACCTGGTGCCTGGGCTCTGTCTTCAGGCATGGACATTTGTTTTATGTTACCTTGCTTCTAGATAGAGAAACCTCATACGAAATCCAGACTGACTGCTGCAAATGACAGGTATCTCAGCAGAGCGTGAAACGTGCAACCACAAGAAAGTTATAGGTAGTGTTCATTGCAAGGAGATAAGTCCCAAGGAAAATTTTTGGCTCTGAGAAATTTCTTTTCAGTGGATTTGATGAAAAGTAATTCAGGTTTTGGTGTACCAGTCTTACCCTAAACAGGCAACAGGCTGCAAAGCAGCATTTCTGTGTGGTGTCAGAGCAGCTGGGCTAGTAATGATGAGAATTAAGAGAAGTTTGAGGGAAAGGTGTGCTACCTATTTGTTGAAGAAACTAGCAGTTGCTTGTGTGCTCAACAGGAAAAGCACACTTAGTACTTTGCTGAAACTGGCCCTAAAATTCAGTTTTTCTTCTTGGATTTCCAAAGTCTCCCGATGGCTTGCTCAGCAGCGTGGGAGTGCATGGGTGTGCAGGGACAGGCTGAGCACAGCTGAAGAATGGCTAAAGGAAGTTCAGGGGTTATTTGAGTGCAGAGTGTTCGATTCCACCTATTCCATATCAACACTTTTTGCCTTTTAAAAGTCTTTTGGAGTCTGGGAATGCATGACAGGACTGCTGAGCAGCTTATCTCTCGCTCTTCCCCACGTGTTCATCCTCTGATAAGGAGTCAAATACAACACATGTGCCATCTGTGCCCAAACAGCCAACATTTGCTTAGCAAATGAGATATGACACTGTCAAAAACTATTTGCAGATTTGATCCAAGGGCAAAATAGTTCTGTTTCTGCCTGCAAACAGAAGTTTTCCCCTTACAAGGAAGCAATGTTTCTCTGTTTGAGAAATTAATAAGTATTCCGGACCTCAGACACAGCCTAGAATAAATATGTACCTTGTACCTCATGCCAAGTGGCACCTGCAAGCAATTGACTTTTCTGGAAGGCTGGAGGTTTTTGGAAGAGACCTAAGCCAATGCTTCTCCAAACTTCTGTGTTTGCAGAAGCCCTGGTCAATACGGTGCTGTTCTGCAGGCACTCTGCATGCGGTTCAGGGTAACGGTGGTGCGGGGTGCCCGGCCATTCTGGAGGCAGGGCAGTGGGGCTGTGCCTTGCCTGTGCAAGCCTTCCTGCCGCTGGGGCAGTAAATGGGCTTCGCAAGTGAAAGTTTCAAAGCTTCAGCGATGGCAGCACAGATGTTGAAAGAAGCATGACTAGTTCTGGGAATCACACCAGGATCTGCAGCGTCAGTACAAAGCACTGTAATCAGCTGGCTGATTATTTGGTCGGTCTGTCTACCTGATGCAGGGCACAAAGCGATTGCAAAGTAACGTATTCAATCTTAACTTCCCATCAGTATTTAATCAAAACTACAAGCCATCCACTTTGCTCATCTGTGGATTTACGTATGCCTCAAGCTGCGTGGTTATGGCTTTAAGCAACCGTGTAACTTTTAAGCGCGGGACTAGTCCTCAAGCTCAGTGCACACAAATCTGTGATGCTTCACTTCAGTTAAACACAAGTCTATTGCCAGAGAAGTCTGCAGGTCTGTGAATAAGCATTTTTCTGGATTGAGCTTTAGAGCATGCATTGACAGGCCTCAGGTGTCCATCCTGCAAGCTGTAACTCAGTGAAAGGGGATGTCAATGGGACTGTTTACCTAAGAATTTGTGAGGTGAAGCCTCAACAGGTAGCTTGCGTGCTGTAAGGAAAGCAATCGTTCTCCAATAGCAACACAGATGATGTGATGATTCAATTGCTGATTGTTTTTTATTAGATTGTATCCAAATTAAGAATTACGAATAGATTAAAAATACACTTATCTGGTTCTACTCTAAATTCCTTTCTTTTCCAGCTTTCTATACTAACTCTCCTATCTGACACAGTTAAAATTTTTCTCTCAATCTACCAAAAAGAATAAGAGATGGGGGGGGGCTAATCACAGAAGGAAATTTCTCTCCCAAGTAAAAATGGTGGGTTTGGTTTATTTAAAAATGGGCATGTTCATTTTGCAACAAACCCAGAAGTCAGTCTTCAAGTTTTCTTTGAACTGGATATGTTAAGAGCAAAGAATAAATACCATAAAGCCAGTACACCCTTGCATAAAAATTCTGGCTTGTTTTACACTGTGATCTGTGGAGGCCAGGGGCCAGTCCCTCAGTGCACTGTTATACCCGATGTGACCCTGATTTGAAATACTCCTCTCACTGCTGCAATAAAGTCAGCAAGGCTGTGATTATCTGTGCCAGTTGAGATTCTAGCCTACTTATCTTTGTTTTAATTGTGTTTAAAAAAAACAAACCTAAATGAAGCTATAGAAACACTCTGTATGAATTCTACAATGGGATTTGGGTCAAAATCCCAGGAGTCTTTTGTTTATGGGTAAATAATGGCATGTAGCTACATCTGGAATCCAAAATAGTAGGTCCATTGCTGAAATTAGAACATTGCTGTATTCTGTATATTGCTTTATAAAGAAAAGAAAAAGCACCTTAGAGCTGGTAATGTTCAAGTGTGCAAACTTGCTGACATGGCTTTTGGATGCGTTGAAATACTGGGGTTCTCTCCTCAAAACTTAGTGTTTTTCCAGATTTTATTTGTATCATCATATATAACTGTATACAGCAGCTGAGTCATAAAAGGACTGTTTATTTAAAAATATAAATTCAAATGGAGATGGCTCATTTAATATGCAGGTTGGCTTAGGAAAGAGCATATATGAAAATTATGGCTTCTGGCCAAGGGACCTAGCACAGAAACACATTCATGGATCTGTGTATGGGGTGATAATGGGTTGCTATTAAGCAATGTTATCACTCTGTTAATTAAGAAGGAAATTGATAATTAAGGCTATTTAGCAGGTTTCATCTGAAGTTGTAACCTCAAATTCATATCTCAAATGCTTCCAAGGGCTGAAGCTACCATTCCAGCTGCAGAAAGCAATTTGCAAGGCTAACAAATAAATATGGTATGCCTCAATTTGCTTTTCTTCTAAGTCCCAAAGAGCAAAAGACTTACTAATGTGTTTAAGCATCCAACTAGTTCCATTTAAAAGCCCACTAGCTTTTTCAGGATACATAGAAATTGGTGGGATAATTCCTTTCTGCATAACAGACTGGACTAAAATGAAGGTGCCTTCCTGATTTCAGGAGGGCTAAGTATGTTGCTGTCAGCTAGGAAGTTGTCCATCTTATTTTGAAAGGAAAGGAACTGAAGTCAGGACAAATGTTTGTAGTGTCATGATAGGACTTGTTTTGGTATCTAGAGTTAAAGCACAAATTGATGTGTAACAGTTGGACTTCTGGATACGTAATTGCTGCTGCTTAAGTGGAGGGAGTCATTGCTAGTCTTTTTGCAGGCAAATACTCTCCAATAGTCACTTTACAAAGGGTAGCATGGCGCCTAGCAAAGCCAAAGGAGGCAGGGAGAGATAAGGAGGTTGTTACCTGCCCTGTTTTAGGGAGGGAATAAATGAGAGGTACCAAACCTTTTCTTCACCTTCCTTCAGTCCCTTTTCCTCTTAATGTTATAATTTCTGCAGCCCTCTCTGTGCCCTCTGTGCAGAAGGAGTCTGTTTAGATAATCCTTTAGAATATGTGGTTTGGTGATGGCTTTTTCACACAAGCTTCATCAAGTCAATATGCATTGACTCTAACTCTGGAAAGCCACTAGCTGTTCTGCAGAGATGGACAGTTTTCTCCATCCTGCTGCTCTCCTCTATTCAACCCTGTTTGAATGTCATGGTAATGTGGCACATTTTGGTTGTGGTCTTTTTCCTGTCTTTCTCAGTCACCAGTAATTTCAGATACTTCCACTTTTTGGCTGTGTAGCCAGAAAAACTTGAAGGAACTGCACTTCTGAAAACCTACTTATTTAGAAAAGTAACCTCCCAAAACCAGAATGGCATGACTGTGCTTAAAAACATTGACCTTATGTTTGAGCACATCTGAAAACAACTTCTCCAGATATTTCATACTGTTCTCCCACATAGAGAAGCAATAATTAATTGCACTTCATCAGTAAATATTAATAAAATGATGTTACGTGGGGGTAAATTGACACAGAAGGAGCAAGATTTTTTTCTTACCATTAAATAATAGATTAATGGCAGAGCTTGGAAAGAATGGCTCATGAAGTCCTACTTTACTGAACATTTATATGCATGGAGGATGCAAGAGTGTGTTTGTATGCATGCTTGTAAGGTACGATATAGAGGGTATATGGGTGATTCACTGCAATTCGCTGCACAGAGTTAATTCCATGATGCATTCTTAAAACACTGATGAGCTGGTATAGAGGGTACGTTGACTGGGAAAAGCTTTCCCACTCTACCTAGTAATTAAGAAGATTTGTTGTTCATGCCTTAATAGTTTTAATCAATTTCGTGATGCTAGAAGGCAAAGTAATTGAATGTTCAGTTTCGTGCATGAGGCTGAATGTGGCTGCAGGCTAAATCTGACCACACAGTGAACCCTGCTCTGTAAAAAAAAAATAGCCCCCATTGGAGTGGGAAGGAAGGGAAGGGAACCAACCACAGCAACAGCTGCTAAAGCAGGGGGTGCCCTGGGCCCAATGTTCCCTCCTGTAAGGACACCCAAGTCTGTCAAAGTCAAACTCCTTCAGTTCTTTCAGCCATGGTCTTACTCTACTGTGGTAGTGTGGAGGATGAGCAAAGGTGATGCTTCAGGCCAAGAGTGCACACAAGGACAGCAGAAGTTAGCATGTTCCTCCTTCTCACCTTCTGTCCAAAAGCCAATAAGCATATAACTGACCTTATTTGTTGCTTTCTTGTCGTCTTGTGTATTGGCATAAGGTTCTACAATGATTCAATTTTAAATTAAAATAAATTTGATTTAAATTACATAGGTTATAGTGAAAGTGGTATAAATTCTTCTGGTGTGGAAAGAGACACATTTATGTAAAAGTATCAGGAATATCCACCTGCTTTCACTGTGCTTATCTGCTATTTTTTTTAATTTTTTTTATATTTAAGATTCTATCAAGTTCCTAGCCAACACAGTTACACACTGGTGCAAAAATTGTGTGTAGACACCTCAGCATTAAATCTTCTTCGCTATGGCAGTGCCTGCTGCTGCACTGTTAAGGAGCCTGAGACCAAAAGGATGACCTTGCAGGGGAGAACACAGGGCACAAAGTGGAGGGCGCTGGGGATTGCTTCTCCCTGCCCTGCCCATGCACCGTGTGTGGCTCCTGAGAGCTGAGCCAGGGACCAGCTCCCCAGAGGGCACTGGAGCCACATTTCAGGTGCTGCCAGCCCACATCCACCCTCCAGCAGCATGTCTCCCCATGAGCAGCAGCCACCAAGACCTCTCCTGGGGTCAGATCTGGCTCTGGGCTTGGTTTGAATGTGACATGGAAATGGTATTGATTTCCTCATGGTTGATATTTGTCACTTAGAACAGCCTTTCTGTGCATCATATTTAGTGGCATCACTCTGATGGCTTCCCTCCCACCATCCCCACTCAAAAGAGCACTTGGACCAGATGCATCACTGGGTATTTACTCTGAGTTTTGTCCTTTAGAAACTCATTTACAAATTCAAAGCTCTAAGGCACTAATGTCTGCTATTCCCTTAGTAGAATAAAATTTAAAATAACAAAAAAGAAAGGATGTGAAATGAGAACTGTTCTTACTTTCTTGGAGCAAAATTCAGAGCACATCTCCACCGTCAAATTGGGCTGTATCAAAGAGGCTGGAAAGGTGTCTGTTAAATTTTCTGGAGCTCTAAAACATCCTCGATAGATAACATTCCTCCCTGCAGGGATATGAAATAGGTTTCTCTTGAGAAAACAATGTCCGTAGTATCCTGCCTCTTTCACAAAGAACAATATTAGGTTCAGAAGCTAAAAATAAAAAAAATAAATTTTATATTCCAAATGCTGTAGAAATAAGAGAAACCATGATATACACTAGAAAAATGTGTTGCAAATCCTGTGGAATTGAAAGGAGCACACGCCTTTAGCTTTGTACAAACCACTGAAAGTAGGGCTGCAGCAGAGTTTAGATTAAATTCCACCAGTGGAGGGCATTGCTATTGTTTGCAAGTCCCAGTTTTCTTTTGAAGACATGCTTTCCCCTGAAAGACTTAAAAGCCCCAATAAAAATCTACGAAGCTTCCCATGATCTGCACCAGAAAAGGAAAGGAATTTAAATGAGTCCTGAAAGCCCCCACAGGGACCCACCTTCCTGCACATCTTGCTCAGTTGCTGAGCTATCTCTCTCCTCTTCCCACTCGCTTTCTTTTCAGGCCTAGGGACTTTGCTGCAGCCTTCGAAATCTAAACTAGGCTTTTGTAAGCTGTTCAGGGAGAACAGCTTTCTTCAAGTCTTTAGCATCAGAGTCTGATCTCACCTGCTCCTATATAAATGCCACAGAGCTTGGCAGAATTGCTCCATTTTTTGCATCACTGTGATTGAAGTCAGGATTTGGCTCAAATACTTGTTACAAGCAGCAATACAATTTTCCCTCATGCTTGAGAGAGAAATGTCCCCTGACGGAACCAAATGAAAACCCAAAGCTGCCATGGAAACTCACTACCCTGGGTAAGGCCCTGCATTTGCACAGATGAACTAATGGTAATGAAGAAAATAACATTGTGTGGCTGGTTAGAAAAGAAAAAATTCTGCATGTTGTATGACACTTCTGTAATTCTTGTGATTTTGTGGACTTTACAATGGTGGAAAACTTCACCATTCTGTACTAACTCTTTATTGACAGAATTTGCCTGGCATGACTCAGTAGGGAGAAAGGTAGTTTTGGGAATAAATTTGGGTCTGCACTCACTGGCTACCTTAAGCAATACTCACCAGAACTGATGTGGGAAATGTGTTGGATGACAGGAGAGGTGCAGTGCAGTTTTGAAGGAAAAATTTGGTTCTGCATGAATTTCCTGGCACAAGGGCCCAGATTCCCCAGCATGAGCCAAGAGCAATCTAAGGAGAAGCTGCTTAAATATTGTTCTAATAACAGTTCAAACGAGTTACTAGAAGCAATGCTATATCTTGGGAGATGTGAAAATAAAGTAACTTGATGCAAGTTGAGGGGAAACAGGAGTCTCCCTGGGACCAGATCACTGCAAGCACAGCACCAAAGAATGAAGGAACAGAAGTTTTGTGGCTTCTCGGGATGCTCTTGAAAGACTTCCTACTAAATCTCACACCAAGATTTAATTCCCAAAACAAAATGTTTATGGACATGTTTAGAGTTGCCTGAGCAGGTCAGGAAGAAAGCTTGAACTGCCCACACTGGCACTTGGGAGGGAGCATGGTTTGCAGAGGACCCACAGATCACGCTGGAAGTGTGCTGTATTTACGTCATCTGCCTGCTTTCTGGGGAAGGATGGCTGAATTGCCACAGCGATCCCCAGGCTGCAGTAGCTGCAGACTTTGGGCTTCATTGCGTTGAATGTGATGTGGGGGGGCACGAGTCCTGTGGTGCACGAGCTGTGCAGCTCGTGTTGCCCAGGGAACCAGGGTGGGAAGGGGACGGCCGTGCCGGCAAACCCCATGTCTGGGGGTGTTTAAATGGAGATGCCGCTGGATCTGCTCTGCATAAGTAGAAGCCTTATGCGAGGTCTGTTCTCTACATTGCGTAGTGTAAATCATGGATGCTGTTACAGTTTCAGAGTTACTTTCCAATATACTTATTCATTGTGATTAATACTTCTGTTGGCCCCTCAGCTAGCTTGTGTCAGTGGGATTCTTCAAACAGTCTAATATCAGGTATTACTAAGGGCAAACAAAATACAAATCTAGCTCCAGGCTAGACTAATTTGATGACTAATTCATTAATACTTAAGAAAAAAATAAGTGCCGCCTTTTTCTGTGAAATATGTATATATATTTTATGCTGAAGATTTAAACAGTGATGCATGTCCTGGGAAACCTGCCAACGTGCCTGTCAGCCTGACACTAGCAATTTAAGTCTATGTACCTTTGATATATAATTTATATGTAGCTGGGTGGATTATTGTACAAACCTTGACTTGTCTTTAAGAATAAATGAAGTACCATCAATACTGGCACAACCTAAGGTCTTGGTGCTTCTTCTCAGCAAATAACATCCGTAAGGTCTTGTGAGCTTGCCAAAAGTAAAGACTGCTCAGCTGTTTAGGTATTTTATGTGCTTTGTGTTGGCCCAAAGGTTTTATCTGTTGTATCTCCCATGGTAGCTGATTGAATGACAAGTAGAATAAGTGTTGTCATCTGACGATGAAACAAAAATCCCAACTGCCACTAGAACAGAAGTCCTTGGAAGAGCAAAACTGTGGTCTCACTTCTGTCACTTAGGAAAGAGAGTAGTGTGCCCCTCTCTCTCTGGCCTCTACTTATTATTCTCCTGCAGTCACGTAGCACTTACTTCATTTAGGATAATTTCTGAGCTTAGGGTGGCATTGATATGAGTGCTTTTCTACCCTTCCATTAAAAGGCACCCATTTCCAGGGTTGTTTTTTTAAACACGTGTGGGTTTGTCCCTCTGTAATGGATGCAATATGGAGTAGTTTTTCAGCTGAAATTCTGCTGCTGTTGCAGTCGCTCTGCACTGTTTTTGTTTTTTCCCTGGTGACACTAACTTCCTACGTGGCAGCCCTGAGGCAGCCGCGCCAGGCATGTCTCGCCGCTCCGAGGCGGTGAGCAGCGCTGCTATTTCGGGGAGGGAGCCAGGGACCAGACCAGCAGCAAATGGACACCGTGCCCCATGAGCACCTTTGTCCTTTGCTGTTTCAAACTCTGCTGACAAACGGAGCGAGACGAGCCACAGGGACAGCCCACACGCTCAACCCGGCTGTGGCGTCTCCCCCTGTGGGCTAAGCATTGTTGCTGGGGAGATCAGCCTCCTCTCTCCGGTAGCACACCCACTTACGTCTTCTCACTCCTGCCCGCAGCTCCTCCACCCTGTAGACAGAGAGCCGGTTCACCCCTCCGCAGACGGAGCCCTTCTCCCCCTTGCACTCGCTGTTGCATTCCTCGGGCTTCGAGGCGGTGGCTGGCAGCTTGTTCCCGCAGTAGCACTCTGCTCCGTACGCCAGGCCCGCATAGGTGTAAGCCCTGCGGGGAGCAAAACCAAGCACTGTTGCTACAGGCACCCTGTCTACTCCCGAGTTTATACCTAATGAAGGCAGGAGCCTGTCCCCGTGCGCGGCATAAGCTTCTGCTGCCCTGCTCCAGAGGTGCAGCCGGGCCTGGGGACCAGCACGGGCAGCCACCTCGTACCGCAGGTGACGGTGGGGAGCGGTGGTGGTCAGATTCCGCCCGGCGTGGGCTGCCCGGGCCCGGGGCAGTCCTCGGGAGAGCGAGGTGGGCTTTGCCTCCCGATGCGGGTGTCTGAGTGACAGCCCGGTCTCTGGCTGTACGGTGTGCTTGTGCCGTTCCCACGGGAGCACAGCCGGGCCTTCACCCACCTGGTGCCACAGACGTGACAGCGTCGCTGCTGGGGGTGACGCTGCCCCTGCCCGGAGCTGCCCCTTCAGGTTTTGATCAGAAATGTTTAAGGATGGTTTAGAGTGACAGAGAAGAAAAGCCCCTTTCAGAGGTTCTGTTAACTGGCATTTAAAGTCAAGCAGTTTGGATCCAGTTAGGCAATTTTCAAATGCTCAAACCCAGGTGAGGCCACCGCTCGAACAGCAGGCCCAGGGCTCGCTGCCTCTCCCGAGCTGCCCGAGCTGTGGCTTGCTTCCCGCCACCGCGCCGGCTCCAGGAGCGGCCGCTACAGGCTGCCAGTGCCTCCTACGCCGCGTGAAACCACTGTCCGGTCTGGGTGGGCTCGTGGCACAGTAGTCGGTGCTTGGATGGAGGTGGCAGCCTGCGGTTGCGGCGCGTGGTCCCTCGGGTCCCCTTTGCAGGGTGAAGCGCTCCCTTGAGCCTCTCATGCCAAAGGCAAGCAGGCGCCATGCCCACGCAGGCTGCGTGAGGGTCCCTTTGGCCAGGCCCACCACTGACCCCTCTGCTGGCTGCACCGAGCCAGGGTCTGGCTCCGTGTCCTCCAGAAACTGTCTGACAAGGCCTGACAGTCTGTCCATCTGAGAGGAGAGTACCGTTCCCTTCACCCAAGGGACAGCTCCATCTGGAGCGTCTTTGTGTGGCTGCAGGGGACTGGGCTGCAACAGGGGGGTCTGAGAGCCAGCAAGATGGGGTTAAGCTGCAGTTCGGGCACCCCTGAAGCTGTGGGCTCCACGTACACCGCGTTGCCCTATGGACCAAGGGAAGCAAAATGCACAGGAATAGCTCTAAATCGCATTGTTTCTTCTGCTTTCTCTTGTGCTTGGGAGCAATGGGAAATCTTTTTCATAAATATTTTCATATAGTCCTGCCCCAGGTACTAATGATCATCCCCAGCCCGCACCCTGCCTCGGCTGACAGGGCAGGCAGAGCAGTGGCAGGAGCTGCGCCTGCCTGTTCCCTGATGACCAGCAGCTCTGCGGGCTGCACTGGGAACAGCCCTGCTCCTTACCACACACCTGGTCGTCTTGTCCTCTCCTGTTTTCTGGGAGCGATAGTTTCTTCATAGTTTTTTAAAATATTTTAGATCAAAGATTTGGGCTAGAGGGCAATATCTAACTAATACCTAACAAAGACTATCTAACAAAACAGTAATTTTTGACCAGGACAGCAGAAAATATATTGTAAGTAGCCATGCTATAATAAAGAGAATAGGCAGCAGTGAAACAGTCTACTTTAAGCAAGGTAGCAGAGCTATGCCATGCCTGAAGGTATGAGATAATCACAGTTTTCACAGATGCTATATATTTAACGTATGCATGCTTTTCCCATTTCAAATTCAGTTCCACTTATTGTTAGAAAAGAGAAAACTAGCAGTGAAAAAATAGCACTCACCTCTCAGCACAAGCTTCCTGACAGTGAGATACTGTCATTTTTCTTAAGTCATAAAACACAGCTCCCTTCAGTGTCCTTTCCCTTGAATCATCACTGAAGCATCCCATGTAGGTGCCTGTGTGCATGCAAGACCAGAGTTAGGCAACATGCACGGGATGGAGACAGGGGGAGGGAAAAAAAAAATCCAGCTGTGATCGAGTGCCATGTGTTGCAAGCAGGGTTGCATTTGATCAAGTCACAACCTGTCTGGGGTCCAGCTTGCTCTACAGACCTGTCCGCTGGTACTGAACCTTTGTAGGTGCTATTTAAGGAGTAAACTCAAATGTCAAATGGAAATGAACAGAAGGGAAATGAGACTTTTCCCTTACCCGCATTACTTTAAGCAGGCCTACCTTTGCAGACCCAGAGTCTGCGACCACCCCGGAGCCATGGTTCCCGCAGGCGACTGCTGCCTGCTCGACTCCCTCCGGTGACAAAGCATGGCGAGTTTCTGAAGTAAAGGAGAAGGTAGTCTTCAAAATGATATAAACTTTGAGAAATCTTGTTGGATTTCTCCCAGGTTTTCTTGCAAATCTCTAGTTGATAATGAGATGGTGCAAGAGAAATATTAAGAAAATCAATTCTCTTTGGGTACATAGAGTTATATTAAAGCTATAATGGAAAGATAACTTCAGTCTTAACTAGACAGCACTGTCTAGCTATCGCATTGAACTCTCTCTCTCTGGTGCAAATGAATCTCTTAAAATATGTCTTGCTTAGCATATGAAAGATAAATATTTCTCTTAGACTGCATCCTATGTTGAGCCTCTTTTTTGTTGTCATGAACAAAAGACTATAAAAGTCCAGCCCATTTTTTAATATATGATTGGAAGGATGGTGTGGAGTCCCACTATTATACAGCAGTTGTGTGTATTTAAGTACATTTTGTCATTAAAATATGAAGGGAAAAAAGGAAATTTGATTTTAGAAGTAGCAGTATTGAGGTGATAACACAGGGAAAGAATATATGAGGAAAAATGAAACTAAAAAGCATTGTATTAACAATAAAATAATCCACAAGAAAAAGAAAGTTTGAGCCACTCGTAACAGAGATTTTGGAGCTAAGAATAATAAATCAAACATTTAAATATTACAAACACAACAGTAGATTCAAAGACCTGCACATTGGTAATTTGCAAACATGCAATTAGAAAATTCACAAGCTGTGAATATACACCCACAGCACTCTGTTAATGAGATGGGAGTCACACACCTGCAATAAGGATGTTCTGCATTTTAGTGGAGATTTGATTTGGGTACTTTGATTGAAACCAGTAGCAGCAGAAAACTCAGCGTGTGGGGCCAAAGAGCCTGAGTCGGGAGGCACGGGCAGGCCAGCGAACACAGGCGGCATCCACACTCCTCCCTGCATCCTTCCCGCGCTGCTGCCAGCCCGGCAGCAATATCTCATTCACATCCTCCTGTGAACGAGTCACAGAGAGACTCTGCGCTCTTGGAGCGGAACGTCATGTCAGCAATCCAGTCCTTGTCACCTCTGCATCCTGTGCAACAGTGTAACCAGGCCAGGGGAAATGGTATGAAACACCCCATCCGCTGGAAGCATTCGTAACAGAAAATTTTCATTTTTTACCTGACAAATTCCTGTTTTCATTTGTTGCACTAGTAGTACTTGCCAGTCTCCCTGGAAGGGTAAGATGTGGCCCCTACCCTGAGCCACCTGCGACGTAAGCAGGCAAGATAGCTTTATGTGGAGAAAAAATCATAAGGACTTGAATTTTCTCACCCAAGGCCATGTGATCCTGGGTGGACACAGAGCAAGGCAACGTGAGCCAGGAGGTGTTCACAATATGCTGGAGCAGATGCCATCGTTTTTGTCTCGGGTTAAGGGTCTGCCCTGGGAAGCACACTGAGGGTTGGCTTGCAATCCCCGTGCGTGAGCTGGGGCAGAGCGGCTGTGCCACGCCAGGAAGCATGGGCGTTATTAGGATGGCACTGATGAGGAATGCACAAACACAGCCTCCGTGGTAAGGCAATGTGCCGCTTTACTGAGCGGGAACCACAGGCCAATGCTGAAACTTTAATAAGCATTATAACCACGGAGGAGTTAATTATATCTTGGAAGGGATCCATAATGAAATAACAAGCCTCTAAGTTTACTAGGAGAAGTGTGGGGGGGGGAAGATAACATGCTCTACGTAGGTAGTTAAATTTTTAATTGATAATTTCCAAAGGCATTCCAATGCTTGTTAACAATACTGTTATTAATAATGTCACTTCATGTTCAGTCAGATATTCAAATGATGCATATTTGAATCAACATAATTCAGTAGGATGTAGCAATAAATAGTCCTTCTGGCTCCTCTCAGTCAGCAGATAGAACCTGAGCAAGGCACTAGCTTAATGGCTGATACGGGTGCTAGCCTTAACTAACTTTATGGATAATTTTCAAAATTAATTTTTTCTGTTTTAATTGAAGTTTTTAAAGAACAGGTTCATGCTCTGCCTAGTATTAGAGTAGCTCATAAGGACTTACCATGTTTCTCTACTTTTTATCTGTTCTTTTGTTCACCAGGGGTGGGTGGGTGGGTGGGAATTCACCAAATGCAAGGGGGACTAGAGCTGCCCAAGCAGCTACAGTCCATGAGGGGAGAACCAGGCATGCTGTCTTCACACAGTCGGGACTGCGGAAGAGGCAAAGCCAAACGGCTCGTGGGCACTCACCAAGTTCAGCAAGCCAGGTTTACTTCCTTGAACCCACCGAAACTATCCATGCTGCCAGAGCACGTGCACCATGGAAGTACTGCTCACAGGACATCTGGAGCAACAGAATGTAATGTGCCCTAATGTATTGTATTGCTTTCTCTCTTCCACGGCCCCCTCAAATCTCCCGGTGTGAAACAGCAAGCCTGCCCAGGCAGCACCCTGCCTGAGCACCTCCTTGTTAAATCGTCAGCCTCTACTGAGCAGCTTAGACTAGGGTGTCTGCTGCTTGCAAAAAAGTGAAAAAGCAGTACTTTGTGAATATTAAATACTGGTTTTATGAGGTACAGGTACAAAAATGGTAGCCTGGAGGGTTCACGTGATTCTTTTCTGCAACTGTCCACAGAGAGCTTATTAAACTGGGTGGTGACCAAAGTCAGGAAAAGACATATTTGCTGAAGGTGAAGGTGCATCCTCCTCCCACAAAGAGCTGACGGTCCCTGCGTCCAGCGCTGCCCAGCAGGGACAGGGATAGGGACAGGGCCACCCCCCAAAACTTTCTGCTCCCCTGCACCAGGCTTGGTCACTGGTGTGCAGGATGGAGTAGCTGCACTCTCATGTTTCATGCTAGTCCAGGGGCTGTCATTAAGTTCTGAGCACCCAGGCTATGTGCTCGGGGCATGTCATGAAATGCAGTGGGGTTCTCTGGGAGACATCTGCGCTTTGCAGCCTCTCTTCTCTGCCACCAAAACTTGCTACCAATGGGATGTTACGAAGTGCCTGCGGAGCACTCTTGGAAGCTCCAGCTTGGTGCTTCAGGTGGCTCCAGCGGTTAGTTTGCCTGACTCATAGAGTGAGAGTCATCTCCCATACACCATCACTATCACCTTCTTGTTCCCATTTCTGACACTTCAGTCAGTAGGAGTCACAAGGGGGCACCCATTTTGTGGGGTTTTTGCAGAAGGTGCCCCTTTGGGTAAATTTATTCAACAAACTAAAGAGCAGTTTAGTAATGTGGTGTCTAGTCATCCAGATCCCATTCTTTTTTAATTATCAGTGAAACATCTCCAACAATAACTAGTTCTTCTAAAAGGCAATGGGTCAAAGATTGCAAACTCATAATTTGATGCTGCAGCCTTGAGAGTACGGTCAGTCACCTAGCTTGAATCCTGTTGCTTTCTATGTTGGGCTTCTCAAGGGGGCTTGTTTGCTCTCTGGGGATGCTCAGCCTTTGGACGTGACTGCAGAGTTGGGGCTTCAGCTCCCCGCTGCACAGCGAGCAGCTCAGCTGTGTAACAGCCCAACACTATGGGCATCTGGCTTTGTACACCTCCTTGGAGTGTGTCGTGGGCCCAGCGAGGGGATGCCATCCGAAATTTGCCCGGGATGATGCAGCTTTCTTTGGGGGGGTCATAAGGGTATGAATTTCCATGCAGGAAATGTGAACATCTACAGACTCCTGTTTTGCTTCTTTGCTTGCTCTGGAAATAGTTTCTTAAAAGCTTTCCTGCTGAACAAACCAAAGCAGTCCATGCATGTATTTATCAGCAGCACTTCAGGCAGCAGAATCAGGCTCACAGTGAAGTGAACTCACACTTCTGTTAAACCTGAATGGCTTTCCATTTGGACTGGAAGGCGTACAGTTTTCTACCCTGTGCTCTAGCCACTGATGCATTGCACCCGTGCAGTGGCGTGATTTCCCCTTGCGTTCCCCTTGGCCTGTTGCAAATTTTCAGCAAACTTGCCAAACACATGGAGTTTGTCTCTGATTCAGGTGTGTGGCCCACATCTTGTCCCCCTAAGGACAGTGTGTTTGCAGAGATGGTCACAGGGAGCAGGTCAGGAGCAGTGAATGTGTTTGCAATAGCAGAATTTAGTATATGCTAGAAAGTGTTAGCAGCAAGGAGGCACTTCTAGACTTAAGGTATTGTGTGGTTTTGGATAGTTAATTTAATAAAACCCACTTTTGAAGTGTTCCCTGTTCGGAGAAAGAAAATCAATTAAACAGTGTTTATCTCTGCCTACTTGAAGAGAAAATAATTTAAATTAGGGAAGCATATTTCACTGTCTGGCCTTCCATTCAGTCAATGAAAGTACTTTTTTGGAGGAAGTTACAGCTCAGCATGACCAGGGACATCAGGATCGTACTTTGGCCTGCACATACAGTTAAGAACTGGTTTGAAAGTGGTGATGAGCCAGGAGGAAGGTGTTTCTGCAGGGACACTTTGTGGTGCTCACCAGTCTCTGCTTGGGACAGTCCTAGGAGGAGGTGTAGTCTGTGTGCGTGCCAGAAAACAGGGCAGGGGTACATCCCTTACCTTTGTGCTCAGCAGTGTGCTTCATCCCTTTAAATCCTGCTGTTTGCATGGGCTCCTGATCACTGATGAACCTGTGAAACCATCTTCTTCTCAACTGCCTGAGCTCCGAGTTGCGGGACACGAGCCACCGTGGGCTGTGCCGCTGGTCCAGGACCGGCTCCTGCAGCGCGTCCATGCCCACCAGCAGCCTGGGACTGGGGTGGGAGTTTTGCAGTGTCCTGGGGTCTACGATTCCAACGCCAGCCATCCCGTCTGGCATTGGCAGGGCCTGATTAGTGGAGGTCCCACGTGAACCTTGCTGGATAACCAAGCGGGTCCGCTGTAGCAGCAGGAGGCTGCCAGCCATCAGGTAAGCTGCTGTGAGGAAGAGGAGCAGAAACTGGGTCCGACGGAGAATCTTCTGTAGCCTGAAGAAAGCTTTGGCCATGCCCTTACTGAAACCGGGCCCTTCACGCCTCCTGACGGGCCCCTGAATCTCCGTCTGGCCGGGCGCTGGTTCCTCCCATAAGTTCAGCCCATCACTTCGGTGCCTTCTCCCGACGAAAAGCCTTCTTCCCGGAGGGCTGCGGCACAGAGAGCAGCCTGGTGCAGCACTGCCACCAGCCTCAGGCACCGGGCTGGCTGAGGGGCTCTGCGCGCACCCGGCGTGGTGCCATTGTCGTGCTCTGCTGAGCTGCCCAACGGCCGGTGCTGAAACCTGAAATACCAAGGGGAAGGTTGGTTCACATCCAGATAGAAAATACCTGTCATCAGGGTGACTTTCCCCCACCCACCCCTCACCCCTTTTTTTTAGCTGAGTGTTTCTTTCATCTGTTGTTCATAATTACACACTTTAAAAACTGTAATCCAGTGAGAATGATTGGTTAAGCAGAAGCTAGTTTCAGATCTTCAGCCTTACTTGTTGTTTTTTTTTTTTCTTTCTTTCTTTCTTTTAACTTGGAATGCACAAGAAATATCTTTATGATAAGGCTAAGAAAGGTTATTTCTCTTGGGATGTTTGGAAAAAAAGTTCTTTATTTTCTTTTGTCAATAGCCGACATCTCCATTCTTTGTCACTGGCTGGAACAGGCAGCCACAGTCCAGGCATCTTTTAGGAAGGTATTATCAAATTCCTTCCTTTCAGCTAAACAGTAGCTAAGCTACAAATACAGATCAGAAGGAAACAGCAGTGTGGGTATGTGGAGGAAAAAAAAAGAAATTGCAACTCACAATAGATAAGATAATAATTATTAATCTCTTTGAAGCATAATAAAGTCAGGCTTTATGCTGGAAGGGTATTTGCAGATTCTGTACTGACACGCAGAGCTGCGCGAGTTGCTGTGCATGTCGCTTTAAAAGAAACCAGAGATCCTGCTATTTTTTTAGTAGATTTCTATTGCCAAATATTGACATGTGGATGCCCATGGATAAAAACTAGTGAATGAAAAAAATTCATTTCAAGTTTCACCAGATATCTCTTGACTGCTTCTGAGCTTTGCAGGCTTTAGTTGTGCTGATGTATACCATGATGGGATTGTCTGGGCAAGAAAAGCTCCTTTGTGCTCTAGGGAACCTTTAACCTCCCGTAGCAAATAAAAGCTGGCATCTCCCCATAAGTTCCTGTTTTCCCAGTCAATCACTTCTCTGTAGAGCCAGGCAAGTGTTGAGAAAAGATGCAGTGTTTTCCAGAAAAGAAAATATTAGGCTTTTGCTTAACTTGCAGTTGGGGCACACTCTTGAAATCCACAGTCCTGGCAAAGAAACATCCGTTCACTGAACTTCTTGTTTCAGTATCTGATTTAAAGTTTTGTGGAAATTCACTTATGCTTCTTTCTTAAATAGATGCTACCAATTAAGCCTCCACACATTCCCTTGTTCATTTAGTTGTGCAACTTCTTTCTATTTTAAGCAGCAATCAAAAACAAAGCTCCAAAACTTCTAGGCCAAAAATATATTAAAGCTCAGCTGAATCTTTTGTCAATTGAGCCTGAATTCCATTTGTGTGACCGTTCAGCCTCGATTGCTAAATGGTGTTGGCACAAGGCTGGAGTCTGTGTCTTCTAATCCTACAAGTTGGGTGGTCTTGAGGACCTGATTTAGGTGCTTTTTAAAAATTTTGTTGTTCAAGTTCATGTATACTGGTCTCAATTGTACAGGGCTGAATAATATCCAAAAATATTCTATGTGTTCACACTTTCTCCAAGAACTCGGGAGAGCGAGCAGGTGCAAAGGGCTACAAGTCTGCAGCATGATGTAGTAAATTACAACCACTTTCTCCACTGTAAAAGTTAACCCACCTCCCTTCTGATCAGCTCCAAAGCCAAAGAAAATGCATTGATTTACACCAGCTAAAGAGCTGACCCTTAAAGTTAAATTATTAAAAATCTGTGATCAACGTTGTGAGTGCTCAAGAATTACAGTAAAAGGGTCAGAAGTACCTAGACAGATGAACAGGAAATTAGCCATAATTAGATAACTGCAGATTGTTACTGCGCTAATTTATTTGAAGAAATACTGTCTATCAGCATAGGTATGATTTGATTCACTAGTTATTCCTAACATAGGGCTACTGGAAACTTGAGCTATTCCCAAAAGAGTCTGTCTAATCTAAAAGAAAGATGCGTGTGTCTATTAGCCATTTGAGATTCTGACTGGGAAATTACCGTGCTCCTTACAGCATACAGTATTTTGAGGTAAGGCTTGGCCAATGGAGGAGGCAGCCATATGCCTTGGTGGCTGGTGTCTGAGCAGACAGTACAGTGTTCAAGTTGTCATCTATAATGCAAAGGAACAGCCCTTCTTAATAAAATGCTGCTGCAAAGCCTCATCTGCGAGATGATAATGGCTGCAATCACATAGGTATTCAAAAGGTTCAAGATTTGCGCCTCCTCCCCCTCCCGCCCCCCCCCAGCAGCAAGATGGAGGCTAGATAAATTTATCAGACTTGCAATCATCTTTGCCCAAGTGTAATTCAGGGTTTCATAGCTCTTCTGGTTTACTCACAAAGTGATCAAGTTACAATATCAAGAAGTGCTTCCAGCCAAAGTTCTCAAGTGTGTCCAAGTCATTTGCATTGGAAAGGCAGTGCTGCGGCAGCCGGGAACCTTTAGGCGTTGCTAATCAGTGATGAGTGGCAGCTCCACTGGAGAAGGACCATTGAAGCCGTGTAGCAGAGGTCGGGCATGTTATGCTTCAAACTGCATCGCTGGCCCATTTTAGTCCTTTTTAATGCTACTGTAGGCTTGAGCCTTTCAGCAGATTTCAGCTGAGTTTCTCCATGTTTGCAATGATGTAAAGTGGAGCAGCTGGAAGCTGCATCGTCCCCGTGACAGGAGGATCTGCCTACGTGGCGATGCCTCCTGGTGCCAGGGGAGACAGGTCTGGCCACCGCCTGCCCAAACAATGCCTGCGTAGGGCGTGATCGCTGCTTCCCACGTTAGCAGGATGAAAAACCTACTATGCATCAGCAGAACTAGGGTAACTGCCCAAGATACCAGACTAATTTAAGTATGCAGCAAGCTCTGCGTCCAAACACCAAGAAAAGTTTGGCATTGCTCCTGTTGTTCTGCCTAGTTTAGTTATTTATTTATTTACTAAGGAGAAGCTCCTTCTGGGTCTCAAAAGGCTAATGTTGCCCTTGCCCAGTGGTTCAAAAAGTTTAAATGGTACAGGCCAATTTTACTGCAGTCAATATGACATATATAAATTACCTCCAGATGCATTTGCCCTCAGTACAGTTGCCATGACAGTACATTGTAGTAAAAACCAACCAAATAAATAAGCAGACTCTCCGCCCACAGCAACTGCTGCAAATGTGCAACTCAAAAATTAAATGTTGCTTTTTAGTGGGGAAATAGCAGAGAGTGCTGCTGACATAAAAAAATGTCATTTGATTTTTCCATAAACTGCATATTGCAATATCATCAAAGTATGCCTAAAAGAATTGAAGTGCATCACTTTTGATGATGATATTAAAAAGGAAAGAGTAAGGAGGATATGAACTAGTATCTGGTAATAGAAAGTGTATCATTTGTCTTTTTCATACATATTTCACTTAAAATGAATGAAGTGAAATGGAAGAAAAGTACAGTCTTCTGTTCCTATTTATGAGTGCTCACAGCCAAAGGGGTTTTAGGACCATATTAATTGAGAGTTGAGTTAGTCAGTAAAATCATAAAATGATAATTGAAAGGACTTTGAGATGGGCAATGAGAACTGTTAAACAGCAGAGAAGAGCTCCAGGTGAAGAGAACAATGAAAGGGTTAACACTGCAACAAAAAAAAAGGAAAATCATTAGCACTGGCAAGAATCAGCTTTGGAGAAGGAGCGTGGTAGTACAGAAGATCTGCTGGGTGCTGTGCCTTCAGCAAGGAAAGGATCCCTTGCACCGCTAAAAAGGTGGTGGATCTGGTGGCTGTGTGTTTATAAAATGGATAATTATCTGGTTACTGAGGGCAAGAATTTGATGGGGTTCAGAAAAGCATTGAGTGATCTTATTGTATAAAGTATGAATTTATGCACATTACTAGTGACAGATAAATTTTTAACTGTTCAGAAGTCAGATAACCATTCAGTTGTTTGAACAGCATTTTTAGCTGTTTGTGCCTGAAATTTTTTGTCAGGAAATGTCATTAGAAAAAATAGTTGGGAGGTTTTTTTTTTATGTAAGACCTCTATATATACCAGCAGGACTGAATGCAGGGCTGAAAAATGCATTTTACCTGAAATCCCAGAATCCCCAAATATGAATGTGTTCTGATCTGTTTCCTAAAATAGGCAATGCTGTGATTCTTCTCACTGTCTCTGGGAAAGCCAACATCTTAAAAGAAAGATCCCTCTAAATCTGGCATGACTTGATCACCAGTGGATTTGCTGGCTGGTAGCCAGACTACTGTCCCAGTGCTGGGGAATCCTCCTGAGCACTGTTGCACATGAGTTATTTGTTTATTCAGGTGCTGTCAGGCCTCAGAGTGTGTGGTGCTGGGTGCCAGCTGTAAGAGATGCTCTTCCAAAGGTTTTGCATGGATCTGCAATGCTTGGATAAGGCATGGTCCTACCAGCACCCAGAGAAAAGCTGCTTTTCTTTTCTGCAGGCCACATTGCTCAGAGCCTGCTCCTGTGGGGTCTTGCCATTGCCCAGAAGAGCAGGGTGGCAGAGGCAGCAATCCTTGAGGGAACTTTAATGGTATCCTCTGAAATGAGCTCTGGCAGCCACGTAGCACCCAGCTCCTCTGAACGTGTCTGTGAGCGTGCAGCTGGCCATTTCGAGGGGATGTGAGTCCCCTGGTTGAACTCGCTGCAGACGCTAGGAACAGCCGCTGTGCCTGGTAAAGGATAATGTATCTTTGTAGAGCTCTATCAATATTTCATAAAAACGATGTGGTTAACAGGTAGGGGAACACCTGCACCACTGACGTGACCGTAGGGAGCTCTTTTTGGAAGGAGGCAGAGAAGGGAGTTGTCCATATGTGCTACTCATTTCAGACCACTCTGGAAATGTACCCCTCCCTTGGTGTTTTTGCAACGCTGAGAGGTTACGCACAGCATTGAGAAATGCCAGAGCACAGATTGTGAACTCAGCACATTGCATCTCAGAGTGCACTGACGGGACTAAGCACCAGACCGGAGGCATTTCCAATTTTAAGTGCTGGTTTTCCTTTAATCCTTATTTTTCTTTCATTACATATATAATACCAGATTTATAACTGCCATTAAAAAGTTGCTATAGAAAAAGCAGGTCAGTACCTTGCTTCCAAAATGATATCACAAAGTGTGACAAAGATGTCACAGTAGGCAGCTGCATTAACTTATTTGTGAAGAGAAATAGAAGAAAAATTGTAAAGTTCTTGGCAATTCTAGTCTCCTAGCCAAAGGAGTAGTTACAGAATTTTTAAGGGAAGACTGAGTATTTTCAGTGATGCTATGAAAGCCAGCAAAGGCTGAAGACACTAAAGAACAGCCCCAGACTTGCAGGTGAAGAGTTGTTCAGTTGAGGGCTGTCCCTTAGTAGGTTGCTCAGTGCAGAAACTTAGGTCAATACTGCATTGATGGCCGCAGCTCATCAATAGTTGATCTTGTCTGAAGACCAGCAGGATTTTGCAAATTCAGAGTTCTTGGCACGGAAGCAAGGCTATGTTTTCTATTGTAAACTGAAGGGAATTGGACTCATGAACGCTATTTTTAGAAAAATCCATCCCTCTTCCACATTTCTCCTTTCTTTTGTCAGCTTTCTTTGAGGACAAATGTAGTCAGTTAGGACCTAGCTGAAGGATTCTGGCTCACAGCCTTTCTTTTGGATACACACTGCCATTTTCTTGAGGCTGTTTGGAAAGTCAAGGCCAACATCCCACTGTGTGAATGCACATAGGAAGAAAAACTCCTGAGAAGCTGCAAATTTGATGTTGGGATCCTGTCAAATATTTGCAGTTCCTTTTATCCTTGTAGCTAAAAGCAGCCTGAGTAATCCTGAGTATCTGCCAGTGTTGGTCCCGAGATGGCCGACAGCAAGTTCTCACAGCTGTACTTTCATACATGGCCAGAGCTGTCTCTTGAGAAAGGGGCTAAAAAAGACGACAAAGGTGAGCTGTCTGAGCTCTCCCCTCATACCTTGAGTGGAATCAACAGAGAAATTCCACATTTTCCCAGTTTCCACATCATAGGAAAAGAGAGGAAAATGAAACCATGGGTCACAGTTGTGTGGAAAGCAGCACATGCTAAAAGTAAAGCTTAGAAGAAACATCCTGGTACTCTACTGTCTTAAGCCAAAATCCACTCAGATCAAGATATAGGTTGATGCTGATGGATTTTGGCTCAGGTCCATCGTTACTTTTTCTGTCTCCTTTAGAAAGTGTCATGTGGAATCGTCTCACTAACTTAACAATGTAATTTAGGAATTCATGCAAAGGAAAGAAAAAGAGGTGATTTCGTAATCCCATTACCTTTCCTAGGATACTCTTTCACCAAAAAGAGAGGAAATTTTCAATGAAGAGTTAACTATAATATTCATTTTCTTCACCAACTTAAACATGCACTTTTCTGTGAGCTAAGGTCTACGGTATATAACCTGATCATTGACCTTTCTGGCAGTTACAATGCAATACTCAAATGAGACCCATCCAGAATCCAACAACCTGGCCTTCCCAGAGCATTTGGCTTCAGGTGGAGAGGCAGAAACACCCTCCAACTCTGGCCCTGGGCAGGCATTCCCCCCATGCTCTTCCGATAACCCTGCAGGTGAGGCTTTTATCGCAGGCTGTGGAGCAGCCGCAGCCACCGTCCCAGCAGCGCGTGAGCTGTCCTGCATGGGCAGGGTCAGGAGGCGGCCCTGGTGCGGCTCAAGCCTCGCACAGTGACGTGCTACACAGCTCCACCAGCCGCTGCAGCTCACGCCCGTTCCGTTGTTCTCCAGTTTTCTCACCCCTGCCCTTCCTGCAGGGCCAGTGGAAAACTCAAGCTGCTTTCCTACTTTGTTCCAAGGCGGGATGTCTAGCTCAGGCACACGAGGCTGAGGATGAGTTAGTGCCCGTGCTTTGCTTGTGTACATCCTGCATCACCCTCCACGTGAAACACGCCACGTCATTCAGTTCTGCCGCTGCAGAACTTGCTGAGGGTTTGTATTTAAACAGAATAAAAGGATTTCTTCCCCATCTCTTCCCAACTTACCTCCAATTGTTTGATCTAGAGAATAATTTGGCTTTTAAATATTTCTAGAAACTAACTCTTCCATCCCTTTCCCATCAAAATGAAGCTTATCATCTAGGAATTTTCAGTAATGAGGTGAACAATGAGACGTAAGTGAAGGGACCTTCAGCCTGCCTTGACCCCTGAAGCTCCAATGTGTCATGTCAGCTGCCCTACCAAAGGGTCTGGCCTTACTATCTGGGCTTTCAGAAGCAATAAGCACTTCTTCCAACTTAAAAAGTTTTACTTGCTAGAGGATGGACCTCTGCTGACTCTACGCACATGCCCCCTCATGAGCAAAAAGTCTTTCCTGACACAACGCTGCTTTGAGTGTTTCTTCAGGAACAACATAAGGTCTGCCAACAAACTAGAGATGAGGTAGAAGTGCCACAATTTCTCCACATGCTGTAGTGGCAAATGTTGCAGCCTGAGAGGGCTTTCTTGCAAGTTCACCATTGCTTGCTACAAGTGCTTTTGGTACAATATGTAATCAGATTGCAAAGTTATTTTTGATGCTGATACTGTGTTAAAACTGTTAAATAATGATAAACTGTGATAAATAAAGCAGAAAAAAATCTTTATGCAGAGATAGCAGAAAGATGGAGAAAAACTCTATAGTCCATAAACTAGTCAAATCAAGTTGAAAATATACAAGTTAAAAATATGCATGATATCCACTGTATGCAATATGGGAGGTGTTTTACAGCTGACAGATAATTCAGCTTTGAAAGTGAAAGGCAATGTCACAGAACAGAGCTGCAGCCTGAGGCTGGAGGGTCGGCACTAACTTGTGCAAATTTGGTCACAGCAGCTCTTTCACTAGATACTCTGCTTTTTTGAGACCAATTTTCTAGCATAGGTAGGTATAAATCTAGGCTATAATTTTGTTGGTGAACGCAGTAGCCTATGGTGAGGGATGCAGAAGAGCCTGCAGGAGGCAGCTGGTCCAGGAAGGCGTGTTGTGAGACAGAGAGCTGACTTGGAAAGTGTTCCAGTGACAGCTTGTAACAGAAAGCACACCATGGCGATATGGTATTTCTTCCATTAATCCAATACTTTTTACCTAGGTTGGTGATAAAGTAGTAATCAGGAGGACTGATTCCATGCCAATATGGGAAAGATGCGGACATATACATACATACATTTTATATGTATACATGCACAGACATACATATGTTTGTGTGTATGTATTCTGTTCATAGAGGGATGTGTACTCAAAAGATAACATACAATCTGCTACCATTCACTGGTAAACCGAGACCTACCAGCAAGCAGTATTCTTGAACCTAGAAAGTATTTTGATCAATAATAAAGCATTCATGCATAATGTACATGCCTTTGATATTAAGAACTCAAGCACCCAGCAAATGATGCTTTATCTGCAATTTCCAAAAAACCCAATATGATTCTGTGGCTATAGGCTGAAGTTTTGCAAGAGACTGTCATAAAAAATGTACCATATATTGTTTTTTGCCTCAGCCCACAGTAGCTAGAGATGAGATCTTTTCCTGTGTGCAAGGAAATCTACTGGAATTGAAATAACATGCAGATCTGTAACTAAATCATAGGTATTTAAAAAGTGTCTTTCACAAACCCCTCAACATCCAAATTTCCGCAATGTCCGCCTACTAAAAATTGTTAGAGTCTATTTATTTAGCACAATGATGCTTCAGAAACTGTTTAGAGAAGCCGAGCGTTCTAGTCTGCCTCGCCAGGCTATGTGACACAAACACACACTCGCATTATCCATGCCTACTTTTCAAGTATGTTTCGCGGATGCTCAGAGAAGGGCATCTCGAGAGCAAACTGCAATCTTTATAAATAATGCAGCTAAGCCTCGTGTACTTAGATGCCACGGATAAATTTAATAAATCAAACAGCCATTCAGACTGCAATGAATTTTAATACCTCAGCCTCTGCGAAAAGTTGTCTGGTTATTACTTGTGTCAAGGCCAGCTGACAAACAGCTTGCAGGCGCGGATAACGCAACTGTACGCGAAAAAGAGGAGAAAACTCACCTTTCTTCTGTGGTTGAGGAAGTCGTGTTGCAGCCAGGCAAAGTCCTAGACAATCCAGTGAAATATTATAAAAAGCTGTAATGCATATCTGAAAAGCTGGTAAATCCTGCTCCCGCTGCCCTTCCCCACTAATCCTTCTCCTTCCTCCCGCCTCCAGCACGCAGGGCTGTAATCCCGCCGGGCCCCCTCCGCGCTCCGCCCGTGTCTGCGCCGCGCTCCGCTCCCTCCAGCTGTTCCCATCAGTAAGTGATCCAGCCGCCGCGCAGCCCCGCACACGCTCCCTGCTCACCGCTGCCCGCCGGGGTCCCTCTCGCTGGGGTCTGTCGCCGGGGTCCCTTCCCGGGGTCCCTGCGGCTCACCGGGCCAGGGCCCCGGCGTCCTGCGCCGTGCGGCAGCTGGCGGGGGAGAAACGCTCCATGGCCTCCTGCGCCGGCAGGCAGGGTCGAAGCAGCCTCGGCGCTGCGCTGCCAAAATCCTCAGCCACAGCCGGTGCGCTCGTGTTTCGTAACGCACCCCCTGGTCGGGGGAGACAGACAGAGCCTCTCCTTTACGTCTGCAGCCTTCCGCAGCTACAGACGTTTCCAGACCTACCCGTACGCTCTATCCGTCCGTGTATTTGTCTAAACGCACCGCTGGCTGCATAGGCAGATATCTAAGTGGCGGCAGCAGCAGTGCGAGGACCTAATGCGATCAGCTGAACGGATGCTCCTGTGTTTGTTTCTCGGTGCCTCTTCCCACTAGGGGCAGATCCCTCTGGAGCTGCTCCTCTGGAGACCCGGACCCCTTCCCAACAGGTCTAGAGGGTCCCGGGAAAGCGAGTCCCCGGCAGCCTCCCAGCACCAGCTTGGGGATTTCAGGCAGCAAATTGTTATTCTGGGCACAGGTGGATAGGAGTAAATTATTTATAAATGTGAGAGCTGAAAGGCAGTTTGCTTGGTGTCCTTAGGACTGCCTGCTCTGCTCTGCTGTCTTCACTGCACACACGGACTGCTTTCTGCTGCTGGTTCACATGGAGATTCATCAATTTATAATTACTCTTAAAGCATCTGCATTTAAATGGGAGTAGGCTGCACACTTGTAACTGCATGTGGTTTTGGAGCACCCCATAGTCTTTGCGTATTTAGATGAAACCTGTGGAGATTTATCTCTCGGAGCCAAAATCGGATGCGGTTATGGGGACCCTCATTTACCTCCTGTGCTGAGGGGTGCGGGTCGGTAATGTCAGACCGAACGCCTGCCTGGCTGTGAGAAAGCAGCTCTCGGGGGTTTTCTGGGACCTGAGAGGAAAAGAGAGAACTTGGATGCCACACAGGGACTGATCCTGTTTCCCTTCTCTGTGCTGCACAGTACTTCATGCTCTGACCAGCCCCGTGGGTTTCAGTGATGCTGAGTGCGTGGATCTTTCTCTGTACAGCATGCCCCATGAGTGGGATCTGAACCTGCCAACGCAATGCTAACGCTACTTAAATTGCACTTGACTTTCCCATCTCCGCACAGTTGAGGAGAAGAGGGACCTGGTTGGTTGTTTCAGATCTCTGCAGGCATGCTAGGTAGTTTCAAAATCCTCTAGTTGTGAAGCAGACCTGGATTAGAAATGCACCCAAAGGTGGGAGCTATAGACTGCAAAGACAGGATGTATAGACTACAAAGACGGCCATAGACTAATCTCACTTCTTCACCACCCTGCAAAAAGTAGTGCAGTAACGCTGGAAAGGTTCAATCTTTAGTTGGTGCCAGCGTCAAGGGATGAATTTTACCACCTCCGTGTTTGCGTTGCTTTAGTTACATGTGTGTTTCTTGTCTTAGACCTACCTATGCAAACTTTGCTGTGCCTGGCTACTGGAGTTTGTCTGTTTACTTTTACTTTCCTTTTTTGAAGGACATTTTGTCTTGTTGTGTTTTGCTTTAAAAACAAACTAATGCAGGAACTTATGTTTCTGGCTACAGAACATGGGAAATAATTGGCAGGCATGGCAGACCAAAAAGAAGGATTTTGCATTTCTGCTCGCTGTCTTCCAAGGGCCAGATCCTTGCCCTCCCCGCCCCCTCCCCCCCCAAATCCTCTTTGCAAGCAGCTTGGGCCAGGTGGCGGTCAGGGTGCCTCGGCCTGGTGGGCAGCAGAGCCCCCTCGCCTCGGCAGCGAGCCCGCGTGGGCACTGCGCAGTGGCAGAAGAGCCCAGGCTGCTGCCATCAGCACCCAGCACTCGGCCGTGGCTCTTCAAATGTTGACCATGGCGCTTTGTGCCTGGCCCCTTCGTGTGTGACGTTGCCAGTCCTCTGTGTGTTTCCAAGGGGCGAGGGGAGCGGGTGAGGCAGGCACTGGTGCCAGGGGGGATGGCTGGGACATGGGGGTCTCCTTCCAGCTCTGCCGCCAAGGTCCTGGTGACCATGGGCAAGCTGTGCGCCTCCTAGCACCGTGCGCCTCGTCCTGCTTTTCGTGTCCCTTGCTGCGTCCAGCTACGCGCTGTAGTACTGTGAGGGTGTACTTTGGGGCTCATGATAGAATTTAAAAGTATAAAATGATAATGATAACTGTAAATCCATTTAGCCACAAGATATGCCTGTCTTTATCTATGAGAAAAAAATTGCAGATGCTGACAGAAGATCCTTCTATGAACAATTTTGTAATAGTTGCAAATAGTGTTCATATACAGAAATCCAGGAAGGAAACACAAAGAGTTTCAAGCTGTTACAGCATTCACATAATTCTGATGATCCTTCAGACTTGGTAAGATGTGAAAATGAACAGCTAAAATGCTTTTGCTCTTAACAAATATTTTCGGGGACCTGATGTATTGATAGAGCTGCAATTGTACAGTGATTTTGTGAACTTTGATTAAGGAATAGCCCTGAGACTTAGCAATGTAACGTTCAAATTTTAAAATACTGATGTCTGGAGATGTGTTCTCACCCCGAGAAGTTGTGCATCTGTTAGATTGCAAGCCATCCAACCTTTATGCGTGCGTACAGCTTTAAGGCTGCAAAAGTCTGAAATTAATTTGATTTTACTGAAATTAAATTAATCAAATGTTTAATGTAATGACATTTTTAAATGTTATGCTGGGTTGGGGCCTAAATCAATAGAATTACAGGAATCTGCCCAGGTGAAGCAGTGGCAGGAAATGAAGTTCAGCATTATCGGCAAGAAAAACGATGCTGAAAACGTACCAAACTCCCGATTGGCACTACGGCGTATCAGCAGCGCGACACGTGCGCCCGTGGCGTTGCATTGTTTGGTGCTGTAGCCGTGAAGGCAGCTCCGCTCCCCAGCGCCTGCAGCAGCAGAGGAGCCCTTTCCCTGAGGTACCCGGTGTGGACCGAGGGGGTGGCTGCCCTCTGCCAGCAACGACCCGGTGCCAGCGGGAGCCGAGGCTGCGCCGACTGCTTCGCCGAGCAGGCGCGCTGGCCGTGCGGGCAGGAATGGCCACCTGGGACCTTTGCTGCAAGGGTGAGCGCCGGCTCGGGTCTGCAACCGTCTGGCACGCTTCTGAAGGCGTTGGTGAGACCTGCTTGGTATGATGAGTGTATCTCAGGGACATGCTATTGCTTTGACTTACGATCTGTTTTCAGAGATTTGACATGAAAACAACTACTGTCGTTTGGGGGTCTTGCAGCTGCTCTTCCTTGATTTCTGAATTCGGGCAAAGCCCAGGCAAACTGCTAGGCTTTATAAAACACCAGCCCCGCTGCACTCAGCCCTCTTGAATGCCAGCTTGTTCCCAGGATTTTGTGTACAAAATACCACGTGGGGACTTGCAAGACTCACTGCAGCCATGGGCAAGAACCCTGCTGCCACGAGGTGACCTGACCAAGGAGGTTAAGGGCTGCAAGCAGCAGTGTCATGTCACTGTTCAAGACTCGAACCAGCACCATTTTGGGGGGATCAGCAAGGGAAGTAAAGGAAGGGTAGGGTTGTATCCCAGGGGAGATGGCAACACTCCTCTGCCCTGAAATTATTGCAGCGGAGTATTTCAGGGTGGGGGTGGGAGGTGCTCTGTGTCCCCTGCTGATGCTGCATCACAGCGTACGTAGCAATTGTGGGAGTGTGCTGTCGGGGGGCACGGCTGCCATTGCCCCTCGGAGCGGGCACGGGCAGCAGCAGCACACGCAATGTTCTGCTCCACTCAGGCAGGGTGCCCTGCGTGGCTAGGCATCTAGAGTTCTTCTGTACACAAAGTTTCATTGGTTTAATTTAACTTAGTTAAAGCAAGCAAAAGACAGTTTTAAAGCTTGCTTTATTATTTCAGTTTAGCTTGGCTAGTGAGACTAGTTAAGATGTGAGTAAACCCTTTGGGCTGGGTGATGTTAATAATCACAGGGAGCGGTGAAATCTCAGTTCTGTGAAGATGGGAATTGTAACATAGTTTCAGTAAACAAAACAAGGCATTCATAAATTGAAGTAATGTTGTCCACATAAGGTTTGCAAAGGCTTAATTAAGCCAGCTGAATTAAATCGATGCGTATTTTTAGCAGGCCACCAGATCAGATGCCATAGTAAAGTGCTTTCCTGTCACATACTCAGCACTGGTAAGACCTGCATCACATTGGACAGTCTCTTTTTTTTTAAAAAAAAAGAGTTTTTTGTTCTGTGTTTAGAAAATTAACAAATCTCTAGTAGTACTACCTGGCAACTGACATTAAGTTTGCTCTCTTCTTACCCAAGAGTAACAAATAGGGATTAAATCCACAGTAGCTTTGGGGAGGCCATTTTAGCAAGTACGCTTTGCATCTTGTACAAAATATCTATTGAATCTGCGAGGTCTCCTCTACCCTTTGGTGTGCTGGTACTTCATTTTTCCGGTGCATTGCAATTATCTTTCATTCCACAGTGCTCATGTCAGCTCTGTTTTGTTAGTAATATGCTATTACATGGAAAAAGTAATAATCAATAGAGTGTTCCAGTTGAGAAAATAGGAGGCCAAACTCTGCTTTTTCTGTGCCCTGGTGTAAATCTGAAGTGATTCCCATGAAGGCCATGGGAACCACTCCAGATCTGCGCCTCTGTAAATGAGAGCAGGACCCTTCCTGGTGAACCTGGGAACTTGGAGGTGGATGACAAAAACCATGACTCTGTTAAAAAAAAGACTAATCAGAAGGTTAAATGTAATGAAAGCTTCTGTGAAGTGCTGCATTTTTTGGTAAATGGAAAGGCAGCTGAAATAATCGAGCTCTATATGGAAACTGTGATGTAGAAAGTAGGGGTAATTGTAGGAATCTGAAGGTCTTTTGCAAATGCTCATCAACAGTACTTTGGTTTTTTTAATGCAAGGATATGCAGGATACCAATTCACCAACATCTGGATTTCAGTTAAATCCTAAGAGGCAGTACTGTTTTTAGAATCTTACCCTGCCTGCGCATCTAGCCTAATACTTTACTTCGCATGGCTTCAATAAAAAGTAAGAGCGGACTTTCTAGGACTCGGAATAGAGCTCTGACTGGAGAAAAATAACTGTAGAAACCCTCTGAACCAGGAAAAGCATTTGAGTTTTGATAAGGCGGCTGAGTGAGGAGGGCTCATTTCTGCTGTTGGTTATGCCAGATTCTACTCTCAAACATGGATGAAAAAGAGAAACATGGCATTTTGTCTAAGACAGTGGCCACTGACTTGAGGGACCTGCGCTCAGTTCCTAACTTTGCCACATGCTCACCATGTGATCTTAAGATATAAGGGGGGTGTCTAAAAGCCTTGACAGGGAGATTTCTGGTGCCTTTTACAGATTTCAAAGAGAGATGGAAGCCTAAATACCCTTCACAGTCCTGGCCATAATCTCTCCACTCCCTAATTTCCTGACTGGTTAACAATACTATTTTTTCTCCCATTCCCTGGGGAATTTTTCCATCCCTGACAAGGAGCAGAGGTTGATCGTGAGATGTGCACTCTGCCTCAAAGCTGCGAGATGGTCACCTCTGTTTAATCTAGCCTGACTGGAGGGGGTGTTTGTTCTAATATCTTGTTCACAGTTGTGGTTTACATGCCTTAAAGAAAAAGATATGTTCTTTTTGGAAGTGCCAACACAGTCTTGAGTGTGGCAAAGCAAAGTCATCACTCTAAAAGATGAGCACTGAAAAGCCTACCTGAAAAGCTTTAAGGTGATTGTGAATAATGGGCCTTCAGCATCTATCTGCATTAGCTCTTGTGCCACCACCTTCTGCTCCCTCAAATGGGACTGCTGAGAATACCTGTTGTTTGGACGGACAAGTTAAAAATATGATGCGGTTGTATGGGAAGAGGTATGAGTGGTATTGATTATGAAGAATGATGTGTGAGATTGTTTCACATGCTTTCAGACTCAGACCTACAGGACATTGTTCTTGTTTTACTTGCACTATTTTCTCATCTGTATCATCCCATTGTCTACAGAGAAGTTGTACCTTGAGAAGACCCATGTAAGTGCATGCTGCAGCTCCTACTAAATTGAGAGAGAAATGGGTCACATTGTAAATTCAAAGGATGATCTGATGTTTTTTATGGCAAAAAGTGGTGTAAGAATGAGTAAAAAAAAGGAAGACTAGGTACAAAGCTGAGCAGAATGCAGACATGGAAAAATGATATCTAATAACACTAAGAGAAAAGGGGCAAAACTAGGAAAATAAAGCATGTATGCATTATGGTCATGTTGTAAAATCAGTCATTTGATGGAATGAGTGGCAGCTGGAGGCACTCTGCATCTCAGTAAAATCCTAAGCACTTTCTTTCTGTGCCTGATGGTACTGCTTGGTTGTTGCACAAAATACAGCACAGAAACTGCTAAATGAGTGGCATTACTTTTAGAATCCTGTTGTGGGAGCAGTTCTTGTGCTAAATGACTCAAACTTTCAGTCACTTCAGAGCATAGGCTCAGTTGTGAAAGTAAGGATCAGTTCAGGAAAGTGACAGTTTTTGCTAGTGTGGTTTCAAGAAGAAACATCTAAAAGACTGTTTGGTTTCATAAATGAATGTAATGTAGCAAATAGTTTTCTTGTCCTTTTTATTTAATAATCCTAAATACTCTGGGATTAGGCGTTCCATGTAATGCCTACCTACAATTTTCAGTTATTTCATGAAATGACTGAGCAAACCAGCTGTTTAGTGCAGCGGTTGACAACGTCATTCTTTTTTCAGAATGACTGGTTTCATAACATAAATGCCATATTATGCATAACGTAGGGGAAACTATCAGGTTTAATACAATTATTGGCAAAACTCCCAATGATTTCAGAGCAATATGTCAAATGCCATGCACGGAGCATTTGTTGAAGATTGTGCAGATCGGGTAAGAATCTTACATTCCTAGGACATCTCTCAGAATTTGCTTTAGCTGTGAAAATAAAGGCAGATGCTAAAATGGTGCTAATCTGTATAGCAATACTGGGTGCTTTATAGCAAGTGATGCTGTAGCACAGGGTGTTACGCTGTTGCATCTGATTCAGATAATGATGGAGTGTGGTTCACAATGGTGGGAAGGGGTGCTGGAAGGTGCAGCACAAATCAGCCCATATGGGTCTGGAGCCTCCAGCTCCAGAGTTTCCTCTTTCCTACTCTCATTGCTGCTAAGGTAGGTCTTAGTTTTGGAAGCAGCTGGTACCACTCTGCACTTTTTGGGGGTCTGAAAGGACAGATGCTGTTCCCAGTAACAAGTGCTTGAAGAAACAAGCCTTAAAAGATAAATGAACAAGAAGGATAACATGGATGAGGGTCTGGAATGCATTCCTAGTGTCTAAGTGGAGGTGAAATAACATTTGAAAATATAAGAGGTGTAATAAAGGAAAGCCAAATGATTTCCAAACTCAGGAGGGATTTGAAAGGTGAAGGTAAACTTTTAGCATAAATAAGAATTGCTGTAACTATAGCTGTTCCTATTGCTCAACTTACAGTTTATTAAAGACTGAAGTATGCTGTGAAAAAGGAACAGGTAAATATGATGAGTTTTGGTCAGGATGTTGCTGGCCTAAAGGTCATTAAGGTTTTGTTTCTCACCTTTAACATAGCATCACATAAAATGGTGAGAGGAAGCTTCAAAACAAACAAAAAGTTGCAGTGCTTCTTTGAGCTGTGTGTAATTAAGCTGTGCAGCTCCTTGCTGCTTCAGTAATCATCACCTAGCACTAGCAAAGAAATGTGGGATTGGTTTGATTCAGCTGAAAATGGAAAAGGTTTGCGGAAAAAACCTACCGTGTGCACATTATGGGAACAGGCTAGATGGTGGGAGCGGGGTATTGTGTAGCACTCGTGCAGGGGTTTTTTTTTTCCCATTTCAAACATTGTGAACTTGTTGCTGTTCCCTTACTTCAGGCGTACATTATGTTGTGTTACGGTTTTTGTCATGTTCCATTTACACTCTTATAAGTTCCACAGATATTTCAATATTTTTTGAAGAAGTGCCAACTACACAGATGGCAATTGCACGTACTGCTGCACAAGAAAGTGTTGGTGGTATGGTTAGCATCCCTGGGAAAAGAAATGCAACTGGTGGAACAAAAATCTGATGATGACACAGCTTTTCTGTACTGTTGACGAGGAACAAGACAGCTAGGTGTTGTCAGTGGACAGGATAGGATTCAAGGGAATCAGTTGCAGGCACTGAGCAGAGTAGATAGGCACGTGAATATGAGTTCTGGTGTAGAATTTATTGTTAGTTTTGCAGTAAAAATCAACATTTTGCTGATCTCTGCTGGTCTTTGTGTTTGCAACTTCATGCAACAGCCACTAAATTGAGGGTATCATTTGACCTGACCGTTAAGAGATGATGGTGATGCAAAGGAATTGTTTCTAAGTGGCTGCTAAAGGTAATTTGCTAAAAGCACCACTCAAAGATTCAGACCCAAAGAACATAGTAGCACTTCTGGTCAGTAGTGTATGTGTGCAGAAGCAGTTTTATATACCTGTAATCTTTGAGGTGATTTGATTATGATTTGGGGAGTAACAACCTTACTCATACGAGATGATCTCTGGTATAGCACGACCACAGGATGCAGCTATGATGCAAGTTACTGGGCATTTAATGGTCTGTATTCTGTAGGAAGCCAGACGAAATGGTCTTCATTCTTTTTGGCCTCAGAGTCTGTTCAACACTTCTGGTCGCATCTCCTGTAGTCCTCTCTGCTCTGCCCACGTGTTTCTGTTGGTTTGTGATGTCCACCTTCCTTTGACTCAGTAGAAGTACTTTAACCTACCGGGGTGTCCATGCATCGAGGGAGCTGGGGGTGCAGATGAGCTGCAGCCCCCCCCGTTTGTTCTGCGGTGTGTCTCCACAAGAGCCAGCAGTGCCAGCCGTGCCCCAGCCCAGCAGGACCCACTGCTGCTCCGTGGTGCATGTCTGGGCCCCGGCCATGCCGCGCCTCTGCGCTTGGTCCTGCCATGGCCCGAGGAATGGAGCCAGGGAGCAGTGGCAAAATGTGAAGCGTCCTGGTCTTGAGTGCGTAAACACTAAGGTTTGTGAAGGTACACAGTCTAGAAGAAAAAAGCGTGTTTGCAATCACGCCATGTGAAGTGGAGCGCTTCCTGCTATTCAAGTGCCTTCAAATGTAACTTGAATATATATTCCTTCCTGGTATTGTGTGTCTAACTGTGGGATCCCTTTGTGCTGAGCTCGAGGGAGATGGACAGTCCTTGGCCAAGTTGGTTTTCTATCTTTGTCCTTCCTATTTGAGTATTTTTCAACCTCAGACAACACATTTAGCTTAAAGTACTGGTATTTTTCCGAGTGGTGCCTTTTGATGTTCTTGACTGGTATTATCTTTTAAATGCAGCTGTTTGTTGAGGAGAAGAAAGGCCAGTGTACCTGCAGTTTCACCAGCACCTTGCGTCACTGCTATCTTAGTTAAGTATGCAGTGGGTCATGCACCACACCAAGCTCTTGAGATGTTGCCTCCCCTCCTCCCATTCAGACCCAGAGCTGGATTTCAAGGAGTGCTTTACTGGAGCTGCTCAGCTAGACCGTGTGAAGGAGTAATGTGGATGATAAGACCTTACACTGCAGTAATCACAAAGCAACACCAGCTAGTCTTCAATCAAATAAGGCTGCTTTTGTTTTCTGCTTGAAGGCTTGGTCTTTTGACAAGTGCAAGTAGTGTCTTGTTCTTTATTTTTAGTGGGCCATAATAAACCGGTGTAGATAGAGAGTCACCTGAGCCATAAACATTTGAATGTCTCCAATGTCTGCCCATTTCATAAAATAGCAGCACCAGCACCTCTCAGAAACCTTTGTAGCCTCCCTTTCAGATTCTGTAGAGAACAGTGAGGTTGTTAGAGCATTAGATCAGGGGGTTTATCCCATGCTGGCTCAATCAGTCATTATCAGGAACTGACAGCAACGACTAGTGAGCCCTGAACACCCAGCACAACAAAGATCACACTGATTCGGAGTTTAAATGAGAGTCAAGATACCGTACAGTGCTCTTTGCAAGCTGGCCTTGCAGTTAACACTCACCACCTTTTCCCAGCTTTGAAAGGAGAAATAGTTGAGTCACGGTAATTAGTCTGCTGTCTTCAGTGCCCATGAATTAGGTTATTGTCTGGCAGCACTATCGAGTTGGCCTGTTAGGTTTTCTATGGCAAAAGCTGCCTCCTCCCTCCATTTTTAAGTGCATCACAAACAATAAACATGGCAGACCGTCAGAGGTGAATCCAAAGAGTCAGGGATCACGAAGGAAGGACAAGGGCAACATCACAGAGAAATGTAGGAAGACAAATGATAGAGAAATAGTGAACTGGAATTGCTAAGTTCATTTCTCTTGTAACATTGGAACAAGCAGGTGTTCAGCAGTGCTCAAAGTTTCAAGACAAACTGTTTGCACAGTTGCGTGGTGGCACACAAGGAGAGTGAAATATATTTATATGAGGAAATAACAGCAGTCCCATTAGTGATAGTTAACAGGATAAAATAGAGGAGCACAGCAAAACCTTTCTTTTCTCAGTTATCCACAAAACAATTTTCCTGTGCACTCACAAAGTCTGTGCAAATAGTCATCATCAGTGTCAGGATGCTGAATTGTGTGGACAATTGGTTTATGTCTCCAGTCCTAATTTTTCACATGATGAAGAGAGCAGATGTAGATGGGCATTTTTGGTATTGGTGTCCTCAGCTGTCTCCTATGACATTTAATCACTGTCTTTGTGCTAATGTTTCAAGCTGAGACGTTTGAACCCAGACCTCAGCTCCAGACAGCTTGGGGCATTTGGGGTTGCATGTTGCCAGGGAGATGTTTGGGGCAGTGTGAGGCTGTGAAGTTTTGGAGCCAGTTCTGTGCACCAAATGGGTCAAAATAAAACCCCTCCGTTCTTTGTACAGCTTGGATAGAAGCTTAGATTTTTGCCAGCTCAACTGATAGCCTAAATTAAGCACGTTGTGCCTACTTCTTATTTAAAACAGTAATGGAGGTAACAAAACAGCTTGTGGATTAGATAAGTGTAATGATATCCTTGTCTGGAGTTACTGGATGAAACACCATGGAGCTCTGGACGAAGCCGTGACTGTGGGTTTTCAGCTGCTCACAGAACCAGCCTTGAAACGTTAGGTCCCAGGAGGATTTATTTTCTTCTCTCCACTGTTAGAACCCTGAGCCATACAAAATCCTGCAAAACCCTTCAGTGTGTCCAACGCATGTGAGAACTGTTCATTTTAATTTAAAGTTTTGTTTGCTGTTTCCCTTAGTTTTAGTAATATACATCAAATGATGCTCATGGTTAGTTTTAGTAATATACATCAAATGATGCTCATGGTTACACCCGCATAAAACGAGATCTCTTCTGCTGCAGTTACTGGGTTTATTTCAGATTTTCCTCTTCTCCCTGTTCCTCATCAGACTCCGTCAAGCACAATGCATCAGTTGGTTTTCCATCCTCATTACTTTCAAAGCTGTGGTTTCTTCCTGGAGCAGGGGCTGGGCTGCGGCTGCTCCCCGCGGAGCATCCTCAGCTCCGCACACCGCAGGGTGTGCCTGCTCTCCGGACTGCCCGGCTGCACGGGCTCCCCTGGGGCCATTTCCAGCATGGGGGGGTATAGCTGCGGTGTTGGTCCCCTGTCCTTCCTTCTCTCCCTGAATTCGGAGGCGCTGCTGGCAGCGGAGCAGGGGCTCAGCTGTTGCTTGGTAACCACAGCCACATTTCAAAAATGTACCCTTTTACAGCCAGCTTCCCAAACCAATGGCTTTGAAAGGAACAGTTGTTCTTTCAGGATCATTTTCATTTTGTTCTTTCTTAAAAAAAAAGGAAAAAAAAAAACCTCTTTCAGCTCCAGCTTTGCTCCTCTTCTCCCTCTCTTTCCTCGCATCTGGTCCCACAAAGGGGAGTAGTGTCACATGCCTGGGAGCGAAGCCCTTTCATCCTCCTCTCCTTAGGGTTTAGCTGTTATAATTTCTGAATTTCAGGCTGAGCGGAAGGAAACTGCAAACACTTCCCATAACGTCTACATTTGTCTTACCTCTACTCTTTGCTGAGCATAGTTTTCTTCTAAGAGTTATGTATTTCACCCTCTCGAGGAAGGATGAGTTAGTGTGGTAGGTAGGACTGGTGCCATAGAAGTGTTTGGTGTCTGTTCTCAGCTCTAATCATGGTTTGCTGGATGTCCCTCTTGGACACTGAAACTAAACTACTGCTGTTCACCTAATGGCAGCCTTCTGTTCCTCTTTAGCCTAACGGACAGCCATCTCAGCCCTGCGGGACGTATCTGGGTAAGTCACTGCATCATTGACTGAGGTCAGCAGAATTACATGCAAACCTCCAGAGGCACGATCATTTGGCTTGGCTTTAATCTTCATGTTCCTGCCCATGTAGCACCTCTGTCATGTATGATGCAAGTGCTTTGATCTAGTGGGAAGCTGAACAGCCATTGTATGTCACTCACATTGCAATTATTCGCAAAGACACAGTACAGAACTGTTGTTAGTAATTAATTTCTATCCAATCTAAAGTTTTTGTATAGCATCAATAGCATCAGGACATCTTCCACATAATTACTTTTACAATGCTGGTAATAAATACCAGGAAGATGATCACTCTATCCTGATCCCTTGATTAGCAATTAGAAACTTTCCAAATTGTACACACAATTATTCTGGTATATATTATATATATACTACCAAGCAGAGAGAAGGTCTGCTTGGTATTTTCATGCCAAGGCAGGTTTTTCAGCTTTTATTGTTAGTTCCGCAAGCTGTAATATTCCTTGGCTGCCCGAATGGCACTCTTCCTACCTCCGAAAACATCAAACGCTGTTGCTGTTGTTTTGAATTTCAGTCCAGCCTTTAGAACAGGATGTCACAGAGCAGTAGATGAGAAGGCCAGCCACATTACTGGCAGAAGAAAGTAGTAGCAAGGTATCTTTCTATGCTGCTAACGGAATAACATCTAATTGTCTTGGCCAAATTCAAAGAGAGCCAAAGCAGGTTGTAAGCATCCTGATGACCTGCAAGTTGCTGCAGGTGATGAAGGTGTTAGCCATGCAGTCATATGGTATGGGATACTAAGACAATTTTGTCCTGGTCCCTCTTGCTGTAGACTCTCAAACAACAGTGAGTGAGCCCATGTAGGGATGGGGACGCGTCAGGTTCTTCACGCAGATTCAATGCTGGGTGAGTGGTGGTCTGAAGGGGCTGGTGGAAGAGCCCAAGGTCATTCCTTGGGTAGCATGCACCTTGCCAGGATGTACGAGTAGCAGCAGTTCCAGTGTCAGTGTTGGGCATCTGAGAGGGCTCCTGAGCGCAGATGCACAAGCCCTTTCCAGCAGTGCCCAGATCACTGACTGACTGGCAGTGGCAGTAGTATGAAACGTTAGGTCATCCTTTGTGTTTTACACGACAGTACTACGTCCTGGGCTCACAGGTCAGTTCCACCAATCATGCTAAAGCCATTTAGTGTGTCTGAAGAGCTGCATTCAATTTGTGCCAACTCCATCTGTTTAAAAATTGAAATGACAGTGTCTTAACAATATTTGACGTGAACTGTCACTTTTTATTTCACCACTGCTGTCCCATCACCTAGAAATACACACAGCTGCAAAAGAAGAAATGGCTAACAGCACAGGGAACGCGTCTCTGAGCCATATCCCAAATTTGTAGTGTCATAGCAAACGCAACAAGCTGGGCACCAAGATCAGTTTGGTGCTGGAGCTGGGGATGCCTAGCTTCATGAGTTCAGCCCACTGCTGGAACCAGAGATAAGGCTGACTTCAGATGTCTTGGTGCCTTCTGAATCTGAGCACTGAGGCAGGTCCTGAAGGATAATCCATCATGGCTCAGGACTACCTGTGAGCTGTTTCAAGTGCCTGGAGCTGTCTTGGCATGTTGGGGACCATGTCAGGGATGAGATGTGAGAAGGTACATCATGTCCCAGCTGTCCTGCAGGATGGTGGCCTCCCTTTGGAAATGCTGGGCTTAGTGCTCTGGTGTTTGGCTGAATCATGGTGAATCAGGTTTCTGTAGTGTTACTGGGCAACAGTCTATTTTCTGTTTATTGCCTTTCCTTTGCCCTGTTCCCCTTGTAGGAGATACCCTGCTAATGCATTTGCTTGTGAAATCTGCCTGAAATTCTCAAAAAAGGTGAAGCGGGATGAGGGAAAAGAGATTTTCTAGAATAAATTGTAGGAGAAGAAACATCTCCTTGGTAGTTTCCGTTCATTCTTTTTTTTTTTCTTTTTTTTTTTTTTTTTACTTTCACTGTGACAAACAACAAATCTATAAAAAGTCTCTGTGCATCAAAACAATGCCAATACATAAACCAAGAATGCTGTTCCATAACACAATTAAAAACAGGTATAATTTGAGCAACACCAATATTCTTTCAGAAGGTAGTGCTGCATTACAGAAGAAAGCACTACTAACACATTTATAAACATCTGTCAGAATTATTTCCTGAGGCAAGGGCAAGTGACATCCAGCACAATCTCTTTACTGAATTTATCCTAATTTTCACAGCTGTATATGTAAAAAAAAAAATGCTTACAGCAAATACCTTCTCATGCTGTAATGCTTTGGTGGGAATTCGGCTGGAGGAAGGAGTACTCACTTGTTCTTCCCCTGTGCTGGGAACTGTGATTACCACCTTGTAGACCACCTGCCAAATATATCTTTCTTCATCCACATCTGTTTTCTTGTGTCCCCTTCAGCTCCCATTGAAGTCCCCAAGCCTGTTCTGCACTTGCCCTCTGTACTTCTCCAGCAGACCTGGCTGGGATATGATTCTTGAGGCAGAGGTGGTCTTTACTTATGTCCCAAGCAGCATCACCCCCATCCCTGAGAGTATTATTCTTTATAATATTCATAATCATTATCATCATTTAGGTACCCTCACTTGGTTTTATATTACAGGATGGGGCAAAAGAATTCAAGGTCTCTATACCCTTGGCACCATTACTGAGTCATATTTCCACACCAATTAACAACTTTTCCAGAGCAGGCATTCAGGGCATCTGCTCATAGTCCACACTTCGTAGCTACCTTTTGTTCACATAAATATTAACCATGGTCAGTTGGCTGTGGAAAGAAAAATCTTAGTCTGTATTAGTCATGTATGGCTGATGTCCTCAGTCAAGCCAACCAAATATTCAGAATGTTTAAGAAGAATGAGACAAGAAAATTGCCCATCTTATTTTTAGACTAGCAATTAAAAACATGCAGCCAAACAGGCTGTTTACACAATGAGAGTGTATGACACACAAAGAGCCATGGAAGAAAGCTAGCTGGACAAGCTGGGCAATATATGGGCACTGTGATAGTGAGGTACAGAAACTGAAAAGCTGTTATGATGAACATGGTGTGAAAACAGAGCTGGCAGAAGTCACATGAAGAGGAGTCGGTGCTAATAAATATTGCATTAATAACAAAAAAGGTTCACTCACATCTCAAGCTGAATGCAAGCTCACCTCGTCTTTTAACAGCAAGTTCAGAACTATGTTCATTACCAGGTTTTCTTCTGCCTGTTTGCTTTTAATTTCTGACTCTCTGTTCTGGACGGTTGCAGCCATCTGAACCTTTGGATGCATTAATATTTTAGCGAGATGGGCAACAGGAGGCTGTGAAATGTCAGTCATCTTTGAAAAACAAAAAGGATTTGGAAGTAGATGATGGGCAGGTGGTTGTCTTAATTCAGCATTATAACAGCGGAGATAACACTGACTCCCTCCTCTGTCTCCTCCCCCTCCCACACACAGTCACACTGAAAGAAAAATAAAAGATATTTGCATTCATTGGCAAGCTGGTGATGTGCTCAAAAGGATCTTCATCCAGCCTGTGAACACAAAATCATGATTCGCTCCACTACTCTTCCCTGAATTCTGGGTTGATGACTAGTTTCCCTTTGCTTCTCAGATGGATAAGGCTCTTCAAAACATAAGCATCTATGTAATAAATCAGAAAAAGAAAAAAACAAGTGCACACTCATACTTAACGTATCTCGGAGGGCTTGCTCAAGACAAGCAAAAATTAAGTCAAATGGCACACTACTCAAAGCTGGACTTCCAAGTCCACACTTAGTGTCCTTTTAGGAACTATTTATTCATCAGAGTATTTCATATAATCTGACAGGAAATTATATTTACGATGCTTTTAGCTCCATTTGGGACATCTTTTTAATACTACTTCTGGGATGTAAATTATTTAAAAATCATCAATTTAGTTCTTTACGTGAAGAGATGAAAGCTTAACCAAAAAGCTTTCCTGTTCATGGCAGTCTTAAATTCTGTGGGAGATCTATGTATTTTTGCTTAATTGAACACCTAAAGAAAAAAAAGAGCTTGGCCTCATAACATTTTTAGTAGAAGTAAATGTTAGATTTATTTAGCCCCATTGACTTTTGAAATACAACCACTAATAGCATCTGTTTAAATATTGTCCTCCAGAATGGATAAAACATTTTATCACTAGGCATTAAATTCACTAACGGAGCATTTTATATACCTCTGTGTCCCTCGTACGGCTTCTCTGGCGGCTCCAGCCCTGTATTCCCAAGGGATGAGTAAAGGCGGGCTCCCCCCTGGAAGAGGTGTGTGCGGTGCAGCCACCCAGCTTTGGAGGGGTGGCAGCCCCGAGACCCTTCCCTGCAGCAGGGGAGGAGCGGGCAGAGGGGGTACCTCGACCCTTGGGGAAGCCAGAGGACGGCTGGGGCTCCGGAGCGAGCCGGGGAGCCCTCCTGCTCCCCTCGCCCGTCCAGAGGTGGGGGGTTGCCCGTAGCTTGCTCCGACCCGGTGGGTGACGCCTTGGCACTTGCTGCTGGCAAAGCCGGGGCTCCTGGGCATCGGGGTGGTGGAGAGGGTCCCGACCCCCCGCGTTAGCCAGCTGGGCACACCTAACCTTATGTGTTTGTGAATCGTGCTTTTAGCTGTGGTGCAGGGCAGGGCTTTGTGCTAGCTCTGTGTACGTTTCTTCCCCGTAGCCAGCCTGGTCTGGATGCCAGCAGGGCTTGTCCTGCGGTGTAACCTTCTGGTCACAGAAACTGACATTCTTCTTCCTTAGGTGATATTTTTGGTGGCATACGATTCTTTCCTCTTGGTAATTCTCTTAAAGAAATAATGGGAGCAGTGTCTAAGAAATACTTGAACTCGTGGCAGATATATATAGCAGATGTAAACACCCTCAAAGACCAATGATAAATGTAATTGAAAAGTCTCCAAATAAAAGATGTCTGAATGGATACCATTTTCCTCTCTGAACAGTTCCAACCCCAAACTAATCCTCAGGAAGTAGGTATGGGATGGAGCCACAAAACTGCTCATAGAAAAGGGACTGCTCTGATTGCACAAGGGAATTGCCGTGAATGGTTTTGACATTCTTTTAAATCCAAAATACATCTGTCATGAATAAGAGTGTGAGAACTTGCTAAATATTCATGAATCTGGGTTTTCTTTTGTTCCAGTTATGCATGGGGAGTATGGGATGTTTTCCCCCTACAAATTATTGGCTGTTTGATCCCTGTCAGTGCAAATCTGAGAGCAGAAGGACACATTTCACATCAAGGTGCTGTGCCTGATGCTAACCTTAAAATCAGTATGTGAAAAGTTGGTGGTTGCAGGTGCGCATCACTACAGATGCACTAGAGACGCTGGGATTCCCCATTGTAATTAGCATTGATTCCCCTTTCATTTGGGGGCTTTGTTGTCTGTGAACTCATTAAATTGTGACCTGCATGTAAGACTTGCATTTATGCTCTGGAAAAGTCAGCATATTTGCTATAGGTTATTGTACTCTGGAGGCTGGAGTTGTTTAAATGCATGTGACGAGAGGACTGTTTAGAAATATTTCAAGTAAGAACTATAAAAGCAGGTTCCAAGGGTACTTTTTACAGCCAGAATCTGTTCTCTTGCCTAAATGTGACATACTAAAAAGGCAGCACTCTGTTTATAAAACCAGCGTGGAATCTCAATGTCTGCACTCATTGTTCCTGATGAATAGGGGGTGGCAACAGCACTGATGGAGCTTACTTGGAGATTGATTCGGCTCAGTTATTGCTTTCTTTATGAGGTCTTGACTCTTTCTTTGTGCTGCATTGACTTCCAAGTGATGCTGGAAAACCTAGATCCAGCACAAAGTGCAGTACATCCAGAGGGGCTCTGCAGAATCCCCACAGGAGTGTCTGACTGAGTGCATCCAGTGAATGCTTCTCCTTGTCATAGGCTCTCCTCCAACTAAGCTCCTATAACCAGGTATTTGAGAAGAAGCACTGCTTGAATATGGCTTGATGTAAATAGACGTCTTTGTCCAAAAGGAGTGGGGAAAAAAGGTAATTGTCATCTCAGAATAGTGGTAAATAAACTCAGTTCTAAGGCAAGAATCAACACACAACAAATGAAGAAATCTTTGGTTTCAGTGTACATTTAGACTGATCTATGATACAAAAAATAGCATGCTCTCTGTAACATGAGAGTCCTGAGTCACAAGTTATATCTGGCAAATGCTTTCATACAACTCATCTTCTGGGTTGGACCCCTGTACAGCTAACAGGAACTCAAAATAAGTAACTCACATTGCAAGAGAAAAGAGCTGGAAAGAACTGTTCCATGCGCGGTTGGCTACCTTCAACTATAAACAGCCCTCCTAACAAAGAAAAAAGGCTGCAACTTGGGACTAATCCTAAAAAATAATGCATTGTTTGGAGACCTGTAAGCTTGATTTTCCAAGGCAGAATTCTCCAAGGCATGGGGATATGGAAAAATTCCCTAAGGCCATGTATATACCTGAAACCCTCCGTTGAGGAATGACATGGATTAAAAGGGGTAATGAGATCTTCTACTGGCTCTCTGCAAAGAGATAAATGTCTCTCCTATGTGCTGCCCCAAATTTAGAAGCTCTTCTACACTGTAAGAGACCAGGTGGAATATGTTTATTTTTAGCCTACACTCTGCCTGGAAAGATACCCTCAAGTGTATGCTGTAAATAAATACACAAACCAAAACCATGCCTGAATACATCTAGAGATAGAACAGCACATACTGGCATTGTGACAAGAAATTTATGGTCTACCCTGAGTATTTTAAATGATGCAATGGACAGTGATAACCCCGAGGGTAGCTATGGTAACACACAAAAACTTCCTTTGTAGACAAAAACATGTCTGCATTTTTATTGCCATCAGACCACTAATTAAAAGAAGGGATCACAATAGAGGGGTCATGAGAACAAACAGAGTTTTCAGCTCTGGGTGAGGTTTTCTCCCACATTTGAAAGGTGAAGAATTTGTGTGGTGGCTGTAGGACCAGTTCTGTGCAAAAGGTGGAAATGTTGCCACAGAAGGCATCTCCCTTCTCCGCCTGCCCTGTGACATGGGGCAGGTCACTTCACCTGTTTGCTCTGCTCCATCAAAGCTGCCTTGTTTGCCTGCTGGTTATTCCCCTGGAACTCTGCTCCTGACCAGGGCCACTGAGAGTGGTAGCAGAAGTTTGCAGTTCGTCATTTCTAGAGCATGATTTGCGGGGCAGGCATGGGGGTACATGTAGTCAAACCACCTAACAGGGATTAGGTTAAGAGACTTTGAGTTGTAACTATAATTTGCCCCAGGAAAAGAGAGACGGAGATGTGGACAGGATGTCACCACAGGCATCTCCTGGAGCCCCTGAGGCAGCAGGCTGGTACCAAGACAGATGAGAACCCCTGAGGAGCAGCTCATGGACACCCGATGTCTCACCCCATTCCCTGCGGAGTCCCTGCAGCTGAGATTAGCGTCTGATGTAGGGGAACAACATGTTGTTCCAAACAGAACAGAACAGAACAAAAGGCGAGCCTGTGTTTCACACTGCTCTGGCCACTTTGGGAGCCCAGTGCTTGGAAAGGTGGTTGACCCGAGATTCTGCAGAGGTGAGGTAGGAGCACGTGTGTGGTGACCCCTGAGGCTGGGCCCGTCTTGGTGGGCATCTCTCCAGAGCCACATCTGGTTGTGAGATGGAAGTGCTGAGCATACTAATGCGGGCATTAACTAAAACTCTAAATAGAACAGTGCTGGTTGGAACAAACATGCAAGCGTCCTTGTACTTTTCTTTAAGACAAAATTATTTCAGAATTCAGGGGATTTTACAACTCAGGGGATTTTGTTCCCTGTGTTTAAGGGGCACAGGGATTAAAAAAAAGAATTAAAATGGGGAAAAAGAAAGCACAACAGGATCATCTTAAAGCAGCAAGATGGAGATTAGGCAGTTGAAAAGTCTCCCCGTGAAAATTAATATGATGTGAAAGTATAAATGACTTATGCAGAACCATTTCCTAATCCAAAATAAAAAGGAGCTCTTATTAAGAAATGAATCTTGTTGTCCTTACATGTGTTAGGCTCCTGGGATATGACTGTCCTGTGTCTTCATTATCCTCCTGAACATCTTTATGTATTTTCTTAACTTTATCAACAGATGCAGTTCCACTGGGACCATAATTGCACTGTGCTGTATTATTCTGCCCTGTTCTCCTTTATCATTTTCTCCCTTCTCCTCACTTTTAACCCTGGGCGTTACGTTATTCTAGGATGGGGTTTTTTCCTCATAAGTCCTCCAGTTTGTTGCAGTTGATGAATCAAGGACTCAAGCTTAGTTTTAAGCACTAATTGGGAATGTGCATTGTCCTTAAAATGAAAAATGCACTGAACATCCTCATGCTGCTGACTGGGCTGAGGATATTTACATGACTCACGGTTCTGTTCCTTTATGTAGCTGCAACACAAGTTTTGACCCTGTTGTCAGGGAGAGAAGGCAACAGCTATTACACAACCCAGTGCAATTTTAAATTAACCAAGTGAAGCTCAGTTCTTGTTGCAATTATGGAGCCAGTTCATTTGCCGATGTCAACAAGCACTACTCCGTTGACTGGCTGGAGTGGATCTTTGTTGGTTCATGCTAGCAGTGTATCCTGTCCATCGTGCAGTTCTTGCAGTGGTCTGGTGCTTTCCTGCAGGATGCTCTCACTCTGCCTCCAGCAAAGAAACAGCCTTTGTAGAAGCTAAAGTAATAATGGTTTCCAAAAATTACTGATAAACAAAAACTGGACTATTTAATCTTGAGCTCAAATATTTGATCACTACTGCTTTTTTTGACTGCTGAGGCCACTTGAGGTTGCCAGCTTATTACTGTGTGGCAGTTACCAGTGCTGTCTAGACACACAGTTGACTTCAAAGTACAGATCCCATTTTCCCTGTGTCTTTGCTAAATATTCTGCGGTTTAGATTAATACTGAATTGCAGAGCTGGCGCAGATTTACCTGGCAGATCTAGGATAGCTCCTCTTAGGACTGTTCAGAGGGACATAAGTTCTGTCTCACATCACAGGAATGAAACTGCATAGAAAATATAACCCTGCAGTAACTGCACCAGCATTGCAAAAGGTGTAAGGGAGGAAAGTGCTGATGTATCTGCATATGAAAAGTAAGACTATATCTGTGTCTGTGACCAGAGTCACCTTCCACCTGAACACCCGTTCTGGACTACACAGAAGCGTCAGCTGGCTTCACCTCCATTGGCCAGGCTGGGCAGCACACAGCAGTGCAGTAGGGACTGTTACATCTCAGGGTATTTGATCTCACCATGGATGTTTTCCTGTTGTACAGGAGGCACATGGACTGTGCCTGTTCTCAAACACTGACCTGGGTAAAGAGGACAGTACTTCTGCTACTCAACGGATGAGCTCCAGAAGTAAAAATGTGAGGAAGATCTAGAACTAGTGTGCAGAACTGGGCTCATGTAAAATTAAAAACACCCCAAAATCTTACAGAGATCAGAATTAGTAATATTGATTTGTCAAAATAATATCGTGACTCTTAATGAGGAGCTGCCCTACAGATATGGATTGTTGTGGCACAAGTTGAGTCATTGCTGCGTCGCTGTGCAGACAGATTCATCATCCATGGCATTGACACAGAAATGTCCTTGCAGATGGCAGGTTTTGGTATAGATTAAGCACCTCTGATGGAATTATGCCATTATCGCAGTATCACACATTTTGATGATGATACTCACTTCCACTGATACCTCAAACTCATGAGCTTAAATTTAGGTTAGTGGTGCTGGAATGCAGTGGCAGCTGAGTAGAGCATAGATTTGCAACTGTGGGGACCACAGTAAGAGAGTAAATAATTCAGCATTTCTTTCCTACAGTTTTTACACTCTAATAGCAATTAGCTAGGTTCTGCTGGGATTTCTGTTTATGCAATGCCTGTGAACTTTGATCTGGATAAATTTCAATCTTCTTCAGTAACAATTTCTTCTGAAGTGCAGTTTGTTAGGTGAGCAAAGAACGGACAGCAGAATGCCGATCCACCCTAAGGCCAGGTGCTGCAAGTGCGGTTAAATTGGACACTGAAGAGGAATACAGTTATAAATGAGGCTTGGGCCAATGCTATCCTGCACTTTGTACTATTTGACATGGATCTGAGCACTTCTGTGAGCAATTTTCGCTTGAGCAGAGCGTAACTGCAGTGATCTAGTAACAGCAAGAGGGGGTTATTACAGCTATCCACATGGAAACCTCACAGTACAGTAAACTATTTCATGCAAACAAATTGGGTTTGGTTAATGTCTGGGTCTTGGTGCAGCACCAGGGAATGCCCTCAAATGCCAGTTTCTGCTGGAGAAACAGACCAAATGTTTAAAATAAACCTAAGGGCAGTGCAACAAAGTTGCCTCTGTGAGGCCATGTATTTCAAACAGCTGCCAAAATTCTCAAACAGTACCTAACCGGAGTGTTAGTGGCTTATAGGTAAAGCTGAGCTTTCATTCAGGTGCAAAAATATGAATTAGAGTATGTTGCAGATCGAAGTTGGAATATTTGGGATCAGCTGCAAAATATCTTTTTTTTTCTGTTTTCTAACCTAATCAGGAAACTGAACCAAACGTAGTTCAGTCGTCTTTGGTCAAACAGTTCTTTCAGCTTGAAGCTCAACTTTGTCAAAACCAACCTAGTGATCTCAAAAACTGACTCGAGAATAGCATCTCTTCATCCTGATTCAGTTCCAGCTACCCACTGCATCCAAAGATTTTGACTGTACCACTACTGATAGCATTTTCGCAGTAAAGATCAGAGATGTTAAAATCTCCTGGAATGATACAATTTCCAATAGCATTTTTTTCCTTTAATAGCATAGTGGCTCTTTCTCTCTCTCTCTCTCTCTCTCTCTCTCTCTGCCTTCCAGTACAACTGTTACTGACTACAGCAGGCTCCCAGTATCACTGCGTTCACGCATCTTTCAGCAACTTAGTCCCTAATAATTCTGATTCAGTTTCTTCTGTTGCCAGTTTTCTTTATCTACAGATTGCAGAACGCATTTTGCCAAACCAAACCTGGATTCACCCCACTCTATTCTGGAAGCCACCCCAATACGCTCCTCTTCCCTCTCCTCCCTGTCCCTTTACACCTGAGAGCGACCCTGGCAAACAACCTTTTTGTCTTACTTGCAAGACTTGCTCAGCTGAAATGTGTGCGCTTTATGTGCAGAGTGTGGATCACCCGGGGCTGTCTCAGAGCTCAGTCTCTACTGCACAAGTGCCAGGATGCCTGAGGAGGAGAGGCAACCGCTGCCGGCGTGTATAAACCCCCTTTTACTCACCCAGGCTAGAAAATAAACATTGCTGGTTTGGTGGCACAGTAGTTAGACAGCTTTGGAGCTTTTTTGTTTTATTTTGTTTTGTTTTGGGGTTTTTTTTTGTAAAATTTGAAGCTGAACATCTTCATCTAAACTGGGGCTCTCAGAAACACTTGAATTAATTACACCTTGCTCATCAAGCTCTTCCTTTCAAATAGAAAATAATGAATGACCTCATTTCACTACACGAGCTATGGGGGCTGCCTGAGTTCAGCATCAGTGTAGCTGGCAGGCATCTGAAGAGCTCTTGACAAACATGGTACTGTCAGCTCTCCCCATGTGCTCTGAGAGAATATTATGCACTTTGGTATTTTTTGTGGTTTTGGGGGGCTTTTTTTACTGTTGGTTTCAAAACAGAAATTTCACATGGTAAGGCAATTTATTGTCCTCGCTCTTAGGCCAGTATTCGTCAGGGGGCCAATTAAAATAGTACAGTGCTTGTTAATAATAATTCAAAGTAACTTTTAAGTTCAGTTTTGGTTTATTTAGTGATGCACGCTGGGACATACCCAGCATGCTTCAAAGGATCAAGTGCATTGCATGGACCAGACGTAGCTCAGGTTCTCTATGCTTTTAACCATGACTTACCAGGTAAGCTGAAGGGCAATTTTACTGATTCTCAGTTGAAGTATTGATAAGTTAAGGAGAAATTAGCACAAATTTTATATATTGTTTATGTCCCACTTAACTCCTGGGCGCTGAAGTGGAATTTCAGTTAAAATGCTGTTCTGGTTCTTTGCAACTCTGATGGACAGTGTCTCTACATTAGTCATTATACTACATAGTAGAACCATGGCATGATTTACATACTTTAGTAAGTAGATGGACACACATCCGTAGGTCTCATAAACTAGTGAAGCTCCAGTGATTTCACTCCTACAGTTAATGAGTTGCTGGAATTAATTACAAATTTCATTGATGATATCCATCTATATATAGCTCTATTTAAATCTCTCCCCTCCGAAAAGTAAGCATGTGCTTACTTGTTCTCAAGAAAACTCTGACCCATGTTTTAATTTATAGGACATCATTAAATCTCACTAATCTCAGTGGGGTCCTTTATTGTAAAGAGATACTGTCTCTAGATATGCTTTAAAGTGTATTCTTAAATGTGGGTGTCTATGTGTGGTGATACTTCTGAAGTAACTGTGTAAGATCAGAAATTACAGAAATTTTGAAGGAGGAAATAAATTTTGGTTTAGGCCTCCTGATACAGCTGACAAATGCAGATGGTTTTGGGGTGCTCCCATCCCTCCTGACCCGGAGCAGGACTCTGGGTGCCCTCAACGGAGTTGCATTTTAACCACTGTGAAAAGGCTCTGCTGAGGCTTCCCAGGTAATTGCATTTGCTGCGGGGGCTGGGGCTTAAGCATCCTCTCCAAAGTCCCGTTGCCGAGTCTTCTCCCAGCTCGTTGGTTGTGGAAGTGGGAGCACCTGGAGCCTGGGAGGGACAGGCTGGAGGTGGCTGTGCCTAGCTCCTCCGTGGTGGGGTAGCTGGTGGGAGCGTGGGGCGGTGGTGCATCGGTGCATCCAGTGCAGAAGGCTCTGAGCTCACTGGAGCAGCTGTGACACTCCTGCTCTGGGGCAGGGAAGCTTGTTTTGCGTTATTCCTTAGTGTCCCACGGGGTGATCCATTTTCCTTGAGGGTGGAGCAGCGGTAGAGGTGAGCTGCATCTTCCTGCTGATGCTTTGCATGGAAATTCCTGTGGTCTCTTGGGGTAGGGCTGTGTCCCTGCTCCTGGCTGATGGTGCCAGGGCACCTCATGGAAAACAGTTACAGCTTGTTGTAAAACTCCTGTTTTATATCCTTCCTGCTGGCTATTGTTCATGCACACACAATACCTCTGGCCTGGGGATGTGGGGAACTCCTCAGGAACCCCTCAAGGTAATGGCATCCATCAAGTTGGAGTCTGATTTCCTCTCGATCCAATAATGCATCAATCTATAGGATCTTTCTGACTCAGTGCATTCTGATAAAGTAGTTGTACAGATCAGGTCCCATTGTTCAGCTAATGATCAATGTAAGTATTTCCTCTGACATTTTCTTTTCCTAATACAAAGATGAAGTAAGTCCAGGGTTATCATTGGTAAAATGAAGCCTGGTACCCAACGGAGTAGTATTTGTGTGTGTGTGGGAGGCACAGCAGGGTGTTTTCTGCAACCTGATATTTGTTGGTTGTCTGCTTACAAGTCAGAGAGGCGAAATGCGATGTACAAGGGAGGGCAGGCTGGGCTCGGCTGTGGCTCAAGTAGCAGCAGAGGAGGGGCAGGGAGAGGACGGACCCCCTTGTTCTCTGAAAACCTAGCTTAGGACTTGGAGGCGGTCAGACCTTTGGGTAGTGGCAGTTGCTGTTTCCCAAAGGGACTTGGGGTGTGACAGTGAGCAGTGCTGGCTGGGGACAGCCAGCCCCTGGAGCGGGACCCTCTGAGTGCCCCCAGCCCTGGTGGGACCCTCAGGTCAGGGCCTCTGAGCCCCCCTGTGGTGCATGGGCAGAGCTCCGGGGTCCTGCTGCACAAGGGAACTGCAATTCCCATCCGTGGGACGAAGGCAAGGAGGGCCAGCGGGGCCCGAGGGACAGCAATGTGCTGAACAGGCAGAGGCAGACCTATGCGTGCACAAAAGGAGAACTGGGCACCGAGGGGCCTTTACTGGTGAAGCTGGTGGTGCTGATGGGCTTCACCTGCCTAAGTCTGCTGTGCGGTGGGAACTGCACCTTTGTGTTGGGGCTGGGATTCAGCTGAAGGCTCTGTCTTTGTTGTGCAGAGCCATGCTTTTCGTGCTGTTGTGCAGGGAAAATACTTGTACCAGAGGAGTTTTGCTGAGATGGCCGCTCCTGCCAGTGCTTGGGCTATAGGATTAAGATACGCAATAATTAGGCTCTGTATTTATGAAACCTTGTGAAAGGAAAATCAAGCTGAATATGTACAATACATTGAAGTGTAATAAAGCCAACTTGAATGGGTACGTTATTGCAAAGCAGACTGTTTAAATGCATAACATTTGTGCATTGCCTGACAGTACAGTCCTCTGAGAAATACAAGAATCCTCATCAAATATGACTTGCAAAAAATGTGAATGAATTCTACTACCCCTAGTCTGAAACCTGTAATGACTCAAAAAGCCTCCCTCTGTGCCTAAAAGCCTTATGAAAGCAGCAGGTCTCTCCTTGCCCAGCCCTGTGTGGTTCACCCCTGCTGCAGAACAGGGATTTGGAGCTGGATGGCCATGGCAGACAGCAGGCAGAGAGTGCCCAGCTGGTGCACAGCACCGCAAGGGGGGAGCCTGGCGATGGCAGGAAACAGGAGGTTTCCAAAGCTAGAGATTGTAACGCTTTTGGATGAAATGTCAACTTTTTGCTTTCCTGAAAAAAAGTTGGGCGCTTCCTTTCCTCCGCTAAAGCCCTCTGTTGTCTCACAGAGCAGAGAAGATCCATCTTGGGAACAGTCTGCCCAGTCTGTATCAGTTCCCACAATTTTCTTCGTCCGCAGGACCAAGAAATGCAGAAACAAAGAGAATTAAGATGGTTCCAGCCTTTCTGGTCCCACAGAAGAAGGTCACTGAGAGAGAGGAGAGCCAGGTAACTCCCGAGCACTGAAAGTAAACTCTTACTTAACGGCATGCTGCACTTGGGATGCTGAGTGCTCTGAAAGGGTGTGGGCCATGGTTACAAGGGGTAGTCTTTGTACACTTGCTTTGCTGTATGACTATTTAAAAAATACTCCCATCTTCATCTCTTGGACTAAAAATATTTCCTGCCTTTAGTGTGGATTTGTGAATACTTCAGCTTTTCTTGAAACTTTTTTTCAGATAGTTTATATTTGCCAAAATACAAGTTTTGCTCATCTCTGTAGCCTAGCATCCCATCAATGATGTGATCCAGACCCCTTAGCGGCCTGTGTTCGCAAGGCTCATAACGCATTTTCTCTGTGAGCTTGTGTTTAGTTAACTCCATAAGGACGTATCATAAGTGCTACCATTTTGGTACAATGATAATTTTTTTTAAAAAGTGGCTGTAAGTGTGAATTTATTCTACTTATTTTTGATGTCCAGTGAAGCTTTAGACAGCAATTTAATCATTATTATTGCTATTGTACAGCTGCTCTCTGGAGGAGCTTAAACCATGTCAAAAAGGGAACCAACATAATGAGTCTGACAGAATTTCAGAGGGAGCGATTAAATTTAGGATAATGAGTTCTGCTGAATTTTTAATGTTATTGCAACAATTCACACCACTGCAGCCTGTTCATCTCTGGACTCAAAACTGAAATGTGCAATTGGGAATTGGGCTGTGCAGATATGTCCTTCTCCAAGTCTATTCCTCTTCAGAAAAAAAGAACCACCAAGACAAAAGCAACCCTACAAGTGCTCATGCACTCTCCCTGCTGCCACTCCCCCGCCCCTCCCCCCGCCCTTCAGTTTTCCTAAATCTTCAGGTCGTGTTGCTGCTAGCCATCCTTCCCAAATCCAGCACTTGTGACATGCACACCTCCAGCCCAGGTGAGGGTATGGGTATGTCTGTCCCACTTCTTTCCTGTAGCTGCAGAGAAGGTCCCAGACCAGTTTTCAGTTATGTGTATTATATTATACTATCCTTAATATTTGGGGACTGAATAAGTAAGGTAAATCCAGCTTCACTGAATTGGTTATTTTGCCCTGGCTCTTTAGAAATGGGTAGTGGGAATTGAAATGTGATTAGTACTGTCCTCCTCTCATCGCAACTGATTAGTTTTTATTTAGCTCCGATGCATGCTGGGGTTTCTCGCGCTCCATGGCAGCTGCTGGAGCTTGCAGATTTGCAGGGAGAAGCTCTGATTATCGCAGTACTTAGAGCGCCAAGTGTTGTCCAAGTCTTGTTGCTTTTGCTACGCTAGCTGTAGCCTGAAGATTACAGCCAGGGTAAGCTGTGCAGGAGTCTTACGCTGTTGCAACGCAAAATCATTGGTAAGAGGGATTTTGTTCTGGAGGTCAGTAGATATTAAAAGACGTACTGATTTTTGTATGCTGAAGAGCTGGAAATTAGGAGATGTTTTATGCTGTTTCTGGCAGGTGCTATAAAAACAAAAAGAAGATGTTTGTCCAGCACATGAACAAACGCTTGAATTCGAGGCTGTTGTGTTCCACTCTGAGCTCTGCAGCATGCTTCAGAAAAGCTGCTGAAGCTGTGCACGCTCGTAGTGCTCTCTAACTCACCGTAATAAAATGAGCTTCCCTCCAGTGCATGCATGTGGCAGTGGATGTTTGCTGCTGACAACCAGCAGTCTGCTGCCGGCGCCAGGACCCCTCCAGAGCGAGTGGGACGGATGCCCACCCTCAGCCCTGGCCCCCCGTGGCATGCCACAGCCTCGGCAGGGCTGGACGGCATCTCCCGCTCTTCCAGACATGCTGTAGGTCCTTTCTGTCCCTGTGACACTGAATCTTTTTTTGGATATACGCTGGTTTCTGTATCTTCTTAGCAGCTTCTGAACAAAACCTTTATCTATTCCTAGTTGGGTTTGAATAAATTCTACCCGCGTATGAGCTGAAGCAGCCCATTCTTGCTTTCCTGAATCAGACACCAACATACAGATTAACTTTAGCTTTGTGAACTCCTATCTGTGAATTTTTAAAACTCAGTGGTGACTTCAGAGACAGGGAAGCAATGCTGTGTATGCTGACGTTGCAGTGATAAGTGTGTGTACTTACACACAACGGGGAAATGTCAGGACAGGAGTGGTGCCTGGGGAGGTGGCTTACTTCCACTGGTAGGAATGTGTTATTTTATTGCCAGGGCTGTAAGCAGAGTTCAGAGCTCAGAAGTGCTGATAAAAGGCATCTTTCATTGGTGAAGCATTACTTCTGGACTTGTTTACCTATTCCTCTCGGCCTCTCTTGCCTGACAGGAATGGCATCTCTGGTATGGAGAACAGTAATTCCCTTATCTTGGGTGTTGAACAATGTGATATAATTAATAAAAGTAATGACAATTCATTCACTGAATACCAATTAGTGTTCAGCTTTCTAAAGGAACAGAGATTGGGAATGGAAAGCAGATTGGATGATACCACATAAAGAAATTATTTCTTTGATGTAAAAGACATTAAGAAAGTGTTTCATCCACGACAGGATGAAAAATGAAGCAAGCTTTATGGAAACCATAAGTATTTTCATCTGTCAGTGGTTCATTCTGTAATGGAGACATGAGGGAGCATAGTTCAACACAAACACCCCGATGCTCATGGCCTTAAATGTCACCGCTTCACCCATGAGTTAACTCTGTTCTGGGTCTGCAGTTGCTGTAACAGGATTTCTTCCATCTGAAAAGATGCATGGGTGACAGAAAGGAGAAAGCACAAACCAACTCAAACTTATTCCAATAAAACAGAAGAAGCGGCCCCAAATTATGTTGTTACTCTGGTTTAATCAGCCCACCCTGCTGCTCTTGCCTGCACAGAACATCAATTGCTAAACCCATCTGTGAAATGTGGCATTTGAGTTGCATTGGCTGAGAAAGAACAATATATCTAATGATTGCTTAATCTGTTGTGTATTTTTTTTTTATGGTGTCTGAAATGCCAGGGTGAAATCTGAAATGCCTCATTTATTAGCTCAGTATTAGGAAGAGTAAGGATGCAATTAGGATTTGGAAAAATTAGGTTAAATACCCATTTCCTGATACAGAGATATTAAGGCTCCTCCTGTTTCACATTAAGCTCCAAACTGGAGGGCAGACTGGACGGCAGCCCTGTAGTTGGTGCAAATGACACAGGACATGCTTGGAAGCACCTCAAGAGTTTAACTTCAGCTAATCTGACTCATAAAGAGCTGCAGGAGAGTCACATATCCTCACACTTTTACTGCAGGCTAAATTGCCTTTGTCCTTGCTTCTCCTTGTTTAGCCAAGTCCTGTTTCCACTTCAAATCTCACCAGCTTCTTGATAAAATGGATGATCTTCATTGCTGCCCCTTCTGCCCTCACTCCTGATTCTTCTCCATCCCCTTTCTCAGTCTCTCACTTATCCCTTGAAAGTGTTTCTGTTCGTTCTCTGATGCCCTGGCATGTGAAAAGAAGTTGATGCTGTTATGAGAGGTGGCATACTGCCAAAAACCCATGGTCATCCAAAGCGTACCTTTCTCCTTACACCAGGCCAGTTAAACCTACTTCTTTCTGGATGCTTGTATTAACTTTCCTGAAGGACCTGATTTTTGGAGATGCCATAACTTCTCGGAGCAAAGAATTGCGTTGCTGGCCTCTTAATCTTTGAGCCAGCTTGGAAATGCATATTCCTGGGATAAACAGAATGTACAGGGGAGTTCTTAAGCTGGTACCACTAATTGTACATTGGTTATTTCTAAGCGCTAGAATGAAATGAAGCAAATCCTCCCAAATCCAACTATACCTGTATTCCTGTCCCCATGCAGAATCATGAAATGGCTTTTAATGTGAAGTCAGGAGCCATCAGTTTGCAGCAAAATACCATCCTCTATTAATATATCCATAGCATTTCCTTTGAAATACAGATGAATTGGCACAGCATTGTCTCACTGATGAAATTCAGTGGCTAATTGGTCCCCAGATAAATGGCCTTCCCAGTAAGGCAAAGCCTTTGTCCTAGATAGCGCTCTTAGAAAAACATCTTTTCTTGGAAAAATGATTTTAAAAATATACTTACTTTCCACTGTGTGTCCCCCTGGCAAATGGAGCATGATGTTGTTTAAATGTTCTTTGAAAAACATTCTTGAGATAATATCATTAGTATATAAAAATGGTTTCTTAACAGAGGCAGCTTTTGTTGGAAAACCTTCACTGGTGGTAGATTGGGAGTAATTAAGTGCAATGTAATTTAATGACTCAAAACAACAAACAAGCTTTGGCATAGCTGTTTATGAACATGCAGTACTCCTGGGGAAACCTTCTAATTTGAAATCAGTGCAAAACATGTATTGTTTTCAGGGGATTGCCTCTCTGCCATGAGAGACTGACAGGAGGAACATTTCTGAATTGCAGAGTTGCTTCAGTTCATGCAGAACTGGTTCTCTCCCCCAGAGATGCAAACCCCGCAGTGCTGTGCTAGCAGCTCTTGAAGTGGTTTGACGGGTTCACTTGTCCCACGCGGGGTTGATTTGACCCTGACTGCGCAGTTCCCATTTGTCTCTCCTGGCCTGTGAGCTACTGGGGACAGGGACCTTCAGGTAGCTTTGGTTTTGCATACAGTTGTTGGTCTCGATTGTTAATCTGAGTTCCTGTTGTCACTAACACTAATATATAACCTCTCCGTGCACCTCCTAATCCTTTATGCACCACTAAATGCGAGTGGTGGAGTTTCTACACTGAAGTGGAAAAACCAAATGCAAATGAGAATCAGTCTTTACAAGGATTTATGCAGAAAGGGAATCTCCACTGCATGTGTTTTGCTTCAGCTAAGTGATGTACAGTAGCGTCCTGGAGGACAGTCAGCCCTGTGGTGCTTTTTAGTACCTCTTAGAGACATATGAAGATCAGAAGTTAATTTTCATGCCTCTTCTATAGCTGCTTTATAATTAATTTCTTTGAACCAGTTTGTTTTTCTGCTGCCAAACACTTCAACGCTTATATGTAAATTATCAACATCTGAAGCCTTCTTTCTTTAGAAAAGAATACAGGGCAATCATCAGATAAAAGTCATTACATATTCAGAGCTATTCTGCTCCACTTATAATAAAACATTCTTAGGGGAAGGTGACCTTTTTACAATAGACTTATTAATGTCAGGACTTCAGAATTGTCTTTTCTCATTACAAGTCTTACCAAAAACATTAGAAAGAGTGAAGTTTATGATCTTAAAGACGTGTCAAAGCACAACCGTTACAGACATTTTCACAGAATGTTATTTATATAACCCATTTTTTGTGCTTTATGTGGCAAGTATTGTGAGTCTTAACAGAACTCTACATTCATGACTACTTTCTATTTCTGACCTTATTCTAGAAATTCCAGGTGAGGTTTCCAACACTCATGTTTATAGGCTTGGAAATCTCCCCAGCTGCCTATGTGGTGTGGTTGAGTTGGCCTCCAGATGAGATGGACTCATCCAAACTGCCATGCGTCTTTGAGGAGCAAGCGTTGAGGCACAGTTTTTAGTTGAGGACATTCAGAATTATCCTGCAAAGGGAAAAAAATGAAAACTCTGTTGCATAATTTAAGTTTAAAAATAAGCTGTTAGTACCAACTGTAAACGTGGAAGAGGATGTTAATTTCCCTTGCGAAGGGTGAGACAGCTTTTTGAGAAGAAGCCCATTAGACCACCCATTACATTAAAAATATGCATGTGAGATGATGGTCCTAAAGAAGCATAACTTGAAGGACACAAGCAAGTAAGAAAAATTGAAAGATACAGGATATAAAGCTGCAAGTTTAGGAAAAATTTTTTAAAATTAGGTATTACCAGTATGCCTCCAATGTAATGGGGGGGCTGTGTGAGAAGTGTATGAGAAAGAAGGGAGGCCACCTCGAGGTGTAATGGTATGTACTGTACAAGAACTAATGGCTTGCTTGTCAAAAATGTATGAATACTAGCTAGCTAGGTGAGAACCGAGAAGTGAAGATGCTGCCGGAGCTGGGCAGGAGCTTAGGAGAATATTCCTAAGGGAATTCACTAAATGTGGAAGGGGATAGATATCCCAGCTGCTGACTGTACTGAGCCACTGCGGACCCACCTGACTTCACTTGGGAGTGTTCTTCACATTTAAATGTAAAGCTGGAGCAGGTTCGGTTTAGTACAAGTAAAGTTTTGCGTCCATCTTCTAGGAAGCAGGATCTCCAATGCTGCTAAACCAGCATGGCAGCAGACACATTTAGTTGCAATCCAAGACGAAAGCCAGTCATTCTCAGTGCAAAGAGGGCACAGACACCGTTTGGCTGTCTTTTGACATTCAGTGGTACTGGGTATGTCATCTTTGTAGCTCTGAATACCGCCGTGCCCCCAAAGTTTTGAAGGCACACCCTGTCATCTCTAGCAGACATGTGTGTCACAGGGATCTTTTCATAAGAGCTACCATATGTTTTTAATTGCTTTTACAGGGGAAGAACTGCAAGATATCGAAAGGCCACTGCTGTGGTTAATGTTCAGGAAGGGTATTAATATTAGTACGTGCTCAGCTACAGGCATTTGAGCTTTGAAAAAAGATGCAACTCCATTATAGTTTCTTGCATGTTCTTAAGTAGTGGATGTGCTTGTGTACACCCTGAATTGCTGTCTGTCTCAGGCAGAAGATGGATATTGTGTAGAGCCCTGTTGAGAGATGAATATGTGAAAACAGACAGATTTCCTTGTCCTTGATTTCAGATTTTGAACTCAGCAGTGCTCGCCAGTTGCTGTCACTACTGTTACTTGCCTGACATGGGCCACTTCAGCTTGTTAGCCTGGGCTGAGTTTCTGCAGCAACAGAAAAATCATATTTTCATTGCCTGATACGTGCTGGGAGCTTGTCTTTCCAGATTGGTCTCAATGAAGCCCAGAAAGCTCCAAGAAAGAGCTGAGCACACTTAGTAGCAATGAAAAGCTGATACAAAATGAGTTTGGTTGGTGTGGTTTTTTTATTTTATTTTCTAGTTAAATGAACTACTTTGTGAAATTGTTGTGAAAGTGGAGAAGATGATTTGAAACATTTTAACCGAAATGTGTGACAGGCTTTAGCAAAGGAAGAAAAAGGTGGAAAAAGAGAAAACTGGGATTTAATTTCCTAAATTTATCTTTGAAAACATTCATAAGATTGAAAGGTGAGCCCATTTATCCAGTGAGTTACAGTGATATATGCAAGTGACAGCTTGATAGGTCTCTGTCGTCAAATACTCCTGTACACGAGGAGAACATCAACTCCTTCAAATGTGAAAACGTTTTTGTGCTGTTCTGAATTTGTGCACCGAGCTGAGGGTAGCTCCAATAAAATACTAGCCCAGAATTTTCCTCTGCTTTTCTGGATTTCTATCCTGCCCTAGCATGGCCAGTAATGCTCATCCTTGAGCTGCTGTGACAGCAGGAATTAAGCCCCATATGCCTGCACTTTGGCATCTTTCCAAAATCAATATTTTAAAGAAACTGAAATTATTCCTCCTACTGGAATCATGATTCATGCAATGATAGCATCAATATTAATACAATAATCGAACTTTAATTTCAGTTGCTAAGTAACCTATCATCCCCACAGAGCAAACTGGACTCGAAGCAGAACAACTGAAAATGGAGAAAACTTAATGTGAAAAAGGAAATATTAAAAGGGGGGATGTCAGTCAAGTACCAGTTTCTGCAGAACCATCCTCTTGGCTCAGCTAAAAGCCAAGATTTTCCTTTTTAAAATGTTCCCTTTCTGCCTTTTCTCCAGTCCTAAGCTCTCCTGCCCAAGACCCACACCTCTCCTTCTCTGTGGCAGATCCTAATTGTGGGCAGCACTACTGCAGAGGGCTCGCAGGCAAGATTTATAGCAGAGCTGTTTGTTGGCTGTGGGGCTATTCAAATCTCCTGCCACTAGGTATTCAAAAGGTAATCGTCGTAAAGAAAAATGAAGTAAATATAACCTGTGAAGTTCATTCTGCTATATGGGTGACGTCTGTAAGGTTTTTCTGCTTGAAATGTGAGTCGGTAAGAGTCTGAGTCTCAAAAGGTCAAACAGATTTCTCAGTTCAGGCAGTCTTCATGTCAGAAATGTTCAGCTACTACCACGCTCATGTCGCCTCTCATGAGTGCTGTGGTTTAAGGACTCGCAGCCACTGATGCTCCCGGCAAAGGAGCAGACTTCTGTTTTTGCTAACCCCGGGTTTTGGGCTACGGTCTTGGTAGCCGTAAGGTGCCGTTCCTCAAGCAGCGGGGCGCTGCTCGGTTGGGTCTAGCGCAGTGCTCAGCACCAGAGCCGCTCCACAACCACAGCACTCATCGTCCCATCACTGGCAGAAGGGGCCACGTTCCACTCTGTTAAAATTCTGTTGAAATAAAGAATCAAGAAGAAACAGTCTAAGAAAAAAAAACCTGATTTTCCTGCCTTTTTTTTTTTCTGCACTCTTTTGAAGATGACCGATTGAAGATGGCCAACACCAACCAGTGTGTTTCTTCTGGCAAACTATTTTGTCAGAGAAATCCTAGAGAGCTCCATTTCTGCCGTTTGAAGGTTATCCATTGGATTTCAGTGTGGCCAGTTTAGAAAGATGTGTCTTGATGTGCAGAGAGCTGGGATTAACAGAAGAAAGGAAAATTATTTATTTCAGTAGCTCTTTAAGTAAGAGAAGTAAGTGCATTTAAAAGAGGGAAGCCCATGCAAAGTATTTCCATTGTACTGTTTTCTTCATTAAGCATTATCTTGAGAGTCCCAAAGAAGTCTGTTTATTGAGGAAATGAGATTCTGTTTTGGTAGATGATGCAAGTGGAGGTTGGGAAAGGGTATGGGAGCCAGCTGGTGCAGAAGGAAAAAAAAAAAAAGAGGTCATTCATTATAATTTTTCCTCGTGGTTGCCAGCAAAACAGAGGAAGGAACATGTCCTCTGGGATTTCCCAGCTGGCAAGAACATCCTTACAGGCTGACTTCCAAACACACCAGCAAATGGAGGGGGGAGAAAAAAAAAAGCCCAGAACACTAGAGACCTACATCTTCATGGACTGTATCAGCATATTGACTAGCGCTCTGGTTGTTTTAATCTGAAGGGTTGCATGATGATGTGAAGTAGAAAAGAAATAAGATCCCCAGGTCTAGGAACATACCCAAATAGCTCCTATTTTTGTTTTTCAGGGCTTATTGGTGTTTCTCTGCCTTTTCTGTCTCTGCCTTGCTGTGCCTTCGTCCTCCTGAAAAGGAGTTCTGCCTTTTGGCCCTGTGTGATCCCTATGCAGAGCATGGCGATGGCCATGGAGAGACGCCTGGCGGGTCTGTCACGGTCAGCAGGATGTTTTTTCATTTTCCAGACATCAGCTACCTCATTTTCCACTGACTGTAATTTCCTTCTTGTCTCTTTAATTAGCTCACCTAATGCATTGGCTGCAAACAGCGACCCAGTCTGCTCTTTCTTCTTTTCACATATCAATGCATCATCCGCTGTGACTACTAATTTATGCAGACCCAGCTGTCCTGCTCCCTTGTCTTTCTACTCGCTTGCTTGTTTATCCACCTGAGTTTTGGTACTGCAGAATGGGAAGCCTTCTAACAGCAGGGCTACCTTCCCATGCTTGCCACAAAATACACATGTTGAGCTGGACCTAGACCCCATACAAGTACATTCCTGCATCCAAAGTTGCCTAAGGGCAAGAACTGTCTCTGTGGCATTTAGTTGTATGAAAGGCAGTTCAGGCAAGTCTCTGTCACTCTTCTGAATCTTCTGGTGCTCCTGGAGAATTACTATTAAATGGTCATCATTTAGTCATTACTTGGGAACCTTGACCCTGCCTGGATGTGGAGATCAGCAGGTGCTTGGCAATTTTCACTCAGATTTATTGCCACTGCAAACAAATGAAATCACATTGAACTCTTCTGTCTCTTGTACCACCATGGAGTTGATTAGCTTTATGGGCAGCTATCAGTTTAAGGCGGATTGTTTTGTGCTAATAATCAGCAGGTCTCACGTGATTTTTTTCTGAGTGTTGTTAGCCTGTTCATACCATGCATTCACAGCACGGATGTTGCCAGAGGGGCTCCGTATTGTTTCCTAAGTCAGAAAGGAGGTTCCACAGTATGTGCAAACCTACCGTCGAGTGAGAACCCAGAGGCCTTTTTCCCATAGACTGTTCTCAGGGATGTTCTCTCTCCAAGCAATCATCACAGGCTCTGCTTAATTACCTCTTAGCTCCCCAGAGGTTACCCTGTTCTGCTCTGATTTAGTGTCTCCATGGCTCTGCCACAACTGGAGATTACAGGTCTCATTTACTAGGTCTAATCTGTATTTTTCCTTAAATATGCGGTAGGTGTTTTATAACTGCAGGCACGAGGTCTTGAGTAGTCAGTCCGAGCCCACTGTGACCCTCAGGTGGTTAGTTGCTGTGGTACCTGATCTTGGCTGAGTGCCAGTACTTAATTGCAAATACTAATCCTGTTTATAAGATCTGGTCTAAAGAAGTGACAAAAGCTTGCAGAAATGTATTTGATTTATTAAAAAAACCCCAACATTTTAATGTCTTAAAATTCTGAATTTCAAATTAAAGCAGGAAGAGGCATTAAATCCACTTACTCTAGGAAGTATCCTTTTATTTTTGGTTGGTTGGTTGGTTTTGTTTCACTTTATTTGGACAGTTTTCTTTCAAGGCATAATCCAAGAGCACTGAAGTCAATGAAAAATTTGCTGTTGACTTCAGCCACAGCAAGATGATACCTTTGAGGCAAATTCGGGTTCTGCAGGGCTGGAATACAGAACAGGGTTGCTGTAGCGTGCACGTCCTGCTCAGTAGCTGGGGGAAGAATGGACTCATTCTTCACCCCTCACTCTGGAGGGGTGTTGAAGAACCTGTGTGTTGCGCAGTTGTTTAGGCAGATAGATGGATCCTTCTCCTTGTAAAAGAGGAGTAACTCTGCAGACACCAGCCTGCCACTCCTGCTTCATCACCAGTGCTGAACATATCACACCTCCACTTGCAGGAGAGTATCTGGTGTTATCTGAAATAAAAAGCTTACCGTCCTGCCGGGTGAGCAGTTTAACTTGCTGAGCTTAATGTGATTGTTGTTAATCCTCCGATTGCTGTGTTTGTCTTGCAATGATAAATGATGATAAAGTGAGCTGCAGTGCTCAGTCTGTGGTGAGCCCTGGGTAAGTGGAGGTGAGTTTCCTTAAGCCACAGTGCACTGCTTTAAGAAACAGCCTTGTGTTGCCCCGTGGGATGGGGCGACACGTAAATCCTTGGGATTCCCAGCCCCGCTTCTAGAGAAAACAGCTGCCTGCAGCGCAGGCATGCCCCCACGCGCTGTGCAGCTCTCGAGCCCTGCCGAGAACCGGGTCTGCAGGGCCTCGTTTGCTAGGGCTGCTTCATCTTCAAGTAAAGCCTTGGTGAATAGACATGATGAAATGGTGCCTGATAAATAATAACGATAATGGGTACATTTGAATTCTGCTTTCTGCTGCTAAGTGTAGCTAAACAGCAAGTTGAGAAGTCTCCGTTTGCACAGATGTAACAGCACCAGTATGCTCCAGTCACCTCCACTCTTGTTCAGGATGCTGCCCCAGCTGTACTGCACACTGCTGAACCACGCTGGGCATGCAAAGACAGAGCCCTCAGCAAAGTCACCTCCATGCTCCGAGTTGAAGTAATTTGCAACTCAGGAAAACTTGACGTTTTAGACTCTGCCGCTTCAGAAAATGCATGCGACCGGGTGCTGGAGCAGTGCAGCCCCAGCACCAGGATTTCGGCGGAGCCATCTGCCCTTGCAGAGCTTGCACACCACTAGGAAGGGAAACTGGCTGCCTTCTCGGCTTTGCAGTGGGGAAGCGACACTGCTGTGCTTTGTATTGGTGAGTTTTCTTAGCGTATGGACAAAATTCTTGCTAGATAAACCGTTAGTCTGGGGTTTCAAAGGAGCTTGGAGTTAGATACCCAGCTACCCTTGTTCTGCTTTTTCGAAGGTGAAAGGAGAAATTAATCAGAAATGCATGAGAGGAGGGAGTGCTACAGCAAGTGAAAGTTTTGAATATGGTGCTTAGTGGAGCTAAATGAGCTGTTGCCTTCAAAAACTGAGCTGACAGTCGGGGGAGATGGTAAACTTATGCTTGGACAGTGAGAAAGGCAAGTCTCTCTTAACCCTGTCTTCCAGTCTGCACTGATCTGCACAAGTGAGGGGTTTCTTCCTCCCCAGCACTGGCAGAGCTATCGCAAATCAGACCTTGAGTGTCTGTAGGAGTTGAAGAGGCCTGTACAAAAACAACACAACAGAGACATCACCAACCTTTACCAGAAAGTAGGCTTTTTTCTTCCTTCTGCATCTTATGGCTTTCCTGAGATTGTTGTTGACATTTCTTAACAAGAGTTCTCCAAAAGGCTCTTCCATTTCACTGATGTAGGATATATGGAGCCCATTGTACAGTCTTTGTTAACTGAAGTTATCTTTTTATTGTGGGAGAACACCATTGCCTGGGCATCTGTATCAGTATTGCATTCCGCAGTGTGGCATCTATGCTTATAACTGACCCATCGAGTTTGTCTGCCATAGGAAATAATTTTAATTGTAACTATGTAATGTAGTTCTACACTCCACCACATTTTGTAAAGGTGTCTGCATGGTTTTGATCCCACAGCGGCCCGAAATACTGCCAAATACTCCCAAAACCCACCAAAGAAAAAAAGCCCAAACCTTGAACCCAAAACCAACCATAAAACCCACCCAACCCACAGCCTGCAGCCGGGTAATTGTGTGGGACCGGTGGCTGGCAGAAGGTGCTGCGTGCTGCAGTGGGTGCTGGTACTGAGGTCCCTCTCGCCGGAGCACTCGGGTACGTGCAGTGGACTCCTTCAGCCCCTCAGCTCTCTACCTCGGGACGCACACAGGTGTGCCTCCTCAAAAACCAGGTATCTGCTCTCAGCAATGAGAGAGAGGTCTGGAGGGCTCCCTGAACTCTGGGGCACGCCGCGCGTCTCTCACCCTTGTGAGCACGGAGAGCGTGGCAGTGCTGTGAGAGCTGCACGAGGGGTTTCGGCATGAGCCCTTACCTTCGTGCTGCAAACCAAAGCCGCTGGAGCCATAGGAGGGAGCTAGGTCAAAAGGCAGAAATCGCTCTTAAGCACACAAATTTCGCTGAAATTTCCATGGGTGTCAGGTCCTCCAGTGCCTCTCGTGCTTTTGAAAAAATAAAGGACCTTGATTAAAGCAATCAGAGCAGAGTAAGCCAGGACTTTGTAGGAAGCCTTGACATTGTCTTCTGAATATGTTGAAGGCAAATTATCCATGGCAAATTACTTTGATCACTGCTTCTGTTATTTGGTCTTAATCCTAACTTGATACCTTAGGCTAAATGATAAAATTCTCCCGTTGCAAATAAATCATACTTTTTCCCCTCCCCCTCACCCTCAGGGTTTCAGTCGTTCTTGCTGATGTGTTTTCTTGGAGGTAGGCTTCTGCTTCTTTCCTTCTTCTAAACTATGTATTTTTCATGGTTCTGATTTTTCTGTAGCTATTTATTTTTCCTTTGAAGGAAAGTAGAAATGAGACCTAAATAATCTGCTTGATTTTTATCTGAGGCAGCTGTGCTGGGACAGAACCCATCGTTCAGATCTGTTACCTTTTACACAACAGAGATAAATTAATTACAGGGCTTTCCCCTGACATCCAGACTCTTGCCTGCAAGTGTTCACATAAAAGATGAATGACAATGAGATTCTCATTATAGCTTGATGAATTAGCCTTTTCACTTTGGTTACAGCAAAGTCTACTTCATGGTCAACAGTCTTGTTTAGGCCCAGCCATTTTTTGTCTCTCTTTGAATTCAAATCAAGCAGTTGCTGTCAAACTACTTCTCTTGGTGCAATCCATTATTTTGCACTGCCCATTAGAATTTTTCACTTTTCCAGGGAATTTGCGACACCGGTTTGCCAAGAAAAATGTTACTCAGCAACAACATCTTCCTCATTATCTTCAGTGCAACGTGTTGCAAACCTGAGGCTGCCTTGAGGAGTGGAAGCTTTCTATAAAACAAAGAAAGGCCCAGAAGACCATTGCCTCTGCAATCCCGGGCATCATGCTCTCAATCGAGGTAAGCCAAGCCGCTTCCCCACAAACTTTGGTGTCTCAGTAGAGAAGGCAGGCAAGATGAGGTGGGAGGGGAGGTGTCCCCGGTGTCCCCGCTGTCGGTGCTGGCCACAGCAGTGCTCCCGAGGCCGGGGCTGTGTCCCTGTTGCAGCTGACGCTCTTGGGTGGTCAGCCCCATCCCATGTCCGCTCGCTCCCCTCTGGTGGTGTTGGGGGTTTGGAAAGCTTGCAAGCGAGACTGAGCCATGGGGATTTCAGCATTACTGAGGTAAAGACACACTGCTCATTTTAATGCAGTGCGTCTCTCTTCTGTATTTGGGAAACACCCTTCACTGGCTTCAGGACCCGATGTTTTTTTTAAAGTAGCAGAAGCTTAAAATAGCATAAATATTTTATTTGGCTGGAGTGGATGTTGTAATACAACAGCTAGAAGGGAAGGAAAACTAATTATCCTCCACTAAGGTGAAGTAGGGTAGCAACTGTTGCTAACAGTCCTTCAGGTGTTCCTGATGGAGAAGAGGGGACGCGGCTTCTGCATGTGTCCGTGTCCCAGTCCGACCAGGCTGTGACTGGGGGGTGGTGGTTACACCACCCTCTGAGGCATCTGCCCCTGGCTGCTGTCTCCATTAAGGCAGTGCCTTGAGTGGTTGCTTGACCTCATCCAGGGAGTCAAGGTGATTTGTAGGAGCATTGGGAAGGAGTGCCTACAGCTGGACAGGGGTCTGAGGAACCCACGGCTGCTATAAAGAAAAAAGCACCGGAAGGGAACGGTTATTTTACAAACTCTGAGTTAATGATTGGGAAATTAACTTGGAAATACCTATCAGTTCTTTCATACAAACCAAGCAATACAGCAATCTTGTTGACATATACTACTCAGTTTACTTAAAACTGAAATATAAACAGGCAGGAGGGAAATGTGTAGAGGTTTTTACTAGGAGTTGCACATGCATTTATTCATTTCCAGTTTGTACGAGGGTGGGACAACTGACAATACAACCCCCTGCGTCTCCCTGCTGGAGAGCCCAGCCCTGAGCAGGCTGCAGCGCAGGGACACCTTGTTTTCAAGGGCACAAGTGCCATTTTGCTGACCCGTTCTGCTGTGAGAGGCCAAATGGTTTTCCTGGGTAATTTGAAAAGCTATTGTCTACACAAAAACAAAGTCAGAATAACCATCCCTGCCAGGTGCTATTTTACAAAGAAAGAACATTGTGTTTCTTGCTCATAGTTCTTGGCAGTTTATCATGTTCATTTGCTTGTCTCTTTAAGTGTCAACATTTTGATCAATTTTACTGCACCTGCCTGTGGTCAGAATATCACTAATGGTAGCTCTGATTGGTGTTTAGGGACAGGAATAAGTCATTTATAATGACCATAAGTGAAAACATCAAAATATCGGTAGAAAAATAGTAGCCATAGCGTCAGGCTGTCATTATTTATGTGGCGATATTTACTTGTACATCTTTTCTATGTATCCTAAAGCTTCCCAGGCCACACTTGCTTTGCTGGCTTCTCTTAAAACCACGAGGTTTGTGCGCTTTTGGAAGTATTATCAGAACAAGATGCCAAGGCAGAGTGATGGCGATGGTCACCCAGTGACTTCTGCACCAGGAGGCCGTGCATGTTCCGAACGTGTCATTCCCTCCCTCTGGGGCAGCCCCAGGAGGAGAGGCGAGCGTCAAGCTGAACCTCACCAACACATGCACGCGTCTTTGGAGACGTAAGGTTTTCCAGAGCTTTCCAAGCCCCTTTGTCTGTCTGCCCAACAGCTCCCTTTCACTGAGGACAAGGCAAACATCTCAAAAAAATTATTTTTCTGTATAACCAGTGTGTGAAGGATGTGCGTGCAGAGGTATCAGAAATAGGGGAACTGGAGGGAAAAGTAGCAAGTCTGGGGCCCAGCTGTAGTTTTGAGGGAAAAGATGCTGTGATTTCAGTACTTGTTCTTATCTCCCAAGACCCTTGTAAAGGTCAGCAGAACTGGACTTTGGTTTGTCATTTGCAGAGGTGATGATCTGGACGAGGACCCCCATGTTTCACCCCTGGGCTGGACCAGGTGCAGCGATCACTCTGGGGAGGCACAGGCACCTCCTGTCCCAGAGCGGTTTGTCTGTCTGTCTGTCTGTCAGCCCCACCTCCCCTTATGGCACAATTGCATGGCACTGCAGGGTCTGGTAGGGTGTCTAAGGCAACCCAGCATTTGTCTGTACAGCAAACCAGAGCTGCTGAGAAGCGGGTGGTTGTGTCCCGCAGTGGGGTTGTCCCAGCTCTCCGGTCCCAGTCCTGTGGCCTCATGAAATCACCTCCCGTGGCACCTGCCACCTTCCAGCCTGCTGGCAATTTTTAAAGTTTCCGTAGGGAATATAGATGAGGGGAAAACATGTTCAGTCCTTTGCAAGGTGCAGCAAACAATTCTCCTCACATACAATGACCGTACGAAACTCAAAGTCTCCATGTGCACCATTTAACCTGCAGCCGCTTCGCTGCAGCTACCTGTGGCATTGCTCAGTCATTGCTGCCTCTGCTCACAACGTTGTCTCTGTGCTTGTAATAATCATATTAAAGCAAGACCAAAATGGTGATTGGCATAAGCGACTTGCGTGGAAGACAGCTAACACTATCCATCCACCAAGGAGGAAATTGCTTTGATCTCATAGTTTTCTCTAACAGAGGTATGCGTGTAATGCGGTGTCACCAAAGTTTTGGGTATTTGTTCATGGTTGTATTAAAAAGCAAAGGCCTTATGCAACTCAATTGAAAGAACAAGTCATTTCAGCCATAAAAACCCTGAATGAAATTACTCCAAAATGAGCTGGTATGGGAGGGGAGGAGGGTGCTACCTCTTTTACCCCTTGCGTCCTCCCTTGGGGAAGGGGATCTCGCCCAAGCTGGCAAGGCTCCGCAGCAGGATCCTCCTGGGCAGAGGGACGAGGTACCCGTGGGGCCGCTGCTTTCCTGGGGACCCCGTCTGCGGCTCTGCACAGGGACCTGCTCTCAGGACTGCCACAAACCCGGCTCTCCTGCCTTCTCACTAATTGAGCCTGCCTGGATTAGTCTCCTCCAAGTGCTCCTTTGTAAATATATATGAATTCTGAATTTCATTCTAATCTGTTTCAAGCTATTTTATTGCCTTTAAAATGTTGGTTTATTATTCATTTCAGACAATTGCTTTAAAGTTTCATTTTAGACGTCTGCAGACAGTGAAACATGGGGATAGAAGGACACAGAAGTCATTTGTACGAAGCAATCAAATGTTTTTCGTTTTTAACTTCTCTTAAAAACACTTGTAAAATAACCCCCTTCCTCTTCAAACAGTGACTATTAAACACAGTTGCTGAAGAAGGGCATAATTACACATTTGAACAGAATACAATAGTTGCGAGGGACTTGTGCTTTTTCCCCATCGTCGTTGCGCCTTGGGGTCCCCTAAGCCTAAGCAGAGTGTCTCCTTACCGCTTAGTTGAGGATATTAATACTTCCCTTGCCAAGTCATACATGCACCACATCGCCAGCTGTTACCAGTGGGAGCCTTTTGGTTGATGCTGCTGTGCTGTGGATCGGGCTGTAAGGAATGGCTTTTCAAGGGCTTGATGCCTGCGATCTGGGTCATGCTCTAAGGATGGCTCAGCGCCCAGGGGAATCCCAAGCTTTCAAAATCTCTCAGCCTGCTTTTTTGCCTTTTTTTAACATTTTTTTTTAAAATCCAGTTTTAGAAATTGTGATCATAAAGTAATCGGAGGGAGCCAATAATAAATAATCTAATCTGGGAAACAATGTGTGTTACAGTCACCTCTGCCAGAGGCCTGATGGCACTTCCCTCCTGGCATTCGAAGGGACCTTCCCTTCTGTTTGAGGCACAGGATCGTCCCTTCTCGCTGTCGGCGCTGGCTTGGGTGCCGTTCTGCAGGAGGGGCACAGCTGAACTTGACGGCTGAGCCTGCAGGCGACGTTTTGCTCAGCTCTGATTCCCAGGGCTGGCTTTCCAGCGAGATTCCCGTCCCACTGCTCCAGCACTTCTTCGAGGAGTTGTCCTCAAACTCCTGGACGATAGCTCTGTGTCCTGGCACGTCACTGCTGCTCCAGAGTGCTCTTATCCGCGAGAGCCCTTGAGGGACACTTCTCCTTGCAGTGAGCTGCCAGAACAGGAAAATCCCTTGGGAATTTTGTCTGCTCTGCCTGCCAGCTCTTCAAGGAAAACTCCAATCTCTCCAACCGTGAAATAAAAACGAGCAAAATATCGCTGAGCCATATGGACACAGAGCAGCATAACACCCTGATGTAAAGCACTCCCTGCTGTCTCTGGTGCCGATTATCAACGCAGCTTAGAGCAAAGCTGAGACTTTTAATGCTGAAAGCATGATGCACTCCTTTGACCTTGTAAATTATTTTTATTGCTACTTTGGCTAGCTGTCTCCTTTGCAGGTTGCTGGGCTATAAGCAGATGCAACAGAAATGGTGGAGACAGCTAATTTCAAAGGTACACAGCGTTCTTCCACAGCACGTGGGAAATATTAATGTTTTGAAATCTCATTCTTGTGGCATAGGTTAAACTTGGAACCGCAAATGGTGCCAGAGAAATTCCTTCAGTCACTCATTCTAAAAGAAATTATACAAATGTCTCTGTTTACATTGTTACATGTTACCTGTGTTCCTGCTGCCTGGGCTTCTCTGTGGGATTTTTTCACCATAGCTGGGATGGACGGAGTATTTTGGCCATGTGAGGACATGGCCAAGCTGGTGCTGGAGGAGAGGAGCACTGCTGTGCTGCACAGGCACTGCCAGAGAAGTGCAGGGTGCTCAGCCTGGAACGGCTCGCTACCTGGGCTTCAGAAGCAAGCTGTGTGCTTTATGGAAGGTTACTTAGCCTCCAAGCTCTTATGCTTCTTTATTTCCTCTTAAATGGATGTTTTCCCCAAAGACAATCTTTTTAAAGTACTTCTAACAGGTTTCCAATTACTTTTCATCACATTAGTCTTCCATTCTAAAAACTTCTCTCTGAACATTGAGTCCATTTTGAGAACTTGGGAAAGAGGTTTTTTTTATTCTTGTTGTATTTTTGTAAGAGGAGTGTATTCACCAAACAGCTTTCCCAAACCTCTCTCCTCTGTCCACTGAGAAAACCCCAACGAATTGGTCAAAAATGGGACTGGCCTCTTCTGCTCTAATAGCAAGGTGCTTTTACATGCTCCCAGCTTGTGCTTGGGAAACTTGCTGATAAATAGCACTGTTGTAACAGGAGACTTGAACATTTTGGGTTAGGAAAATATTTAAATACATGAACTTCAGATGTAATGAGAAGTGCCTTGTGTTGAGTAGGTACTTAATCTGTGCCTATGCTCAACCGTATTCCAGACTACATTCAAGCAAGTTTTCTGAAATCAAGGCTAACAGATCAGATACGGTCCATTGAAATCAATGAAGTTATTTTCATCAGCATTACTAGTCCCTGGATCTTCCATAGCTGTAGAGGTGAGTTAACTGGTATTACGTTTGGGTATCAGTCAGGCTGTGAAGTAGGATAATAACCATTATATTCCATTGTTTTAAATCCTGAGAGGAGCTAAGGGTGAAACACATTACTGAATATTCATTAAATTTGGGAAACTTCAAGTCAAAAAGTGTATCACAGTATTAAGAATGAACATTTAAGATTGAAGAACCTTATCTTTATCAGCTCTGTCCTTCCCATCAACTGGAGAGCATGAACTAATGTCAGAAAGGTTATTTTCACTACCTAGTTATCTGAGATTGTTTTGAAAAAGGCAATTCCCATGCCGCACTCCAGAGCGGTCTTTTCTTGTTTCCTCACCAGCTGAAAGTATGGGAAGTTGGATGTTGTGACAGTTCCAGAAAGGCCAGACAACAGTGGAAAGGGGGTTACAGCAGGAGAGCAAGGCATCCCAGAGTGCTGGTGCTGCTGTCACAACACCAGAAAGAAATTAGTAGTCTGGCATAGGAGATAACCAAATACTCCTCTGCATCAGACATGGAAGTGGAGCTGGGTGAATTTCCTGGAAGGGAGCTAAGCACTTACAGAAGTGGTGCTGGCATCACATTGAAGGCAGGCTGACACATGACTGGCAGAAGTGATTGAATGCTGCTTTGCATGAAATGAAATGTCAATACTATTAATTTTATGGCGCAGCAGCCAAAATGCTTGTAACTGTCAAGGCCTTTTATCAAAGTAACATCTTTCCATCTATGGTGCTGGAGTGCAAAGGAATTTAAGTTGCTTACGCTTAAAGTCTTCTTTATGTAAAATAATAATAGTAATAATAATTTTCCTAACAGAGTGCTTTCAAAAGCAGTTTTTGACGTTTATCAAAACTGGAAGTTTTTACTGAAATAGAAATTACATAAGAAAATTGTTTCCTTCAAAAAGCATATAAAATATTTTAAATGTATCAAAATTAGCATTTACATCTGTTATTTAAATTATTCTTGAACATGGCAAAATCAACTTTAGAATGGCATCATAAATGCATAAGAGTGAGGTCATCTGCCCCCCTCCCCCCCTTTTTTTTAATTTGGTGGTGTTCTGCTGTATAGTCCTCTGCAGTCTGAATTTGGAAACGCTTAGGTTTTGAGAAGCTGAGGGCCAGGGCTAAGACCAAGGAGAAGGAAAACTGAATTCCTTGAAGTCAGGCCACTGGGCCTTGGAAAGCATTTCCTCTTCCGTCCTAAAGATTATAAACATAATAAAATTTGTGGATTTTTATTTAGTATAGCACACTTATCTTGTCCATATATGGGGCTCTATTGTGCTTGTTTATTTGCAAGCCCTGGAGAATTGAGGTTTAGTGGCACCAGTGTTAATTAGAAGTCAGTTTTGGTAATCACTCAAGAAGTGCTTGTATTCCCATCCAGACATGGAATGAAATCAGCACCATGTCACTCCAACAGCCAGTCTCGACAAAGTAATCACCATTCTCACGCAGAATATTCAAAATAATTCCCTGGAGTGCAATGTAAGGAAAAAAAAAGAAAAAAAAGAAATTATAATTTGCTGTTGGACTTTACACAAATTGGAAAATGAACTGAACTTCAGAAACACCTTGTTTTATGTGAAAGGCTTGCCTACCTAGAGAGCGATAGACGTCAGTGCAGTGTAGCTGTAAGAACGAGCTCCCCGTCCCTGGGTGCACGCTGGGCGTGCAGTTACCTGCTCGTCCCTGCTCCAGGAGTTCTCCAGGTGAGTCCCTGGCTGAAAGACACTTCTCCTCTGGGTCCTCACATTGCAATATTTGCTGGAACCTATTATATGGTTAATATCTGCAGAGCTTGTGATTTCATTGTTTGATACAATTTTATTCAGTCAAGCTGCTTCATTGCATAAAGGTCTTGGTATTTAATATTTAATAGCATAAATCCCACGTGAGTCCTAGGCAGAGGATGAAAATTACATTTCAGATTAATGTGCACTCAAAGCCTGCTCTTGTTTCTTTCTGCTTTTAAAGGCCAACAGCCATTTTCAAGCATAATACCAGCTTCCAGAGATGATGTCCGCATTCTCCTCTTTCATAATGACTAGTTATGATCAAAACATACGTGGTAGGAACAGTTCCTGTGCTGAAACAGAGTAAGCGGGAAGCCCGTTTCTGGTGGCATTGGCAATGTGAAGAAAGACGCTGATCCACCTTCTGGAGTCGGAGCTTTCTCCTCCCCGGAGCCACGCTGCACAGGGGGACGGTGCCGCACACCTGCACCGCGCCAGGTTTCGCGGGGACATGGCCCGTTGCAAAGGTGCCCGGTTACGAGTAACGCAAAGAGCTAATTAGTAGGATAACAGCGTGACCGCGGGCCCGGATGGGTGGACTGATGTAGGGATTGGCGCTCGGAAGATCTCGCGATGTACGGAAAGAGAAGGGTTAAAGGAGGCGGGATGACCGACAGGCAGTATATAAGGGCGTGACGCAGTTGAATAAACGCCATTTGCAGCATCCTCATATTGGTGTCAGTGCTCTGTGGCCCAGGGTATGGTGGACCCTGTGCCGAGTCCCACGGGGTGATCAGACGAATGTCTACAGACTGAGCGTGGAGTCAGCAAGGTGCTTGTGCGGCAGCGTCTGAGCAGGAGCAAGGAGTCTCCGGACGGCACGGTTAGCCCAGGGAGATGCCCCCCCGGGGAGGGGGAGCAGCCAGCTCTGCGTCACACCTCACTGGTGTTTTTGCGCAAATGAATCGTAGGATGATGAGAAAGAAACGTGTTTCAACAGGCTTGTGGCTCTTGCCACTGAGGGCCAGGGAGCTCCTGGGACTGTGGCTTTTGAGTAACGTGGTCCAGCTCTTCAGCAAATCTTCAGCTATTACAAGCATTATAATGTGTATGACTTTGGTGGAGATCCTCAGCTTGCTCTGTTTTGGGGGACAGGTCAAACACTGGCATTGAAGTATGCCATTTTTCCTGAAAATGTGGGTCAAAATTTTTCTTTCTCCTGTAGAGGTGAAGGCAGTTACCTCCAGCTGCGTGCCCTGTCTACCACGGTCATTCCAGCACAGACACCTGGGATCCGCACAGTCTTTTATCGCCCCTTCGTGCTGGCAGAGTGTGACAAAGGACGCCCGCAGCAGTGTCCACAGCAGTGCCCGGCGGAGCCCTGCTGCAGAACTTGGGGTCTCCCGTGGTGCCTCAGCCTGCTGGCACCAGTGCAGTACAGCTAAGGACTCACAGCAGCAGGTTTCAAACAACGTGTATCTCGGTCTGGGGCAATAACCAACAGGTAGTTGGCTTTGCAGCAGCGCTTTTCCAGACTAGGTTTTCAGAGCATTGTCAGCATCCATCAGGTTTGGCCAGATTTTCAGAGGATTTCAGCATGCAGCACATACCTGGTATTTCATGTTCTTTTACAGATTTGGCTATTTATATTGCTGCTTTCCTGGGAGCTGAACTCAGCAGTGACTGCTTACGTCTGACCCCAGACAGTTACTCATCAAAACATGCTATACACTTACAAATTAAATGCTATTTTAAAGCCCAGTCTGGCAAACATTCAGCAGCCAGTTTGGTACTTATCACTAGGATTATCCTAAGTGCCTTCAAGATCACTTCCTGAGTAAGTTTTATTTATATGTTGTGAATAACTGTTTGCATGCAGGCCAGGCAGAATTCCTCCTCTTAGTTCCTGCTCTTAGAGGAGGGGCAGGCACGACTGTACTCTTACTGTGCTGCTTTGAAAGCCTGAAGTGCTCCAAAAGGAAGGTCGGACAAAGCATTTCGTCACATTAATTCCTTTGAGTGGCATTTAGACTTAACCAAGTGTGTTACAGACTTTTATTACAATAGCAAAGTCAGTGCTGGGAAGTTTTGCTCTCTCATGGTTTGTAGCTCTAGCACTACGGAGACCTTTTAAGAGCACGGGAGCTGCTGAAAAGAATTACCTTGAGGTACTCTGGGGCCTCTTTATGCTGTAATTCTGCCATCTCCTCCAGCGGTGGGGAATTAACCACGGCTCCCCGAGTGCTGCCACATTTGCTGCCAGCCGATGCCGTCTCCCGCCGGGCCAGCAGGTTACAGCACCGGTTAGCTCGCACAGACACAAACCCTTGGAAAGGCGACGGGACGGGACAGCAGGAGAGCAAAGCTTCGGCTTATGCCTGGTGCAAGGGCAGGAAACGTAGTGCATTCTGCTGCAGCAAAGGCTCCTCTGCCCCCTCCGGACCTGGGCGATGCTGGCCTAAAGTATCCTTCCTGGGAAAATCCCTGTGGAGTGTTACAGTTATAGCTGTGGCTGCAGAATACTAATCTTACAAACACTTTATGAAACAAAGTGATGATAATTTCTTTAGTTTCTCTCTGATGAGTTTTAGCACCTATTACTGCCTTTTTGTTTCTGCTGGGATAAGGTTTGAGACAGAAATCTGCACCTAATTTTTTTGTTCTTGAGACATAGCAGCCAAAAACATGTTCAACTTACCAAACAGTTCGTAGACCCACACCTAAACTAGCAATAGGCATTGTCCCTGAGATGTAATTTTCTATAGCCTCAGTGAAACTGAGATATATATACACATATATAACATTTCAGATTATGTAATTCCACCATCTGCTGCTTTACATAAACAGTGCTCATATTCCACCTCTGCTTCTTTACAGAATGGTGTCCCGCATATGAATCATTACTTATGTGCAACATGGGGCAGCTGATGAAGGATGGGCTATACTTTTTGTTCTCCTCTAAATGCTCACTCCTTCTAGTGAGGTAGAGGTGAAAAACTTGCAGAGCAGAAACACCATGTACTGTAACATTGCCCATTTGTTTCCCACTTACTGTCTTTGTTCCTACATATGCAAACCAGGCAGATTGTGTTTACTTTAATAAGCAACTTTACTGCAGGGTCAAGTAGAAAGAGAAGATTGGCAGGAAACGAGCAAATCTTCCTTAAACAAAAATGTCTGCAATAATTAGCAAATGTAGCAAGAAAGAGTTGATAAACAAGTAAAAGGTGAGAAGTGAAAGGTAAGCTTCAGGGCAATTCATTAGATGGTAAATGAAGAGCAAACCAAAATTTCTGCAGGCATTTAGCAGATGGGAGGGTATTCTGGGAGCATGGCATTTGTTCAAGCAGTGAGTAAAAGCTGGAAATACGTGGATTCAGGATCATTTTTTTAAAGGAATCATTTGTATTTGTGCTGTTTAGGGAGCCTAAAAAAAGGAAAGCCTGCTTTTCAAAGTTGGAGATGCCACACCCAACTCTGTTTTTCAATTACAGGTGCCAATGTGTTGATTTAATTAACCTGCAGTGCAGCACATGTGCAACTGATGTGGTTTGGGATCTAACTTGTATCCTGCTGTGGAGTTGAGTCCTACTGCCTATACATCTTCCAGGGGGTTTCTTCCCACCTATCTTCAGTCCCCAGAAGGCAGCCAACTACTCCTGCTGGTGACTTAGGCTCCTTCTGTAGCAGAGAAATTGGGAGGCACCTCCGGAGGCCAAGTCAAAGCTCAGGTGGGCTCCATCAACGTTTATGACTGTTAGGGTCAACAGGGTAATTGCCTTAGTGAAGTCACTCCAGGAGGGGGGTGGATTAGGAGATGAATAAAATGCAGGGAAGTGACTGTCCCTCAGCCTTCCTCCTTGTGTGTCCTGGGTTTCTGGAGCTGGCTGGGCCTATGTGAGAGGTTTGGGTAACTGCAACTGAAAATGGGCTTCTTATTGATGAAGGGGCTCCGCTTCATGGCGGGGTGTGTGCTGCCTGGCACCATTTAAAGCTCTTCTGAAGACTCCTAAAAGACTCAGCCCCAGGCTGTCTTCAGAGCTTCCTTGCTTTTAACCCCAGGAGAAAACCTGCTGTAATGACTATGTCATCATCCCAGTTTATAGTCTTTTAAAGACTGAAACGTACTTGACTCCTTGGGGTGGGCTGCTTTCTAATAGTTACTGTTAGGGGGTTTGGGGAGGGGGGAAGGGGTTGGAAGTGCTCCACAGAGGCAGGGCTGCTTTCCATATGTTCAATTCGTGGTGGTTTTATTTTTGATTAGGAGCAAGGGACTGATATATGTTATGAGGAAGTGATGAATTACCTGGCATGTCTGGAGCACTGGGGATTTTCTCACATCAGGATGATGGTGATTGATTTTTCTTTCCTTTTATTTTTTTAGGTCTGCAGCAGAGGAATTTCATGATGCCTGATTGCAGCCAACAGGTAAGCTGTGGAACTGGCTCACTGGTGACTGTGATAGGCCTTCCTATCTCCATTAAATTTTAGACTTAAGTGGCTTGCTGAAGATATGTTGTCAGGATGATGGAGATGGTGAGATTATTAAATGAGGACATCTTCTGCTTGCTGAATTGCTTTAATCTCACAGGAGGCTGTATTACTTCATATTGGCCACCCCTTTGTAGGGGCTAGAGGAGAAAGCAAAGAAACAAAGAGCAAGGAGAGGGACTGCAAAAATGCGGCAGTGTTTGTCTTCCTGAAAAGCTGTAGTAAAGCCCAGGAAGGAAGGTGGGAAGTGCACCTTGCTCTGCCTGTACTGCTGGCACAGTGCTGGTCAGAGAGGAGGCAAAGATGGATTTAATTGATCCCAGTATGTGCTGGTTCCAGAGGACTATTATTAGCATTGGTGTGTGTGAAGCACAGCACATCTGGTGTCTTGTCCCTTGCTGGCCATGGAAATGATGAAGTTATTCTGCATCAGGCTGCTTTTTCCTGTGCTCTCTTATGTTGGCTTATATCCTGCACCAAGGGAGAAGAGGGCTGCAGCATGAGGGCTGGAATTTGGATCCTAAACTTGAGTTTCTGTTTCTCTGGAAACTAGACTTCAGTTGCAATTTATATAAAATCGCTCTTTTCAAAAAGAAGTTATGGAACTGGTTTGGACTAATTACAGAGTCGTTTATAGTGTGATAGCATGTCTTGAAATCCCATGCACTCCCATTTTTTATCAGCTGGGGAGGTGGAGTGGGGAAGGAGGCAGAAAATACTGAAAGGAACAGAAATTGGGGAGGAAGGTGCTGAAAAAGAAATGAAGCAAAAGAGGACAAGGGGAGAGATCCACGTGAGGAGCAACCAATACAGAAAATGCAGCTGTCCTCAGATAACATTCATTATGAGTGAGAAGGCATATGCCTACATTCCCAAAATGAAGTAGGAAATAGTCTGTGAGCTATTGGTGATTTTTGTTATGTTTACTAGTTGCTTGCTGAATTAAGTCCTGTTGGATGTCACCGCAAAAAGGATGGTAGTAAGAGCTGTAATTTGATTGTAAGCATCTAAGGCACAATTGCTGTGCTAATACATAAGAAAGTTATGCTGGAAGAGAGCAACTTATTGTGTTGCCAGGTAGGAGTTGCTTTGCAGACCATTTGTGTAGGAATGGTCACTGCTCCTGAGGGGTGTACATATTTTGTAGGGTAAATGCTTTCTTGTGAGTGAACTTCCGTGAGTGGCATAAAAGTAGCAACTGAACAAAGAGAAATATTCAATGTCAAGTCTGGACTGCTGTCATACTCTGTGGGTGTAATTAGTCCAGCAGTCACTCTCTCAGAGCTGCAAAATGCTGGTTTTCCCAGAGGTTTGTCATTCCTTGGTATTGTACTCTCCAGAAAGCAAGATATCTTTTTTCAGTCTTATTCAGCACAACCCATGGGTCAGTAAAGTACAGCTTGGACTTCCTGCACAGATAAACTGCTGGCACCTGGGATGTGCCTGATCAAGCTGATCAGGGACATGCCAAAGCGCAGTGGCTTGGTAGATGTTTTTATCCAGCTTAGGCTTGGTGTGCATTGAAGCTTTCCAGTGTGGTTTCCTTGAAGTCCAGCATGATTTCCAGGTTTTCTGAATTACCTGTAATTTCTCTTCCAGTAGATCTAGCTATGCTGGCAGGACCATATGCCACCCCAAAGCCCCTGTATCCCCACTGGGGAAAGCAGCTGTGGTTCTTGTCAGAGGGATATCCTAAAGCCCCTCGGAGCAGGGCCACACCACCCTCATCGGTCAGGCGTGTCGCTGCTGCGGGCAGATGCCCACAGCCTCTGCTGAGCCGCAGGGTGATACCTGGGTGCCTCGGACTACTTCTGGCTTGCCTTTGGCATGAGGTCCCAGGTCTGGTCTCTTCCTGCTTGGGCAGCTATTGTCTCTCAACAAAATACTTAACAGTCCAAGAACTTGCTGCTGGAGGAAACCAGAGGGGTGACAACCTTTCCCATCTTCTTCATTTTAACTGTTTAAGAGAGCCTGACTGAATTCAAAGCAGGTACGCCAGCTGCCCACAGATGACAATGTGGTCCCATTGCTCTTCCCTAGTGTCTATACAATTAAAAAAACCCCACACAACACCACAAAAACCCCACCAAAAATAAACTACACAACACTGAATAACCTTCTATAGCTAGACTGGAGTTAATCAAGCTAAATTTATTAAGGAGATCTTTGCAACCAAATGAGCTGATTTCTTCCAGTAGAAAGAAACTTAGTTTATTATCTGATTTTAAAAGCTTGAATAATTTTAGCCATTGACTTTATTGTCAGCCAAAAGAACTATGTCAATTATTATCTCTAATAACTTTAGAGGACATCTTTAAAGTTCTTTTCCATGAATCCTACTTCAAATGCTACTGCGGAGATGAAAGGAACAAGCTTAACCCAATGAATAACTGATAAACCAGAAATATCACTGCCTTGCCTCGAAACATCACAGATCAGAGCTTGTCCCTTGAATATAATCATAGTGTATGCTATCTCTGGCCTTTATTGGAAGCGAAGCTCTTTTATGATATTCTGTCATTTATGACAGTTCCTCCAGAGAGTTCATTAGGATGAACATTAATGTGGCTGAATCTAGGAAACTGCTTTTCCTGACATAATGCCAACATATATTACAATACTGTGCCAATGCAGTGGGGGAGCTTTATGATTGTTTAATGCGCGCGTGTGTGTGTGTGTTGCAAATTGCATCACTTTTTAACTCTCTCTGTAAAGCGGTATCTTTTTTCTGGATTGCCACCATTATAAATATATGTAACGGGGTGCCTGAACAGCTGTTTTGTTCAGCAGTTATCTATGATGATTATGTATTCATAGGTTAGAGTTTCCAGCACTGGAGAGCTGCAATTAATCTGTACTGTGCTTCAAACCATCAGTGAGCACTTCGGTTTTTCCCTACTTTATTGGCATTTCTTAGAGTTCCTTGTACATAAAAAATCTGTATTGGGAATTGAGGCAAAGGAAAGAAGTAATGGCAAAGAAATAGCTGATGACTTGCCCCTTCTCCACCTGTTTCCACACAGCTGCATTGTGCAGGATTAGCTAACTTTGAGTCCAAAGTCAGGTCACTCCTTTCAAGCATAGTCATGGCGGAGTGTGCAAGGCCAGCGGGATTGGTCACTGTCGGTTAGCTGCTTCCATGAGTGTGGAGTGGGGGAGTGTATATGTTTGTCAAAACAAAAAAACAAGCCCAAGAACCACCCCCACATGTTTCTGTCAAAGGGTTTCATATATCTTGTTATGAAAGGAAACTTTGTTGAATGCCCTTGATACTGATTTTTTTTCTTTTAAGAAAGCTGTTACCTTGACTGGTGACAAAGGACAGACATAAAAGAACTGAACTGAGGGGGGTGGGGGGAGGATAAGATCTAGCTAATATTTTCTGGAGAAGTAAAAGAGCATCATAGAAAACTGCTAGAGAAAAATAGGCACATGGGCAAAAAAGAGACACTAATAAATGTCCATAAGCCAAAGCAACAACGTTAAAGGTTTAAAAAAAAAGCAAACAAAACCAGGCTAAAACATGAGGCTGTAGAAAAGGTGACTGAACATAACAGACGCTTCTGAAATCCCAGCAGAATGACCAGAATACCAGAGACCAACTCTTTGGAGTGAGGGAAAGACATCTCACCTTGCTGAGTTCACGCAGGGATGGCCCAAGTCCATTTCTTCTGCTTTCTCACCCTGTTTCATGCCCCAAACTTGATATGGTAGGATGGGTAAATACAGAAAAGGACTAGTTTCTTAACTGGGGTCTCCTGCTGAATATCCATGGGGTCATAAGTACATTTTTAGGGTCCAGGCAATGATGCAATGCTACATAAGCATATGCTGTAATATCACTTGACCGCTCTAAGGAGGTAGCTGGGAGAGCATTATAAAATGCTGTTATTAAGGGATTAACAAGTTAGTTTTATGACTGGGCATTCTTCTGCAAGATACGGGTATCAAAGCGGCAACACAAAAATAGAGTATCATGTTGGTAATGCAAAATATGTCACTAATTGCATTCAGGCATCAATTTGTTGGCTTCTCAGTATGACTGACAGCTATATTCCAGAGAAGTCTACATTTGATGTCATCATCCAGTAGCACCAAAACTATCAAGACAGTGTGTGTATGAGCACCTATAATTATTTCATATATTGTGTTGTGTGGATGAGTGGATATCCTACGTGGTTTGGGACAAATGTTGTTACCTACATGTAAATATCCAGCATGTGCGTGAGAACACTAGACTGAACTCTAGTGTGTAACAAAGGCTTTTTACATCATTCTGATCCACTGAAAAGAGGAGCAAAGAATTCCTAAAATGTCCATGTATCAGACTTACAGTAGAGCAGCTTAAAGTGCCTGTCCTGTAAATAAGAGCCATGCTTTCTATGTCCTGTTTATCCTGCAGGGAGGTGTTAGAGGAGGAGGAAGGTTGTCAATGCAAACTGGAATTTGCCCATTGTGGGGTAGACACCATCCCCATGTGTAGTTTAAACTAACTCACCAGAACTGTGGGGCTGAGGCCAGGCATGACTCCTCTGCTGCAACTACTGACAGAAAAGTAATTTCCACTGGTGGGAGCAAATGAAAAAAATGGATTTAGGGATAGCTGACCCTGTACCTGAGCCGTATTCTGCTGTTGGCTTTGGTGACTTACTGGTGCTTTATGGTGGTAGGAGCAAAATTGAGCTGAGGCTCATCACCTATTCCTTGCACGCTGAGTTCGGATGGAGAACACTGGAGCTGTAAACTGCCTCATGCTTTTTCCCATAGCCTTATTCTAATCTCCTTTCTGGGTCAATTCCCAGGTAAGAGAGCCATGCCATTACATTTTTAATTGTTTTCAGCTCAGTCTTCTGAATCGCCAGCAAGGGGCTGGCAGAGCCAACAGGACATGCTGTAATGCGTTGTGTACAAGCATCTTATCTGGTTGGCGCTGCAGTGGGTACTGTGCTTAGGAGACTTCCACAAATATGGGCATTTATCTTAGTCAGCCGTAATGAACTGGGTCTGCCAGATGGGGAGAGGACAGCTGTAGTGGATCCAAATCAGCTCGGTCTCTGTCAGAGGCTGCCTGTCCTGTGGGCTGGGACGGAGGGGATCCTATGGATCTGAGTCAGGAAACTTGGCTAACGAGCAGGAATATGGCTTTGAGGAAGGACCTTCAGGGCTGGTTAAGTGAGTTGCTGGGTTCAATGTGAGATGAACTTGGAGGCCTGGTAGCCTTGGGGAGGGCAGGGAACCCCATGAACATCCATTTAAGGTTCATCAAGTTCTGATCAATAAAGCAAGGCATTACAAACTGCTGATAGCTGCTGAGAAACTGGGGTCCTAATACCTGTGCGATTGGAGGAGATTTAGTGCAGCAAGTCGCGTAGGGTCACCCAAGAATTGGGATTGGAACATGGAACTGGGAGAGAAAACCTACGAATCCTGCTGGAGGTGTGAACCTGGGGCGATAGGATCGTCCCAGACCGAGATCACAGGGAACACACATCTTGTAAGGACAGCCCCTGCTTTGAAGTGATTGTGGTTTGAAGGGAGGCAGAGCAGCTGTGAAACAGGAATTTTAATCGATGGGGAGGTGAAAATTGGGGAGACTTGGCTTTTCTGCCTGTATTGGGCAGAGCTGGGAGCTGAAACTTGGTTTTCTGCCACCCAAGGCCAGTCTCCGCAGGCAGTCTGGTTCACAGGGAGGTGTCGGGAGGAGAGCGCTGCACGTGAACCATTCTTCACAAGCTTGCCTCGCTTTACCAAAGGAAAGCTCTCCAGTTGTGCATGACTTCAGCCTGCATCTGTCTGGCAGCATCTTGAGGAGGTCTGTGTATTCCCATCTACCCCAGGTCTGGGATTTTTTTTTATTCTGTAGGCATCAAAAATGCCCAAGCAGTGGCCTGACATTTTACTGCCTTCTAAAATCTTAATAGACCCCCTGGGCTGGAGCCGGGTTGGCTGTGGGCTTCATCGCCCGCAGAGCTCTGGGGCACTGCAGTCGGCCGTGCCGCAGGCGAGGGCATCCCGCGGTGATGCCGCTGCTCGATGCTGGCGTGGAAACCCCGCTGCTCACGCTGCCTGCCAGGGCTGCCTCTCCCTTCGCTCCCTGCAGCTCCTCACTTTCGAGAGAGCGCACAAAAGCCCCCGTGCCCGGCCCGTGCTGGCTCCCAGAGGCGGCTGGTGCTCAGCACCAAGGCTGCAGGAGCCGGTGTGGGTGTTGCTGCAAGGAATCGTGCTGGGCTGGGGGGCATGGCCAGGTCTGTCCCTGCATTTTGGTGCTGGTGCGGAGAAAGAAAAGGAAGATAAAGCTTTGTTTTCTAACTGCCCTCTGCAGCACTTCTGAGTTGATCGAACAGATTTTTTTTTTTTTTTTTTGCTCCTTCAAGTCTATGTCAGAAAGAGGCAGCCAGGTTATGACTCTATTCTTAATAATTAGGAAGATGGGTATAAGGACTGTAGAGAGGTTTCCAAATGATTTTTAACAGCTAGTTATTTCCTTGAACAGCCTGGATTAGTATCCCATATAGCTGATGAATATGCTAGAGTGACTGGATTGATTGATAGTAATTTTAGGACGTGACCGGGAATTCAATTAACTTTTGAAAAAATGTTTAAACAAACAGCTTAAACAGTTGGTTTTGCAGGGGTTTAGCAGCCTTGAAATTTTGTTCCAGTTTGGAACAAAACCACCACCACCACCACCCCCAATTTACTGGGCTATTAATGTTTTTAAATTATTTTTGCTTTGCAGTTGTAAAATCATTCTGTTCAACTAAATCAGTGCTTCTTTATATTGTATTTTAAATGAATATTGATATATCCGTACAGCACATAGTACTATTTTGTACCATCCTGTGTTCTCTAATGATTTGAGTGATAATTAACAGCGCAATTAACTTCAAAATCAGAAACTGTTTGAAAGCCAGCCCCCTCCAAGTCTCTTCTCCAATACAGTCAGAAAAAATTGACAGATTCAAGGTACTGTGTTTGTAGGGTTTTGTTCAAAACACATTTCTTTTTAATCAGCACTAGCCTAGGCACAGAGTTTTGTTTCCAGCAAGACATCATTTTCCAGCAGAAAAACATTGCTTTTCATGATGGTGATCAGCTGTAGCTTGCTTCTTTCAGTGCTGGCACCAGGTTTCGGTGCAGGTTGCGGTGTGCGTGGTGTCGAGGTGGGTGCAGCCCTGCATGGCCATTGCCTTACGGCGATGCTTGGCGACTCCTGGACCCCCGCCAGTGCTGCTGACCCCTGTCCCAGCTGCCACGGTGCGGTGGGGAGTAACCTTCAGCTCTGGGGTAACAAGCAGTGGTGTTCTGGCTTCATGGGCTCAGCGCTGGAAAGGCAGCTCACTCCGGCTCCTCTCTGTGCCAAGCGCTTGGCAGCAGTGGCACTGCGGATGCACATGTGTAAGTGTAATTTGCACGCTATCAGTGCCAGCTGCCAAACTGGAGGGAGGAGGAGAGATACAGCCCTGAATTTCCCAGTGTAAATGTCATTGCTATCGGCAAACTGAGCCAGCTGCTCGTTGCCCCACAGTGCCAGAGGGCTGCTTAAAAGGGGCTGGGGGAAGAGGGAGAAAGAGGAAAAAGGAAAGAATAAAGAAACTTTATCAGTTAATTGGTGAAAGCCTTTCTCTTTGACTGTATTTGTTTTGACAAGAGCCTCCCCTTCTTCCCTGGAGTGCTCTGGCAAGTGAAACTCTTGCAAATAAAGCAAAGGATCTGCTGAATGCACAACCATGCATAATTTAGTAATGCTGGAGCCTTCTGCACATCTCATCACAAACTTGCATTCAGTAAGTGCTAACACAACTCCTTTGTGGGTAGGGATTTCTGTGTGTTTCTTCTTCTTTGGTAAGATTTGGACATCAGACCCCTGCCAGGAATTAAAAATTGACCGTCAGGAAGCTTGTTGGGAAGGCTAACATTTAACAGACATATCCATTCATACATACATGCATTTAATATAAAGAAATGTTTGTGAATTCTTGAGTGGGTTGACTTTGAAGGATGGTATGAATAAATAATGGAAGACTAGGTTTTCCTTGAATTCACACTATTCACCCATAAGTCATAAAAACAAACTTGATGCTAGAGAAAATAGCTTGAGCTGGGGAAAAAGACAACTCTTCTTTCATTCTAAGGAAAAAAACAAATGTTTTATGTCTCTGGACTAGGTGTTTGAGAGGAAAAAGCCATAACTCTAACTTGGGTGTGTCTATCCCCATCAGGTAGATGTTTCATGCAGGGAGGAAGACAAAAAAAATGATTAAAACTAGTGCTAATATTTACTTGGACTAATAGAATGTTGTGCAACATCACCTGAATTAAAATCAAGATTGTAATTCGTAGGTGGTTCGTCCTGTTCTAACAATGCAGAATAATTAATTATTCTTTTTCTCTCCACAAATAGTAATTAAAGAGAAATATTACATAGCTGCACCTGTTTTTCATTATACGGTTGCCACAGTGAGTAAACCAAATCTTTTATTGATGAGAACAGCCGTAAGTTTGAAAACTGAGTGAAGAGCATGAAAACCCCTCTGAGGTTCCCTAGAGACATGTGAGAAATCTGAAATTATTAAAACATATGGTGGCACATACTGATTATCAACACTTCCTACTGTGGTTGTGAGCCCTAATTTCTTTTTGACTTCCAGCTTTTCTACATATTCTCAACTTGGTTGGTTATCCACCCTTCCTTTAGTAAACCTCTTGTGACAGGGAATCAACATGACATTGCCTAAAAAAAGACTGTTGCACGTTGTTTCCCATCCACCTTTCTCAATGTTTTCACTTGATGATAAGGTATCTTTTTTATTTTGATAGCCTAAGAAGTGATGCGCTTGGAGGAAATACGAACAGCATAGAGATGGCTTATTTCTTGTGTCCATGCTTATTTGTGGGGTGAGGAGCCGGTCATGGGAGGCAGTGGGAGAAGTGGTCAGTAGGTTCAGATTACTGCCTTCTCCAGAATACACAGATGGTTTGCAGAAGCAAGCAACAGAAAGGTGTTCAAGGACAGAGAAATTGTAGAGTCAAAAAAGGTATTGCTTATTGTGATGAAGAGAACCTTAAAGCTGGAGATTTGGCGAGTTGAAAGTGCAAAAGGTAAACTAACAAGGTTATCGCCAGCAGTGTGGAGGGGGGGCTGGTGCCCTGCAGTATGTCTGAAATATTCCCTTGAATGTTAGTTCGAGAGCAAGGACAGGAGAAAGCAATGCTTGAATATAGTTTTAAATAATAGTCATAACGAGTAAAGGTGCTTTTCTGAGGTGGATGACCATTTGTTTGCTTTGAAAGAATACCAAATATGTTGTTTCAGCAGATACCAACACGCGTGGGTCTGCATGCGTTGGCCTATAAACATTCCTCCTGGCCCAGCCTGGTTAGTGAATTTAATTAGTAACTGTGGATGCCATCATTATTTCTGGAACTATTAATGGTTTTCTGGGAATTTACTAAATACAATTTTTTCTTACTGTTGTTTATATGGTGGCAGCAACTCCAGGTGCTGGCATGGCCGTGCCGTCCCGTACACCTCTCGTGCTGTGCCAGGTCTTGTTGCAGTGTTTTGGGATGGGTGACTAACACCCGCTCTCCCCAGCAGCAGCAGCAGCTGCTCTTGTCAGACAAGTACTGAAACTGCTGCATTCCCCACCGAGAACAAATCTGAAATTGTTCAAAAGCAATTTTTGTATCGCTCCACCCAGGAGTTTGATAGGAGACAGCACATATGCCTCTGGCAGGTGGAGGGGCTGCTGTGCTGTGTGTGAGCCATTATCTCCCTTCATGTGGCCGATGGGAGGGCTGTGGCAGTGGGGCTGGGAGAGGAGTGCTGGGGGTCCGACTGGGGAGGGGACCGGGACCCAGAGCAGTGCTCCAGCTGCTGGGGCTGTTTGGTGGTTCTGCTGCTCTTGCTGGACAAGAGGGCAGCAGACCAACTGCTCCCTAGCAAGTCATGGCCAGTTGTGCTTATGAGCAGCAGGCAGTTGTGGAGGTCAAAGTTTGGATTGCCTGAACCTCAGAAAATTTTTTTCCATGCTGGTAGTAAAGAGACTGAAAATTTCATTGTTTATAACTCAGTTCAAAAGGGCTGGACTCATTTAGCTGATTGATTTTTCTTGTATAGGTGGACAAAATTTTAATCTACTGTTCCTTGTTCCCCGTGGCATTTTATCTTGCTGCTGTGCTGTGCAAGTTTAACAGAGCTCTTCAGCAATTATGAAGAAAAAGTCCAATCAAGGGATTGGATTACTCCAGTGGAGTTGCAGCCTGGGTCTGGGATGATACCGGCCGAGTATCACCTTGTGACTGCAGCTTATCACCTGGTTTGGAGATTGGAGGAGAGCTTTGCTAATATTTGGGTGTGATTTCACAAGGAGATGGGTGAGTTGTGGGGAAAATCTGTCCCCACGATCCCGGTGCAGGCTTGGGTACCCAAGCAGTGCGTCACCTCCTTCCCTTCCGCGCACCTTGTGCAGGAGCGAGTGTCATGTTGCTGTTACCGTTAACGATCAGAGGCCTCGGCAAGGCTTAGGAGGGTTGTTCTGGGTGCCATCCAGCCCAAACCAGGGCACCACATTGTGCAGAGAGGGTGCTCTGAACCACCCTGAGCTGGCACCAGTCCTCAGTAATCAGGCAGTGGTGGTAGGGGCTGATCTGTGCGAGAGGCAGCTCCTCTGGGGCTGCAGATGAATCTCCAGCTGTTTATATAATTTTGAATTGTGGCAAACAAAGACCGAGAGGTTATACCCAAGTCAGTATTTTCCATAGGAAGGTAACAGCACGTGAAAGCACATGAGCAATTGCACTGCAGACCTCTTGAAAACACTGGTCAAAACTTAGCCTGACAGCAGTGGTCCAGCGGTGCCCCGCACCCTTTCTGTGGGCGAATGTGGCCGGACTGACGGACAATCCCGCTCCAGAGGATGTTTCTCTGGTGTTCATTCAGCAGCATCCTCTAAGCCCCATCCCTGTTATGTGTAAGAGGTAGTTTAAAATCCCGTTTGCCTCAGCAGCCTCCTGAATCACTAGGCTTTTATTTTGCTGTGGTTTTAAAAAAATGTTGTCATGTAGCTGATGTTAATACTGAGTGTTTACACTTGATACTACGTTTGGGCCCCAGAGAGAGAGTATATTCGTATGTCTGGTTGATGTATTTACACTGTTTGCCAAGTTCCCCAAGTGCAAGGACATATGCTACCACTCATTGGCCTTTATCTGTTGCTGTTCTCTTTTTATGCATGCATAAGTATTTACTGATACTGATTAATAATTATTTCTCATAAATAATACATCACTTTGATTCTGTATACACCACCAAGAACAATGCAGAAATACACCAAAGTGTAATAAATATGGTAGTGAAGTTTGCTCTGTGCCATAGAGCTGCCCCAGGACTTCAGGGCCGGCTGATGGCAGCGCACGAGCACGGCTTGGCGCGGGGCACGTCTCCTGTTGCGCTCGCATCAGCATCACTGCCCAGAAACCTCTAGGTTCAGCCCCCAGCCAAGCTGAAACTGTTGGGTTCTGGGCACTGCTGACACTGCCGTGTGCTTTAGGAGGAAAAACTCTTTCCTCTGCCCCAGCTGGAGAAAACCAAGAGGGAGTGTGGCAGCAGATCGCTCCGTCGGCTGCAGGTGCCTGGTGCCAGGCTGCAGGGACGCTGGGGATGAAGTGCTCCTACCCACGCGGCTGGCGAGCCGGGTGCTGCCGTGCCGGTGCCTCACCAGAGCCTGTGCCCTGCCGGATCCTGGGACGTGGAGCCGGCAGCCTCAGGAGTGAGGAGCTGAGTCCGCTGCTGTGGCAGCCGAGGTGTGCCAGTGCGGAGCCCAGCTTGCAGCCAGCCCTCGGCCTCTACCTTTGTATTCAAACTGTTCCCCAAGAACGATGGGGAATGGCACGGGCTCAGGTGCAGGCACTGGGGGAGTTTCACCTTCCAGTCATACCAGGAGGGGAGCTGGCACACAGGGATGGGAGAGTGCTGGGTACCATGGCTGAAATCACATTGCTAACAAGCATTGCCTCTCTGAACAACTTGGGTTACTAATATTAGTAATTTTTTGCCTCAGTAAAATTGGAAGAGTCTCATCACGTCTCACAGCCCCATTGTACTAATCACAGCATAAATAAATAACATAAAAGCTAAGCCCTAAGAGAGCCCGTGGTCCTGGGTTTAGTCTACTCAGATGTGAGGGATGGAGGAAAATAACATTAGAGGCGAGCACAACCACAGCTCCTCCGTGGGGAAAAGTAGGTCATTTTGAAGCAACAAACAGCTGAAACAAAAAACGAATAAACAAAAGAGAAAAGAAAAGAGATGGGATTAGGATAAAAACTCGTTTTATCAAATCCCAGCTGAACAATGATATCAGTTCTGGGAATGCTCTGTGGCAGGTGGTTGGCACTGCACCCAGCGCTGGAGCAGGGAAGGGGTCCCACTTCCCAGTGAGCCGTTGCTTGTGTTGAGCTAGGAAATTCTGGAGAAAACAGGCTGTTGCAAATGGCCTTTCAGGGAGTCCACCTCTTCTTATGCTCATAGCTAAATCCTATGCATCCCTGAAAAATGCTTGGCTGACTGTGATTTGTTGGTAAATAATAAATCAGCTAAGTGCAACCCAGTCCACCAGCCCGGTATTTGTTATTGCGGTGCAAACCTTGTCATTTGTTGGAAAAGACAGATGCCAGAATGGTTTGCTTTAGGAAAAAAAATATTCCCGTTAAATGGGACTGCCCTCCTTTCAGTACAAAGGTAGGCTATGGGGGGGCACCAGCCAGAACCTTTTAGACCACAGCGGTGGGGAAGGCTGACCTTTTCTGCAGTGGAGCAGGCTTGATTGCAGGGTCTTTTTTTCTACCCTTTCCTTTGGTGAGAAGACAAAAAGGTGGAGGATTATATGCTAGAGCCAGGATGCCGAGCATTGGGGAGTTCTGATTTAGCCCTCGCAGTAATGCTGTTGACCTTTTTTTAACATATGCTTTGATGATCAAAAGGCAATTTTGTTATCAAACAGCACTTGCTACTCTAGATCTCCAAGTGCTTTTTAAAGAGGACAGGAACGTGCGCTGTGCCTTACAGCAGAGGCTTGGGGAGCTGGATTAGTGTGGGAAGTCACAATGCAAACCTGAGGCAAAATGGGGCACTGAGGACTTCCACACTGCAGATGCACAGAAATCCCTCCTGGACTGGCGAGTAATATACTATTACAAAAGAGAGTTAGTCTTCCTGGCACAACCCTGGTACTATTAGTATGTAGTCATATGCAATAGACAGAGAGGACCATATGTCCCTGCTTTTGGAAACTTCTGTAGTCCCTGTTCTTGGAAACACCTATAAAGTCAATATACTATTGACAGTCATTGTCCTGTGTTTGTCAGATCAGGTTATCTGCCACACCAACAAGAGCTGGGAGTTTTTCCATTATATTCATTGCTTTTGCAGTGATTTGTGGTGCTTAATCAAACTTCATGGAACTAAACCAGTTTGTACCAGCTGAGTATCTGATCCCCTGGCTTTTTGTCTAGGCAAATACAGGCTAATGAACTTTTGTTATGCTGAAGAAATGTTAGGTGGTTGTGCTACTGCTAAAAACAAAATAATTGCCATTGAATATACATTGCTCTGAAATAAAATGAAGGTTGTCATCTGTTACTGATGATTTTCAGCAGAGTCTGTTTTTTGCAAAAAACCTTTTCTAATAAAATACATAATTTCCTCCTTCCTGGTACCCACTTGGGATCAGCCCACGGCCAGGCTGGCATCTTCTTCCTGACTTCTTGCCCAGCCGCTGTGAGCATGGCTCTGGGGTGGCCTTGGACAGGTTTCTTGGTAGCGCAGGGAGAAGCTCAAGCAAGCCCAGATGACCTGCAGGCACACAAGACCCCATCTCTGCTGCCCCTTTTCAAGCCAGAGCAGTTGTCCCCTTTTTGCAGGTAAAATTTCAGCCACCCAGTCTTTCTCTTGGTAATGGTACGATGGAAAGATTTGGCTAGCCTGGATTTCTACTGTTAATTTATCTCCCCTGGTTTCCTGGTGTTTGTCCTCGTACACTTGTCTTATGTTTTTATACTTGTCCTTAGTAACCTGACCCATTTTCCACTTTTCATGTATTTACTCCCTGTGGCAAAACCCAGAGTCCGCAAGACATCAAAGATAGTGCGTATCCTCTTCCAAATTTGTTGTGAAATCATTGTCTGGAGGCAAATGGTAATTTCCACAAAGACTAGGAAAGATTGAGAAAATCCCTGTTTCAGATGGCAGCAACCTCAACTCTGAAATAATTGCTTTCTTTGGCTACTCTTTGCATGAGCTCCTAATGGTTTCTGCTCCTGTAGTTCTTCTGAATCACTTGCTAATAGTTGCAGCATGTCTGATCGCATTATTATTTTGCGAGGGGAAAAAGCTGGACAAGACACTTCTGTTTGTGTACAATGCATGTATGATTGTTGTGCCATGCTGTGGCAGGTATGTGATGCTCCAGTTTTGTCTCTGTCCCACGGCCACAGAGGGTGGATCCTGCTGTAGAAGTGGATGTGGACCCCTTGATGCTCCCTTGCCCAACATGAAGAGTGTTTTAATGGCTGGGTCCAGTAGGGTAACATGAAGAGTTAAAAAAGTAAGAGGAAATTTTTTTCCAATGGGAATCTCTTTACATATCTGATCTTATTTAGAAAAAATCCAGAGAGATTCTCCATCTTTAAATAGAGTTACATATTTTATCTATCAAGAGAGAAAGTCTGGTGTGTAATATTATGTAAATAACTTTGGTATGTTGGGTAGCTCTGAGGCTGGCAAAAGAGAAGATATTAAAAAAAAAACCCACAAAGATTTGAATCTCTGGCTGCTTCATATCCTCTTTTGCAGATCCCTGCCTCCTTATGAAATAAAATATATTGTGTAACATACTTAAAGCTATCACAGTTAAATCTAAGTTCAATATCTCTAGTGTCATGCTCCTGTATGTAATTTGGATGCTATACGTTTTTCTAGTTATTACTTAGGAATAATGCTCTACAAAGTCAAGCTGAAAACCAATTGGAAAGTTGCCTTTTTTGCAACTTCTAGAGCTTTTTTCTTTTCTTGTTAGTTTAAGTATTTTCCTGCAAGAAAATTGTATTGACTGAATTGCTGTGCTTCTCAGTTATTTCTTGCTTTGTGAATTCATAGCTGTTCCATCTTATCAGGGTGGAAATTTCATTAGGGAAATTTAGAGGGTTTTCCTTTTAATTAAAGGAGGTATCATACTTACTTGGTCAAACTACAGCTGCTAATTCCCAGCTGTCATTGTGGCATTTGTTTAATTAAGAGCAAAATTATCTGCATGACTGGAGAACCATGAGATAGGCTTTTTCAGCATTTGCAGGGTAAGAGCTGTAGCTGGGGTAAATTAGCATCATTCCCCTGCTGTCAGTGGAAAACCAGCACCTTCTACCATCTGAGGCTAGGTTAGAGCAACGGGGGAGGGTGGAAGCAATTGTATGTCTTCCTTGGCCATGAGCTGCCAGTTAAACATCGCTAATGATGCTGATAAGGATGTTCTCCGACAGATCTCTTCCTGTCCAAGTTGCGCTGTTCACCTCACTCCCATTCTTCAAGACAAAAACCAGCTGTCTTGCCTTTCTGCAGATATACTTTGCCATACTTCACACTTCATAGTTTATGCTTAACTTTTTTCCTTTTACAAAATTAACATTTAGGGGTTTAGCTTACCCATCTTCTGGGGAGCGAAATCTATGTGACTTGCCAATCCTGTTCATGTATGCTCGATTGATTTGTAGACATTAAGGTTCCCATCAGAAATGTATGCATTATGACCAGCTGTGATTTAGTTAATCAGAGAGATAGACTTTGTTATATTAGCTTAGCAAATTGGTACTATGGAGGGGAAAAATCCCCTGATGGAGATAAAACAGATCTCAGACACTAGTCATCGTCTTACTGACCTTCAAATGAGTTTGAGTTCTAACCTATTATCATCCCAGCATTAATGAAATATCAGAGATCTCTTAGCATCAGGCGGAATTAATGATTATCCAGCAAGGAACAATGTAAGGAATGTTTTTCTTTGTAGGATGCAAGAATGGGTAAGTTGTAAAATTAAGATTAGAATTAGAAGATTCATTATAGCTTGTTATAATAGTTTTATGATTTAAAAAAAAAATTCAAACTTCTTTTTCATGATGCGTACACACAAAACAAGTGATTGGTTGAAATGTTGAATGTGTGACGAAACACAACAAAAAGAGTGACCTGAAAAATGCCCCTTGTGCTTACCTGGTGAGGCGGGCTGCAAAACGGAGCTCCGTGGCGGGACGAAGGCTCGAAGGCTCCGCAGTCTGTACGATTCTGGCTGGCAGAGCGATGGTGGTGGGTGCTAGAGGGCTTTTACCATTTCCTCTTATTTTCACTGCACTGTTTCTTCACGTAGGGGTGGCACGCTCCTGTCCCTTTTGAGTGTCTGCTGCCTGCTCTGGCAGCAGCACCGGCTGCTCAAGCATCAGATAAAACAGTGCTCAGGAGCTGCGGTGGCCTCGGCTGCGCGGGAGCCGAATCCTCGTCCGCTGGTGATGATGGCTGTGGCCTGGCCCAGCAGCAGGGCTGCTGCCCAGCAGGGTCCAGACATCGTGTGCTGCTGTTTGGGGATGGGTGCGCTGCAACGGGTAGAACAGAAGAACCCTTCCCCAGGTCATGTCGGCAGGGCCTGCTGAGATTTACTGAACTTCTTGTCCTCCTGTGGAACGTGGGATGTGTTCTGCTTCCTAGAGTAATTTGAGACTTGTTAAAAAAAAAAAAAAAAGAAAAAAAAATCTTCCATTTGAAGGGACTCGGGACACTTTTTGTGCCCTTGTTTTGTCCTGCCAGCCACTTTCTTCATTTCATGGTATTGCCCTTGGAAGCTTGTCAGACCACTTCATGCTTGAGCGGGACTGCCACATTGGTTGTGGGATGCTGGCAGAGGTTTGTACCTTCAGTGAGCAGAAACATGGAGCTTTTTTCACTAAACATGGATTACACACTCGCAGTGGTATGGGCACAGTGGCTCAGAAATCCCTTTCTTACAAATAATAATCTGAGATTTTTCTTAAGGAGCAGCAGTGAAATGCACCAACAAGGAGTAACAAATAGTTGGTCCCAGTGTTCGTAACTCAGATCGGTCTTTGATGTGATGGGTGGGGGAGAGAAGCGTCTGTCTGTATGCATACATTTATATGCATATAAAGAGTAATATTCCGAAGGCCAGCTGACCACACCAGGAAACCCCTACAAAAAACCAAAGGAGACCCCACCTGTGGCGTGGGTGAGCATGGCAGGAGCTGCCTGCGGGGCTGGGGGGGGGGGGGGGGGCCAAGTGGCTCGGGGGGCTGGCCCAGCTCTCGCCATGGGTCCGGCAGCGCCCGGTCCTCATCCTTGCGGGATTAATTTAGGTGCAGGCATGGCTGGTGGGTTTAGCTGGATTAGTCATGACACCAGGAGAGTCTGCAGTGTTAATGAAAGTTGTGTTAAATGGGAAATTTGTAAGTGACCCGAGGTGACGATTTCCCATTATCTTCTCTTTTTTTACTGGATGGATGAAATGGAAAATTGATGCGTCTAAACCACATTTTTTTTAAGCCTGCTTCTGAGCAGAATGCTAGATCCACTTGATAATACAGTTGATGTATTGAGTTTGCCCAGACCTTCCTTCTCTGATATCTGAGTGCATAGTTTGACTTGAAATCCTCTCCAATAAATTCAAGGCTGTAAAACTATAATAGGACCCCAGAGCAACCTCCAGTTTCTTGAACTAAAACATACGTTTTCAGAGATTTTTGGAAGGTATTGATCTTCGGTATTTAATGATCATTATTAACCTCAGAATTATGTAGGGGAAAAATGAGAAACGAAAGGGAGGAGGGAGGAACGGGTAACGTTTGCGCTGCTGGAAGAGAAGACTAATTGCTCTTGTAAGAGACTCCCTGGCTCCCAGCGCCTGCCGTCTGATCCGATGGTGCGACCAGCATCGGCAGCAGCGCCAGCATCCTGTCCCACTCGCTGCAGCCGGCGTGGGGCTGCTGGGGCAGGACCCGCCGTGGGGGCTGGGGACGTGCAGGGATGGTGACGGAGCTGCGGGGGCTGCTGTGCCTGGGGGTCCCCTTGGATGCTCTTTCCTCTCTGAGGCGTCGCCGTCCCGTTCAGAGACCCAGGAATTGAAGCATGCTCCCTCTTCGTAAATGCCAACATGATGGGAATAGCACAGCAAAGAGAGCTGGGATCCTTGGGAGGCTATCTCCTCCTCCCTTGAGGAGTTTTTAAAGCCTGGAAAGGCACCAACCCATTAAAAATCTCATAACAAAAGGTGAAAAATGTGGAGAAAATTTGACCTGTTAATAAAGGATTTAGTCAAACATTTATGTAAATATTTATACTGCACTATACCATTAGCTTTTCCAGTTAATCTGCTTTCTCTGCTAATGGCTCTGAGCAAAATATGTTCCCAGAGTAGTTTACAATAAAAATTAGTGCGTATCTGGCCTATTACTCTTCTTCCATAAATGATTAAAAAGGGATAGATGCAAAAATCCATTTCTGAGTGGGCTTTTTAGCCCTGACCACTGATCGTTCTTTTTTCTTATAGAAAATAAAACAATTAAAGGATAATAGAAATTGCCAGTTTCTGGGAAGTCTGCTTCATTCGCTTGTCATTTTGCAAGGCAACTTTTATTTGCAAATGGAAAAATCTTAAGAATTTAAAATGTCACTTAGAGCATCTGCAGTTGCCCCGTAGAAGCGTTTGTTCACCTGTCAGCCTTTATAAGCATGTGAACATGGATTTCTTTTACTCCTGGGAAATCTTGTCCAATTCTAACACTTTTCAGTGTGGCTGGCGAAGGAGTAGCCTGAAGTTAAACACAAGAATATATTATTGCATTTGACACTTTTCACAAACATTGTGCTTAGTGTATTTTGAATATTAAACACAAACGACGGGCCCTTCAGCATACTGGATAAACCTGGTTCATGCCAGAAGTCCGATTACTACCAGCAGAGCAACTTCTGGGTGAAATTCTGCTGAGGACCAGCTCTAGGCTTCTGCATTTGAATAATAAGATGCTGCTTCACTTTGCATGTAAAGAAGAGTTGCATTACTGGACATTTTGACTTTGGGGGGGCTATATTCAGGTGCCTTATAAAAGAAATATTAACAGCCCTTCTGGTTTGTTAAGTGTAAAACCCTTTTGTTTTCCAGATTCTACTCAGTCAGCCACAATTACTGGTTGAATGGGGGTAAATATTTTTAGAAATGCTGAGGCTTAAACCCTGCCCTGCATCACAAAGCAGCTTTAAATGAAGCATAGTAGCTCCCTGAAAGCCAAGGGTGTTCACCGGGAGGAGACTTGACTGTGGCCGCAGGAGACTGGGTGAGGTGAGTGCAGCTGATAGGGCTGGGGTGGTAGGATACATCCACATGAGAGAGAGAACAGAGGGGCCCCAAAACAAGACGTGATGATGTTTCTCCCCTTCCCTTGTCAGCTGGAGGGACCACCAGCGTAAATACCATAGCATGGTACAGACCCGGGTGAAAGATAAAAGGTGTTGCTCAGTCTGCCTGGAGCTGGAGCATTTGGGAAAGATAAAGACAGGGAATCTGTAGACCTTCAGATTTTGTTCTGATTTGAAATGCTAGATTTTGAAGTCTCAGGATAGTGTCAGAAATGTTGCCTTTTCCTCAGCTGTATCCACAGCCCTTGGGTACCACGGGCTCACTCGGCATCAGTTGTGCCGTTGTGACCAAGCCTGGATTTTGCCTACACAAACACCTGCTGCAGACAGAAAGTAGCTTTCAATTAGACCTGTCTTTCCTGCAAAGGTTCAATCTGCCAATCTTAATAGCATGAACACGTACTAAAAACAAATGCTCAGCTGGAGTAGTCACTGAAAGCGAATACAGAAGTGTGTATCTGACTGCAAAAAATGCCCTTATGTGCTGTGTTGGAGGCATCTGCTCAGGAGCCAGATAAACATGTAACTTAGCAACAAAGAACAAATTGTGAGGGTTTGCAGTGAAATGTCAGAGCTCGATCTTTAGATCAACTTGTACCTGTGTGAACAAATACCCCAATTTGCGGAGCTGAACCCTCCTGCACGCCCCATGCTTGCTGCTGGCATGAGCCGCCTCCTATGGCCCTTGGGCATCCAGTGCCTGTAACTTTGCTGGCTGCTGTTTTCCTGGACTTGTTCCCTCTGTTCCACTTTTCCGTGGGTCTGATAAAAAGTGATTATGTCCATTTCCTGCCAAAGGGACCCTGTCATGAACAAAAACCTCCGTGTTATTATCCAGCTCTTTCTCAAAGTGATAAACAGTATGTTGAGCCTACAGCACTACGCCATATGTCTGCATGAATTCTTATAACAGATGTGCTGAGGCTTGGAAAAACTTATTTTAGATAAGCCAAATAATCTTTTCAATTATCTTTTGCTGAAAATATTGTATTTTTGTACGTATTCAAGAGTGTTACGGCATAAAATACTAGCCTAATTATCATTATCTTCTCTATTATGTTTGCTGAACTATTCTTTGCGGTTGTCAAATATGTGTCTATTTTGTTATTTGGGAAGGAATCTTTAGACAGCTGTATATTTTGATTCTCGATCGTGTAATTTCATGTATATATTTGATTGCAAGAAGATGTTATCCAAAAGGATAGCAGCAACAGCTCACACTTGTTTATTAGGATTATTCCGTTGTGGCAAAAACAGATCCTCAGATGGCTCCTGCGGACCAGAGCTTCCCGACAGTCCGGCTCCTGGGGCTGGCGTGGTGTGTGCTGGTGGGGCTGGGGGCAGCGTTTCCCCCGTCCTGGGGGTCTGCTCGACCCCTGGGGGCCGGGGCGATGCCGTGTGTTCTCCTACACAGATCCTGGGGCTCTGCTTAGAGTCAAGCCCGCGATTAGCGAGCGAGGCTGTGCCCTTGCTTCAAAGCGTACGCATGCATCTTAGACCCCTTTGAGCTAGCGCTCAGCTCCTGGCAGCACTGAGCTGATAATGCTGAAATGCAGTTTTTTCCGACAAGTTTGGTAATTAGGTACAAGGCTGATGGAAAATCCCTCCAGCTGCTAATGTTGCAAAACACTATTTGCCTGAAATTAAGACAAATTTTATTGCAACAGCAAGCCAGCAGAGGGGATACATTCATCCCGGTTCCCTCCAGAAAATATGTTATTTCGATCTGGCTTGCTGGAGATGTGACAGTGCTCTCTGGCTGCGGAATAACTGTGAGATAGGTGCTGCGAGTGCATGTGTTCATAGTCAAGTGGGGGGGGGTAAAGCATTGTGCTTCGAGCATCGGTATATCCATTTACTTAAATTATCGCTAAACCTAATGTCACCCCGTCTACTCCATCGCATGTTATTGAGTGCTCCAGCTGAGTAATCTCATTAGAATTTGTCTCGTTTTCACCTCCGGCAGCAGCCATGTACACAGCTTCTGAAAAGGTTATTCACACAATATTGCATGACCTTGATGAAAGGCTAATTTGATAAGAATTCAATTTAAAATTCCATTTGTACTGACAAACCAGGATTTTATTGATGTCACAAATTTTCAGCAGTGGAAGCGACATTAGGAGTGAGACTGCATTGTTCGTAGGCCTGAAGGTGGAAAAGGCAGAGGATTTATAGGAACTGCTTTATCAAAGGGTCAGCATACCTTGCAGCAGTTTAGTCTAGATGCTTCAGTAAACTGTTCTTAAGTTTTCTTTCCTTTATTATCTTATTTTTCTTTCCAGTTTACTTAGAGATCTTTGCAGTGGCAGGGACAAAACAGTGGCTGATAAGTAAGGTTGTTTCCCAGCACGTTCCCAAGTGCATTCCCTCCTTGCCCTTTCATCCTTCGGTCTCCGTGAGGTTGAGGCAGCAGGCTGAATAAATAAACAGCGTGACTTGCTCTCTCTGAGCGGTGAGTTCATGCTGTGAGCATGGGTCCCCCTTCTCCCTGGCAGAGGCCATGAGGTGGCTGCGAGCATGCTGGGCTGAGCCAGGCGCGGGGGTCCGGACCCTGCTCGCCGCCGCCGCACCGAGGATGGGGTGCCGGTGTCTGCGCCACGGCGGGCTGTGCCCAGGGAGGCAGAGTGGCGGCTTTCATCGCCTGTGCCGAAGGGACTGGTGTTGCAGGGGGCTGGCACCAGCCTGCGGTTACAGCCGGGGCCGCTCTCTGTGCGGACAGAAGGCACCCGGGCACTCGGCACCACCCGTCCCCTCCCCAGCTGCCAGCAGCAAGGAAGAACTCCGAGGTGTCAAACCGGAGAATGGTTTTGGAGCAAAGGTCTCAGGTTCTTGAAAGCTTGTCTGGTTTTCCCAGCTGTGTCTGTGGCTCTGAGAAGGGACGTTGCCTCTCCCTGAGCCTCATCTCTTGTGCAGGTCATAATAACAGGGCCAGAATTGGACCCACAACTCTTTAATCCTGTTCCTGTGCTGAAACCACAGACTTCATTGTCTTGTAGTCCTTTTCCATTGCCTTTTGTATCACATCTTTGATCCCAGACCTATTTCAGATGAAGCCCTCCTTAGAGAGGGGACTTGGAGCAACCGAGGGCAGCGAGAGTCCAACCCTTGGCGCTGCTGCCGCCGGTGTTGGCAGAGCCTGGGCAGAAGCCAGCACAGGGGGTTAGGGTGCTCCTGTTATTTTTGGAGGCCATTTGAGCTGTGTTACAGGGGATACCCGTGGGAAGAGAGAGGTGTAGTCAGAAGCGTGCCCAAACAGGCACCCGTGGAGGTCACAGCGCAGTGGGACGACAGGTCGGGTGCTGTGGCAAAGGATCGTCTGCTTACCCGGGCTGTGCTCGCAGCCTTGCTCTCTCCAACACTGCAGCACAGACGGTTTATCTAAGAGGATGTTCCTCACTGACATTGCCCAATTTCTGTCATGTTCTGGGAACAGATGGGGAGTAAACAAGAAATACATGCTCGTCCAGCAACATACACTGCTCATCAGTTGTTATATAGTCCACCAGCTTGATGTGATGCTGAGAACCATTTTTAATGCTCCTTGCTTCTGATCAAAGTAGCAGCTTAGATCACATCAGACCCGTGTCCGTCACACAGACAAGCTGACACAGCCTGCCCATCACTCGTTAACCTCTTGTAACAAGAACCTGCAGTGCAGAGCCTGACAGTGTGAAGATGCTGCCGCAGCGGTCCCTCCCAAGGCCGAAGGGAGGTTTGTGCCCAGGGAGGTGAGGGGGAGCACGGTACGAAAACTGCAGGTAGCCAAGGGCTGTGGGAGTCAACGTGGGCAGAAGAAAACAGCGACAGAAGAGAGATATGCGGCAGCCTATTACTGTTTCTTCCAAATCCAGAAAAGCTTAACAGCAGTACAATCTGTTGTTTGTGTAAAAATGTGTTAGTGTAAGGCAGGGTGGAAGAGCCTGCCTGAAAAAGACACTTGAAAAAAACCAGTGCTCCATCATGGAGAAACATCTGGCGAGAAAGGGTGCTGGCTCCTTGCACGAGCTCACTCCGGGTCTGTACACCATGTGTGTCGCAGACGGGCTGGGCCAGCCCTCTGGGATGTGGTGCCGTTTCACACTGCCTCTCCCTGCTCCTCTGAGATTTTCTGTCTTTTTTCTTTCTTTAACCAAAGCACAAGGAAGAATAGCTTGCTCAAAAAGACAACTCCTAGTGGCATAGGGCCATCTTTGTTTCAATAGAATTGTGCCATTTCCCCACTTCCATCGAAAGCCCATCTGATCCTGCTAATACCGCAGCGTTTGGGATGTCCATCTGTGCCCAGCGTGGAATGGAGATCCTCCTGATCCCGGGCATCCCACTCCTGAGCCAGCCTGGGGCAGCTGACGGGAGAGCCTGGGCAGGAGGAGCCCTGTGCAGAAGGGCTGCAGATGGAGAGAGACACTTCTCGAAGGCATGTTCCTGCCTTTCATTGTTACTGATCTCTCTTGAAAGACAGACATCATTCTGGAAATCTGGAATATCGGCTACTTTGCTATTCTTCCAAAATTGAAGACCATACAGCTACTGAATCATTCTTCCCCCCTCCACCTGCCCCCCTAGCCAAGAGTTTCTAGGAGTTTCCAGAAAATCCCCAGGGAGACCTGTGTAATCACAGTTTCCCTGTGTATCTTCTCAGGTGCCCGGTGGCTGAGAACTTGCCCCTGCGGTGCAGCCTGGCATCTTCCCCAGACAAAGCAGTAATCGGAGGAGTCTGAGCTGAGCGGGGAGGAGAGCGGCGTTGTCTCTGTCCACATTTACAACTATTAATTTAACTTACTTTCTCCTATTGATTTAAATATGATCCTGCTGGAGAGGATCTTGGCTCTGAAGCTTTTGGCTCAAAAGCCTTCACTTTTGCTTTTATGTATTCTAATCACACATACTGTTTCAGGTATTTGATTTTAAATTGCAAAGCGGTTACCACAGGCTGGCTAGATTTAGAAGGAACTTGCTAAAACACCAAGGGTATCTGGCAGCTTCCTGGGTATGATTGTCAAGTCCCGGGAGAACATTAGAGGAATACAGAAACCAGTTGCAGTGAGGCTGGGGAGATGCTGCCGTCTTCACTTAGCTAAAGCCATCATTAATTAATTGCAGTTGGTGCTCCAAGGTTTGCCCCAGAAGGCAGAGAGGTGCCCAGGCAAGGGGCTGCGCTGCCGCTGGGACCTGGGGAAGAGCTGTCCCTGTGGAAATACTTCCGAGATCCCAGCAGGTCCCGCGAGCTCCTCTCCGGAGACTCACCGGTGAAAGGCTCCGCTCCGGCCAGCCCTGCTTTTGTCCTGGCCGCAGACACCGCCGGTCATTCACACGCTACGCCCTTGGCGTAGATGCCAGGCATGATACGGCTGGTGAGAAACCTCTTCTCTCCGTGAGGGTTGGAAGCGTTCTGCCCAGGAAAAGGACGGCTCATCCCCTCACAGCACCTCTCTCGCTGCTCCGTGGCCGGGACCCAGTGGGCTGTGCGACGAGAGGAGGATGCGTCAGCCGAGAAAGGGAAGGGTGCCGTGCAGGGCTAGGGCAGATCAAAAGGTAGTGGAGGAACGAATAAGACCAATTGCTCTGTAAGCGTCAGGGATGACTGAATGGCTTTGGAGGAACTAAAAACAGTCAGACCTGGCTCCAGGGCCTGGTCGTTTTCGTGGTCTTTCACAGCTGCAGAAAGCCGGTCGTGGTGTAAAACGGGTCATAGCCGGGAATGGTGTATACCACCATAGTTACGCCAGCTTTGGTCCTGAGGGGGCGTTTAGGGACGAGAGGGACCCTGTCCTCCACTGATGACCAAGCTCAGCTGCCAGCCTGTGCCTGCGCTGCCCGCCGGTGACGCCCGAGGCTGCGCTGGGCTCTGTGCAGCTGTTTTGGGTGGCACTGAGCGGGGACACGCGCTCCAGGATGGGGCTCCTGCCCAAGAACGGCAATTGCTGTCCCCCGTTATCAGGAGCTGCTAATCAGCATGCGCTGCGGTTACTGCACCCGGAGTGTCGCAGCTCTAAAGCAGATCCAGTATTATAATTACTCTGAGTTAGTACCTCGGAAAAATCAAATGTGCTCTGAAAGTAACGATATCCTCTGCAAAAATGCCCTGCAAAATAAAAGCCGGCCTTATCTGACTTAATTTCCTTTTGCTTTGATAGGTTTTGCAATAAATTACTTATTTAATGGATAGCATGAAACATCACACAGTGATATTTCAAACATTCAAATGCCTTGATCATTTAATACTATTTTCCCTTTTTTATTATGCCATAGGCAGAATTTTAATTATAATATTTATGCAAATTATGTTTGTATAATCGTATTTGAAAGACGGTGTGGATCAAATTTTCCAGCCAATTTATCTAAATACAAGCCTTAAACTTTCTCTTTATCACTGTCACAAACACTCTTTCTCTTAATTTGTCATTTCAGGCATTTCCTGTTGCTGTATCATATAAAGCTTGGTATCATTTGTGGCCTCCAAAAAATAAGGACGCTGGAGCCATAGTAGGAAAACCCAAGCACACATTTATGTATAGGGTGCAGAAAATCTCAGCACTGTATTTAAGATTATTTGGTTTTGAACCACCGCTTTGTTTTCTTTTTTTCCCACCACTTTACAAATTTGGGGTTTGCCCATCGTGTTTATCCCAGAAAACATGATCTGGGTTGCTGGAGGGCTCACAGCAAGGCAGCTGTGAGAGCCTGGGCTACCCTGGGGACAGCACTTGGGTTTGCCCTCCCTCTTTAACCTTTGCTGCAGGGTGGTAAGGAAGGCAACAGGGGGAAATTAGAGGAATTCATTAGAGAGTCTCAGTTATTCGTTGCATTTCTCCAGCTTCTTCTGTCGCCCTTCTTGCATGTGGGTTTGAACAAGCCCCTGACTTGGAGCCTTTGGTATTTTCTCAGGCAGAGGTCCCCTGAATTCAGCTTATCAGCTACATGTGAATTTGGGAAGAGTGAGTGCCCTGCTTGGAGTCTGAAAGCGTTTCGGTTTCCAACAGAAGCGATGGGGTTTTGGTCTAAAATCTTTTATATTGTATATTTTGTACCAAATATTAGTAGAGATTGACAAGTGTTGGAGTGATCTCAGAGGGACCTGCTGGTGCGAAGGAAAGATGTGGAATATTTGCAAATTCTTGAGGATTGGCAGAGTTTTAAAAGTGCTGTGACAATATGAGAACAGAAGCCCAGAGTCAGAGAGAGATTAACTATTCTCAGCTTTCATCTTCTCTCAAAAAAGGTTGATTCAGTGGGAGTGGAGCTTTGTCCCTTCTGCCCCCTGCCCTGGTAGACGTGCGAGCTGGAGGAGAACTCACCGGGGGCTTGCGGTGTGATGAACAGACCTCGGCTGCGCCTGGCAGGAGCCACTTGCAGTGCGGCTGTGATGATTGCCACGGGCGGCTCTTTATCTTGCCTTGACTTCTTTTAAGAGCCAGCCCTGGGATGAGACAGGTGCATGCAATGTCCCCTCCCGGACAAGCCTGCTGTCCCATGACGGAGGTGATGTTTCCCCCCTTGCTGCTCTCCACGGCACAGCCCCTTGTTGTCCTCCTGTGGTGTGGCACTGAGCCGCCCTCATTTTGGGCTCAGATCCCAAGGAAACACGTATGCTTCCCCTTGCTGTCAGTGGAGCCGGGGGAGCAGATCCCACCTGTGCAGCACCAGCTTTTCCTCAGTTGCTGGCAGCCGTTTCCAGGACATCTGGTGATTCGGCTCTGTGTGCCACCAGTACCCAGCTCTTCTCTCGGAGCAGGGCTTGCCGGCTTAAATATCAATAAAGCCTCAGCTGAAAACATTCGTGTCTCCAAATGCAGAGGCTGCAGATGGGCAGGAGATGGGGAGCGTTTACCCTGGACCCGTGGCTCCCAGCCAAGCCAGGGTCCGGGGACGTTGCTGGGCGTCCAAAGGCTCGCTTCGAGAGCAGGGCTTGGTGCGGGCACGTGGGAGGTGGCAACGCTGTTTGTAGGAGAGAGTTAGAGGCGGCCTGAGCATAAACCATCCTATTGCATGGAAATGCCAGGCTGTTACCTGCGTGTTCCCCCTCCTGGGGACGGCAGCAGGCATGTGCACAGCCCCGAGCACTGGACCTCCACGGGGAAACTCTTGTCCGTGCCAAACATGAGCGTGCTCCGGCTGGGAGGGGTAGGCAGCAGCTTCCACGCGGTGCAATTAGCACCATGCTGATGGGGAGTGGAGCCAGTCTTTAGTTTCCAAGCTCTGATACAACGACTGCACGCCAACGGCTCAGGAAGGCTCCAGCACCCGTAATGATGAGCTTGATGTCTTCCCCTTCTCCTTCTAAATCTGCTTAAAGTGCCACATGTAAATCCTCCATGCCACATTAGTGTGTGACGATGTTCATTAGCAAATGACTCCAGGGTTGTCTAAATGTGAAAAGCAATTAGGCAGATTTGTGGAAGACAAAACATGTATTGATTAATGTAATGATGACACATGCAGAATAATTTTGGACTCGGAGTAAAAAATCAAAAGGGAAAAAAAGCGCAGGTGTCTTCCAGTTAAGGCATAAATCAACAGTTACGAGTTTTCTCTGACTACATTCTGAAACTCTTGGCATTAATCATTGCTGGTCTGTACATAATGCTCCAAAGAAAGGAAGCAAACCAATATTTTCACATAATTAAAGGAAATTATATGTCCGATACCTTTTAATGTGATTAACATCTATAGGAGGAAACTGTTTAAGGGCAGCAGTTAAGAGGAATATTAGAGTACAATTTAGACTGAGTTAAATAACCAAGGTTATATCTGCCCGACTGTGAATGCAGAAGGTCTGCCTTGTGGGTAAGATAAAACCGTTCGCTCAGATAATGAAGTAGTACCTGGAAAAGATTATAATTGTGGTTGTGAAACAGGACCATGATAGTATTTATTTATTTGGATTTCCCTGTGATGAATCTTGTATCTCAGTACATCAAAAAGATGCCAGTATATAAACCAGGCATATTATTCTGCAATAAAAAATAGATACACTCCTAAATGCATTATGCAACAGAGAAAAATTAATGTTGGGCGGACCTTTTTACTTGGTCACAGCTCAGTGGTCTGCACGGATTTCTGAAAGCGGGTGGAATCGAAAAGATTAAGACCAGCATGGGAATGGTTTCTCACAGGGCTGCGTTGTGGAGTGGCCGCTGCCCCGGGAGGTGCGCGCCGGGGGGTGTCCCTGCCAGCCTGGGAGCCACAGTTGGGGTACAGAGGGCTGGTGGACGGACGGACGGACGGACGTCTTGACTACCAAGAGCAGGGCCCTGCCCACAGAGTCCGGGCGCCGTGGTGGGTGAGCCACTGGCACGGATGCGTGCTGCGTGCCGCTCTGCCCTCCGGAGCCGGCAGTCGAGTCACCCGTCAGCGATCCCGTCTCTGCCCCGAGACTCAGATGGCGCAGGTTGAAGCTGCAGCCTGCCTGGCAGCGGGACGGCAGCTGCCTGCGCCTGCCCTGCTCCCGCCAAGGTCGCTCTGGACCCGATGCTGCGCGGGTGCTGGTGCTCTCTGCTTCGCGTGGTGTGTGCCCCACGGAGAGGAGCGGCCGTGCCCTGGCACCGCTGGGCTCCGTGGGACGCTGCCCCGGCTAGCGAGGGACGCTCACCCGTGTCCTGCTCACCTGTCTGATTCAGCCCCGCGGAGCCTGTGGGTTGGTTTGGGCCCTGCTGCAGGAACGCTGAGCCGGAGGGGCTGGGAGCAGAGGCAAACGGCGTCGCAAATGCTTGCACCGCCTGCTGCCAGCAGCTTTCCTCTGTGCTGGGAGTGGTGCGCTGCTGCTCTCTCCGGCTGACCCGGCACTAAATCTGATCACTCCTGTTACCCTTAGCAGGCAGGAAAGAAAGTGTTTCACTAGATGAAAGCGCACTTCTTGAGGCTACGTGTGTGTTTTCTTCTTGACTGTCTGCTTGAAATGACACATTACTTAGAGGAAAGAGAGCACTAATACGCATAAGAATTTCTGTTAATATGAAGTACAAGGCAGCACATATAAAGAGATATGCTTTCATTACACAGCGGGTATATTAAATGAAACAGTTACGTCCTGGCACCGGCTCAGTTTCCTGGAGGGTTAATTTGTTGTATGAATGTAGGGACCTGTTAAATTAACTAAGACCCGGTAGATGAAGTATAAATTAAGAACTCTTCTGTGCCCTCCTGTTTTCTGTCTCCAGAAGGTACCAACAATCTTAAACAGGAAAGTGCTCCTTTAGAGCTCATTATGCTTCAAAGTTAGGCAAGAGGACAAAAGTGCTGGGTAAATACCTGTTGGAGGATAATTGTGTTCCTGCCTCTAATGCTCAGCAGCATTATCAAAATCTTGGGTAATGAGCTATTCGTTGAGTGACTGGTGTGGAGTGTGTTAAAGCTTTGTCTTTAGTGCCTTGAAGTCAGTGAGGAGGTTTCTGTCGGCTTGCGGCAGCATTGGGGTAAAGCCATTAACCTCAGCTCTGGAAGGTGCACAAGCACCTCGTCAGTGTGTTAGAAACACGGGTATAGGGCTGGGAAAGAGAGAGCAGTGTGTCCACTGCCACCCGTTCCTGCTTCTTTCCAGTGCACATCCACCAGCTCTGCCCTTTCCAGGTATTTCAGCCTGTGAGCTCCTATCAATCTGAAGTCTGCATCTTCTACCTTTGTGTGATCCCTTGCTTCAATCGAGTCACATAACATGCAAGAGACCTCCCTCCTGCCTAGTGAGTGGCTCTCTCTGCTTGGCTATGCACCAATATATTCTTTTAAGTACCAGCAATCTCCATCCTGAAGTATCAGCTAAAAAACTGCTCAGCAGCAGCATGAGTTCAGGTCATCTCTGCCCTCCTGCTCGTGAACCAACCTGTCACTCCCCAAGCGCGGCTCCATGCCTCGAATTGTGGCGTCCAAGGAGCAGCGTGACACCAAGTACCGCTGCGAGCCTGGGAGATGGGTCTGACCGCGTGAGCAGTGCTTCTGGTGCTGGGCAAATGGCTGGAAGAAGTCCTGCAGGAAGGAGAGCTGCAAAAAGCTGGCTCGTGCAGAAATGCTTGTTAATGCTGGATCCTAATGATGGCAGCTTAAATACCAGTGTCTTTAGTTATTTCCTGGTTTAATTTAGCAGAAGCCAACAGCTGATGCTTTTTATTTTTCTTCCAGCAGAAAGCCTGCCCCCATCCCCGAATTAACTGCTAGCACAGCAGGCTGTCCTCACAGATGCTGGAGTGCCAGTTTGTTTATCAGGGCACAAAGCCTCCATATACTGGGTGTGGATAATTAGCAACTGCAAATATTCACTCTAAACAGAGATCCGCTGTGTAATTTCCTGTTGTCCCCAAAAGTCTCTGCATGAGGGACCTGAGGGGAGATAGCTGCCGAGCACCGCAGCCCCGGGTTGGTAAGCCCGCCTCTCCCCGCTGTGGCACTTGTTCAGGTGGACGACTGAGCCAAGCGCTGGCCGAGCAGCAGAGCAGGGTATGTACAAACCATTTCCCTTCTGTGGATGAGAGAGGCATAATGAAGCTAATGCCTCCGTAAAAATCAAAGGTGAATGACCTTGTGTTCTCTATCGCTGGAGCAGATGCAGACTTGCCCCTGAAATGATACTGGAATTGTGCATTACAGTCGTACAGCAATCAGGAACTACCTTGGGGTGACCTGCTCTGCCCGGGGACAGCCCAGGACCACGCTGCTGTAGCTTGAGGTTCCCCAAATGCCCCAGTGGGCAGAGGGACCCACCATGGCATGCTCAGGCTGTGACTTTGGCTTCAGTTACCCTTTTCACTTCTCAGTCTAAAACAACCTGACTGTGTATCCTGTCAGCAACAGCAAAAAGAAGAAAAGCAGGGTGAAGAGGAACACAGCTGCCTTAAACCTGGAGACTTCAAACACCCCGAGTTTTTCTAATGTGTTTTAAAGTACTGTGTCAGCTTAATGAATGTTTTGATATGTCCCACTGAATTATCTTAGCAAACCCTCCACTAAAACATGGCCTAAAAAGATAGAAATCAATCCCTGGATGGTGGAATTTGCCCGGTCCTCTTATTTCAAGCATTTAAATGACTGAGTAATAGATCCATAAATGAACATCTTATTAGCCTAATCCTGAGTGGAAGAATACACAAATCAGCCATTTGTTCAGTGGATATCATTTAAGCTTGCCATCCATCTTAGTCAAAGGAGATGCCTAGTTTAATTTATCAATGCCTAGACGAGAACTCCCAGAGAGGGAAGGGGGGAGGGAGAAGCAGTCTACAACCGGCACTCTCCTGCTTTTGATTAGCAAAGCTGTTGTCTAATTGCAAACACACCTAAATCCAGCAGTTCCAACAGCTGTGGGCTGTCCCGCTTTAATGTAGAGAAGCGGTGGGGTATGCAGAAACATCCAATTATAAAAGGATCGAGCACCATAAAACTGCAGGAGGGCAATAAGGAAAACGGGGTAGAAAAAGCAGGTTGTGGCTCTCCCAGAGAGTGGGAATCAGTGGCTGTCCTTCTATGGAGGGTGGGAGAGGGGTGGGTCAGGCCCGTAGGAAACGGGACACTGCTGGTGATGCAGGTGTGAGGACCCCGGGCAGGCGTGGGGAATGTCCCCCCTTTGCTGTGGGCTGCCTGGGCAGAGCAGCAGTGTGGCTCAGCCCTGTGCCAGCAGCACGCACCAAAACCGCTCCTTCCAGATCCACCAGCCGCTGCCACCCGGTCCCTCCTGTCTCCATGCACCTTCCATGCGTGGAGGCAGACGCTGGTGCTGCTTGCTATGCGATCCCCAAGAAAACTATTGGCATTGGGAGTCCTAACACAAATTAGGGTGTTAACGGGATGCGAGTGCTCATGGGTCGTGGCAAGGAAGTCGTGGTCTCCATCACTTTCTCCCTATGGCAAGTGCAGCTGTAATGTCAGGACATGATGTTTGTCTGGCATAACATCAGTTTAAGTTGACGTTGGTCTTTTAAAAATAACCAAGTATCAGACTGGTTCTGCTGGGGTGGTTGTTGGCGTACAGGGTGTTGGTCCTTTCGGAGCTGCGCTTTCCAGCGGTTTCCTGCGATTTCTTGCCAAGTGCAGTTAGCTGAGGTTGGGCGCGGGGCGACGCAGGGTTAGGAGGTCCCCACGCTGCAAGGCTGCAACCCTCTAGGGGGCTTCTACGCCTCAGGCATTCAGGAGACGCGTCCTTCTGCTGTGGAGAGACGCTGGACGCCTCTCGGGGGTCCTTCATCTCTGAAAACGGCACCAGACTGCAGCACGTCAGCAGCACGGCCGAGCTGCTTGAGGAGGGGTGGGAGCTGTGGTTCAGGCGTCGCAGTGCTGGGGTCGAGCAGCGTGACCCACGCTGGTCAGGGCAGCCAGGAGGGAAACGTGAACCTCTGCCTGAACGGGGTGAGCACGATCGCGAGGGCTTCTCTGCCCCGCCAGGCAGCAGAGATGTGGAGCAGGAGCTGCCACGGGTGCTGCGGGACCCGGGCACCCCCCTCGTCGTCTCCTGAGGCTCTTGAGAGGGGAGTTACGGAGGAGCGGGACCGCCCGGACTCTGCGGTGTCCTTGGAGAAGCCTGAAGCTGGACAAGAGACTTGTGCTCTCTGTAAAATTGACTGACTGAGACATAATTTGGATGCAAAACTTGTCATCGGTATTCATGTCCTTTGTCTCAGATGGCTTTTATCGAGCCAGATTTGAAATGATCGGAAATGGGAGACTGGCAGATTTCTAGACAGGACTTAAGATGTTAGGCTGGCATTTTGCAGAGAACTCTGAAGACAACCAAGGGAGTCACAGTCTGGACGTACAGGAGGTTTTGTGGGTTTCTGATTTCTGGGTCTTCATTAAGCTGTGTACTATAAAGAGACTGTAGTACAAGAGAGCCAGGAAGATCACCTTCAGTCAACGTTAGTAGCTCAGAGTAAATCAGCATGCAGTTGTTCTCCGGAATTAATATTTCATCAGGCATGATTTAAATACTGCTGATTGAATTAACCCTAGAACTTTTGTACTGAAAGACTGCACTATTCTGTGAATACAAGAGCCATCATCGCTTTTACAGCCGTAAATAGGACTGCTGCACTTCATGGCAAGAGCCGGTAATCAGTGGTTCTGTGAAATACAATATTTCTCTTATGAGAAAGTCTTTCCTGAAAGTATAGCCCTCAGCGCCAGGGCCTTGGCCTGCATGGATCAGAGCAGAGCTTTGTCCTGGTGGTTCATACCACTAGAGGGAATTTTCTTTCCTGATATAGCGGGTACAACCCGAACTGGACTGCCGAGCCCGAGGGCTGGGGTGGCAGCCGGCCAAGAAGTGATGGGCGAAGGGGCCGGGGAGATGCTGCGGTGCCTGGGGTCGGGCTGCAGGGAAGTGTGAAGCCGGGACGGGCTGTCCTTGAGCACCGGCATGTCCCTCCCCATGGGCTCCCGCTCGGCCACGGGGCAGGTGCTGGGTGCTGCGAGCCTGGGATGTGTGGGAATGCCGCCCGTTGTCCCCAGGCGGGAGAGACTGGCTCTGCCGAAACACAGCCGCCCTTGTGTTGGGGTTGAGACGGCGGTTCCGTGCTCTGGTAACTGGTAACCCATCCTCGGTTGGGTTTGTCCCGCAGCCTGCTTCCTCCACTGCACCCTCCGGACCTGCAAATTTCTTCACACAGCTGCACTTTAAAAATTGAAGGTTCGTGACACAGAAAGATGTGCACGTTTCCCAAATTCATAGTGTTCCACTGGGCTACTGCTGGAAATGTATCTCAGCTGTGGTTTTCAAAATACTTTTGAAGTAACGCAGTGCTAGTTGGGTTTGCACACCTATTTAAAATCCAAATGAGAAGAATCTAACAAACTGCATTTCTGTAAAGAGACCACAGGCTCTCCGTGTGTGCAGGCAGCTACTCCAAAACAGCGTAAATTGTTTAAGCTGTTGAAAGCTGGGGATGAAATTCTGCCTCGGGATGTGTGTGCCGGCGTCAGAGACGGCACCGCTCTGTGACTGCCTGGCTCCCGGCATGGCACTGCCCAACAGCGGCGCCTGGGCTTCCCTTTGGTTCTCGTGTGAGGTTTTATCCAGATATAACTCAAATCGTAATATAGCTCCTTAATGTCACTAACTGTGTGATTTAGGCTTTTGATCAGTAGAATATAGTGATCCAGAACACTTTTAATGAACTATATATTTATCTAGGGAGTCATACCACTTTCATCCTCAACATAGCTAATAACCATAGCTCAAAAGAGGCCACTGGCTCTGCATCTCATTTTCAATTTGTGCCTTTTTAAAGGAGATAATCATGAAAAGAAAAATGCAATAGTTAGGGGAAATGGGTTCACTCTGTGTCACCATTTGTAAAAGAGGTGTGCGAGAGGCGGCGAGAGACGATCAGTCCAGGGAAGACCCTTTCCAAACCCCACGTGTGTCTCTGCAGCCTCAGCACGGTGGGGGTGAAATGTGGAGGGTGCAGATGATGGTGTTTGATACCCAGATTGTTCTTCATCTGCATGAGCCGCAATGGCTGTCAGCGGACAAAGTAATAGAGAACCAGGAGCAATTCCTTTCCAAGTCCAAATACTCTGAAGAAGCTGCTCAAGCAGGAGACTTCATCCTCCCCACTTCTTTCAGGACCACAGAGTTGCTGAAGTTTCCCATGTATTTTTGTTTTGACTCTCCTTCCTCTCTGAAAGATTCTTTTAGTGCAAGTGAGAATCGAGTCGGGCAAAGATACTTTTTAATCGTAATATTGGAGATACAAAAAGGAATGGAATTGCATGGGTACATTAATGACCTCTCTTCTAGTTGCCATCTTCTTTTTTTAAGCGGGGGGGTGGGTAACCCTAAAGCCTTCTTAATTGTTCTATTCTCACATGAAATCAGTGCTTGACTGGAAATGACAGTTATTCCGAAAGCAAAGCACTTAGCAGCGAGACTGCATCAGCTTGATGTGAAAGAGCTTTTGTTGTTTTGTTTGTTCCTGTTTCATTTTGGGGTGAATACCGTGGAAGGAGAGCAAGCCTGATGCTGCTGGGTTCTGAGGAAGGGGAAACGTGTTGTTTCCTGAAGAAACAATGAAAAAACTCTGCCAGGGGAACATATCAAATTAATGACTCTTACTTGGTTTTTTGCATTAGCTTATCATGTTTTTGGCTGGACTTGTAGGGCTCTTTAAACATGAGGCAGCTCATGCTTTAAACATAAAGCAGCTCTTGATTTTTATGCATGTTTCTAGAAATGGATTCATCTGAGCAAATGAAGACATTAGATAGCTATGTCTTATTGGGAAATACAGATCAGGCCTGGCTTATTGCTCTAGGTACCCGCTGTATCTTGTTTCCACCACAGATTTGGCAAATATTCTTTTCTAGATTAATGAGTGCACCATTCCAAGAGTTAACAAAAGACCAAAGAAATCCTTGTATTAAAGTTGTGTTTTCTGGAAGTAAATTTCACTCCTGGAGAACTGAGACTCTGTTTAAGAATGGTTTAGTTTGTTGAATGAAATGCCATTTGCATCTGTGCCATGGTTTAACGATGCCCTTTACCGTTGCCCTGAGTCCCTGTGTGAGCCATGAGCTCCTCACAGTCTCTGGGGCTGGGAGAAAGCAAAAATGGTTTGAAAGCCTGGTTGGAGGTCTGCTCTGAATTATAAGCCTCAGGCAAGGATTAAGGCTCTGTTTGAGGGATTCTGCCATCTCCAACAAAAGCTGTAATCATACTTAAGTCTAGTATTAGCTGATCAGAATTGCACTGAAATTACCAGTCCAAAATCCACTGAAAACTGGGGGGAAAACCAAGCTCCATGTTGGAGCCTGATGAGCATCTCTGTGCAGAGGAAACCTCTGCGCCTGTACCCATGGATAACACTCCTGTCTTCCTAGAGAAGTGATAAATGATTGTACTGGGTGGGCTTCTTTATGTAGTGCATGTTTTTCCTATACACTGAAAAACTGAAATAAACAAGGATGGTCTATCTTTAATAATATGTGCGATGACTGTGTAGAATAGCTAATTTGCATCTCATTACATTAACTTTAATTTTGGGAACATGTTTGCTGCCTGATTGGTCTCGAAATAGTACAGCAATACTTTATTTCAGAGTGCATTTTTTCATGTGGTTTTGTAGAGAAGGGCACTGTTGGATGTGCTGTGTTCACTCATCTGCATATTGATTCTGGGGGAAAAAGTCATTATTTTCATTCTAATGTATCGTTGTACCCGTCTCCTCTATGTAATTAAGGTAATTCTTGGCTTGCATTTGCAACAGAGATGTGACTTCACAGAAATGTCACGAGCAGAGGGGGTTGAAATTCCTCCCTATCCCGAGAAGGAGCCCTGTCACATCGATGATGGCACAGAGTCAGTAAGCTGCCGTCCCGAGGGCAGAGGCAGCACGCTGACCTCCTGCAGCTCTTCTTGCCTTTCAGAAAGTAACGGGAGGGGGGTTCAGACAATGGTGGGGGGAGACAATTGCTGTGTGTTGATCCTCAGGTCCATGTAATGGAATGCTTCAGTTCTTTATATAGGAAGCTTACTTGAACAATATGCTTTATTCACAAATCACTTGTGGCGGAAAATGTGCAACAACGTATATCACATCCTACACAGGGTGATAAACAGGAGGTCGTAAGTATCTGAGGAAATTCAATCTCTCTGGCTGGATATTGGTTGGTATTTGGGGCCATTTTAAAAATTGTTCTTTGCCAGTAAGAGCAGCAAAGAAATTACCATCAATCTAAAGTGTTCAGGGCCTGAGATCAGGCTGGTTTTAGTGGCTATTTTGCATTATATTGATATGGTGAAATGCCAGTTGGTTTTTCTGAAATAAAAACAGCAACAGCCAATAATTAATGTTCCCATAGTTAATTAAATTGGTTTGGCTGGATATGTGAAGCCATATACGCTGGCCTCAGAGATTTATCTGCTGGGGTTCACATCCACCTGCATGCTTTCCAGGGCTGTATGACTGCAGAGGCTGTGTGCGTTGTGTCCTGCTCGGCTCCAGTGACACCAGTGACATCCCTCAGACCACTGCAGGGACTTGGAGCGTTCCCTTTCTGGAGCAAGCTGAAATGGCTGAGCACTGTTCTAACCTCTCCTTCTCTTGTGCAAAGTCATTATTCATTTGGGGTTTTATTAGCTGTTTATGAACCTGCTCTGATGTTTTAGGGGACAAGGATGACCCTAGTTATGTGTAATTACACAGGCTTGGCGTGATTTGTGAATGCGCAGGGACGTGTGTGTGCACCTCTGGGACAGATTCCCCTCTCCTTGGATGCAGGAGGTCCTAATGCAAAACCAGCCAACGACTGATCTTGTCAAACACTGGAACACGGACCCGTGACTTGATGACAGCAGGCTTTGCAGTTGAATTAATTGAGGTTGGTGGATTTAGGTTAGAGAGAGAGTAGAAGGAAAGGTCTCCGAGAACAGGGTGGAGCAAGGAGGATAAAGCCAGAGACGGGCAGGTGGACCTACCTGGGAGATGATCGAGGTGTGACCATCTCAGGGTGCACGTCTCTTCTGTGGGTTCCCTGTACAAAATAGGCTCTTAGGTTCTTTGTGAAAACTGATACCAGGTAAACCTAGTGCAAAGCTGACTACAAACTTTTCTATGGCTTTAGATGATGAACATCTCAAATGAAATGAAAACTGAAGCACCTGGTTTGAAGCATAGGCTCTGCAAGTTACAATGGGGGAGAAAAGCCTGCTTATGCAAGCAGCATAGAAGCCTTTAAGTAGTCTCTCAGTACATTTCAATAGACCAGAAGGTCCCAAATACATAAGTCTTACTGATTCATATATTTTAAGGCCTCACAGAATTGTTAAAAAATCCCTAGCCTATTCTCCTATATAACATGGTTCAGAGTTTCATCCTATTACTTCTGTCTCAAGCAAAGTAAATTGCGCCTGAATAAAGCATACCTTCCTGAAAGTTATGCTGTCTTGGCCTCAAGATTTTAAGAGATGTTTGAAATAAGAGTAAGTTTAATGGCCTGTTGTCAGTTGTACGCAAGCAACTAAGCCGTTTCCTTCATATCGCTTCAGAAACCCCTGTTTAAGCACAGTGGAACAATTTCTGCTCTGGTGATGGTCTGGTGCCACTGGATTATGGTTTGGCCCATTTTTGTTTGGGTTTTAGCTTTAAATCTCTTGTGTTTATTTTCTTCTTGCTGCTTATCAGTGCTGTGTTCTTGTGCTGCAAGAATAGGACTTCACAGAGCCACTACAAGGCTTTCGGTTCATCAGTTTTTAATTAAATTTGAATTGAAGATTCGCTTTCCTCTAGGCTAATTTTCAAGTGACAAACAAAATCCCCTTAAGTGCCTTTTCTTTTCTGCCATAAACTAGTAAAGCTGCTGTCAAATTCCCTCAGAAACCCAACTTCTCCAACCCCATAAGAGTGCAGATTATTGTTCCATCAGAAATAACACAGAACAGTTCTTAGGAAAACAGATCAAATAAAAACATTTTTTCTCTTTGCAAAGCCTGGATGTTAAGTGCATCATTTTGGGGTGGGGTAGAGGTGTGCTGTAGAGCACATCCTCTACCCCACGCGAGGCTGTGCCAGCTGATGAGAGCTGGGGACACTCTTGCAGCAAAAGTCTCATTGTCCCTTCTGCTGTCCATGTCCTTAACATCTGGAGTCCTTTGGCAGCAGCCGTGAGCATGCCAGCAGGTATAATGGGTTCGGACTCTGCCGTCTTCCCCACTGAGAGCTGAGACAGGATACCCAGTAACCTGCCAGGCGTGTTAAAAGCAACATATCATTTGTTTAGATGAAAGAACATGTTGAGGAAAACAAACCTTGAAGCAGTGAACGGCACGGTTGCCTCTCGGTCGCAGGGGATCGCTGTGCCCAGAAAAGCTCCCCAGGCTTTGCGTGGTGGTGGGAGGACACGAATTCCCGTCCCTGCTGCCCTTAGCCAGCCCAGCTCCGGACGGCTGGCCCTGCGGCAGCGTCGGCTGGAGGCTGCAGGAGCTCCAGCCTCGGGGACAAGCGTCCGCAGTGCGGCCACCGACACCGGGGCAGAGCCCAGCCTCGGCGCTCGGCGGCAGAGCTGCTCCCGGCACCGCTGGCCCCCAGCACCATCGATCCAGCACGGCTGCGTTGTCCCGTGCCAGCGGGTGACCTGCCACCCTGGCAAGTGACCACTCTGCCGGTCTCTGTCTGGCAGCTCTGGATCCCGTGCGGAGGATGGCAGCGGGCGCAGGTCTGGCCAGCACAGCGCAGAGAGCCCTGCGTGCCTGACCCTCAGGAGCAGCGGTGAAGCCCGGAGTTGATGGGGCGGGGGGGAAGGTGGGCAGTCACCAACGCCAGCTTGTGTCTGTGGACGGGAGGAAGGCGAGGGAAGCGCCGAGGATGGTGTAAATGAAGTGATAGATAGATGGCAGAGGCCGGACCTCTGTGCTGAAGCTACCAGTCACTGGTCCTGGTGCTGACCTCCTAGGAAGAAATTAGCATCATCAAGCTGAGAAACTAAATTGTGCAACTGAACTGCTTTTAATGACCACTGCCTGGGGCCAGGGAGCTCCTCCTGAGGCTCCTCTGCCACAGTCCCTTCGGCAGCTGGTCCACAGGAACTGCAGCCGGGCTCGCATTTGCATTCAGAGCCCTTCCCACGCTCATTCTGCTGAGTGCTAATCACAGGACTAACCCCATATTAATTGACCACTTCAACAGGGCATCGTTCACTGAGACCATCTTTCTCTGACCAGTTTCCTATGATTAACTTCAATTAGAGAGAACAGGTTTGATTAGACTGTGAGATCGACTTCTGGGGAAGCTGCTTGCCATTCTTAATGGGGCAAGGGAAAAATACAGGGCTTATTGAAGAAATCAGCTATGCAAAATTAACTTACTGTTCTTTTCAAATGAGTTTTCAGGCCCTTTAAAGCCCAGGCTATAAGTGTTCATCTGCACCATTTAACCTTTTCGAATGGGTTCTGGAGCTCAGCTCTGCCTTTGGGTGACGCACCTGTTTAAAAGAACAAACATACCAACCAAAAAAACCCTTTCACAGACTAGCCTTGAATAGGGCATGCTTAGGCAAGCCAAAGACAATGACTAGAACCAGGTTTCGACCTTAAAGTAATACATATTTTTTTTAAGCTATATCCTTGGGTGTTAAGAAAATGGCAGTCAATCTGGAAGCAACTTCATGATACTCTCCATTTGTATGCCAGGAGGTTAGTGCCGTGCAGCACCCTGACTGGTACATGGTGTGCAGGAATCCCTGTTTACCCTGGTGCATCGAGAGCAGGCACGTCTCCCTTGAAATTAGTTTGCAGCGTCTGAGGCTTCTTGGAGGCAGCTGCTCGTCTGTATAACTTCACTCCCCTTGCCTAGGGTTGTCTTCCTCTGCGCTGTGTCACTGTGTCTCTGCTGGCAAAGGCATTAGATGCTCAGAAGCCCTTCAGAAATCCCCCCAGAGAAGGTATGGTTCAGAAGCGTCTGTCAGCAGCGGTGCATTTCATGTGCTACATGAAATAGCCCTCAGTTCTTTACATCAAACCGTGAGGGGCTGAATTGTTTTCTGATTAATGTTATAAATTAATCCAGGATACTGTATGCAAAAGGAAGGGAGAGAGGGGGAAGGTATTACTTGGTTTTCAGAGGGATTTGATAATAATAATGCTTCTGTAGCCAGTCTATGAAAAGCATGATAATGAATTTTAGCTTATTCATGCCAGTTGCTTTTATTAATATGCCACTCTTGTAGGCTTAGAGTTAATTTTAAAAAGTCTTTTTTCCCTTCCCTGTGGTAGCTGCACGGGAGCCACCATTGCCCTGCTCAAAGCAGAGGTAATTTTTGCTTTTTTTCCCTTAAAGGCTTAATTTTTTTTGTTCTTAAATTTTGTTTTTCTAAGAATAAACAACAGCTGTAGCACAAGTGTGGACAGGAGAAAGCAGGACTATGTAGAGGTAATAGAAAACAAATCATGCCTCAGCCAGGCTCTTTTAGGCAGTTGGATGCATCCGTCTACAGCTTGTATGATCTTCCCATCAGTTTATTGGTTGTGCAAACGCCACTAGTGAATTTATCTCCCAGACGTGCCTCCAATGTAGACATCCCCATCTTGCAGCCGGGGAAACTGAGGCTGGATGCAAACTGAAAATGCAGGTATTGGTTCAGGGGGATTTTTCCAGTCACACCAAGTATGTTCTGCCTTTCTCTCAAGTTTGTTGGAGAGATGCAAGTCCCTTACCCAAACATCTCTAAATCCTTTTTAGACATCTTCCTGCGAGTCTGTTCCCGAATAACTGCAAAAGCCAGGCCTAGAGCTGTGGTAGGCAGCTCTGCCAGGGACCCAGAGGATATGAGTGGCAAAGCACTCCACTCGGTCCTTTGACCAGGCGACCGTCCTTCTGTCTGTGCTCCAATAAACCGGAAAGCCACATCTGCCCAGAGCCGCGGAGTATTACTGCTAACTTGGAGCTCAGATCTAAATATAGTGCTGGGATAATGATGTATTTTTAGTACCGTTTTGGTGGGAATTAATCAGTGTACTGTGTCCTTAAAAGAGGAGTTCATGCCACGGTCACATCTTTCCTCGGGAGGTTTGAATCTTCTGCATCAAACTCAATTTCCCTGCACAAAACAAGACAAAATTTAAGTGCTGTCTTCATGGAATTACGATCACCTTGCAAAAAGAGGCAGAGAAGGATCCATCTACTCTCATTAATCCCACAAAAAAAATGTCAGGGAGAGGTATCATGTCACTGGAACTCCATTCTGCTATTTGCCCCTCAAATAACTTCTTTTCCTATAATTTATTAAATGACCTAGAAAATTAATCTGCAGCCAGAAGATGGAGATCATTTGTCACAGGTTGTCACACAACCTACCGATCCATCAGGCAGACAGTGTTTTGCTGTACATCACGTTCTAGTGCCATCCTGTCTTACAGTCCATCTCAATGTCAAAAAAAGGATTTGCAAAATATTTTGGGATGTATTTCATGTGCTGACTCAGACTTGATGTCCCCTGTTGGATTAATCTACACAAGTAGGGAGTTTCAGCCAAGGAGACTTAGACTTTTGCTGCATAACTCCCCTCCATGCTCTCTAAAACTCCCCCTGGTCCAGCACGCATCCTTTGCGGGTCCTTTCCTCCCCCCCCTCCCCCCCCCCCCAGTTCTGATTGGCAACAGACTAAACACATGGACACTCCATTCTGTGCCCAGCAATCCAGACAGGAGCATCACCCACCACTCACCTTTCCCTTTTCATGCGGAGTCTCCCGTCACTGCTTGTATCCGACGTACCAACTGCCTTGCTGCTGCTGTTCCCGTGACTCAGTCCCCCTTTCCCTCTCTTTTAAGTCCTCCCCAGCAGGAGCTCCTGACCCTCGGGACCAGGCTCATCTCTCCCAACCCCAATAGCATTCATTCTCTTTGGAGCTCTTGCTGTGGAAAATTCCTTCGTTACAGCGAGCCGGTGGAAAGGCACCCAGGAAAGGTCTGCGACAGACGGGAAGAACACAGCTCATTGCCTTAAGCACAAAACTGCTTTTTACTTTGAAGTTGACCAGTGCGATCATCTTTTGTGTGTATTGAGGAGTAGCTAGTAAGCATGCACATCCCTTTTTCTCCAAAATGTTGGCCTCCAAGCATGTCTGTGTAGATCCTATGAAAGAAAAAGAGTTTACTTTAGACTGAAAAACATATTTAGTACCACATGTATCTCCTACCCACTGGTATGTGATGTTACAGCATTGATGCATCTGCTACAGCAGTGTTGAAATTGCTCATAATTAAGTTAATTTCATTGTGTTTCAGTTCTCGATAATAATGAACAACTGTTTCGTGTCATTTCCTTTCTTCTCTACACACGACAATCTGCTAGATTCATCTTTCCAGGAATACAAGTTAAAGATGATAAGTATAATTTATGATTCCCTTCTGGACTGGGGTTTGTTATTAATAGCCATGTTCACTTAGACTGTCATCTAATCTTTCCTGTAAAGGGCTTATCTTTCTGCTTGTACGCAGAACACAAACTGTTTGCTGTACTCTTTGCTGAGTATTGGAATTTCAGTAGGTGTAATGTACGGTGTGCAAAAATAGAAAACGAATTTTTGAGCTCCCATTTTGTTGTTCAAATTTGCTATTTTGCTTCAGACAAATGAAGCCAAAGTCTCAAAACTCATCCTACCAGCATGATCAATGCCACTTCACAGTTGCCATGCCAGAGTCCATGTTTGTTTGCTTTTATGGTACTTGTACAGCCGATGTTCCCGTGGTATCTGCGTACCTCCCAGTTTTTAGTCTCCTTTCTCTTCCAAGCGTGTTGCAAGGCAGGACAGTGCCATCCTCCGCTTCTGCTGGTGGCAGCGTGCCAGCGCGGCACTGAAGTTCAAAGCTGCAACACGCAGCTCTGCAAAAGTGCAGGCACCGCGGCACAGCAGGGCAGTTCTCGCAGCGTAATGATTATGCTGCAAATGCTGATTATTTTCTGTGCATCCGGATCTCTATCGGGATCTCCTATGGCCACCTGTAGATGGAAGAGATGCTCGGGGTGATGCAGCGGCTCAGCATCGCTCCCCGAATCCAGCTGTGCGGGTGGCAGCGCGTGAGTGGGGTGGTTTGGGTCCCGGGGGGCTCGGCAGGGCCAGCACCCATGGGGCGGAGGAGGCTGATGTGGGAGGCAGCACCTCGCAGTGGGAAGGTAGGGAGTGAGAACGAAAAAGGCAGTTGCCCTTGAAATATCCATTGGTCGATACTTGAAAAAGAGCCCTCTTCCCTCAGCGATGTCTATTCTTTGGCTTCTGTTTCAAAATGAACTGGTTAAGATTTTCTTTTTTTTAATCTGAGCTATTAAAGGCAAATTCTGTCTATAGGGGAAGAAATAAAACAAGAAGCATTTTTCCATGGAGAATATTGATATTTTTGTCACAGCTCTTCAGCGATCTGTCAGAAAAACGAATTCCCAAACCCGTCGCTGCGGCTGGCTTTGTAACAAAGCGGTGCTTTGGTTTGTCGAACCAACGTGAACAGCTGGGGCAGAACCAGTGCCCCCTCAGGTGGGCTCCCCCATTCAGGCTCTCCCCTGTCCCACTGTCCCAGCTCCGTGCACCCACAGGCTGGCCCAGACACACCTGCAGAGGGACGTTTAACTGTCTTCATAGCCGAGGGCCAGCTGTTTCCAGACTTTTCCCACCACCTGCCATAATAAATCTCCTTCCCTCCCTCCCCTTGCACCTGCAAGAGGTTGTTCTTTTTATTTGCAAAGTGGAAAAGTGATTTTTAAAAGGTGAGAGAGTATTTCTAACTTTGATAGCATGATTAGCTTGGCTCAGAATATTGTTATAGCTTATCTCGCTCCTCTGTGATAACTCAGAAAAACAATAAATGTCTTCTTACAGCAGACTGACATTCAGTATTGAAATTGGTCTCCTAATCTTTATGTGATTGCTTTCTCTGTGATAGAAATATTGCCTCTTGTAGAGTATTTATTGTCTAGTTCTTTCCAAAGTATTGACTTTATGTAACAGCGTGATATACATCAAATCCTGTAGAGATTTAATAAACTCTTCTGGTCAGTCTTCTGTTGTAAACACATTGAGATTTATGGTCATCTTAGCGTAAAGCCCTTTTTTGCTGAAATTCTCTGCTTCCAGATATCAAAAGATAAGAATGGGAGCATAGATCACTGTGGAAATCTTAACCCCTGGCTGTCGAGTGTTAGTCAGAAGCTGTTGACGGTTAAAGGGCTGAAATAACGAGCGATGGGTGATGGCACAGCTGCCAAGGCTGGGGTGGAGGCACAGCAACCCTGCTTTACTCCTGGGGAGCCGTTTTCCTCCGCGGTGCACAGCCGTGGGGTCCTGGCCAGCTGGCCAGGCTCGTCCGTCCCTGGCACAGCTCGGCTCTGGGAGGACTCCCATGAAAGAGTCCACTGCAGAGGAAAAATAAAAATTTACTGTTATTTAGTCAGGCATAAAGTTAATGTATTGAAGCTACGCTACAGCACTTGTAACTGAAAAAAATGGTAGACTGGGAAGACAAATGTAGAGCCCTCACAAAAGCCGTGCGTGTATCCTCTCTCCCTGCCATGCTCCGTGTGGTTTTCCACCCTCTGGAGCGGAGCCCGGGAGGCGTTTCGGCACCTGCCTGCCCCGGGTGCCGTCCCGGGGCTCCCCCCTCCGCTCCTGTCTGCCGCCCTGGGTGGGCTGCCGGGCTGGTGCCCTCCGGTTCTCGCCCCGGGAGCAGCAATGGGGCGGCTCGGCACGGGCTGAATCGCCGTTAACCACGGAGGGACGGGGAGAATGCTCCCGAGTCCTTGCGCTACTGCTGCCGTGGGTGCTGGGGCCGTGCCCGCTCCTGGTGCGGTCCTTCGACCTCATCTTTCGGGTGCAGGTGGGTCCCGAGGGGTCCCTGCCATCACCCCAGTGCCCTGGGCTCTCCCGGCGCTGCCGTCGGTGCGGGGCGGCGGGCAGGTCAGGCGCTGCTGCCCGCCAAGTTGTTCATTTGAGTAATTCCGTGTTTCGGCACCAGACTGAACTTAACTAAGTGTGATACTTATTTAAGTATCCTGTGCTTTGGCATTGGAGGGAGAAGGAAATCCAGAAAGCATGATCCCTGTAGCCAGTCTTACAGGACTGTATTACATGCTCTTATTTTTAAGCAGCAGTTTTTCTCTGTATGGGAATCAACTTTCTAGAGGCAGCCTTCAAGAAATCCAGCAGAGCTTTTAAAATTCACTCATTAAATGCAAATACACTCTTCTTCATAATACATTAACCTTCCTTTAATAGCGTGAAAGCATCTTTTCATTTTACAGCTAAGGTATTAAAAGACTGTATGGTGAGAGATTTTTGGAGTGAAATAAATCAATACAAGTGACAGAACAGGGCAGGTTCTTGCTTTGTTTGTATTAGGGAGGGCTTACCATTTTTAAAAAGTACTCTATTTTATGAAACAAAAGCAATCACCTTAGGCTGTCACGTGCGTGCGAACTCTGCTCCCCCTGTCTGCTGGAGATCTGTTTCTGGAGTCTTTCTCTAGAAAGTTCGTTCTGGATTAAGGGTTTCTTCTTGTCTTGGTAGATTAAGGAGAACGGAGAGCTGAATTTCCATTTCCCTTCTGGTGATGTAATTTGATGGGAAAATGCATTTTGCATGCTTCTCAATGGACTTTGCATTTACCACTGTTGCTGTCTGTATTGCTGCCTTTGGGATCTTAGCCCAGGTGAGGATACGGGTCATTACTGGAAAGTAGAAGGTTATTGCCTGCCTGCCTATTGAGGAATGTGCCTGTATTGCTTCTCTAACTGCTTCGTAGCTTGTGGGCAAGTAATTAGTTGGGGTGGTAATGAAACTACAGATAAATTGTTGTGCTTCCATCACTTCACTTCTGATGGGAACACTTAATGGGAAACTTACTGGGAATGATAAAGTGACGTATTTAGGAAAGATGGAAGGAAAACTTGGGTCACGTTTTGAGGCAGGATGACAACTGGCACTATTTCCCTGCTCTGCAAACCCATTCCTTGGAAATGAAATAGAGCACGGTGTAAGTGAATGAAAGCGAGAACGGGCTTACGGCTCATTTACTGAGAGAAGATCTTCCTTCCTACATATATTATGTATTACAGTTTACGTTTTATTTAAGATTACATTTTAAGAGCTGTGGTTTTTACACTCAGCTCTGAGGTACCTGAGCAGAGGCTGGGGTGGGAGATAAATGGCAATTTGCAGCAGGTTGCACGATGGCACTAACGTTAACGGGCCAACTGCCCGAGCCCTGGCATTGGCGTGGAGGGGATCGTTCTTGTCGCTTGTTTGTGTGCAGACGGGCCCAGGGGTCCCGGGTGGTGGTAAGTGTAGTGCTGCCTCTGCAAGGAGGGCTCAAAAACACAGACCCTGGTGAAAGATTTTTCTGTTTGCCTCCTCTTCCCGTAGGATGGTTCTGTCCAAGCACAGACATGTCAGAGCTCAAGAGTGCTACCCAGTGCCAATAAATGAAAAATAATTGCTTGCAAATTGCCCTCTCTATTTTTGTAGGCAATATCGCACCAGGCTGGAATCTCCCTCAAAACAAATTTCAGGAACAGCTTCCAGGCTAATTAGTGCTGTCAGCCACCAAGTTTGCTCCTTTTGCAGCACCAGGTTGTTACCAACAGAGCAACGAGCAGAGCTTCCATGTGTAGCTGAAATCTTGCAGCATTATTTCATCACCGTTAGTTTTCCCTCCTGATCTATCGAGAAATAACCACTTTCAAAGACAGGGACATATTATGGTCATGGAGATGGCTTAGCTGGGACACAGCTAGTCATTTTTCCTTCCTGATATTTTATTAATATATGTTATTAACCTTGATTCTCCTTCCCCATGGCACTTTATCATCTGAACTAATTAATTCTTCTTGCAAGATTTACAGGGAAGGGATGGGCACGTCTGCATTTGTAAACTAGACATATCTCCGGGTGGCATTACCTGGCACCAGCAAATGAGGGGGGAGTCCCAGTTGAGGAGACCTGGCACACAGCAGACAAAACCAACATACAGCTACCCTTAGGATGGTTGAATTCGTCCTGTCCCTTTTAACTGGCACAAACAGTAATGTAGATGATACCCTAAGAAATAACAGAGCTAGTTTTCTACTTTTTTAATGAACTTGAAATATCCAGGAAAAATAAACGATTTATTTGGTTGCTCCCCTCCCACCCAGCACGGTGCCAGAGGGTACAGCACGGACCAGCACCTCTTCTTACAAAGCCCACGGGTGCCCCCGTCCCCTCCTCGCTCTTCCTGAGCTGCTGTGGGTGACACTCACCCCTGGTTCCCCCACAGTGGGAACAGCAGGACGTGAACTTGGGTGCAGCAGAGGGTCCCTTTGCTCCTAACGAAGCTCTGGGCTGCAGCCCTGGGACCTTGTCCCTGTGCCCTGAGATGCTGCCAGAGGCTCCAGCCCCTGGGATACACCAGCTGCTCTGGGCCTTTCAACAGCTGCTATTAGCACTCTTCTTCCTTTTTTTCCTCTTTTTTTTTTTTTCTTGTCCCTTTCTTGTTTTGTTTTGGTTTTTTTCACGCCTTCATGCTACAGGGCTGACATTTGCTAATAGCAGCAAGTTTGTGATAGAAGCAGTGGAAGTCTGGAACGAAATTCTGTGACTGGTACAGCCTAGCAGGGTAAAATGTAATCCTATTAGCAAAATGAAAATACTGTATGCCAGGGAGAGATGGAAGAAGATAAGAAGGGATGATTGTGCTTGTAGAGGACAAAAAAATATGTACACAAATTCATACAAAACTAAATGAAAATTGGCTGGATTTGTAAACAATCTTAATGTCCAGAAAATTGCTCATCTGACTCATCTCGCCCAGATATCTCATTACATTCGGTGACCTCTGCTTTCGCAGCATGGTTTTGTTGCTATTTATCTGCATAGAGCACTGGTGCCGATTGGAAATGACGTTTCAAAAAATGATGCATTTACTTCTGAGCCGTGGCAGGGCTGTGGAATGGGGAGTCGTGCGATCCCAGTGTCTGAGGATCTGTTTGTCCATTCCAGCCGTACTGATAAATTCTGAATCCCATCAATAATGGGATGTTTTGGAGGCGTAGAGGTCCCTGAGTGCCTACAAAACCTGGGAGGGCGGAACAAGCCATTAAAGAGGAATGAGAAGTCTTGTTCTCCTGAAAATCTCCAGCCTTTCACTGAGAAGGACAAACGTCCTGGGCTGAAGCACTCGGCTGGGATCAGTAGAAATCCCACAGAGCGATACGCAGTTCTGAACTGTTTGCTGGGTCTCTGAAGTTAGGACCTGTGTCGGGATGGCTGGTGGTGACCTCCCCGAGGCTGGGGAAGCTCTTGTTGCACAGGATGGGAATAACTGGTGTTACAGTTTCCTTCCCTGATTTTTTTCCCCCCACCTTTAAACACCTAAAATCTCTGTCAGCTACAGTTTTACCTAAAGCCATCCCATGAACAGCCATTGCCACTTGTGCAAACAGGTGGAGCAGAGGGTGAAACAGCTACAGCTCTGAGGGAGGTTAAGTGGGCTGGGACTTCACATGGAACATTTTATTGCTTTTGATAGTGACAATTCCTTCTCTTTTCTCTTCTCTTCTCTCCTCTTCTCTTCTCTCAGCTCCATTGTACTGCACAAACACAGGCGCAATGGGTGGTGGATGCACCACAGAAGTAGCTACAGTTTTGCTTCTCACAAAAACCAGTGTGACTACTTAATGACATAGCTAGTCCATAAACAGAATCCGTTAGGATCCCATTATAAGATGAACATTGCAGATTTAGTAGATAGTATAAATGTGCATTTTCTCTGTAGTAATGTGTTATTATGTACCCTTCAGCCATTCTAAAGAACTTAAAGTATAATGGTTTTGATCAGGTACCATGCAGAAGTAGTAGAGTGCCTTGCAAAATTAAGGATTTCTGTTGCCTTAGAGAAAATCAATGTTATGCTCTAAGAAATACAATTTGGACAATCCTTTTGGGTGGGAAGGATCCATTCTCTCAAAGGGAGGAAACTCGTAGGACTGAATAGCTTATTATAAAATGCAGACCCATTGTTATCAGAATTAAGAAGATTTTAAGTTGCTTGTTTTTTAAAAATGAATAAAATTCTATACTAAGCATATAATGCTCTGTGCAATTGTATGGATTATTGAGAAAACCAAGAAAGCGTATAATTCTGCAAAAATTTCTGGAAAGCAACCATTGAATGCATCATTTTCCCAATTTTCCTGACTTACCTTTCTCCAGTCAGAGGTAATGAATCACCCTGTGAGATGTGTGCTCAGAGCAGATGCAATAGTGAATCCTGCAGCAAGTTTGTCACTGAGAGGTGATAATTGCAACTTAGTGAAACCTGAGCTGAGGGCGAAGGTGGACAGAAGGTGCAGCAAGTAACTTTAATTTCAAATGATTGCTGTACTAATAGGGACTGTGGCATGGGAGACAACTGAACATACAGAAATTAGGACATTCAGTTCTGAAACAAAAACCTTAGCTGCATGAGCTAAAAGGGTTAATTTGAGTAGAGAAGTGTGTCCTCTGTGTGACCAGCAGCTAGAAGCAGAAAGCAGCAGTTTTATTCTCAGCCATTACTGCTGTTCATATCCCATAGCATGCAGTAAAAGAAAAGAAAAAAAAACAACCATAGAATATTTTATTCATTATGACTAATAAGTCTAGTCCAGTAAAACAAAAAAATCCATTCTACCACCCAGAATTTATGGTGATGTCAGTCATTAATCCTGCCTTGGGATTATAACAACGTCCCGGTCTGGTATGTTGTTTTCATAGGCTAAGAATGAAAACAGTATCATTAACCGATTTTAACAAATGTTCACAAATTGCAAGACTTGTTTGTTGTATGTTGAGCCAGAGAATTTAAAAGGTGCTTAGATCCAGTGGTGTGTGTCATTAAATTCAGTTTTATTATATCCACTTGGATACTTTTTATTGTGTGTTTTATGCATTCATAATACAGGAAGAGTCTAAGTAATAATGCTGACCAAAAAAAGTGGTTTTCTGTATAGTTTTTGCAGTTGTGCTGTGCACTGATTTCCCATCGGCTGGGGCTGGCAGAGCAGGGTTTCTCTGCTGGGTGCAGGGAAGGGTAAAGACGCCCTGACTCCATCGCAGGGACCGGAGAGTGTTGAGGGTGGACGACAGTGGGCTGGAAACCCTCCTCAATAAGAACAGCAGGCAAATTTCCAAATGTGCTTCCTAGGCGCTAACAGGAATTTTCCGATTTTGCGGTACAAGTTCAGTGCGCTGGTTGAAAACGCCGCAGGTCTGGAGTCGTGCGAGGGGAGCTCCTGCGGCCGCGGGGACCGGCCAGACCCCACCGAGCCCCCGGCACGGGAGCTGCGGTACTGCTGGATGCGGTGAAGCTCTGGGTGAAGCTCCCTGCCCGGTGCAGTGTGATGCTCGGTGCTCTGGCTGCCGCAGGCTGTGCCGATTCAGGCACGGTGCTTTCCTGCACGGTAGAAACGTGGTGATGGCGAGTGCCACGTGGGGCAGCTGGAGCATTTCAGCGCTTGAAAACGCAGGCATCCCCGCGTCCTCGCCACACTGTGCTGAGCTGCGTGCCAGTGACCTGGCTTTGGGTGTGCTCGCTCTCCTGCCATAGCTTTAGTTTCTGCCGGGGAGCTGCTGGCAGCGGGCAGGGGACGGTGCAGCCGGTTGTCGGTGTGGCCGAGCCCTGGGCGGGCTGCGGCAGCAGACACGGTGCTCCGGGCGACATCTTCCACTGGTGGGGTTGGCGTCGGTCCCGTGGCTCCCCCACGCTCCCCTGGGCACTTTTCTTGGAGAACCAATTTTGGGTGAAGTGAACAAACAGTGGGTCTGTAATTACCATGAAATAAATAGGTGCAAGCAGATCTTGAGAAGGTGGAAGGTTGTACTCGACATCAAATAGGAATACATTTTTGTGGATTAGTCAAAGTTCATGGAAGTCAAACAGGGTAAAAGTCAGTAGGAAGGAGATTTGAGGTCATCCTAGGGTCTGGGGCAGGGGGGGCTGTGCTTGAAGCTGTTTGTTCCTCATACACAGTGCAGAATGACTTACCAAGGGCTGAACAGGTTTTTTCAGCTTTTTTAAACTTTTTTTTTTCAAGTTTGTTCTTGGGTGGTTTTTTGGGGGTTGGTTTTCTTCCCCACTGGAAAGTTTGAACTGAAAACTTAAGATATCTTTCTTTCTTCTTTTCCATGTGATTCCTAAAGATATTGCAGTGAATTATAGTGAATTTTTCAGTTACTTGTAGGTGACTATTCTGTGCGCATGCGTGTCTGCGTGCAAGTTGTGTGTTTTGAAGCTCTGCTGTCAGAAACTCACTTTCCCTCTGAGCGTGCGGTCCCCCCTGATCCACAGAATATCTTCACAGTAATATGTACAGGCAATTCAAATTAATGGTAATACGAGTTATGCATGCACATGAAGGAAAAAGGATCTTGAGAGCAAGACGACCACAGCTGATCAGTTGTTGAATAACTGATGAACAACACAACCTTTGAATAACCCAGTACTGATGATGTGGCTGTTTATGTGTTTTCCACTTAACTTCAGAAAGATCCTCTGGCATCTTGTAACATGCGGCGTGACCCCACATTTCTCTCACGCAAGGACTGCAGAAAGCGCTCTGATTTATACAGGTTACAGTCACCATGGGCAGCTTTAATTTCTGCTCTCTCTGCTCCTTCAAAACCTGTGCAACACAGAAAGAGCCACTTTGATGCAAAGTAAAAATGCAAATAGCATTCACAAGGAGGGGAGCAAACCTTGAAACTCTGGGCCTTGATGTCCGGGCTGCCGTCTCCATCTTCTTCTTTCCTGCTGTTAATTTCTTATGAGCTATTTCTTCAACAGTGACTTTGCTCGCTTGGCAAGTTTTCCCCAAGTTCTCTATGTAGAATAATAATGCACTTCTTGGGGGTAACCTGTCGCATAACTGCAGCAGCTCCCTCAGCCGATTCCGTTACGAATGCGCCGCCTGCCAGCTGCCCTGTTGAACCCTCGATTCCAGAGGTGACTGACCGTCCCTCGCCGTGCTGTTCATCCCAACTGCAGGAAATGCAGCTGCACAGATTTCTCCTTCCCCCCCCCCCCCCCCCCCCACCTTTGAATAGAAATACTCAACAAACACACACACACACCCCGCCGCCGGCAGCTTGCCCGCAGAGCCGTCTGCGCCCACGAGACATTGCTCTGGTCCTTTGGCAGTCGCAGCCCCGGTTCTGCCCACTCGACACTGCGTGTGGAGATGGACTTGGTCACTGGGATGCATCTGGGTTAGAAAGAAAACAGCCCTTTCCAACACAGAGACATTTTCAGAGGTTCGAAGGAGGCCTGGCTGGGGCTCTGCTTTCAGAAATAATTACATTTTTGTGCCTCAGGTTCTTGGCTGGCACCAGAAATGTCAGGGTCTAGTGAAAGAGGCTGTTCTTCTACAGCAACGTGAAAAATAGAAGACATGGCCAGAAATCACATGAAACCTGAGGACCCAAAGCTTATTGCAGGTGCAGCACATGATGCTAAACATCGCTGCCGTTGCCTGCAGCCCTGCGGTGCGGAGCTGACCTGCAGTACCAGTGGCACTGAGGAGGGGTGGGGGCGGAAGGTCAGAAGGAGGGAAGAGCAAGATTCGGCACAGCATCCTCAAAAGGGTCAGAGTCGGCTCTACGTTAGCCAAGTGCCAAAAAATTTAAACTCCATTTAAATTAATTAAGCAGTCAGCAGCCTGCCAAACTAGAACTGGGATGGAAGGTGGAACAACCCGGTGAAAAGTGAAGAACTACCGGTGCAAATACCTGCAGCTGAGAGCAGCGGGGTGTTTATGTCTCCGGGTCCCACCCTGCTCCCCGCTGGCTGCCAGCAAACCGGGGACAGCCTGGGCAGGCTCTAACTTTGAAAAGGAATAATTGAAAATTCAGAGACTCTTTTCCAACACATTGCCTTTGCTTCTGAGGTAAGTTGATGTGTATGATGTTCCATAATTTTTAATGGCTTGTTGGGGGTTTTTTTGACCCCCTGAGCTAGTCAGGGGACTGGTGCTGTGCGAGGGTGAAGCTTTCCAGCTTCTTACGGATTTCTCCATGCCTGTAGCAGTAAGACTGGGTCCTGTGAGCAGAGAGCTGTGCTTTGTGTTGGCTTGCCCTGGCAGCATGGATCCTCGGGTGTTATTTTGTTTCTAGTTAGACCAGAGGTCCCAGTTGAGGCTCTACAGACTGGAGCACTACATTCCCACTGTGTTACCGATTTCTGAAGAAAACTCCTCAGAATAATGTGAAGTGCCTTCCCCCTCCCCTTTTTTCTCAGTCGATGTGTCTAGTCTGTTCTTGCTGTTAGTTGTGTTCTCAAACGTAAAGCCATACAAGTCCAACTTTTCTGGTTATTTCTTAGTTTCAGAGTTGAAGTTCATTAGCATTTTGTGCCAATGGAGACCAATTACCACGTTCCCCTCTCCTAAGGGCTTCCATCCCAGGTCATGTTTGCTGGTTTTGTTAGAATGAGCATTTGGGGAACAAAAGCACAGTAATGCCAGTTTCCTCCTGAATTGTTGGCACTTGTGCAGTTTCAAAGAGAACTACTGTTGGCAAGGGCCAGTGCTCTGTGTTCTCATACCAGGAGTTTGCAGCCTATTTCTAAACTTACTGATGGGGATGTGGGGGTTGAATTTCTCCGGGGTATTGAATTCCTAGCTGGTTTCTTAGTGCTGGCCACACACAGTCCACAAAAGCAGGTTTTTCTCCCAGACCAGCTCTTTTGAGTTCGGTGTTGCTGCAGGGTTCAGCCAGCATGGGGTTTTTAACCGAAGAATTCAGTGCAGGGTTCACTCGTGTTTTCTGCATGGACTTCAGAGTTCAGTGGCTGGTATCCAGAGAGGCAAATGCCTGTGTTGCAGCCTCCTGTTGATGGCAGGTCAGTGGTTTGGAGCCAAGTCGAGAGACTGAAGTGGTCAAGAACCGTCTTAGCCCTGGATCCTGCACATTGCGTTGGGTTAGGGAGGGGGCTTCTGAGCAGGGTGGGTGCTTTATGGTGTGCCTTGATGTGGGGTTCAGCCATCTGCCTGGAAGAAGAAATCCTTGCAGCAGTCACTTTCAGTGCTTCTGGTGATGGTGTCCAGAGCATCGATGTTTCTGTGGTGGAGCTGATCTGCATCCACAGCCCTCACAATGCTATGGGGGTCTTTTTTACCGTAATAGCCTTAACAAGTTAATATTATTCAGTGCCTATTGCTAGTACACTTTTTCTTTTCTTTCTTATAGCAGGCTATGACTTAATTTTTCCATTTATGCCAAGTTAAAAAATAATCTTTAAAATGGTCTTGGCTTTTCTTCAGCTAGGCTGAAGCAAGGCCCTTGGAGGGAGAAGAAGATAGGCCCCATTCATTAGCTTTGAAAAGAGACCTTTTCACACATTTTGCATTTGCTGCTATTCTATTTCTAGCAGTCTTGCTGCAAATAACTTTCTGCAAGATTGCTTTGCTGTGGCAAAACCATATCGATTTATGTGGAAGAGTCCCTATGGTAGGGAAGGCTGTAGAAACTAACCTTTTCATTGAACAATTGTTGTTGCTTGGTTGGTCCTTCCCCCCACCCCGCCCCTTCTAAATCTAAATGTTTGTTTCCTTTGATTGTGTGAATTTGCACTCAAATCCACCAATTCCTCATGCACCCTCAAAAGTTCCAAAAGACTGTTACCTTGATCCTCATCTGTTTAAAAAATAAATAAATACTATAAGAGCAGCAGAACTAAATCATACTGGGTAATAGAAACTTGGTTTATTCTTCTCAGTGTGATGTATACATATACGACACAGTGTGTGGCTGGATGTTGAATTCAGTCTTTCCTTCAGTTTTTATCCCAGCAAATTTGCTGTTGTGGGATTTTATCCATACTTTTGTTCCAGGCATTTTTGTCACTTGTACAATTAGTATCAAAGTAAAATAGATCTGGGTTTCTATTAGCATCATCCCTACCAAGGGTATACAGAGCAATTTATAGTAATGTATATCGTATACTTTGCATACAGTAATTAAGTCTTCACTTGGATAAACAAATGCCGTAAGCCATGCCAGTGGATGTCAGTGTCATCCGGATGAGCAAGGCTGGCTGACCCACGCTCTGTCCCTGGCTGGGACAGGGGCTGTCGTCCCCCCCCCCGCCCCAGTGCACGTGGGCACCCACGCGCCGTCGCCGAGCCAGTGCGACCGGGAAGAGAAGGAGCAGGAGAGCATTGTCCTTTATGCCAGGAGAGATCTCAAAATCCAAATGTTGTTACAGGGAGACCGTCTCTGATAGCAGCCTGCAGTGTTTTACAGACGTTTGAGTGTTCTTCCCTTTGAACTAAGCTGCGATTTGTCTTTGTAGATGTCTCTAATACATTAATACAAATGGTGTAAGTAGTAGAAATGCATTATAATGCTGCGCGATGTTGCTCTTGGTAATTCTCCTCCTTCAGCGAGCAAACGCTTCCTTGCTCATTTGTATTCATTGTTTTGATGCTTAACTTGAAAAATGTGTATTATACAACTGGCTGAAATCCATGACGAATAAAAGAAAAGAACCCAAGGGGATAATAAGCATCTCGGCACTGCTGTGATGTCTCATGCTGCTAACATCAAAGCAGCCAAAGACATTACCGCTGTGCCGGAGAGGACAGGGTGCGTACCACGGAGCTTCATCTTGCCAAGTGGATCGGAGCCTGCGCTGCCGGGGAGGCAGGCGGAACGCTGCCCGGGCTGCTGCTCCTCTCGCGGGGCTGGTCCTTCCCTTCCCGGCTGTTGCTGCGGTTGGGTCACAGCGCTGAGCTCGTTTCTGCGCCCACGCAGCCCCAGGACAGTGCCGGCTGCCGTAAGTGGAGATGGGCTGGAGGGCTGTGTGTATGTATGGGGGTGTGTGTATATATATATGTATGTGTGTGTATATATATACGCACACCCCCCTTCATGTATGGCACCCACCCTGGAGTTTCAGTATGGCACACGTGCTGTGTAGGGGAGCTCAAATTGTGAACTACTGGGAAAAACTGGACCCGTCAAGTGGTGGTGAAATTCTCAACAGTTCTGTTTCATACAAAACCTTGCTTTTTGTGAAACAGCGAGCATTCCTCCATCCTCAAGTGGTAAGAGCTGTAGAGATGTATACCTGCCGGACGTGTAATCCATCACCTAGTTGGAAGTAGAAATCAAGGTGGTTTTGAGCAGAAAATGCAGGGTTTGCCCCTTTGTGTTTCCAGCATGTTATATCTTGTTGCTGCAGTTTAACAGGTAGTTTCATAAGCTGTAGCACCTGTGAAACCCGGTTTCCTACAGAATTGTCTCAAGGCTGAGCTGACGTGTCTTTGATGTTTAAAAAGAGTTGAGCCCATTCCTCGGGGATATTAATAAAGGATTTCTGAACTATCCAGCCACTTGTTGTCATGAAACTTGCAGGAACTTCGCATCTTTGCCATCCCAGTCCCTTGGCTAAAATCAGCCCAGGAGAAGTAAACTCACATGGATACACGCAGGAGATGCACGTGTACATGGAGAGATCTCATGAGCTTTGTTTCTGTACCAAATTGGACTAAAAATAAACACTGAAGTGGGTCAGACTGCAGCAGAAAATGGAGTCTTCGGCAGGTTCCTCTGCGTAATTTAATTTGTTTAGGTGTTTATGCTAGCTGGTCTTTCATCCTTTGCCCTTCTGGAGTAAACATCTTCCTCTCTGAAAAAGTCCCCTGAGCCGAGGAGGAGCCACCTGAGCCGAGGCCACAGGCCACCTGAGCCGAGGAGGAGCTGGGCTGGGTCCCCATGCTTTCCTCCATCCCTCTTGTTTTCTTTTAGCTCTTCCCACCTACCACTGCTTCTTACACTCACTTCCCTGTAGCTGGAGATGAGGAGCTTCAAGGGACGGTCAGGAGCAGGAGTATGCCGGTGCCCCCGTGGTTTGGTGGAGCTTGCCGGGGTTTGTTGGGGCTCCTTCTGCCTCCCGGTTGGTTGGACACAGCTCCCCGTGCCCTTGAAACGTGAGGAAACTTTAAGGTTCTCTTGTTAGCTCTGAAGGCGAAGGATAATTGGGAATTCTGCATCGCCACTGCATTTAAGAAGGACTGCAGAAACAACTGGGGATTGGTGAGAAAGGGCAGGAATGCACTTGAAGGTGGTGCGGCAAGAGAGACCGAGAGGGGCTGGAGGAAAAGGGGGTGGGCAGGGGGACATCACAGCGCTCACTAAAAACACTCTAAAGCCAATAAACACTCTCCTGAACTCCTTTAATCTCATGTCCTTTTAGTTAGTCTTTCATCTCTCCAGCACATCTCTTGCCACATACTCTGAAGCCTCTCTTCTGAGAGCGCAGCACCCACGGGCCAGGCTCGGGATCCCAGCTGGGGGAAGGTTCTCCTCTCACTGCTGCAGATGTCAGCAGCACTTTAGGTAAGGCTTGATGTGCAGGGCTGGCTGGTCAGGAGGGTTTTCTAGGAGGAAATCGAACAGTTTGGGGTATTTAAAGTAAGAGCTGTAGTGACTGGAACAAAGCCTCTGGTAGGTGCTGGGCTCAGCTTCTCTTCTGCTGCGACTTACACACCCAAGGGCCGTGCAGCTGCATTGGGCTGCTGCATGCTGCGATGCTCCATAGACGTGGCTTTGCAGAGAAGGTCTTTAGGCAGGACCTGGGTGAGCCTGTGAAATGGCAACGTCCGAGTTAGCACTCTGCACCCTCTGTTGAGCTCCTGACTCAGCTGAGCCTTCCCTGGCAGGACAGGGCAGGAGAGCAGCCTGCACTTCCCTCCGTGGGGTGAAAATGCGAGGTGCTAAGTAAGTTGGTTTTACAATGAGAACCAGCGGCTAAAAAGTAAAGCCAGAAAATCAAAGGAGAATGAAGGCAGTCCTTTTTTTTTTTTTAATGTCTTTTTATAGCAGGTGCAATAATCAGGTGCGGCGCAGCTGAGCGGAGCGGCGATGGGTTCTGCGGCTCCTGCGGTCTCACCCTGAGACCTGCTGTCTCCCAGGCAGTCACGCTCCGGCGAAGCACATCTGCTTGGGCTCATCCCAGCAGGACCTAGTTACCTCCCGTGTCATGTCTGACACCGCTCTCCTGCCCATTCAGTCTTGTAGTAGTCGCTGGGAGTTAATTGTCTGCTCCGAGGTGATTTGGGCTTCAGTGCTCTCGATGAGCGATTCCCTTTGAAGTGTCTGATGCTAAAGGGAAGGGTTTGGTTATTCCATATATAGTTGTCTTTAGTAACCCCATCCAAATTCTGCCTTGTGATCAAGACTCTGGAATCCTGTAAATAGTTTTGAGCTATTACCATCGTGGATTTTTACCGTGTAGGCGTACCTGTAAAAATCATTAATATTCAAATAACTTTGCTAAATAAGCCACTATGCCAGAGTAGTTATTTATTACTATTTATGATGACAGACTTATCTTACTGATTTCTCCAACACATTTCTCCAGAGGAAATTAGATACAGTACTTCGTTTAAGCTGTGCAGGGAGAAAATGTTTCTATAAATACTTAACAACTCATCTGGAGAGATGACAACTATTGGTATGTCCTTCACAATGTCACGTTGGTCATTAAGTCTGGTTTAAAATTCAGTTGTTTATTTTCTCCAGGAGAAAGGTAACCTGGTGGTTTTAAAGTGGGGAAAGAGAGTATATGCAGTAAAATCAGTCTTGAACTCTGAAACCTTGAATCTAAGTGCTTTTTCCCTTCCCCCCCCCCCCCCCCCCTTCCGATAGAATCACTGGGGAATAAATCACCAGGCAGCTTTTAAGACTTTCTGTTTGCATACATGGCACTAGAAGGCGAAGTGATTGTGCCAGCCAAAGCGTGCATGCCACCAGTTCAGTGGTGAAAGCAACTGTCAGTGCCCAGTGATGGCACTTGGCTGCATCCCTTGCGCTGCTCTGGGCAGAGGGTTTGCACCGGCAGCCGCAGCACCGTCCCTTCCCTTGGGACAGCACGTGGCTGGGAACAGCTCAGGAGGAACGCAGCACAGCATTTCCCTTGGGATTTCAGCACCTTTCTAGAAGAAACTTAACAACAGATGACACGGGGAAATTTCAGTTCAGTTACGTGGAAGTTTCGCTTGAGAAACAAGATGAGGCGCTGCATGAAATACATTAAAATAAGCAAATGATTTGTCTAAGTCTCAGATTTTGCCAGTTAAAAAAACCTACCATAGTTTCCAGCAGACCTGAGAAACTGAAACAGCTGGCAAAATAATGAAAAACGTTCCTATAGGCTTCTGCCTAAATTGCCGGAGGAGTGCAGGGAAATTGCACTCTGATTTACTTGAAATAACACAAGAGGAGCTGCAATGGATGAGTGAGATTGGGGAGAAACCTTTGCACTCCTACACAAGCACGCAGAACTGCTTATTTCCAGTGCTAGCCCCTGTTTAAGTTGACTCCTCTGTTCTGTTGCCGATACTGTTTCAGGCGTGAAAGCGACCCAGGGTCACCCAGTTAATCTGTTTGCAAATAACTGATGATTCAGAAGTAGATTCGGGTACCAGCGGGTACCCAGATGGCTGGTGGGGGCCGCCAGCCGTGCGTGCCGGCGAGCCAACGGGTCCTTCTGCAGGTATTTGCACTTGCAGAACGTATGGGTGCTGTTCACGGTCGCACAGCGGGATGGCCGATGGAGCAGCCCGGAGCCGTCCCCACGGAGGTGAGTGGGGCAGGAGCGGCCGTGTCGCTGGTTGGGTCCCCCACTGCCACAGAGCAAAACCGCCGGAGGCGAGCAAAAGCACTCCTCGTAGATGATTTTGCTTTACTTATTTGAGTATCTTTCCTATTGATTTGTAAAGACTCAAATGTGAACATTGCTTTGGTGCTGACTCTGAGGTAACGGGGTTTTTTCGGCAGTTAACTCATTATACAACCTCAAATGTCAAGAAATGCACCTACCAGCCTGTCTCTGCGTTAATAACTCTATTACCAGCTCTAGCTAGTTTCAGAATAGACTCTAAAATTACGTCTAAACAAATAAATTGCATCTAGCTGCAGAAGTCAAATGAGCTAATCCCTCCTCGTGTTTGGAAAAATGTTTTCTCTATAGCTTTTCTGACATGTCAGGTTATTTTTAGCCATAATTAAAATCCTAACATACAATGTCATAGAATCCATTCTATTAACTGATGTGCCAGCACTTTTTTTTATTAAATAGACTATAAAAAGTTTTTAATTTTTAGTATTTGGAGCCTTCAAGGAGAAAGCGCCCCTAACATTGATGCCTGATGACAGTTAGTCAATGAATTCAGAAAAAAACCCAGTGGTGGTTCTGTCTGTCTCCCAGCTCTTGCTAGCACTAAATTACAGAATTAATAGGCTTTTAGAAGAGACTGACACATAGTTACTGTGGAAAAGACAATTAGATGTGGAAAGCCACTTTTCTCACCGCATTTAATTTTAACTGGAGGCTTTGAGACTCAATAAATCTTTTTCTTATTTCATTCTCACATTTTCCACAGGTATTCAAGTCTTTAAGGAAAGTACCTGATATATAAGTGACTTAATTTTTCCTTCCCCTGTATCCTTTGCTTTCCTCAAGTCTTCCCCCACCCCCACTAAAAAGGCGAGGTGCTTTTTGATGGCCAGCGTTTTGTTTTCTTTGGGATTGCTGGTACAAAAGTGGCTCACGTGTTGTGAAAATACAGTGGGATAGGAGTCCCAGTCCCTTCTGGGACTTTTCTGGCAAATCCAACTAGGGGAAAAAGAGCAGACGGGGCTGTTTGCCCATGGGAATGTCTCGGGGCAGCGGGACCGGGGCGCGGGGGTCCATGGCGGATGAGTGCAGGGTCTCCTCTGGCACGGGGCCGCGGCGAGGGGACAGCGGAGACGCCGGTGCGCAGCCTTCGCCAGCTCCTGCCGAGCCGCTTCCCAAGCGGCTTCACCTCCCGCCGGCTCAGCCCCTCGCCGCGGGGACGGCGCAGTGGCCGCTGTTCCAGCTCCCCTTGGGCAGGTACCGTTGTGTTCATCCTCTCCTGCAGCACGTGCTCCTGGCCACTGCAGGCTTTGGCAGAAATGATCTCAGCTTTCTCACTGATTTTTTTTTTTCTTTAAAGTAAAAAACAGCATCATGAAAAAGCAGAAATTTTTGGCAGCTTTGGAAACAGATTCAGAAAACCTTTTTTTATGGCATTGGGACTAGGAGTGAGTGACCTTTTTTGGTGAAAATATTTCAGTTCATTATTGAAATGCTTCGTCTTGCTGTTCTCTGATGAAAGATTTTTTTCTAAATCTTATCCAAAATGATTCATCATTGCAGAAAACCCTTTAGTTGTGTTTTTCTTAACCGCACCCGCCAACCATAAAATTACAGTTCAGTCTGACCCAAAATATTTCATTTGCCCCAGTATGAGCAAACCTTTTTTGTTTTTGTTTTTTTATTTTATTTTAATTCACTGACATTTTAGTCCTCTGTAAGCAGCAGGGTTTGGTGTTATTTGAAGATAGAAAAAGCGAACCTTTGTAGCCTTTCCTTGGAGCTCTCCATGTCCCTGCTGCCCAGCGCCTCCTTCCCCACTGCACTGTGCCGCTCGCCCTGGACACTGCAGCCGACTGTGGTGAAGCTGGGCTGCCTTTCCACCCGAGCCTTTTCTTTCTTTTGTTGTTTCCTTGCTTTAAATCCCACGTATCCCAGTTTCCTCACACGAGCATCTGGTTTGCTCAGCTGCAGGTCTGTCAAGCATTGTTGTCTGTCTAAATGACAGCAAGAAGTATATGATGTAACCTTCTTTCTTAATTAAAAAGAAAGCATGAAGCCAAATTTTTTATTCCTGAGCCTTATCTGAAATGACAGCAAATCACTTCATGTTTAGCACAAAACCAAACAGATCTTAGCCCAAGATTATATGTATCATATTTGGATTATTGGGTTAATTGTCTCTAGGTGGTGCTCTGGTTGACTTGCATGAGCAAATGCCTAATTTACTACAAGATCTTCAGAAAGAAATAGTAATTTTCAGGAATGTGGGGTTATACAGCACCAACTGATTACTTTTTGCTTTGAGAGACCTATGTACAGTACCATTAAATGTCTAAAATACAGGCATCTCTGTTCGCTTCTGCAAGCAGCTGTTGTCAGTGATATTAAAAGTATGGACAGATGCTCAAACACTAAATCTGGACAGGGATCCCAACTTAGTTGAAAGTAATAAATAAGGTACCTGCACCAAAAAGCAGAGGTGCCAATTTAGTGCTAGAAATGTTGAGGTTCTAGAGAATCTCTCAAACGTATGGATCTCTAAATTCACACCCAATGCTGCCCAATGCTGCCTTGCTTGAGGATTTCACTGTCTCTCACTTGTGGAATTTTTATTTTTTTAACAGCCCAGACAAATGAGAGTAAATGGAAGAAGGCTGTCCTGGTTCTTTTTTGAGGATAGGAGAAAGGGTGAGTTTAGCAAAAAGCCATCAGTCATAGCAGAGACTTTTGGTTTCCTCAGCGACCCTTGGATGAGGTCCTGAGCATTGCCCAAGGTCACACCAAGACTCTGTGACAGCCATAAAATTAGCCCGTCTGCTGCCGCCAGTCCTGTTAAACACCAGAGGTTGGAGAAATGTTCATTCCAAGAGCTGGGGTCAATTAGCCTGCCTTTAAACTAATGGTATTGAATAGAACTTTAAATTTGGTTTAAAAACATTTGTTTTAAGAAATAACTAAGAATGGATTTATGCAGCCTAAATAGGCTGCACTCTCTTGCTCTTTAGATGAAAACAGTAATGATTCAGCATTTCCCAAACATGTGATTGCTCTCTTTGTAGGCTTTATTAGGACAGCCTATTTAAAAAGCCTCTTGGAAAGCTGTTGGCGCAGCATACTGGTATACTGGCATACTCTTAACTTGCCGAAATTTGTTCAATATGAAGTTCACTAGGTATTTTGACCTTGAGTGGAAGCACCAAGAGACCTAGTGTTAGTGCTTCTGCTGGTTAGTACGGAATAGTCAAAGACAAAGCCATTACCTTGGGGAACATTAGTAGTGAGGCAGTCACACCTCCTAGTCTTGGGACATCGTCGTCCCCCTTGATCAGATACGGTCAGGCTGTGAACAGTCTGAGGGGTGGCAGAGCCCGGCATGGAGAGGGTTAATGGAAATACCCTGACATTTAGCGGTTTGAACAGAAGTTCGTTCTGATGGAAACTTCGGTAGGGGCAGCAGGACACTGGGAGATGGGAGAGCTTTAAATCCTTTCCCCCTCCTGGTCCTTCCTGATGTGCCTCCACCGTGGCCCTGGCAGGACCCTCATGGGCCGTGGTCATCTTCTGTCTTCCTCAGTTCCCTGCCACTGCAAGCTCCTGCCCAGAGCTGATTTTAGAGCAGCTTCCCTTGCAGCGCAGAGGCAGCAAAGTTAACATTGGGTGACAGTGGCTTCATATCCCGTGAATGGTTAGGTGTCTCCGTACAGAGCGATGGAGCCCATTACCCTTCAGAAGGAGCCGTGTCTCTCTTGACTGTAGGGACCGGGGTGACAAATTTCAACCCGACACTTCACTTCCTGACGGCAGCAGCGTGCCAAGACGTGTCCTGGCCCTACACCCATCACTGCTTCCCACTTAACTTGCTGACGAACACCCTGGCCACGGCGACCGGCAGGATCGGTGATGGATGTGTTGTCGGGCTCTCCGGCTGCAGCCTGACAGGGGTCTAGCGCAGCGTGCCCTGCCCGCAGCTGCGGCACGCTCCTCCACTCTCCTCGCGCAGCAGCAGCCCGACGTCCCCGTCTGCTGCGCTCTACTCGTGCTCTCCGCTGTATTATAATCAATTCCATTATGATATTGTCGACGAGAGCGAAATGAACTTGCAGTAGCTTAAAGCAAGATAGGTTAATTAAAAAACCTTGATCAAAGCGCCATAAACCACATAAAAGGTTCCATCTTTTAATTATTTTCAAATGGTCTCTCAGGCAGTGAGGCCAAAAAAAAGACCCTGTTCCCAGGGCCCGTGAGCTGTGAAAATTATTGTGTCATCACATCGGATTCAGTTATCACTTGCTATGCAAACGAGAAAAAGGCAAAGTTCGGGACAGGCCTGCTTGTTAAGGATGAAAAGGAGGAATTGGTGGTGACTGCTTCGCATGTCTGCCGAGCACGCGCAGATCCTGCACCCCAGGCTCCAGCCCATCTGCCGTGTGAAGCGGCTCCGGTGCTGCTTGCCCCAAAAGCTGTGACTTGCTGGGTGTGTTCCTGACAGAGGACTTTGAACAGCATCGAGCTTGCTTGGTACCAATGGTCCTCCGTTCTGCAGCTGCACGCCAGCAGGTCAGCACCATCTGATACGACGGGAGCTGGAGGAGGACAGTTCCAGACGAGCTCTCATGAGTAGGCGCAGACTAGCAGCAGTGGATTCTGCTACCAAACAGTAGAGACCAAGGACAGATCTGAGAGCATGAGTTGTGCACTTGCTCTGAGATCCAGCAGTATTGCCATAAGGATAATTCCTAGTCCGGGGTTTTAGCAGATGTTCCTATCAGTTGTATAACAAAGGAGAGATGGTCTTCAGTGTTTCTTCCAAGTGCCGGCCCGTGCGCTGATATGCATGCAGCACCATTCAGCAGGTTGGCAGCAGAAGTAAGGACAGCTCTCGGGTCACCTCATTCTGCTGTGCTCTTCCTAAACCCTGTGAATAATTTACAAGAAATTGTATCGGGAAAATTGTAAAAATAATGCCCAAGTGGATGAAAATCGACAGTGGGAGAGAAAAAGGAAGGTGCAGCCTGTGTAAGAGAAGAGGAGAGCTTTCCAGCAGCACCCACTGATGTTCAGGTTCTTTGCCAAAGCCCTGATGCCATTGCTGGGGCATCTCACGCCTCGGCGTGAGGTGCTGACAGCAGTGATCGGTGCGTGCGTTCCCGCTGCTTGTGGATGAGCGCTGTGCCTTGTGGCTTTTATTGTGGTTTTCTTCATCACCTCCACCGCGGGGCTGCTGTTCCACAGAGCAGCAAGCCCCTGGGCTACTCAGTCCTTCAGCTCCATCTGCAGTGTCTGCTTTCAGCCAAAGCAGACGCTCTCTGATTCTTGGGACCACGTCAACCGGCAATACCCATGGCTTTATACTGAGTCATCTTATTTCTGCCCTGTAAAATCTATTGTGTCTGATTCGAGCATATGGCAATAAGTAAAGATTGAAAGAATGTTAACCATTAGAGGAGTGAGCTGAGACGGCTGTGGTGAGTGTCTGAAAGTGCAGAAACTGCTCTTACCATGATCAAGAGAACAATAACGCTCCCCATTTATGCAGTGTCTGGAACAAGGAATAAAGGTCTTGGACTATGGTGAGAGAGGTTCAGGTTAGGCATCAGCAGGGAGGCTGGCGAATTGCTGGCAGGGCAGAGATTACTTCTGCAGGTAATCTCCAGCCTCAACGGTCTCTACAGACGGTTTTGGACAAGCCTTTGCCAGCAGTGATAACAGGAACAGTTTGGCCCTTCCTTGGAACGGGGAAGGGACTAAATAACTCCTTAAAGTCCCTTCTGGCTCTCTGTTTCTGCAGTGAGACAGCTACCGCTTGTGTACTCTCCACCCGGGGCTGCGAACAGCCCTGCAGTACAGGATAACTTCTGTTTGCTTGCTGTAGGTGCAAATGGGTCGGGTGAAGGGCTGGGTTCACCGAGACCCCGCTGAGCAATCAGGGTGAAAGCAGGGAGCTGTACAGAACCTCCCAAGCTGAAGAGCAGGAGCTGTGCTGCCTGGGGTGTGCTCCAGCTGAGCTGGGCTTGGCAGTCTGTCATCGCTTCAAGCTGCGAATCTCACACTTTGGGAATAAGGTTTCAGGACCTGTTGGATGTTTGGTTCTCGCAAACGCTTTCTGCTGTTGGATTGAAATTGAACTGGTCAGCTCTCCCAGCAGCCGACACTTCCAAAGCTCCCTTTTTGACCTAAAACAACTCGCCATGCTTCACAAACCACGTAATTCAGCAGTGAAGTGTGACTCCCTCTGGGGCATGATGCACGTATTTACTGCAGCGAAGGCATTTAAGTGAGAGGATATGGAACCGTTTATCCAAGGAAGATGTCAGTGGGAATTTTAGGTTACAAATGATAATTATGCAGGCTGTTGTAGGGTAGATGGGAGATGCAAATTCAAGTCTTCCCAAATGTAGCGTGGTGTCCTGGCTGACCACAGGTATCGAAGGTGGCAGTGCAGAAACATATCGTAGTGAGCGTAGCAAAGATGCTTCCTACTCCCCACCTCCTCGTATGTGAAATGGGACCAGAGTAGCGTGCGCTTCCTTCTGCTGTTTGGCTTTTGTACCTCTTTATGCTGTAAGAAGCTTGTATTTACTACACATTATAGACTTAGAAAATGGCAGGCCTGTAATACTAACTGAAGGCAATTAAATGGTAGTATGAATACAAATAACTAGCATTACCAGTGCAACACTGGGATAGTTTGGGCTGCCTTGAGCAGGGTACTGCAACTGCAAAGACTTTCTTTTTTTTCCTGTTGGTTTTGGATGTTATGCAGTTGTTGTTTCTATGCTATCATTTTAGCCCCTGTGATGTGATTTTTGGAATACAATGATTTCTTGCATAATGGCCTTTCATCGCAGGTTTGAACCCAGCAATACTCCTTTTCTAGCCTACAGAGTTTTATTGTGAGAGGGGAAAGAAGTGTCCAGAGAAAAGAGCAGCATACTCTCATGCAGCTAATAAAACCAGGGTGTGAAAAACATTCTGTCTTCCTTTCCCACCCAACAATGATGGACTCCAACAAGTAGACTGCAGTACCAGGGAAATGTGGGAGGTGTTAACAAATGATTTTTGCACCACCTCCGTTTGCTTCAGGAAAAACCTGACTGTATATCCACTGCACAAAAGAGAAGAACGAGGTGTCCCCAGGGAGAGGCTGGCTGTGAACACGGTGACCCTGAGCCCGAGCAGTGGTTGCCGGGGGGTGCAGGTGAAAGCCCTGGGGGGAGAGGGGGGCCGGGGGCATTGCAGCCCTGGGGGGGGCAGTTGGGGGCATGGCAGCCCTCCTCTGAGCACACCCACCGCCGTACAGTTGAACTGAATTTTTGAGCTGTTGAATCCTGTGTTCTGCATGTGAGAAAAGGAGGTTGTTCGCTGCATCCAGCCATGTACTGACTTCAAGTGGACCTTTGGGCTCTGTCTGTTAATTAATTGATTTGATGAGAAGTCAGATTAGTTACTAAGCATGCATGCCTCAAAAGCCAAATTACAGAGCAGCCTGTGAATCCCTCTGTGGTGCTGGGCCAGCCACTCGGCCAACACAGCCAGTGCTGGTCTTCATCTCCCGCATGCTCCAACACACATTCGTGCCCTTTTCCCTTGTTTTTCTTTCCTATCTGATCTTGTTCTGTGGGCTGCACTGTGCCAGCGCTGAAGAGGACAGCTTTTTCCACCTCAAATACAAATCTCTGCAGCCCACTCACCTATCAGTTTCAGTATGATCTTTATTACAGCGACATCAAAACGCAGCATCCTCTGGAAAAAGGAGGAGAGCTAAAGGGGGGAGAAAATGTAACAAAAGCGCTGGCAAGCAGAAGTCGTGGTTAGCCCCTTCCTGGAAGAATAATCTGCCCAAACGTGTGCTTAGCACTTAAATACAGTAGCACACAGCAGGAGCAGCTAAGGCTTTGTGCACAACGTAATCTTATCATGGACTATTTGAATAAGAAGCACAGCTTCATGCTTTTCCTCTTCTATAGAAGAGATTTATTATGAAAAGCAGGTCGCTGCTTCAGAGCACATATGAAAACAGTTGGCTTCATAACCTTGGGAAAAAAAGATAAATAAAGAAATCTCATGAGACACATGTGAGAACCTAGGAAGTATTAAAACATATGTTGGAACATATTGATCCCTGAAAGCCTCCTGCAGCAGATATGAATCTTTTTCATTTCCAGCCACACTGATACTTTAATGAGGACAGTGTGTGCCTCTCACCTGTATAAATCATTTATGCAGATTTTTGCAAAGCTCCCAACATGGAGCTGTGCCTCAGCCAGTTGGAGAAGCGCGGTGCCATATGTTTCAGCTTAGGTGGATCAAACTGGAGGTTGGCGGGGGCTCTGCGCAGAGGAGAGCTGCAGCCTGCGAGCGAGCTCCCCGGGGTCTGAGGACTGCTGCCTTTTGGCATGTCAGAGGGACACCCGGGGACCTGTTATTGTGTTTGACCTGCAGATCAGCGTCCCTCTTTCTGTCACTTGTCCATCCCATGATTTTGAGTGCTGCTTGCTTATGTGAGCAGCAAAGCATCTACCACGTAGGATGAGCAGCCGTGGCAAATCCCAGGTGTGTTGCCTGGACTGGTGCATTCTGTGCGTCGTCTCCCAACGGTACGGCAGTAATTTGGTTGAGAAAATGCTGGAATGAAAAAACAGAGCAACTTTCTTTAACTGTGTTTGTGTCCCTGTTATTTTCAAGTCAGCAGCCAACTAGCTAAGCGTCTTCCTGCATGAATCACTGAGGGTACGATTAAGTTTTAAGTGGTATCAGAAAAACTACATTTAGAAACAGTAGAACCAGCTATTCTAGTGAAAAAGATCTTGGACACGTTTGCCCGATGCGTGAACAGATCCCGGTGTGTCAGAGCAGAGGGATGGAGCTTGGCATGGCTGCGCACTGGGCTTTGTCCAGGAGCGCTGGTGAACCCGTCCCAAGCCATTGTGGGCTTCTCGCGGGCAGCGGGGACCTCGGTCCGGCCGTGGGCACCGCCGGTCGCTCGGTCCAAGTACCCACACGTGCCTTTGTGCCTGCACCGCTGTCAGCCACCTCGTCCCACCTCCCTGGTCCCGGTAACGTGTTGCTCGGTGTGAGCAGAGTGCCTGAACTTGACCCTTTTGTTCCTATTTCAAATACACCAGATGTTTCCTTTTTCTCCCCCAAAAGTGTATTTGCAATAAACACAGCACAGGCCTAGGAGGATGAAAAGCTGAATCACAGCTATGAAAATATTTGGCTGTATTTTAAATAGGAATCAGAGCAGGTACAACAGCAGCCATCTACCGTTGACGCACTTCAGAAGTATCAAAAGACATTTTTTTCCACTGTTGAGTTATTGTTAATTATTCTTAAAAAAAAGTGCTACCATGCAACATTAATTCAGGAGAAGAAACTGTAAGTTCCTTGCTATTCTCTAAGGCTTGTTTTCACAATGAATTAATGGGAGTTAATTTAGCACTGCACAACAAACAGTACCACTGAAGGAATACAAACTAGGTGTTGCTTCCTAAGTTCTTCCTCCCTCTTGTTAGAGCCCTTCTTTGTTCTTTATTCTGTGTGGTACAAAAGGTCTTAGTCTGGCAGATAGTAAATTTGCTGAAAAAGCAGAAATCGGGAAAAAATACTGCATGATTCCCTCCTCTTGTGAATATTAACACTTCGGTACAGATACACTGCTCTCCCAGTGGAAAAAGAATGGTAAAAAACAAGCTCTAATTCTTTGTAGTATGTTAATATTAGTATTCGCAAACAGTATTGGTGTTGTTCTGTCTATGTAGCATGTCCTTCGTCCAAGATTGATTCAAGTTTTATGGAGCAAGCACTGCTTCAGCCCACTGGTGGCACCTTGACTTGTCAATCGTTTCCTCTAAAAATGCAAGAGTTTTTAGTCCTTGCTGAGATGGAACACTAAAACAGCCAATTTGGAAAATATCTTGAATTTTGGAGAGGCTTTTTATAATTTATTCAAACTCAGCTTGAAAAAGAGAAATGGTTTTACCCTAGAAGTATCAAAAAAACCATAGTGTTAGCATGCCCATTGTGTAGGAAAATCTTCAAATCCCCAAAAGCTGGAAGTCGAGGTCACCTGTGCTAACTAAGGGCTCATTTAATGCTGCAGCTCCTGCAGATGTCTGTGGAAGCCAGATGCTCGGTGATTGTTGGTGTCCAAGTGTTATGTGACTAAAACTCTCTTAAATAGTAATTTCCAAAAGCCTAATGTGAATTTCTGGGGCCTCCCAGGCCAGTCCAGAGGCTGGAGGGATGCATGGCGGTTCCTTGGGCATCCTGGGGAGCACGGGGTGCTCCTGCCTGCCGCTCTGTCTCTGTGATGCCAGAGATGGGGTCTCCTTTTTACTGCAGGGGACATCCTCTCTAGAAGGTCACAAAGGACAAGAGGAAACAGCCTCAAGTGGCACCAGAGGAGGTTTAGATTGGATATTAGGAAAAAATTCTTCACTGAAAGGGTTGTCAAGCACTGGAACAGGCTGCCCAGGGAAGTGGTTGACTCACCATCCCTGGAGGTATTTAAAAGACGTGTAGACATGGCACTTAGGGACATGGTTCAGTGGTGGGCTTGGCAGTTTACGGTTGGACTCGATCTTAAGGGTCTTTTCCAACCTGAATGATTCTGTGATTCTATAAAGTTGTTGCTGAGTCAGGAGATGGGTGTTGCAAAATTATCTGGGCTATGGGGTTGATGTAAAACCTCGTACCTTGTCATACCACCCTGGGGTGGTTTTGGGGAGCCCCATGCTGAGCGGACTTGGAGAAAGAGGCTTAGGTGTCCAGAGGTTTGTGGTTGCACTCTTGGAGTCACAGGGCAGACCATCTGCATGTTATTCTTGACTCTCTACTCACTTAGCAAAAATTTCTCTCCCTTTTATTGTATTGTTTCAGCCCAGCTCCCAATGCTTGCTGCATAGCTCACAGATATCAGTGGGGCTGAGCAAAGGAGGTGGTTTGGTGCCTTTCGGGAGAGGTGGTGCGGGTTAGAACTGCTCCCAGTCTGGTCTGATCCAGGCTGGAGAGCCAGCACCACATTCAGGAGAGTGTGAATGAGGGTAAAACCCAGCTGATTTCAGCTGCCACAAGTTTTGACCCCATAATTGAGGGGGGAAGGTAGGGTGAGGGGTAAAAAAACCTGCTTACGCTTTTTCTGCACAAGGCAGGGCACTTAGCATTCTTGTGCTGCTTCATTTTTTAATATATGAGAAAGCACCCTCTGCCAGGAGTGTCGGGGCAGGGGGAAGGACGCTCCCATCCTTCTGAGAGATCACAGACAGAGCAAGCTGTTTTTTTATTTGCATAAGGAACAAAGAAAATCAGTTCTGAAAATTATACCTAGATGGTTTTAAAGATCTATACCAGCATTTAGTAGAGACTGGGGGCGGGGGAGAGCAAGAGGGAGAAATGACACACGGAGAACATTTCATTCAAGCAATTAAAGAATCACTACACTTTTATGATTAACTTCATGTTCACAGGTTGAATGCAAAAGCTGTTAGTAGGGGCATTGCTATTCCATACCTGACATGAACAATGGGAATATTTGTTCTGCCCGGGAGGATTACACCTTCCATTAATCTAAGTTTTATTGAAAGTTTAAATAACAGACAGACAAAATTTGATCAATTAGCAGTGTAATTCCAAGGAGATGTCACAGTGAAATTAAATCTCAGGCACTTTTAATGCAAAGAAGCCTAGGAGCTCCCTCCAGTTTTCTTTCTCAGTAACAGTGTTTATATTTTAATTGAAAGTTTATTCTGCTTTGTGCATCTTCTACTAAATTTTAATTTAACACTGTAATGAGAACAGTTTTATATTACAGTGTTCAGAGCGCTCCCAGATAAGTCAAAGGCTGTCTCAGAAATGAAGGAAACAAACAAGTTTTTGGTAAGATTCACTAGCCATGGAAATCTGAAGAAAAGAGATATTGATAAGACTTAGGGAAAAATGAGTGGGAATTGGTACTTTGATGGAGAAGGGTGCCAAGGGCGGAACCAGACAGCTGTGATTGTTGTGACCCTCTCCTCGGACCCCTGGCAGGGCACGCTCAGAGATTCCTTGCGGTTCCCATCAGTTCCAGCCAGCGAGGAGTCAGCCGTGTCTGTTTTCTTGCTGTTTATTTCCTCTGCTCAAGCAGAGATGTTGCTCACCGAGTCCACCTCCACATCACTGGTCCCTCTGGTCCCCATGCTGTAACAGTCCCCTTCTTGCCATTTCTCGATTTCTGCTTTCATTACGTTATATCATTTTTTTTTGTCCCTGGTGAAATATTATTGCTGTCGTTACTGTTCAACACTTATTCCATTTTTATTATCATAAATGTCATTCTTATACAGTAAACACCAGAAGTGCCACAACTTTGCTGTGAATCTATTTCAGCACTGTCTTTGGAGACATCTCTCATCTGAAAAGGAGAAATACTGAAAATATATGTATATATATTTTTATATGTATGTATGTATGTCAGAGAGATCAGCTTCTTGGATGGCTGAAGCAATGCAGATCTACTGACGTGCACAGTTCTAGTTCCATTTACACAATAAGAGTTCCTGGTTGAACCTAGGCCTTTGATACCCTTGCAAAAAGCTCCCCAAAAGGGGCAGACACTCCAAATTTAACAGAAAATATTGCTGAAGAAAGGTTTCTTGGAGACAGTGGTAACACAGGACAAGGCAGCAGGTACCTAAGTTGCCCAGTATGCAACACACGGGCTTTGATGGCAAATCACTTCAGACTGTTCCCCTATCAATTACTGTCAGATGAGCAAATACCAGGAGGAAGTGCTGCTTATTAAAATTAATAGATGTGGCTGTACATACCCGAACATCTAATTATTTTTAACTCCATCTACAAAGCTGGTCAGTTTGCAAAGTCCTGCTGCATCAAGGTAGTCTGGTATCCTTGCCAGGGCATACCACTTTCTTTTGTGGCATAAACCTGCCCATGGAGGGATGTGAGGTTTGGAGTTTTTAGCTACTTTCAGGAAGTATTTTTTCTCAGTAAAAGCGGCAATACAGTTAATTAACCTTGCTTCAGTCACGTTCAGCAGTATTTAAAACAAAACAAAACAAAAAAAGGCGGCTGAAAGCTGCTAGTAGCTTGGCTCCTGGCAGCCTCTCCTCCATATGGTATGTTAAATGCCAGCACATGAAATTAACTCTCATAAATAAGTAATAAGGGATGATTTGCCCTGATCTGGATGGGCTGGCTTCCCACGTCATATAGCGTTTAACTATTGCTGTACCGCATCAGCAAGGATACCGTCTATCTCGGAGAATGTACGCTGTCTTTCCAAAGGCGTGAGAGTTTGTGCGAGGGATGTGTGCGCCTGTGGGTGGGATGCAGAGACCCCGCGCATCCCTCCCTGCCCTGGGAAGGAACCCCTGGGCGCCCCAGGGCTGCTCCGGCTGCGCTCCCCAGCTGCCGGTCTCTGGGCTGCCCTGCTCCTCTGCCCCCGGGCAAAGGGTGTCCAGAGCCCCTCCGCTCCTTGCAGACGGGTTCGTCAACGTGCTGGGGACCGCAGGGCGGTCAGAGCCAGAGCTGTGGGCACCAGGAATCGGTTGCCTTTCCCTCCGCCCTGTGCAACTCTGCTTCTACCGCCAGCCTGACGGTGGCGGCTACCGTTTGTTTTAATTCGGGCTAGTATTTGGAAAGTGTTGGAAAGCACCAGCCCTGGTCCGGTAGATAGGAAGGAAAGCATTATTACTGCCTTCTCTTTCATTAACACCCATGCTGGTTACTGAGCACAGGAGTGCTTTGCTCTGCAGCGGGAAGGGGGGCACAGCCACCCGGGATATTTTGACTAGTGACCGCCTGAATACTTACAGCCAACAATTTTTCCACTGCAAAAAGACATTGTTGTAACTGCAGGTGTTTGAGGCAGCATACTTCCAACAAAACGTGTATTCTTGGAAGAAAAAAACATTTGGGGGGCTGCAGGATTCAGACCTGGTCATGGGATGCTCAAGGAGCAGTCCCCTTTTGTAGTTGCAGAATCAGATGTTTCGGTTTTCTAACACTTTCCCCAAGTTGGGCTTGAGTGAAATTACATTTTGTTCAAACAGAACCTTTGAAATAACTGAAATTGTCCCTACTCCAGAGGACTTCTTTTACAGGAACTCTTTTTCATTTCAAGAACATAAGAAATTTAAAATAATGAAACTTCCTCTGAAATATAAGAACGATTTGTCATATATCACATACCAAATTTCATCTCTTTCACTGACATTACAGGGGCTTCAGACTGAAAGCCCTGTCCCTGCTGGAACAGAAATTCAGCATCCCAGAAGGAGGCAAGATTTTAAGTAGAACTTTAAGATGGTCACCCAGCTCTGACAAAAATAATCATTAAATACAAATAATAAAATTCTCAAAGACCCTCAGGATTTGGGACAGCAATTTTTCAGCTCGGCTGCAAGGTGGCTTCCCAAGTAGCCTGGTGTCCACTAGTAACAGGCGTTGGTTCAAATATTGACCCAGCTCAACGGGCGAAGTGCCAATTCTGAATCACCCCTTCCCTCCACCACCAAGGGTTCGTGGAGACCTAAGCCTGCTTCATTCCTGAGTCCTGACTCAGTCTCGATTGGAAAGCAGCAGAAACAATTGAAATTTTCCTCCATCACCAGCAGCGAAAAGAAAGCGGTGTCGCTGCCAGTCGTGGAGGATTGATGAATGGTATCTGAAGTGCAGCATGCAGTGGTACAATTCGTCATAACTGAGGTTAATGAAGGAGAATGTTAAATAGCCTGTGACTGTACATCTGACATCATCTGCTAAATTAACTGAAAATCTACTAGCATTGTACTCCTAGGTACTCACTTAACTAGCATTAACCCCAGTAACAAACTGCAGCATGGCAATACCTGGAATCCACACGGAGATTTAGGCAGCTGTCAGGGGGCTCGTGCGCTCGGCTGGATACGGCCTGGCTGCTGCCAGGGCTTGGGCATTGCCCCGAAACACCACCCCTGAGCAGGGTAGGTAACGGCAGCTGTAGCATCGATGTGATACCAAACTTGGTTTCAGTTTGTTGCCCAGCCACTCTTAGGGCATGGAGGTCTGAACAGCAATAAGGAGATCATAAATAAGGGAAAGATATGCAGAATAGCTACATGGTGTAAATTCATGGCAATTTAACAGTAAGCGATGATTTGTCCAGATGTATATACTTTAACGTAATAATTTCAACTGAAATTTGTTTGTCCCTGGTACAAAGAGAAGTGGGAGACCTAGGCTAGCTTCTTTACAACATACATCCTTGTAAGGCTGACGGTCCTGGCATGCACTAATCCGAGCCTGGCGCAGCCCTTCTCCTTCCAGGGGCTGGTTCAGGGCAGCATCCCAGAGCTGTGGGCATCAGCTCCCCATGGCAGATTCAGTGCAGGGCAGCTCCATGCCCCGCGGGACTCATGGCATCTCCCACTGTGCTGCATGGCCGTGGTCTTACACCCTCCTCCCCTTGATGGGGACCTGGAGGGAATTTCTGACTGAGGCTTCGTCCTGGGGATGGTGACGTGCATCTGGTTAATGAATGCTTACAGTGAGCTTTGAGCTCCTTGCATGGAAGGCAGTTTGTGCATGCTTTGCTTTCCTATTCGCCCTGTTAGGATGGAGTGCGTTTCAGGAGGGAGCCTGGCTGAGTGCCCAGCGTCAGCAATTCATTCAGAATTCGTTCACACATGTTGCACGGAGCATCTCACGGGTGAAAATAACCTGTGCATCCTTGTTGGCTTCTCCAAGGGCTGGTTTATGGTCCCCAGCTCGGAGCGGGGTGGCAGGGCACGGCACAGGGAGGGGAAGCTGGTGCGAGGAGCAGACCCAGCCATGCCAGCACCCACCAGCCTGGGATGTGTCAGCTGCAAGTGCGGCTGCAGCCTCTCTGCTGTCCTAACATGGCATTGCATGGCTGGGAAGCTCCTTGGGAGTTTGCCCTGTGCAGCAGAATATGCTACCAGAGACAGGACCTGTCACAGTTGTGATCAGCTGCTTGGCCCCAAAAGGTGGGAAGAGAAAGAAACCTTACTGAAAAGTAGCAGAAAAAGAGTTGCAGATCCCTGTGCTGCGACCGCTATGACCTTCAGAACCAGACTGGCTCTGCTGCCTGCCTGGGAGCGCTTCAGAAATATTATCAATGCATTTGCTACTCGACTGCAAAGTGTCACCTGTGCTGGGGACCAAATTAAGCCGCAGCTCATAGCTGGAAAACTAGGCATTTAATTTTTTAATGGCTTCAAATCCTTCCTACTTAATTCCTGTTTACAGCACAAATACTGAAGGAAATCAAGTGATTTAAGAGCAAAAATAGATCCTAATTTCTGTTGATGCCACCTTCTCAATTTGCAGGAAGAAAGGTCTGTTAGAGGCTGGTTTCTGCTCTCAAGGCCACTGCCCTTCAATGGGAAGTTCCAGCTCTTCCCACTGGCATGTGAGATAATTCCCAGTTTTAAAAAGTTTTTGTTCTTGTCCTGGAGCTAAAATACAACATTGAAATTGCCAAGAGCAGTTTTCTTAGTTTGTGGTTCTAGTGTGGCCTTTCCTGACCTTTGAACATTTGCCACGAATGCTTTAATCCCTAGCAAGAGTTTTATCTTAAGCAGATACTATAAAGGGATTGAGAAGTAGGTCAGGAGACATTAAAGAGTCTGTTTGATTCATTGTGAACTGTGGCTACAGCACTGTTTTTAAGCCTGAAGTGTCATTGCTCAGATGCAATGAGAGCTGCTGCTTTCATTTTTGTTTTAGAAAATAGTCAAATAGACTGATTGGTAAGAGAAAGGAGATGAGGGGGACCTGTAGTCCATCCCACATCAGAACAACTCTGATCCCTAGCCAGCATCGTCCGTACACTGACATCAGTGCCATCCCCCGATGTCACATTACAGAGCCCATAGTAACAATTAAATTGACCTTGTGAAGCAGGCATTTGAAACACAAAAACTAAATCGTCAGACTCTGCCGAGACCCCTTGGCTCCAGCAGGCATGCACAGCCCCGGCTTGCCGGCCGTGCAGACCGGCCGACGGCGTGTGCGCGGCAGTGGGCAATGCTGTGACTGACCCGCCTGTCCCTCAGCACCCTCATGAGCACACCGAACCCTGCAGCAAAGCGTGGCTTGAGCCTCCCTTTTGCTGGGAAGGGCAGCCCCCTTGGTCGGAAGGGGCGGAGGTCAGATTTTATACAGGAGAATGGGCAGTTTGGGGAAGATTTCTGGGGACTGAATACCCGTTTCCAGCAGGAAACCACCCTCAGTCGTTACAAGCACTTCGTATGGTTCGGGGTGGCAGTACCTCACCCGTGGCCACAGCATTGCTGGTAGTCCCAGGGGGGTCCTACAGCACCCCAAAAGGTGCGGGGCGAGGGTCTGCGCCGAGGTTCACCAGCCGGGCGGTGCTGCCCACCCTGCCCCACTGCCCCCGGCCACGGCACCAGGGTCTGCCCCAGCACTGTCAGCTCTCCGTCGGGTGGGCGGGCGGGCATCTTGGTTGGCGATAGCGTTACGGATCTGGAAATGTGAGAGCTCCAGCTGCCTCTCTCCTGCTGAGTGAGCCAGTTCTTTGGGGACACTCCTTATATACTTAAGTACTGACAACAGTTTTCTTCCTCCTTGCAGTGCTTTTCCAGCCTGTGTCTGTCCAGGGTGCAGAGTTTTCATTTTTTTTAACGATTCTCAAGGAATTATTGAGAAATCAAAATATGTTTCAGAGTTATCTTCAAGGCTTACTGTAGTTCAAATGGTTTCTATAAATCCACAGTGCAAATGCTATTTTTCAAAGCTTTACTGTTCCCCAAATGATTGTAATGGTGCATTGACTGACTTTACTAGAGCCCTGGGAGTTTAGAAAAGAAAAAAATAGCTTAGCAAGCAAGATCTCTTAAAATATATATATATATAAAAGTTTTCAAAGTTCATCTAATCTATCTCTGTTTTGAGTATTTATAAACCACACACTGTCATTAAGGTTAACAGCACTTTTCCGTTCCCGGGAATACTGCAGCTGTCGATTGATGGGAGCTCCATCATGCCTTGCTCGGATGAGCAACGGAGGTTTTCTTCTTGAGGAAGACAGATGCGCCCAGCTCGTGGGGCTGGTCAGGGCACCACGCCTGGTCCAGAAAAGGCTGTCAGGAGCACGTGCTCTGCCTTCCATCCAGCACTATCTGGGTATTTTCATGTAACAAACTATTTTCCAGCTCAGGGCTCTCTGGTCGTGAACTTTCCTGCATCCTTCCTATAGCATTGCATCATTTTTATGGTGGTTTGCCTTTTGCCCTTGTGCCTGCTCTTTGCTAGAGAGCTTCTGGGATGCTTTATGGCCTGGGGATGTGCCAGAGGATGTTCTCCAGTCTCCCTGGAGACTTTTGCCTGGAGTGTTTGCCCATGATTCAGGCTACTGGAGTCCGTGGTCCCATCTATATTTTGGTGGACCTTGCATCATACATGAATGGCACGGGAAGAAAAGTTGCTTGTGCTTTGCTGTCACTATGTGCAATTTCCAAGGTGAACAATTAAGGCAGCCTCTCAGGACTCCGCGGGGCAGAGAAGGGCAGAGAGCCCACCATAACTCTGCCTCGGGCCTCCCGTGAGCTAACGACACCTCGGGGCTGATGGAGAGGTGAGAGGCACAGCCGGTCCCAGCCTCCTGGGGGGATGAAGCTCCAAAATTTCTTTAGGAACTTAGCAAAGGCACATGAGTTTCATGTAAGTGATTGCCTCAGTGAAAGGAATTTGCCAGACTTAGTGAAAAAAATTGCTATCAACCCATCTTTTGTTACAGCCATTCTTTTCATTGATAATCCAGTAAAACTGTTCTTTATGGAAGACAGTGAAATCCTAAAGGCAGCCTTGATGGCAGAGGATATTACCCATTAAGGGCAGCAAATTGTTCTTTGCTATTCAGAAAGCTGATTAAATGGAAATGCTCTTTATATTTCTACAAAGAACTGAATGCCAGAACATTAACTGAACTTCTATCTTTTGATAGAAAACAGAAGGCATCATTGGTGCTAATCTCTTTCGGCACATTTTCATCATACATTATACCAGACCCTGCCATAGGTAGATCGATACATATATATATATATATATATACACACAGAGATATATTTCCAGCTCTGTCTGTGCAAGTCTGATTGCTCCTGGTACATTACCTCTGTGCTCAGCACCGTCACTACAGGATGGTGCTGGCAGATGCTTGCTCTGAGTAGCAGCATCCCCGTCAGGGTAGCCAAACGACAGCACAAACAGCAGGACAGCAGTGAGTCAGGCCAAATATATCTGGGTTGCAAAGGTGGATGGGTTGGTCTTATTCTGAATGGTTTTCAGTGTCGGACCCCGCAGAGGGTGGGGAATGAGCTCTGGCACTGGCTGCCCAGAGGGTTTCACTTCTGCAGTGACTGAGACCGCAGGGAGGGCTCCAGGATGGGGAGGAGCGGGACGGCAGCACAAGTGAAAGTCGGTGTTTGAGGACTCCTCTGACAGGTCCCAGATGCTGAGCTGGAGGAAGAAGTGAGCTGTGGGCAGGTTATTCGCTGGAGAAGTACTGGAAGTGAAGGGAAGACGGGGAGCTTAGAGTGGAGACCGTGGTTATATTTGTCACGCACTCCTCTGGTGCAGGGGTACGACGCGGCTGTGGCTGAGGGGGTGTGGAATGGCTGCTCCCGGTGGCAGTGCTGGCAATGCCAGCCCCCGTGTCCGTCAGCCCGTGGGCTGGTGAATGCCACCACAGAAACCCTCCCTTCTTCCCTGCGATTGCTAGAGCTTCTGGGATCCTAACGCATCCACGTAACAGCATTAATGCAAGATGAATATAACTCCATACGCTAGATCTGTTTAACCTAATAAATAGTTTTGGTTAATGGACAGCAAAAGGAATGATGCTCAGTAAATTTGATTTTATGAGCCTTTCACTTATTTGCTGTGCCCATTAGTCCGGAAGTTAGGTAATGGTAAGTGTCCATTAGTGCATTAGCTCAGTGATGAGGGAGTGGAATTAAAAAAGAAAAAAAATGTGGAAAAAAACCCAAAGCCATGTGCATTTCTTAAACCCTCAGTTTGTTAGCAGTGACCGTAACGGCCACCGAGCTGGAGGGACAGTAGAGTTCGGTCCTCGTGGGGAAATCACGGCGACCCATGAATCACCTTCTGCTTCACTGCAGCATTTACTCTGCGGCTCTCCTGCCGCAGGGAGCCCGGGGGGCTGCGAGGCAGAGCTGGGGCTGCCTGTCCTCCCCCCGGCCAAGGAAAGGCTCCGTGTGCCGGGTCCATCCTGCGCCGAATGAAGAAGAGATGGCTGCTGAGGAGCGGGGCTGTGGGGCCCCGCGCTGCCGGGCTGCCTTCCGCAGCACCGATGGGACGGGCAGCATGGGACTGGTTTTTCTAATCACAGATGATAACCCAGCTCATAACAATCAAAATAACCATTTCATTGATAATCCCTTCTTTTACTAATTTCCTTTAAAATTTTTACTCTGCCCAGGCAAATTAGTTTTTAAAATCTCTTTTCCCAATTTCCTAGATACCCTGGGATTATTTACACACCCCACAAAGAGCTATTTACTGTTCTGGGTAATTCAATGAACATTCACTTGCTTTGAATTAATATGCAGTGTCGTTCCAAGTGCTAGCAATTTACTGATAATTGGAACATTGACTTACCCTGGAAAAAACATCCAGCCTTACAAGTTAGTTTTCACAAGTTGCGTTAATGCAGCAGGAGAGCCAAATTTCCTTGTTTACATGCTAGCAAGGAAAGATGTTGTTCATTAGCAATTAGAAGGTAAATTTTCTTCCCTATCACTCTGTAGCTGTGAGGGACGGTTGGAGAGAAGCCCCAGGCGCTCTCTCCGTTTCCCAGGCAGGTAGGTGATGTACGGAGGGGAACCGTTGCGGTGGCAGCTATAGCCTCTCGCAGGGAGCAGCTGCAGGGGTGTCCCTGGGGGGCCGTGGGATGGGGGGGTGCAGGCTCTGCAGCCTCCATCCCCGGGGCTGCTTCTCCATGGAGTCGTCGGTGTTGAGATGCGGAGGGAGGCCTGAGTACCGCATCCATCTGCCACGAGGGGTGGGTAAATCGCTAGTGTAATTTTTAAGTGGTTTACCTAGAGATTCATTGCAGATGCTGGAAAAGAGTTGGGTGGGTGAAGGGGTTTTGCACAAGCGTGTGGAGGAGCAGGGCAGGAGGAAACCTTGCCAGCAGTAGGAGGAATTCTGAAAAATAAAAACATAAGCTGTATGCACATCGGAGGTACTCCCCATAAGCTGTTTGTAAACCAAATGATCATTGCGGAGAGCTTTGCTTCTGGTTTGCTTACAGGATTCGGCTGAAATGTCTGTAAGACTGATACCTAATGAATTGCATTATACTTCACTCAGCTGGTGATTGATAGTTAAATCTAATAACAGCATCAGTCTCATCAGCAGACACATTTCAATTTCAATTTGTTGAATGCACTCTGACCGTGGACAAAGAGTGGGTGTAATAGGGACCTATCTTTGAAACTAATAGAAACTGATATATAGAAAATGGAATGTTTTCTCTGCCTGTGTTGTCTGCCCGCTTTCCTAATTTGGTTCCACTTACAAGGGTTACTTAAGATGCTAACACTTCACCAGGGGTTTCCCAGATAATGAAAACAACTTTGTTAGGGACTGCAGGACAGGGAAAGAGTCAATAAGTTGCATTTGTTTGACACAATTTTGAGTCCCCCGTGGGAGCGCTTGAAATCTCTGCAATCCAGAGGGAGGGTGACCGTGCCTTTCGGGAGCCTTTTTCTTCCCTGCAGCTTTCCATCTCGTGTATAACCTCCTGCCCAGGCATAACACAGATTCCAGCGGAAAGTGAAGGCAAACTGCTCTGGGGTCAGTTAAAGTACCTGGGTGGTGTTCGCTGCTGAATTGGGGCAGCCGTTCATCGTCTGGCCTTTGTGCGCTGCTGTTTCTGTCTTAGCAGGGCAGTTAGGGGCAATGCCGTGGCAAGCATGGCTGTCCCACTGTGTTTTCTTGGTGGGTGGTGCATGCACATCGCTGCTGGTTGTCAGAGGTCATTTTTTTAGGATGTTGTTCAACAATCAGGAGAGCATGTGCCCTGCTTCGGTGCCCCGCCGCAGCCAACCCTTGTGCTGGAGTTCTCCATCCTCTGAACTGGCAGTGCAAATGGCGGGGGGGGGGGATCCCTGGCCGTGTCCCCCTTGCAGCCCTTTCTGCTGGGGTGTGCCCATGGCGTACCTGCTCTGGAAGACCTGAGGGGCTGCGTCCCCCCAGGAGCAGCATGTCCGCAGGGCTCTGCTGCTCCTGGGCCAGAGCCAGGTCTCAGCAAGCGCCCACACGGTGCTTGGTGACGTCTCTGGTACCGAGCTGTGCCAACCGGTGAAGGGGGGCAGCTCTCCTGCGGGGCAGAAGGGTCTGCGGGACAGCAGGTCCCTTACTGCAACTTCCCTCATTGCGTTTCCTGTAGAACTGAAAATCTTCATGATACAAATATTTTTGGTGATTTTCATGCTTTGCATTTCATAGAATCACTTAGGTTGGAAAAGACCTTCAAGATCATAGAGTCCAACCATCAACCATGCCCACTAAACCATGTCCTGAAGTACCCCATCTACTTGCTTTTTGAATACCTCCAGGGATGGTGACTCAACCACTTACCTGGGCAGCCTATTTCAATGTCTGACAAACCTCTCTGTAAAAAAATTTTTCGTAATACCTAACCTAAATCTCCCTTGCCTCAACTTGAGGCCATTTCCTCTCGACCTTTGAAAACCTATAGGTCATTTTGACCTATGAAAACATGTTTACAGCAAAGATTGGGCAAACACCCTGAAAATAAACAATGGCAAGTACAGGGCTGATAGTGCTAGCACAAAAATCAACATATGCAAAGTGAAATAATGCTAAAGAATTTGATTTCTTTAGGGAGTTTGGTGCTTATGAAAGCTGGCGAGCTGACAGCCCAGGGAGCCGAAATCTTCCGGCCACTGCAAGAGACGAGCATGCATGATGACATTGCAACCATCCTCCACCTCGCCTGCTGCATGGAACACATTTGACCCTGCTGGCAAAGCGTAACAGAGGATGGTTAATTCTCCTGCAGTTGCACTTCCAGCCATTTCCTTCTCTGCATAAGCAGTAAGGGGAGCTTGCAGGAGCTAGTCTGCTAGGACCCAGCCTGGGACAATCATTCAACTTCACTTCACATAGGTCTCTGGGTGGAAATAGCTTCCAGTCAGTAGCACCGACCTGGGGACAATATAAACCTGCAATCTAGATGGGAAATCCTTCATAGCCAATTAGCAGTCCCTTGAGCTATCAAGTACCCTTCAGCCTCCTTTATACCTGCCCGCAGAGCTCAGGGGCCTTGTGAGGAGGTCCCCTCCGTCCCCTCCTGCTCTTTACAGGAGACCCCTTGTCTGCAGCCCCCTCCCCGGGACGAAGCCGTGCAGAGCCAGTGCCCCAGGGTGGCCGTGCCATCGGGGCTGGTGGTGATACCGGCTCTCCTCCACACGTGGTGACTGCCCTCCGGCGTGGCATCTCCGTGCACATCCGCAGCAGAGGCGTCCTACGGTCTTAGCTTCAGCTGTGGGGAAATGGCACGGGCTTGCGGAAAGTCAACGCGGAGCTAAAATTAGGAGTGGTGTCTTGCTCACGCCCAGTGCAATCCTTATTCCCTGAGACCGTGCATTCTTGAAGGGTGATTAATGCGATGTTTGGGAGAGGACATTAAGTGAGACATCCTATTTACAAAAAGCTTCCTCGTGGAGTATTCGAGAGAACAGGGATCTGGAGAGAGCATAGTGTGTGTTGTTGGTAATGTAAAGGGACACCGTTATTTGTATTGCATCGCTGAACTCCATTAAGTCTTTTATTCACCTTGTTCTCAGGACAAATGCTGTTTCATGTGGAGCCATCTACCAATCAGCACCCATCAGCAGATCGCTATTTCATTTTTTATGCCTGAAAGGAAGCAGGCTGCTGCTGAATCCTAAGGATATGCTGCTTACAGTGCCACTGACTCGGGGTGGACCGGCTTCTCAGCAAGCAGCAGCGCCCCAGTTTGCACCGGTGGTGAGGCTGTTCCTCGCTGGTGATCCCAGGCTCTGCCAGCAGAATCCCACCTGGGCTGGTGAGGACAGGTACGCCCAGAGACCGGTCCGTTGGCAGGAGTTAATCCTCATTATGCCACGACCTCTTTCCGCTGCCGGTTCTCGGTTCTCGCTGGAGCTTTCCCGGCACGTCCCCTCGCCCGCTCGCCATCAGAGCTGGTCGCAGGCGAGGGGGTCCCTGCGGACGGACACCGGCCTCTCCCGGAGCCCCGGCTGCCCCACCGCTCGCCATCCCACGCATTCTGGCTGCAGAGCCATCGCTGGTGGCAGGTCTGGGGGCCGGCTGGCACGCGTCCCCCCTCGGGTCTCGGATCCCTCGGCAGAGCTCTGAGAGCAGCTCGCTTCCCTCTTTCTCTGCATTGAGATTAATGTTTAAACAGCACTTGTCCTATAAATCTCTCTGGGAGGCTTTCCTCAGAACAAATAGTTAGCAGGAGAACAAGGCATCCATTTGAAAATGACAGGTTTCCAATCTATTTATTAAGCAGGTACCCGCTCTCTCTTGAAATGTCAGATTGACTCTTCATCTTCCACTGGATGCAGTTACAAGTGCATTATGGCAGAATGTGCTCCCGCCTATATTTATTTACAAGGAGAAAGAGTCATTGAGATTAATTGCACCATTGAATATGCAATGTGGTAAACAGTTATTTGGAAATGATTGTTTGTGTTTAATTATGACATACAGGATTAGTTTAACAGTCATAAATTTTTCATTGGATTGTAAATGCAAATGCAAGCATTGAAATATATCAGTGAAATACATAAATCAGAGTGTCCCTTTACCATAGCCTCCTATAGTGTAAGGCTCTTGATCCTTGGGAGCTTGCAGACCCAGCGTGCCGTTACCAGCGGGTTTCTCCCCTTTCTCAGTACGGCATGGGAAGAGCTGTCAGTAAAAAAGTAGCTTGAGAATGTCTTAGAAACCAGAAATTACTTGTTTCTGCTTGTTTTGTTCTCTGTGAAAAAGTTCTTAACGCAGAGCAGTGGCTTTAATGAGCAGCAAGGGATTAACTCCCTGTTACGCTTGGGGCACAGTCAGGGAGGAGAAGGGACCAGGGGCTTAACCTCGGTTCCCAGCAAAATAGGAAAACTTTCTGTTTTCGTGAAAGTGACTTGTCAAGCAGTTTAGCTGGTCTTACCAGCAGTTGTTCGGTATTAGATGATTTTTCCCACCTTTTCTCTCTTTTTTTCATTCTTTTCTTATCTCTTTCTTCTACTTCTTTCCTCATCCCTCCTTCCCCCAGCACATGCACATGGATACATGTTGTTGCTCTTGGCAATAAAAGAAAATGAAAAATAGATGTGTAGGGGAAAAAGAAGTTTAATAGCAAGAAAATATGTGCCAGAAAAATTATTTTTTTTTAAAAAAAGGAGGGTGGTAATAAAGAGGAAACTTAATTGAAATGGAAGATCTCCCTGGGAAAAGGAAAAAATGTTGGGGGGAGGCAGAGGTAGAACATTGTTTTCATCTGGTCTACTCATTTGAGGGAGGAAGCAGTATTTCCCAGCTGTTTAAAAACTAGCATGATAATGAAAGATGAGTATTTTTCTGCCTCTGTATTTCTGAAGCTAATCTCTCATGGGACAAAATATATCGCTTAGTGAATTTCATAATGTTTAATTTTGTATTAGGCAAAGAACAAACTGTTTCCGTGTTGTACAATCACACACTCAGGCTTCTTACATGCTTAAAGGCAAGCGCTTGTTTTCTGAGCAATCACCTATGCCACCAAGCGATAACATTTTTTTCTTCTCGCCACCTGCAAAGCTGGAAAGAGTGTTCCATTTCTGATGAAAATCTTAATTGCAAAATGCCTTTTTGACCAACAAGACACAGAAGAGATTTTGAACAAAAAAGGAGAATATTCTTTTTAACTGGTCCTCTTGGAAGGTCTCCTGTTGGTGTAGGTTTATTTCATATATTGCAAAAATATATACAAGGAAAAAAAAGAAACGTGGCACAAGCCAATTCCATATTCAGTTCACCATGAATACACATCTTAGTCAGAAAGCGATGTTTGCCAGTCGGCAAAAGGCAGTCTTTGTAACCGGATCCAAACTGTTTACTTGCACGGTTTCGACAAACAACGTCCCATTAGATTTCTGTTACTGGCTCTGTTTCAGCAAAAGCGCTTGGAGTTGGGTTTAATTAGAAGCTGATCACTGCTGTTAAAAGGCTTTCGGCAATCTTGGGAAATGTTGTACGTTGTTCTGTTTTTTCCCTTTGATAATTAACTAGCCCGAGTCCTGTAATTTTATATATAATTATTCTTATTTGCCACGTGCGCTAGAAGAATTCAGAAGCACTGGCTGTAAAGTACTTTTCCTGCTGCAGCTCGGAGCAGACATCAGCCCCAGTGACTGCTGTGCCTGGACATGAGAGACCTGAAGAGGGCAGGCACAGGCCTGTGTACGAAGGAAGAGCAGGTACTAGAGCTTAGCCACACAGAAAATAAAATTCACACCTTCCAAGCTCTGGTCTCTGCTCTGGCCCGTTGCTGCGGACGGGCTCAGGAGCCGATGCTCCGTCCCCCAGCCACTGCTGCAGCAGAGATGTGGAGCCCTGCAGCCATGTGCCTCCTGCCCTGCGAAGTCCGACTGAACAATCCTCTCCCAGCTGAAATCGACAGCAAAAAGACCCTCAGCTTCAGGAACATAGGATTTCACACCGTTTTGGCACAACGTTAGCTAAGCTCCCTTCCAAATGGCAGCGCTGACATCCCCAAAACGAGCTCTGAGGCGGTGCCATACTGACGGGTGAGCGCGGGCAGATGGCATAACCAGCTTCCCATCGTTGATCCCCTCAGGGGCACTGGGCAGACTCATGTGCCCGCTTTATCTCTCCTCTATTGTTCTCAACTTCTTCAGAGGTCAGCAGGAGATGTTCAAAATCAGAAATTGATATTACAGTTTATTAACGCTGTAGCTCAAAGAAGTGCCTTTATATAAGCCTTTACACAAAATAAAGACAATCCTTCCTCAAAAAGCCTGTATAATCTAAACAGACAAGACAGACAAAGCATGGGAGAAAATACCGAATTATCTTTTCAAAGTTGTATTATTTTAGACCTGAGATATTACTATGATTAGTACAAGGTTAAAAAAAAGAGTAGCCTTTCTTCAAAAATAGAAAGGCTATTAAAATAACTGTTTTCAAGGATATACTCAGGAAACCGTGCAAAAGAAATATTGTCCAGCTGTGTGAAGATCACTGGGTAAGTATGTATTGAAAATAAATTATCATTTGACAACCCTTTAGTTAAAGGAATTTTCCAAATGCTTCAGGAACAAAAGATTTCGATGAATCCTGATTATTGTGAACAACCTATTATGTACAACAACAAATGCAGCGTACAGTTAAGCCAGGTTTTTATTGTTTAGTTTCCAAGATCTCTATTGATGTGACTTGGATTGCAATATAAACAGCAGTGATTGCAATCATTTGTTGCTACCATAGCAACAGACAAAATTAAAAGGGCAACTACAAAGCTGAAGTAGCATAGTAGTTGTAGCTTCTAATTGCATGACAGTAAAATGATGCGTACAGGGTGGCAGCAGTACTTGCAGATATCCATGAAGCAGGCTTGGGTGCAGAGATCAAAGTCGTTTAAATCAGGTTCTGAAATCAAGGACCAGCATCAGCTCTTGTGTTTCTACCAGTTTTCTCTCTGTGTGCCTCTCTCTGTCTCTACAGTTTTAAATATCTGGGGAATGGAGGTAGACTTAAAAACAAGACTTAAAGTAATCTTATGAAGATTTAGGCCATTTCTCCATCCTCCAGGTTTCAAATTTGGAACTCAGTCATGACTATTATTCAACAGTTCCATTCTGGATTTTAGAAAGTGACAGAGAACAGATTTCCCCCAAAAAAAAACAAAATGGAAAAATTATGCTGTCACAGCCTAATTTTGCAGCATAAGATGCAAATACACTCAAATAAAACCCACTGCCAGAGTTTTCATCAAAAAGCACAAGAACCTAGTTCCTGTAAAATGATCTGAGTAGGGTCATATTTTAAGTATGCTTTTATCCTGTTTTCTGGCTTTGGCATAAAAGAGATGAGCTGAAAGCCTGCACCTGCCAGGTTCTCCAGCTGACCTCAGAAAATGCACGCGAGATTAGCATCTCTCAGCTCCAGGTCTCAACAAGAGGTAGGAAAAAAAAAATGTCCCTCTTCCCACCTTTTCTCTGCTTTATGTATTTGGATAACCTTTTCAGAGCATCGCTTTCCTTCTGTGTTGACACACTCCTAACATGATGGGACCATCAGCACAGCTGGGGAGAAGGCATAATACCCAGACAAATAATAAAAAGAAACAAAAATTCACCATCTTCAATCAGGTTTCCAGTAGAACAGAGACGTGTGCTTCAAGGAGCCAGTTACACCATTTATGCACGCAGAGAAAACATTGGTAAGAAGTAAAAGGGGGGAAGCAGGTAGTGCATTGAGAATATTTCACTGAAGTGTTCAATAAGCTAACTCAGGAGCCTCTTTGAAAATTGGGTCTTGGAAACACAGGCTAAAGGCGGAGCTTAGATCTTTAGGCATGCCTGTAATCAGGCATCAAAACCATTTTAACATTTCCAGTACTAGATAGAGCAGAAAATGTGTATTAGCAGTACATACAAAGATATTTAATGCTACATTATTGACCTGTGGTGGGTGTCAAGCTATGGAAATTCAAACGCATTCTCTGTGCTATAAAGGGCAACTATAAAGTGAACTTTTAAACTTCAGTTAATCTAATGGCAATTCCCCTTATCAGCTGTCTGCTGGAGAAGAAATGAGGGCCAAAGGCTGAGTTGGCTCTTCGAATGGATCATCTGTTTTTTGCAGAAGGACAAGGCACTTGACCACGTTAAGTGCCAGAAAGCTGAATTTGAGTCCATAATTAATTGTCACACTTGTCCAGCTCTCAAGAACCGGCCAGGGGACCTTCAGATTTGTGACTTCATCACCTTAAAGAAAACCTGACCTGTGAACACACTTTAGTAAAACTTAGTAGGTAAATTCTCAGCTGATATGGGTAGATACACCTTTATCTCAAACACTTAAAAAGCAATTTTAAGTGGTCACAAAAAAGTTCTGATTTTCCTGCACACCAAAATGGTGTGTTGCTTTAATCCAGGGGACAGAAACTGTCAAAGAAGTGTCAGCAGCCCCATGACCAGTGTGGCCGCACTCCTACCACTGACAGGGACTGACCCACAGAGTGCAGACCCTTCCTCCACAAAAGCATGGCACAGGTGGACCTCGGGGCTTTTGCCTGCTAATGCAGCTGTGCGTGGCCCCGGAGTACCATTTCAGGAGACGGTGGGGCAGGTTCCACTGTGGTCAGCCTCAAATTCTGATCTGAACGAGCAAATAATGTTTTCTGAAATAAAACTACAGCACCTCTAACTTAAGCCCTTTTCTTTTCATTAGCCCTTCGCTACAATGACAATGGGAGGAAAATAATACTGCCTAAACGTACCCCAGCCATGAGTGACAGCAGACACGGTAATGTGCATAATTACAATATTCATAAGTAAATTTTCATTATAATTAACAAAGACAACTGTCTTCTTTTGTTCTGATTACCTAAAGATATGTTAAAAGTGGGTTTGCATAATTAATTACCAAATGTAAGGTTCCTTACAAATCCTTAGGGTTATTTCAGGGAGCTTGTTCAAGGAAGTCATCTTCATAATAACCATTATGTGTCACTTCTGAGCTTATAAATTAATTATGGTGACGTAAAGAGAAACATAGCTTGAGCATCAAGCGGAAGATAAAGCCCAGGAATTATTATTAGCGATGAAAAAGCAAACTTACAGAACGGTGAGAAGCCTCTTTGCCAATTTAGAAGACTTCTGCAAGGCCACATGGCGGTCGGCCCCAGGAGCCGGAGGCAGCTCGGGCAGCATTTGGCCACGCTGCAGAAGGAGCGCGTTTGGACCAAAGCCTTTTTGCACAGTCCTTGGTGCAAGCTAAACAGCACGTGTACCCAGCCTGACCCCCCTGCACTCAGGGGTCCATCACCTGTGTCCAAGCGATGGGCAGCCCATTGCTGCCCACGGAACCGCACGCTGACCAGTCCAGACTGTCTCTGGTCAGATCCAGTGCCACACGGGAATAGCTCTTCCAAAATACATCCTCAGATCTTAGTCACCTCTCACTCAAACTGAGCCCCATAGGAGTCCCAGCACCCCCCAAGAGCCGAGCAGCACCTCAGTGCCTTTGCTCAGACTGTCCAAATCACACAAACATAAGTGTCCCATCCATGGGCCGGAGGCAGTGGAAAAGCAGGCAGATAGAATCCCCACCTCCCCTGAAGGAGGTTTGACTGAAAAGACCTGCAGAAACATCTTTGCTGAAAGCAGAGACAAAGCCTGCAGCCCAGGAGAACCAGGCTGTTTTCAACTTTGTCACTGAGCAAGTGACTTTTTTTCCAAGGCTTTGTTTCTCCTTCCGACCTCCCTCTGCCCTTCTTTGTTAGTTTTGGGTATCGTTTATTTTTATAAGTTAATAAAACATAAATAAAAAGCATATATAGAAAGACTTTTTAAAAAGAATAAAAATATTAAATACAAACCAGACCAACTGACCTTTATGGACAAATATGCAAAGTTTACAAAATAAAATTCATTAATAACACTAGAATAAAATCTGTCATTTCTAGGAACTTACACAAAGGGTTTTTGTTAAATCTAATCTGCACATAGCTCTATATGAATACAACACATCATCTGTCCTTTCTTTCCTGGGGAAATGATAATTCTGCAACAAATGATGACTTTGAACTTCTGGACAAAGCTCTGGGACTTTTTCCATCTCTCCAGACTCTCAGATGTTTTATAAATGTTGATGCCTCAATAGCTTCCTCTATTACAAGGCTTCCATAGTGTCTCCTAGGTTAGGACTCATTTACTTCTCCCTGACTGGGATACTCATAATCCACAGCCCAAGTTGAGCAGACATTGCTCTGCAGATCACCACAGCATGTTAAGAAATTATGTGCAATCCAGTGACGTGAAGCTAATTTTAAATCAAATAGATTATTTCAGAGAGACACAGTGACAAGATTCATCTAAGGCAAAACAGAAATAGTGAAAAGAAACTTCACACCCAACTAATTAGGAAGTGCTAGCATTTTATACCTCTATTACAACTGGACGCGGGGAGGGCTGTGAAATCATCCCCACCAATAGCGTGAGAGGACAAAGTAGTTATCCTTACATTTTAAAGGATAATTAATGGAAGAGAAGCAGAAGAGATGGCCTCTTCCATCTACCTTATTCCTGCATAGGCTCCTTCACAAAACAGAGGAGGAGATTTTGTCTTTTCCCCCCACACTGAGTCAAAACGTAAACTACAAATGTAAATAAATTCATTGGAACTAAATGCAACTGCAATAGTAAAAGCTAATAAACCAGCGAGCTATCCTATCCATCTCACTTCCAGCTAGGGCAGCTTGATACCGAAAGATGATAAACAGGTGCTCTAAAAAGTGGCCACAGAGCAGCAAGAACTCATCGGACAAAAGGAAGTAAATATCCATGCACACGTTCGCTGTTCATCCCTGTGTTTGGGGTGACTCCCTGCATCCTCCTCCATCCATTTTAAAACAGCGGAGCACTGCTGGCATACAGCTGTGTTCCCTTCCCAAGTGGGGTCCCTGCCAGCAGCAAGGAGGAGCAAGCCCGCGGGGGTCACTGCCCTGCAGAGGCAGCTCGACCGCCACGCAGACACCATGGCGGCTTCTGAAAATTCAACCAGCAATGGGACAAGAGTCCCATTTTTTATCTGGAAGTAGTCTATAATAAACACTTTAAACTCCTACTGTAGACAATCATCCTTTGGTAAAGTTTATTTAATACAGGGTTCTACTTATCACAGTTTACACTATTTCTTTGACTTTTTAAATAAAACTTTAAAGAAAAATATATCAAGAGGATCCAATTACACATCTTATAATAAAACAGGCATGCATAAAGGTATGTCAGAAAAGCAACATAAAGCAGATTTATTCCAACGTTTTAAAAGTTCAAGCTCTCAGTAGGGAAATATAGTGAAAGCTCAGGCTTTTGAAGAATTAAATCTATTTCCAGTGTTTCCACCAGCTATGTTATATGTGCTTTAATAATGTCCACAATACTGAAGCACAAAATCTCCATGAAGGATGAGCAACTTTATATTGTTCATTTCATTTTAATGTCCCTATGAAATTATTTGCATACTTCCATATATTTTTCTATTTGTTAATGCCATAAAAATAAATGTTTAAATAAAAATATATTTGCCATTCATCAATTTTTAGTGCAGTTTATTGCTTCTCCAACTAAATATTCAATATGGGATTCATTTTTATGTGTTATGATGTGTGTTTACATTTATCTGCTTGGTATTGCGAGAAAAAAGTGTGTAGGCAACTCAGTTTAAAATCCTGTTTTGTCACTGTTGTGGTCTAACCCCAGCCGGCACCTAAGCCCCACGCAGCTGCTTGCTCACTGCCCCCTTGGTGGGATGGGGGAGAGAATCAGAAAAGTGAGAAAACTCATGGGTTAAGATAAAGACAGGTTAATAGGTAAAGCAAAAGCTGCGTATGCAAGCAAAGCAAACCAAGGAATTTATTCACCGCTTCCTACAGGCAGGCAGGTGTTCGGCCATCTCCAGGGAAGCAGGGCTCCATCAGTGTAATGGTGGGTGATGTGGGAAGACAAACGCTATCACTCGGAAACATCCCCTCCTTTCCTTCTTCTTCCCCAGCTCTACATGCCGAGCATGACTTATTTATGGTCTGGAATATCCCTCGGGTCAGTGGGGTCAGCTGTCCCGGCTGTGTCCCCTCCCAGCTCCTTGTGCCCCCCCAGCCTGCTCAATGGTGGGGTAAGAGGCAGAAAAGGCCTCGGCTCTGTGCAAGCACTGCTCAGCAGTAACAAAAACATCCCTGTGTTATCAACACCATTTCCAGCACAAAATCCAAAACACAGCCCCATACTGGCTACGGTGAAGAAAACGAACGCTACACCAGCCAAAACCAGCACAGTCACATTTCATTGCCCTCTCCAGACTGGAAATACATGCCCACAGTTTTTGATATCTCAGAAAATACGCTTATATATTTTTGCTGTGCATCCATGACTGAGAAAGTCATTTAAAGGTCTAATTGGTATTTAAAATAAAGTGTCTTCTGCAACAGATTTTGGAAAAATATTCTACACACCTTTCCTCAATGAAGTTTGGGAAAATACTTCTGCTTAAAGGGAATGATTTTTGCTCTTTGATTTACAGCTACCCTGTCTGAAAAACTTGAGATTAAACAATCCTCTCAGTGTTATGTTGTTGCTGTCTTAGTGAACCAGTTTGAACAACTTGCTTTCTTTGATGCATAAAGTAGCACAGAAAAGTAGTATATAAAAACCCCTTCTGAGGATTCCAGCTAAGAACAGACCCAGCATCATCCACAGACACGTGCTCTCGGCCAGCTGAACACTCCTCCTCACGTGGAGCAGCTGAACATTTCACCAAAACATGGAAGAGCAGATAGATCCATGCCAGCTTTTGCCAGTGTGGGTGCCCGAGGGGGAATGGCTCCCACTGCCCATCCCTGCCAGCCTCGCAGTCTCAGGCTCCACCAGCGTGAAACCAGCTCCCTGCCCTCCTGCCTCGCACAAAGCGAGGCAGTTCAGCCTGAACTCACGGAACTCGGCAGGCACTAAAATATGGATATCACTGGTATCATCAGCAAACCCACCCCATTTCTGCCCTGCAGGGGATACAAGCTGTGGATAGAAGTCCATCACCACTGTTCAGAAAGTCTCGCTGTAAACAGCATCTCTCCTAGTCACAGAAAGCTTTTAACGCGCCCTACAAATAAAACATCTTGGCCTCTGAAAAACACTGCCATCACTCACCAGAGCTTGGACTTTCACACTGGTATCTGAGGATGGCACACCAATGCAGACACCATTCATCTGGTTACTGCTCATGCTGTGAAACACATTAAAACCATCTCTTCACTGAGTCTTGAGGATTTCAAAGAACTGGAGGGCAAAGGTGGAAAAAAATTTCACAGCTTTTGAAGCGACCACTTAAAGTCTAGTCCTCCACCTGCAAGGTTTCTGTACAACAGGTTTTCTTCCTCAGGACTAGAGATCAGTGTTTTACAGAGCACTACCAAGTCTTCCCCACTGATTTTCTTTAATTTTCATTACCCACCCCCTCCAACCAAAACAAGGCTTCCTGCACAAAACCAAGGCACATCATAAGAATGTGCTAATGTCATGAGTAATTTCAGGGATAAACGTTTATTATGATTCCTCCTGGCCCACATTTTAGAGCTTTTTTTTTTTTAACCATTCTGTGATGTTTTTCTAAGTAGCACTGGGAAAATCATGGCCTACCCTTTACTTAAAAAACAGCTTTTCAACCAACTTAACAGGTCACAAAAAGGCATAATAGGCTCTCCATTCAAAAATGACAGCAGAGGAAAACCTATGCAGCACACAGTTTGAATTCATACAAATGTTGAAAACCTTTTCTGTAACAGCTTTTATGAGCAAATCCCAATCAGGTCTACATGTATTTTTCTTCATGCCTCCAAAAGAGCACAGCTCAGTGTTATAAACCAAAGGACGCTTTACAAGCACAGAAAACGCATGTTCTCAGTGCCTGGTGTCAGCACCCAATGACAGAAGCTGCCTTCCCAAATTAGAAGAATGTACTTGCAAGTTGGCCCAGCTGGAAAACTGAATTTTCACCTAAACAGACATTGTGCAGAGAGACCTGTTTTTCATGGCAATTTTCTATTACTCACTAAAATAATTCTCGAACTGGCAAAACCAGCTTTATTGTCAACTAAAAAAAACTCCCAATCTTTTTTTTATGTGTTGGCTGGAAAGTCAAGCTTTTTGCACAAAAATACAACTTTCAGTTGAGCTTTAGCCTCTAATCTGAGTAAGGGGGTATCCTTCCAAGCTCACCTTGAAGAGCCTGGTAATTAGAGGGAAAGAAAAAGACCACTAAGATTCTCCAAGCTAATGATAGTTATTAAATATAACAAGTCTGCTTGCATCAGAGGAGAAACGCGATGGGCGTTCATGCAGTCCGTGCAGTTCGTACTGCCAAGGAGCAGCACAGGATGATCTGGGTGCTCTGCACGCTCACCGCTCCCCCTGCGCCCTGCGCACGCTGGCACGCTCAGTGCCAACCGCTGCCGCCATCACAAGCCGCAGCCAGCTCCGAAACCCGGCTTGCTGCCTCTCCCCCAGCGCCCTTGAGGCCGGGCCGAAGTCAGCCCCCAGAAGCCACGGGGCAGGGTGGTGGGCAGGGACACAGCACCCACTGGGGAGCATCCGCGGGGTCTCGGTACTCGGGGCACTCTGCTCCGGTGGCCCCACCAGAGAGCAAGGCCATCCCGGGTGATTAATAAACAGGCGCTGCATTATCCAGAGACCCTGTTTTGTAAAGCTTTTTAAAAAAGAAAGAACAAAAGAAAGAAAAGAGTTTATTTCGGTGTTGCTTCGAGACAATCTCTACGCAGCTGCAACTACCTTTGCAGAACAGCCCAAGAGGAGAAATAGCTCAGGACTGATCTGTGAACCAGCCACTCTCACTAACCATTGCAAATTACTTTCAAAAGAGCAATTTTTGCTCCTCACCTTCACCTCTACTCAATGTTTCCTCTGACACCCATACCAGCTCTTCACATTTGCAAGTCATTATAAAAAGTATATTCCCTATTCCTGAAAAGCATCTTTAATATGTTGATAGTGCTTGGCACCAGGCTCCAAGCTCTGCACAACGGGCAAGTTACTTCTGTGGAAAATTCCCTATGGGGTAGCGTAATCTGACCTACTGCAACGACAACTTTCAAGAAGTTCAAGCCTTAGGGATAAGTAACTTCTAGCTGTTAAAGGCAGAACAAACACTAAGAATCAAGAAGAGATGTGAAATTTTTATCACATTTAGTAGAAAAAGTTATTTTGGGGACAGCAAATGGACTACTAGAAATAAATCCATTCACCACCTTTCTCCTCTGAGGAGATGTCTAGAGGTACTAGAGGGAACTGTGCCCCAGCCAAAATTTGATACAGCAGTTTATGATGTTATAAGCCCATCCTCCCCCTCTGTGATCTCTGAATATAACACAAAACATAAAATCTCATTTCCTCACACTGTCTCCAGTCATGGGAAACCAGATTTTGATATCTTGTGCAGGCCTGTGGGACTAGCAGCATCCCTTTCACAGAAAGAAAAAGAAGTGACACTTTTCTGTTGAAAGATAGAGAAGAGGAGGAAGATCCCCACACAGTACCTGCTGGTGCAAATCTTGTCATTGCTTGTGTGTCATGCCATCGCCTCAGACACGTGGCTCATTGGGATTTTACGCAGTTGCAGGATACTGATTTCCACAGCCCACGGATTAATTTCCTTCCATTCTGCTGACTCTGAAAGGTTTGCCATGGCTGCAGGGAGATCCCTACCTACCTACCTTAGTCCACTCATTTTTATGGCAGTGCAAGGTGAATCAAGTTGCTCACGCTAACAGCAGCACCCAGCCTGTCTCTCGGCCACCTCTATTTCCCCCTGCCCTCCCCCATCATGACTTGCTAGTGGGCTTGATTGAATTGATGCAAATTGCAGTACTTTACTGCCATTGTTATAACATCATTTCAGCTCATTTCCTCACACATTTCCTGCTGTCACCACACCACTGTTCTGGACGAACAGCTTGGAGATGCCCAGAATTGCACCGAGGTTAAAAGGAGGTGCAACCGCAGGCACCAGCGGTCAAACTATCTGCTGCTGCCTACGGCTTCAGGGATCCTTCAACAAGCTGAATCTATGACTTTTCAGCTCACACTCCCATGGTAATAAATCTCTGATAGCACAGATCATAGAGAGAGAAGCTGGGACAGAGAGATAGTAGAGGTCATCTGGTCCCTACGACTGCTTTTCATTTTCCTGTACCACTCTAGTCTGAAAGCTTCCAGCCCGCTCTCCGCTGGCAACACCAGCACCCCTCTCCTGAGCAGAGGTCATCCCTGCTCACAGCAAGCACCTCCTCTCTCCAGCAATGCCAGAGGAGCCCATGCTGCTCTCTCATCCCTTTTATACATCCCCAGTTTCTGCAGGGAATACCCTGGCCAGAGCGGAGCCCAGCCAGGACCAGCCTCCCCAGCACACCTGCAAACACCTGCAAAACTGATTTAACCCTATGCCTGTCGGCAAACAGTGTTGGGCTGGCACCTCTTACACTACTTCCCTGACATTGGACTTTGTGAAATTCCACAACGAGAATGCTGTCATTTGTTTAACAGCACGCAGTTAAACCTCCACTGTCTCTGTATTTCAGGTTGGTCTTTATTAGTATATTAAAGCTTTCCTAATCATATGGATTCCATTTTTCAAAAATACTAGTACTAAAACACTAAGCAGCAGAATCTTTCCATGCCGTGTGGTCACCATCAGGTGCTGTCCCGTGTTGCATGAAAATCCCAGCCACAAAAATCACACCTGCACCGGCAGCCCCAGAAACCAAGTATGTGAGATATATAAAACCTGGTCCCCTAGGCTCTATCACTATCAGCCCCAGGGCAAAGTGGATATCAGAAGTAAAAGAGATACCTATGTTTCTAAATACTGTGGTAATGACAATCTTAACAATGAGAAAAATATAGGTAACATGAAGAGAGCTCAGAAATTGAGATAGGTGCTTGAAAGAGGCTCTTGTCTTAAATCCTATCTCAGGTAAAGGAAAACTGAAGATTGGTAAAAATAATCTTTTATATTAATTTGTGCACCTATATTTATATATTTTATACATGGGTGAGAGGATGTAGAATATGTGTTTTCAAGCATCTGTAAATATTACACACATGTAGACACACTCAGCCTACCTGTGGAGAACTTGCACAGTTTAAGGAGACAAGCATTTGAAAATGAGGCATATCTTAACTGCTGTTGCCCTTGCCTCCTGAACTCAGGTCTCTTGTGCATGCTTGCTATGGCATGTCTTTCATGACTTCCTGGTCTGTACACTGCAGCCATCTCCTCCATAGGCATCTGCAGCTCCAGGAGATTAATCTCACCATGGTCTACTGATTTGCAAATACCGATGAGTTTCTTTCCCCATTTTTCTCTAGATAACATGTGCACTGCAGCAGAATCAAACATACTGAAAAGCCTTTCAGGAGCTAGTTACACCCTCTGATTCAGACAAGATAGCCTGATTTTCTCTTTCTTTCCCCACAGATGTGAACACTTACACAGCAGGTACCACCACGGCACTGCTCGCACTCAGTTGCAGGATGGAGTCCCCGGACCCACTCGCTGGAGTAACCCAGCCAGCAATTACTGCCTTTGCAGGACCCAGGCACTATCATGATCGACCCAAGCTGCACTGAGGCTTGGTCTCAGGGTAACTTGGAGAAGGTGCTAAGCATATCTTTAGTCCGATCAGCCACTGAAGAATTCACCACAGACCTCTGGCTGCCTCTCTCACACTGGTGGGTACAAGTGCAACTTCCCAACAGCCAGTTTGAACATTTTTTCCAATAACTATCTCCATGGGCTTGCCATGCCTTCTCAATCATCAGTCACAATGGTTATCATTACAATTCACGGTGTAGAAATGAAATGCCGCCTTTTCACAAAGCCAAGAAAATGTTAGTGGATTTTTCTTTTGAAACCAAGCTGGTGGCCTGACCGACTGACATATTTATCAACCTGCTCCCTACCCGCGCTTTGTAAGGGGCCTGCATCAAACAGTTTGCATTAAATCCAAGGAGGAATCTGCCAGCAACGTGTCAAGAACGAAATGGCATGAAATGTAAGGATGCACAGCTATATATAAGGCTGCTATCCTTTTAACATGTTCTTCTGTCTTCCAGGGAACAAGATTGTTCTTGACAGCTCTTAATAAGAACTGATTTAAGTAGCTGCACCACTTCTGCACACATCCAGGCAAAGACAGCATCTAGGCCTGTGGACTGTGGGAAATGTGCCTTTCTGAAATCAAAGAAATACACAGCTTTGAAATTACTGGCAGTCACCCAATCCATTTACTTTTAACATTCAGCCTCCCCTACTGTTTACTTGCATTTTTACTGCATTTCTTTCTGAATTGCTGGGAAAAATGTTCATATACCATAGGAGATGACCAGTCCCAGTCATCTATCTAATAGCTTTTTTAGTTTTTGTGGGTTTTTCTAAATAATCAAAAAGTAGTTGGGCTCAAGTTTCTGCCAAGTTTTACCCTAACATGACTCAATTTCAGCAACACAGAAAGCCCTTCAACAGCAAATAAAGAGCTGTCAGTCATGAGGTACTATGCAAGTTACATAGTTGGGTATGGTTTGTAAAAAATATGCTGCTTATTTTTTCTTCAAACATGCTGATGGTATGGTGGCCTTGTGTTCACTCTTAACAGATGACTTTTACCCTTTGGATTATTGAAAATTCACATCCCATAGAAGACAGCAATAAGTACTGAGATCCCACATTGTCCTTTGCAACAGAACCACTGAGAAGCAGCAGTGGGCAAAACCAAAAATAGGTCATTCTCCCCATCAGCTCACTGCAGGGTATATTGTCAGTTTAATTTCTTCATTTTAGTTCCTTCTGCTTCCCATAACACTGCTTTCAAATCACAACACTATATAGGAGTAGGATATGCCAGCTGGCTTTGCAATTTTTTTAACACGCAAAAGTCCTGCCTTCAAGCGAGATTAACCTTCAAGCAAAACTAAGGTACACAGAGCACACAGTGCAGCGGAGGAGAAGCCACCAGCATACAGCACCTAGGAAATGGACAAGTACAAGGTGTGCTTCACTCTGGTATCTCATAGATTTGTATTAAAGTTTTCACTATGACAAAATATTGTTTAAAAAAAAAAAAATGTACGGAGAGGCACGTAGGTAAGCTTTTACCAGGGAAGGAGAGTCATACAGAAATGGATTGCCTCCTGTCACTGCTAAAGAATAAAAGTGTGTCTTAAGCTTCAGAGTAAAGCACTGAAATCCCAGTGTATTTGAAACATCAGCAGTGTTTCAGGACTATGATGATGCCATATTCGCTGAGTACCTGTCCTGGTGAGGCCAAGTTTCCTTTTCTTAGTCAGAGTTATACTTTTAATCTGATAATCATTTTCTGCTTGCTAAATACAACCTATCTATTTTATTTTTTTTAAGAAGAAGACAGTAACAAAACAAATCCTCATTACCAAGCAGAATGATTGCACACTTATTTTCATGGTTTCTCTAGTATCTTCCAGTTCTTTCTCCCAGGGCAAAATCTAGGCCAAGCTTTTACAAACTTTCCCTGTTGAACAGGGAAGAGCACATCGATTCTTTATTGCCATCTAGTGACCAAAGCTGTTTCCACTTTCACGCCGAACTGTACTGCAAATCTGGGGAATTTTGAAACCAACGAGAGCAAAAGAGAAAGGAAGCTTGCTTCTCACCCTGAACTTTGTGCTGCCCTGCCCATATATCCCTTATGGCCCCCCAGATTTGCAGGAAGTGTAGGCCACTGCTTTCATACAGTCCTTTGTCTCTGCAAATGAGCTGCCCCTTTACCCCCCCTCCAGAGGTCAGCAATTTAGAAAGAGGTCGTCCTGCAAAAACGAGTAGCCTTGTTTTGTCCCCAGGGAGCTCACAGAGCTTGGGAACAGGGGTCACCTTGCTGGCCAGGGCAAGCACAGCACCTCCAGCACCAGGGTAATAACACCCGATGTAGCTGTTAACGGCCATTGCCTCACCCTGGGCGAAGAAAGGAGCCCGGTTGTTTTCAGGTGTTTTCCAGATCCTTCAGAGAGATACTGTCACCTGGCTCACGTTTTCTAGGGGCTCACAAGCGGCTGCTTCTTGCCGAGGCAAACTCCGAGCAGCTAGCTCTCCCACCCGCACACAGGGCACCCACCCAGCCGTGCCCCAGGAAGACTTCAGCAGCGCTCCGGCCCTTGGACGCTCGGCGCGCTGCTCTCTTCAGCCAGAGGCTGTTGTCTTCGACCTAGCCGGGAGCCTGAAGTCGTTAATTACTGACTGCTGGCGGCGCCAAAGCCTGCGTAGCCCCGGAGCGACAGAGCCGCCGCCGCCAAGTGCTGCCGCGCAGCCCGGGCGCGGCGCGGACCGGACCGGCGGGGAGCAGCGCCCGGCTCTCCCGCTGCCCCCGGAGCGCGGGTCTCCGGCCAGGACGCGGTTCAGCGCACGCCAGTACCGCCAACCGCCACGCGATGACACTGCAGCACAGATTGCCGAGGTAAGCCCCGCTGTGCTTTTTGGAGGCGAGGAAATCCCACTTCTCTAAGAAGCTAGGCCTTCTCCCCACCGCCCCCGCCCCCCCCCCCCCAAAGGAAAAAAAAAAAAGGCAGGATTCTAAGGCTAAAGCTGGCCTTGTGCTCTAGCGTAAGTCTTGTGACACTTCTCAGGCACAGCCGCTTTGGCTCCTGTCCCGCAGGACCAGCCGTGAGCCCACGCTGTCAGGCTAACCCGTGACAGAGCGGGGCCTTGGGCTGCAGCTGCATGGTGACAAGCGGCTGGTGCAAGCGCCATCCCCTCACCTGCCTGTTCCTGCCCGTTTGTTGTCCTGTCCGGTAAACTGGGCCGTTTGTAGGTGCGAAGCATCTTCCTTTGCATTTGTGCAGCAAACCTTTCAAAGTTCGCTTTTCAAAAGGGATGAAAATGTTTTTTCTGTCTTTGTATAAATATTTAGATTGTGGAGCGTGAGCTGCCTGCCCAGTTTGGCTCCAAACTTGTTTTACTCATTTACTGTGGACTCTCTTCAGACCATGTTATGTTTGCCAGCTCTCTTCAAAGAGATTTGGAAGAAAGATTTCCTGGGAGGACTGACAAGTCCTGCTTTGCTGGAACCTGTACAGACCCCAAAATACACAACAGAGTGAGAGAGCTTATGCTTGTGTGGAAATCCATCAAGTCCCTTGCTGTGATGTGTATCAAAGAATAATAAGAATATTGAACAACGTGAAAGTCTAATGAGTGCAGCAAAAGAGAGGATAAATTTATGCATAGAGTGACATGGCTTTAACGGACATGCTTTCACAGCCCTTTCCTCTGCCCCCAAATACAGAAAACGCTCTTTCATAGCACCATGTTCAATGTTAGACCGGCTTACCACAAGTTTAGAACAATTTTTTAAAAGCTTAAAATAAACCGCAGCGAGAGCACTGTCTTAGATTGTGTTTGAAAATCCCTTCTTAAATGTGGTCAGAATATTCCTGCAAGCTTTCAAATGCGATTCACTAGCAAAACATCTGGGACAGACGGGGAGTGAAGTTATGCGCTCTTGGCCTTTGAGTAGCAGAGGTTCAGATTCAGATTAATGAGCATGTAGGAAAAGCTGTTGATTGTTGCTGCAAAGGCTAAGGGAGCCTCAGAAGTCGCTAACACTTGTCAGGCCACATGACCAGCTGCTGTCCCACTCACAGTGCTAGCCCAGTAGTTACGAGGCTGGAAGTATCTCCTCTTGGAACATCCATCGGTGCACTTCAGCTCAGTCCTGCCCAGAGCAGTATGCCTAAGATACACACAAATGAGCCTGGGCCCCTGCTGAATCACTGAGAGAATTTATGAACTCAGCCTGAATTTGCATCCCATGTGTGCTTGTGCGTAAGTGATGCAGGTATCAACAAGTCTGGATCTGAGAAGTAAGAAGTTACTCAAATTATAGGTCAGCATATGTACGTTCTTTCCAGCCATCAGCTTGTAAGATTGAACACTGCTAGAGGTGGATGAGAGGAAGATGGCACCTTGTAGTAAAACTGTTCTGTTTGTTATCATCCTTTAGTGTTTATTGATGTAAGATGCCAAGCAGCAAAGGCTGCTTCGCAAATGTTTACAGATATTTGCATAAAGCATCCACTCATTCTTCATGATTACCTTTTCCGCCATTGGGCTCTATGAGTTTCCATTTGTATATCAGAAGTTGAACACCTTCAGTTATCCATGGATGTGTCTGCAGTCTCTCGAGACTAAGCAGTTTGTGCTAGCCCTAAGTTCAGTGGCTCAGTGAAGTGAAGGAGAGCAGGATTTAATGCTTTTTAATTTCACTGGGCCATGCCCTGAAAAACACTGAGGTCTCAGCTCTCAGTAAGGGCAATGGGAATTGGTGGCCCTCAATATCACAAGGAATTCTGAATTCCTTATTTCCTTCTCTCCTCCACAACAAACATTTTAAAATAGGCTGCTATCCCTCCTGAAGCGGATGGAAAAAGTACCTTCCTAAGGCAAGCTTACACAGAAATATTTTAAATCACAACAGCTGTTGACCCCCCCATCACTTTTACAGTTTTCTGGTGAAACTTTTTAAATGCCTCTCTTGATAAGGAATAAAAATCTGACACACTCTTTGTTCTTGATCCAGAGTAGCAAGTCACTTTTATTTGTCAGTAAAGCTATTGCACTTTCAGTGCCTTTTGCTAAAGCTGAGCTGAAGCTTCAATGTGAAGATGTGCCTCTATTTCCAGATTTAATCATAAGTGCTGTAGAAAGAGTCTTCTGTAAAACAAACAAAGCCCAGTCATGAGTGTCTTTAAAGTTTCGGTTTAACAGCCTTCCTATGTCATCACTCAGTTGAACAATATAAAAAAACCACAATGCAAGTCAAATAATCCATGTAATTACCATGTACTTACTTTTATTTCAAGACTAGAGTTCTCTAATTCAAAACTAGACAAACCCCACATTTCTCACTTTGGTGCTTTCTCTCTTTAATTTACCAGGAGAGGAAAGTTTTACAGGGAGAAGTAATAACCTCATTTACTGAACCAAGTAGAAAAAGGACAGATTGAGAACAACTACTTTCGGTTTCACTTAATTAATTGGACTGAAAGGAAATGATACCATTTAGGAACTGAAAAGCAGAGGGGGATGTTAGCAAAGAAAGCAGTGTTAAGACTCACAGTCTGTCTGGGTGAGGAAGGACACTTACTACCTATGGATCAGTGCAAGATCAACTGGAGGTATTGTCTGGCATAATTATATCAATGCTTCTACTGAATATGCAATTTTACTATAGAGAAAAAATAATTTTACTTCTTTTCTTCTGAAACTATACTTTAAGTCTCCATTCAGTGTTGGAGCAGACAGACCTGGGACAGAACATCTGTTCTGTAAAATCTTTTGTGCTGATCTCTGCTTACAGTAGGGAAGGTACCGCACTGTTCATAGTAGCATTATTTGAGAAGCACAATACATGTTAGTCAGAGTCAAGAGAGTGAAAACATACTGGCTCTGAAACAATGCTTGCTTAATACAACCTCATGGGAACCCGCTGTGTCTTGAAATCTAAAGAGCTTTGTGATATTCTGAGTATTATCTTTTCTAGACACACTTCCTCTGCAAAATATCCTATTGTTCCTATCAATACAATATAGAATAAACTTGAATTATTAATTCTATTCTAAATTTCTGAAATTCTGCAGTACCTTTTTCTCCATGGCTTGATTTTTGTTTCATCCAAGCATTTTTCAAAGATGCCAAATGTAGACATTTGATCTAGAAAAATAAGTAACAGTCATATCAGAGGAGAATTTAACATTATATTCAGCATGCAATCATATTCAGTAGGGAGGCAACTGGGCCCCTTTGTTGGGGTGGAAAATTATCTAAAGCTCCATCCCTGATGCAGCTGAGATATAATAACCATACTATTTGCTTAGCAGGAACAATATCAGCCTTCAGCAAATAAAGACAATTGCTGAAGACTTTCCAGGATTTCAGCTTAAAATTAATGGCTTGAGTCATGGTTATTATTTTCCTAAAACTCAAGCAGACTATAGGCAATGGATCTTGTTTGTGTAGATGTGAGCATAAATAGTCAATGGAATTAACAAATTCCATGCTTTACAGAGAGAGTGTACCTATGGCCAGCATTTCAAGAAGCTATGGAATCCAGAAGTGGGCACCAGGACCCCAGGCAGTATTGAGATAAGTAGTGACTCTAGGTATGGCCCTTTGCATGTAGGAGGCCAAGTCCAGTGTGTCACTTCTCACCTCATGTTTCTGAAGGGTTGGAAGCGGCAGAAGAATGTTGCAATGGGCACAGGTCACCATCACATCAAAAGACTGGGTGTCTTTAAGAGCTTGAGGTGATGTGGAAAGTCCACCTCTTGTAGGAGAGGGAAAGCCAATCTTTTTGTTCTTTGGGGGTTTAACCAAGGTTTTGGAAGTCGATGGCTGGCCCCTTTCTTTCCCTTTGGGTCGGACATCTTTCCATGCCATTGCATTCTTGGAGCAGGAAGAGGGAGCCAGGGAAGAAGACAACTGTTGTGGATCACTGCTGAGTTTTGAAGTTGACTGGCCAGCAAGAACTTTTGTCATCTCATGGGCTGCACTGCATTTATTCTGTTAAAAGAGAGCATGCATAATGAGGTGAAGATTGGCATTACACCCAACTGTGTGGAACACTGTGATTTGTGACAGACATGAGTCATGGGGAGGGACAGTGGACACCACTTCACAGCGATGCTTCAGCTGAATACTTCGTATCATGAAACTATAGTTTGAAAAGCCAAGACACACTGCCCTTTCTTACCTAATATATAGCTTTTCAGAGAAATAACCTGGCTGGAAATTAAGCACAGACCATTCTCTTGTTCAGTTTCAGATGTGCTTACCAGATGTTGGGAGTACTGGTCATCTGGGAATGACTTATTGCACTTCCGACAAAGATTGCCACCAGTACCTTCAGAAGGAAAAAAAAATGGAGAGAAACACAGTACTGACACTAGTCATCTAGACAAGCTGCTTAGATCCACTTATGGTCACTGGTTCTAGAGAAACACAGAAAGCTGATTCCACTGGCCAAGAAGGAATTAGAGCTGTGACTACATTTTGCTTTTGGCACCACTCAAAACCAATCCACCATCCTTTCTCGCAAACCTCCGGAACTTTGAATTTTACTCCAGCCCCATGTTTTGTGGCACAAGATGCTTCATTCCGACCCTGGCCCAGCTAATTGTGTTGCTAGGGGGTTTTGCTCTCTATAATTCATTTTGCCAACCACTGCACCTAGTGATGCCAGTTCTTTCCTGGAATCATTGACAGGATTCATTAATTTTTTTGTCTTGACATACTCTGTCCAATACCTTAGGCCTAATAAGGCTCATCTCAACTTCAAGAAATCAAGGTATGCCTCACTGGCTTTATATATGAAGTAGGAGGAAATTTTAAATCGTATTTTCTCCTGTGCAACAAATAGAAAGAAGTAGTTCACTTATTTTCTGACAGAAGGAATTTCACTTCTAGGATATAAGGAGGGCATAAAAGAACATGGCCACTGAGCTACCAGTCAGTGGAACCACTCTGGCTTTACAATAACCAGCATAATAGAAAGCAACACTTGGCCCTTTCACTGTGATTGGTTAAACAACAATCCCCTCCCACCTGGATTACTAAGAATGGTAGAGAAGACAGGAGAATTTTCATTGAGATTTAACAGAGTTGACCCAGTCCATGACAACGAGGAATTTTGCTTACCAGTGGGAGAAATAAATGTTGCATTAGTGGATGCTTCACTGGTTTGAAATTTCACATCCTTATGATAGAACAGACCACTGTTCTGACAAATATCTTTGTGTTCATCCTGGTCTCTGTACATGATATACTTGTTACACTCCCAACACCACTCTGTTCGGCTGGCACAGGCATTCAGGTGTTCCTGCAGCTTGTTGAAGGGCATTTCAAGCTCACAGATCTTGCATTTCATTGCTCGTTTGTGGCATTCCTTGGTCTGCACGTGAATAGAGGAAATTATTGCAAATTTTCTATCAATACTAAAAGAGGGCACTGGGTGAGAGCAATGAGTGACTGTTTAAGAATGCCCTCCTTAAGGGCTATCTACGCACCCAAATACGGGCTTAGGTATATTAGGAGTTCACCTATCTAGGCTATCTTTAATTTAGGATGATTTAGGCAATATAAGGCAAAATGGGAATCAGTAGTAGTGAAGATGTTCTGTGTCAGTACAGGTTAGCAACAAAGCACAAGCCCACCCAGAAAATTCCAATACTTCAGCTACCACCACCAGGGGAGGCCTGCTGTCTTCACTGCTTTGGTTCCTTGAAATGGTTAGACTACAGGTAGCATGGACAGGCTGCTCTCACTTCCCAGCCTCTGCCAATTCTTTTGTGTATCTCCTCCCTAGCTGTTTCATTGACTCTCACTTTTTATAAGCACTCCCTTGGAAAAGCAAGGGGATGGAAATGTGGGACAGGATGGAAATGTCTTTGAGAAGCCCTCAAAGAACATCAGCTTGAGGTGCCAAGGATGATGACAACTGGATGGGCAACCACCATGGGCTGTACTTACAAGGGGGAAAAGGTATGTCAAAACACTGCAACCGTTGAGAGGTTTAAGTTTCTTCATGGTCCAGGACAGGAGTCAGGGATTTACATGTTTTTGCTGTTGAACTCGTTAGCATGACTCTTGGTGGCTGGTCAAAGGGGTTAGCCTAGAAGGTAAAAAGTACTGCACTCCAGACTTACTTCATGATGCTCCAACTGGTAGTACTGCATGCTTTGGTGACAAAGATTACATCTGACCTGCAAGCAAAACATACAGCAGTTCATTGGGAGCATAGGAGGATGGTTAGTGCTTTCATATGTCAATACAACTTCAAGCTGCTGAGATGATCTTCCTGTCATTTTCATCCCAATCGTCAACAAGCTGTTGGTGAATTTTTGTTTCTCTGTCGGGCATGAGCTGTGTTGATTAGATTTTGAGGAAAACAGCTATCTGATGATTCTGCAGGAAGCTGTCATTTTGTGCGAGGATCCAGCTCTCAAAGATGCCCACGTGAAATGCAGTGTGATGTGAAGTAAAGACTGTGTATTCAAAATTTTGACTGAGGTTTAACTTAAAAGTATAGGTCTGATATTCAGCTAGTCTAAATTACCATAGCCCCTCTGAAAACATAGGTATGCTAGTTTTCTATAGGTTTGCCATGAGAGCTACTCATGTGTTAAGTAACTGAAATAAATGGAATTGCTAAAACAATAAAATTAGTAAGACAGAATCAAAAGTCATGCCTGTGTTGTCATGCTTCAACGTAGTACCTCTAGCTACAGGGTTCTTAATGCTATACTAAAAATGCTATTGCCTCGCTATATGAAGAGCTGATAAATTTACTCTGCTATTTCAGTTTTGTTTAAAAAGTACATTGATGTCATAGCTTTGTACAAGCAAGGTTTATGTCAGAACAGGTACTCTCTGTCTTCCTCTAATCAAATCATTTAACTTGCATGCTCTGGCTAATTCACAAGCACTACAAGCATGTATCCATACCTGATCTGTAATTTGTATTACTGAGGAAACTGAGACACCATAGTGGAGGCTTTATTCTCTCAAGCTGAGTGTGCAATAAGATCAAAAGGTACTACTGCAACCAGGCCTGAAAGGTCATATCAGACCCTTACAGATTTTCTGGTCAAACAATTACAGAAGTTCAAATCTAGTTAATATAGAGCACAGTACCATGAACATACTACTTCAGGGCTGGCAGAACTTTTTGCCATTTGCAAGAAAACCCTGAAGAACGTGTAGCATTCCTCACCTGCTTGTGTGCTTCTGTTTGGTGGTCTTTCATATCCTTTTGGGCAACTGGTTCATCACATTCTGGACAGAGAGTGAGAAACCGCAAGCAGTGGGCCTCATGGAGAGAGAAATTGGCAGCAGACACATCTCGTTTACTACCGAGAACATAAATGGGAGAGAGGGAAGAGTAAATGAGCTGGTGTGGTAGGTTGACCCTGGCCAGCAGCCAAGTACCCACACAGCTGCTCGCTCACCACCACCCCACCGCACACACAGTGGGACAGCGGGCGAAAACAGTAAGAATAGAAGTGAAAAAAATTGTAGGTTGAGATAAAGACAGTTTAATACTTGAAGGAAAGAGGTGGGGGGAAAAACAAGTGAAGCAAATGACAACACTCAGCACCTCCCACAGGCATACCTATGCCCAACCAGCCTTTGAACAATAACCACCTTGGAAGCAAAAAAAACCCCAACACCGAACCCTGTTCTTCTTCTAATGCAGTTTTTATTCCTAAGCATGAGGTTACACAGTATGGAGTATCTCTTTGGTCAGTTTGGGTCAGGTGTCCAGGCTGTGTCTCCTCCCAAACTCTTGCTTACCCACAGCTTACTCACTGCAGGGGACAGAGTGGGGAAAAAGAGAAAGCCTTAACAATCTGCAAGCACTGTTCAGCACTGGATAAGAAAGGGAATGGATTTCCTGTGGGAATGTGTCATCTCTGTCACCAGAGTTTTTAAGAAATGTTTGGAGGCATCTATCAGAAGTTTTAGGCAAAGTTGGTCTGCCAAGGAGTCTGATCAGTGTGCAGCAACTGCTTTATTCAAAGCATCCCCACGAACCTTTTAGAACATAATGCACAGGCTCTCTTTGTGCAAGGCTAAGCATTGGTTTTCCTCGGTGACCACGTAAAATTGAGGCTAAGCTCATGTTTAACCTTTCTAAGTTTGACTTTTTTTTTAATTGCAGTGCCTTCACAGTCTTCGTTCATATAATTTGCCCAATGGCCTAGCTAGTTGAGACACACCAAACTATGCTATCCTCATGGCCCCTTTTGGTATTCTATTCTATGAGACATGACCAATTACCCTGAAAAAAACGAATATTTTATCACTTAACTGCAAATATAGCAACAGAAAGAAACACCAGCCATGGGGGAAAACTGAGGCAGCTGCTGGGTTTGGCATGGTCCATGCACTGACTCCTCTGCCAGATACTGCAAAATTACCCACAGTGATATTATGTAAAAAGAGAACATGCAGCATGGGAGAGGGCTATGGAAGAAATCACTCCACAGCAAAGTAGCAAGAAAGCAGCAACCTGGAAATGTGAAAATGCATACAAAATATTTTTGTTTACTACTCAATGGCTAGTGTACACCCCTCCTGCCGTGAGGTTCTTCCTCTTCTCCCCGTTACAGGAGACCTAGATAACGTTAAGGAAAATCCTAGAAAACTCTTGAAATCCCCATACTTTGTAGGGGTGGAGAGGAGGAAAGATCTCTTACCAATTTTTGCAGAACCTGCTCTCTTCTGTCATTACTTTTCTTTTTATTCTGCTGGATATCCTTTCTTCTAAGAGCAGAGAGGAAAAAAAAATGAAACTGAAAGCCTCTGTTGTAATAACTCCACCCCAAACAGCTGCTTAGCCAAAAATTCTTTAAAGGAGAAACAGCAGCATTGTCAGGCAAGTATTAGTTTTTAGTGTGAGTTCCACCTACAGGTTAGTTCGCTAGTTCTTAGAGGAATGCCCTGGTTTCAGCTGGGTTAGAGTTGATTTTCTTCCTAGTAGCTGGTATAGTGTTATGCTTTGGATTTTGTAGGAGGATAATGTTGATAACACACTGATGTTTTCAGTTGTTGCTAAGTAGCGCTTATCCTAAGTCAAGGATTTTTTCAGTTTCCCATGCTCTGCCAGCCAGGAGGTGCACAAGAAGCTGGGAGGGAGCATAGCCAGGACAGCTGACCCGAACTAGCCAAAGGGATATTCCATACCACAGACCATCATGCTCAGTATATAAACTGGGGGGAGATGGCCAGGAGGGGTGGACCGCTGCTCGGGCATTGGTCAGCAGGTGGTGAGCAATTGCTTAGTGCATCACTTATCTTTCTCGGGCTTTATTTCTCTCTTTTTTTGTTATCTTCCTTTTCATTACCATTGCTATTATTATATTTTATTTCAATTATTAAACTGTTCTTAACCTATGAGTTAGTTTTACTTCCCCCCCCCGATTCTCCTCCCCATCCCACTGGGTGGGGGAGGAGTGAGCAAGTGGCTGCATGGTGCTTAGTTGCCAGCTAGGGTTAAACCACAACAAGGAACTACAGGGTGTCAATTTCCTTCTTTCCCAAATAAGTTTAATTTACAGTAGCTGGTTTACGCAGCAGGCAAGGTTGCTGCCTGGAGCTGCCCGAAGCAATCGGGGACAGAGGTGTTCCTGCACCTGCACCTCTGGAGGGGTGGTTACGGTGGTATCCAGCCTCAAAACCCACCTTGGCCTCCCTGGGGCAATGCTGTCCCACTCAGACAAAAACAGCCAGCTAGCGGAGAGGAAATATTTGTCCACCATCACCGTGGGGGAGAAACCCAGCAGTGGTCCTCCAGCCTCAACTCACCCAGCCCCACAGCATGGCTGCTCAGCCTTGCCCCAGCAGACTCCCAGACCCCACTGTTTCCCCAGGGACCCTCGGACCGTTTCAGGGTACCCCTGTATGTGCAAGGTGAAATCTCCAGCCTGCATTAATCAGCTTTGCCTTTTCTCCCCAGTGACACTCTGTCATGGTTGGGACTGACCAACAGCACTAGAGGCCCCAGGTGCAGCAGGACCTGCCTGTCGCTGGACCTCAGCCGGGGATCATACAGCTCTACATTTTTACATAGGGAACTTCAGAAGAAAGGTAAGTTAGAGAGAAAAAGGAACAGAACTTCACGTTTTTATTTCAGTGTCAATACCAGTATGTCCAGGATTTTCTGACGGAAGGCCTAGCATTCCTTGTACCTGCTACTACAACTGATCCCTTACAGCAGTATGACGCAAGCGGCTCTTCTCTGTTGTTGGTGTGGAACAACGAGATACAGCAGATGCAGAAAATATGAACTGACCTTCTTGGTAAAACAGGGACAATAGTAGTAATTCTTCTACTTTGCAGAGGTATTTGGAAGAATCATTCACTAGTATTTGCATAATGTATTGTAATGCCATACACAACAGATGTCCCAGATGTTACTCAGAAGTTGGTGTGGTTCATTTCCCATCCAAACAAGCCCCTTCTGCCCCCATTTTTCTCTGGGAAAAATAAAAGAAAAAGAAGAAAAAGGAAGCCCAATAAGCCATTATTTAGACCTGGGAATAATGAGTGTTTATCTGGATTTTGTAACACAAATTATGTAATGAACCAGAGAAAAGGCTTTTGAACAAATATGTTAATGAGATGGCAGCTAAGGGAGAGGTTACAGAGTTGCCAATTCCAAATCAAATTTTTTAATGTGATTTTCTTTTGTTCTTTTTTTCTTTTGTAGTCATTAGCCTGCACAGCATTTGAATGTGCTTTGGGGCTTCATGCAAAGTATATGGGAAATACCAATTCTAGGTCAAGAAATCCTGATCAGCAGCACACACTGACTGAGAAAACCCCACTGACTCAAAATTCATAATGAGGGCTTTTATGTAGAAAGTTGTTGGGCACAGAGATTGTACTGAAAGGACTGTTCGTTCAGAGTCTCAAAAGCTTTTCTTGGAAAAATATCAGATGCTCCACTGGGAACTTAGTTGAAAGATACTCCTAAAGCAACACAGTGGACTGGCAGTGGCTGGAAAGTACTGATTGGAGGGAAAACGGGAAGTAATGAAACAGTGATTTTTTTCTCTGAATGCCTGTAATAACTCTTTCAATTTAAATTCTGTGTAAACCTTCCAGTGCATAACATTACTGTACAAGACCTCTTCTAGGCATCTTTTTAAGTCAAGCATCACATAGAGGTAAGTTCTCAGCTGGTTGTTTTTTAAATGTGATTTTCAAAAGCCTGGGTAGAAGGCACTTCTTTTTCTGCTAAGTCCTAGAATGTCTCAGGGTCAGTTGTTTTAATTTTTGTTTCTCAGTGTCAAGTATGATAGGTCTTACGGTCCTTGTTTAATATAATTTTGTTAAAACTTCTGTACCTCTGGGTGTTGCATGGAGCCTGCAACATGAAAGAACTTTAAAAAGAATGTGAGGAGAGTTTTTTGTCTTGAGAGGGAATGGCACTTATCTAGGTCAAATGGACTGCTTTAAAACAGGCAAACTGTACTTGTGTGCTTGGACAGAATTTGAATTAGAGGCAGAATATATGTATATCTGTAATTAAATGAATCAACTGCTACCTGTAAAGCCTCCTTGTCGCAGACCATTACTATCCAGCAATAACAGGAGTAACTGGGATGATTGGCTTGTAGTGAATAGGATATATCAGAAAAGCATCTTCTTGGGAATGACCTAAACTATACTAAAATCTTTATTTTTCCAATTTTTCCACCTGGACTGATGACCCTAGAATTCCCACCTTCCCAAAGGACTTGATTTCTAGTCCCTTTCTACTAACGCAAACAATGCAGGTCAGCCTTTGTTAACTAGTCTTCAGCAGTGTTCCACTTCAGAGTGGAACTCTTTACAGTGGCTCACATCATTGAATCTGTTAGCTGAAGTGCAAAAGGGAAGATTGCAGGACTCTGTGTGTGGCTTGACAACGCTGTCAAGCTCATCTATGAATTTACCGCCTCGAAAGGTGCAGCTGTTCCTGTCCCAGCTGTTACTGTTCCCAGCCATAAGTGTCCCAGTCTATCTATTGAGCTGGCTCTAGTGCTCACTGAACACTTCATTGAACCTATTCAGCTCACTAACTCAGCAGAAAAATGTTCTGCTTTCTTTGTCAAGTTAAACTCCAATGAGCCCCAGAGCCACCAGCTGAGAAACAGCAAGAAAGCCAGGGCAGGTCAGTGGCTGTGAGCCATGAGGTGAGCTTGGCTCTGTTACTACATCATACCCTTGGTTCTTGATATGCTTTAAAATACCTGTTTATTAGGGTAGCACAGCAGCAAATGGGAGCAGTGGTGTCTAGTAGCCAGGGAAAGGGATTCAGGTACAGGAGACCTGATTCAGCTCCTGGTTCCACTTCATGTCACCAGCCATGCCTAAGTCTCTTTGTAACACAAAGATTTGAGTTCCTTTGTAAGCTGATTTGAAACTTACTACCAAGAAGAACAAGTGCAGCATATTATTCAATGTTAGGGTATCAAAATTTATTCCAAAGGCTGCTTCGATCTCCCACTTCTAAATGGTGTCTGCAACAAAAAGCTAATTTTACCTGTCTTTAAAGCAGTAGTTAAAGACCATGAAACCACACATCTCACATACATATTTGTAAATACTGCTCTGGTGTCTGTCATGTTTGGAGCAGTACTGACTGGAGGAAAGGATTCTTTTTTCCTGAAGGCCTGCAGTTAGCGCTCAATTAGCATGAGCTGAATTTCAGGCTGTGGGAGGTTTTTGTTTGAATGCTCTCTTTGAACCATCTAAAACTCCTCCTGCTGGAGGAGGTTTTGCAAGCAGGACAGGCTCTCTGCAGCTTCCTTTTGCCCGGCTGTCAGACTAGTTCTGTAAGGCAGCCAAAGCTTTGTCTGCCGCCTTCTTGGCACAGTGAAGAGGAAGCTCATGGGCAAATTATGTGAAAGACCTGCCATTCCTGTAGCACCCTCGTACCCAGCCAGTGCCAAATGTATCTGATTTGTAAGCATAGATTGAGGGAGACCTGGAACAGCTGGAAGACTTGTGAAATCAAACATGCTCCTCTGTGCTTCTCTCTCTTGGTGGATGCTGATCCCTTAGAGAGCAGTGCCTAGCCTTGGCCTGCAGTGTAAACTGCTCTCTTCCCCCATTTCATCCAATCATGCTCTCCCTTTCCTGCATCCTGACTCTGCATTGTACAGCTTTTCCACCTCCTTATCTGAAAGTAGGCGTCTTCTCTTGTCCTCACTCAGTATTCTTCTTCCTGCCCGTGTTGCTGCTGTTTGTGATGATATGTGAATATGTGGTTCTAACGTCTGGATTCAATCAACTTCTTGGCCTCCTGGTTCTTGCAGTAGAGCATGAATGGGCACATGTAAACCTCCAATGGTTTATAAAATAGTGATAGAGGTATCTTAAATATGGAGTGTGCAGTGGCAGGATGGCTGGAGCAAGGGAGTAGCAAGGTCAGAATTTACCTTTCAATATTACAGGTTCAGTTCAGTGCAGAACTTTGTCCTTGCTGCTCTGCAACAGCCAGCTGCTTTGCTTGGTTTTAGCTGAATTCCTAGCAGACTTCCACAGGAACTGTAGTTGGCACTAATTCGATTTCTTCTCAGCAGAGTCAGCACAGACATTTTTCATGAACAAATATTTCACACGCGCTCCAACAAACCAACCTGCTCTCCTCCTGAAGCAAACATCTAGAAAAGGAGCCTACTTTTGCAAAAAAAAAAAAAAAAAAAAAAGTAAAGAAATGAAAGTTGCTCATTTCCATGGTCCCAGCTTTTGCTTTAGTCAAAGTGCTGGGAATGCCTTTCAGTTTAGGTTTTTAAACTCAGTTTATCAGTGGTGGTCTTGATTCATGAAAAGATTACAGTTGCTTAGTTTGGGACCCAGGTCCCAGATAAAAACATGCTCAGGTAAAGGAGATTCAGACACACTTTCTTTCAAATCTGGACACAATGGTATTCCTAGAGCTCCCTCTCTCATTCAACCCGTATTGACTAGGCAGCTCCACCAGAAGAAGTGGGAAGAGGGTATTTATCTCTACGGGTGAGGGACTTGCTGTTCTCAATTGACACCTCCCTGTTTTCCTCCTTTGCTCCTTCCTTTCTGATCTATAATCTTGTGGGAGGCCTGCACCGTCTTATGCCTGTCCCAAGTCAGCTGTTCCTAGAACCCTAGGGAACATTGTGCTTCTCACATCCCTCCCCTTCTCCTCCCAAGGGTACACCCTTCTGCTTGACAGTTGCTGTATGAACAGTAAAAGTGGGTACTCCACTGTCTTTCAATCTGATTTCCTATTATTCAGGTGCTTGTTCTTTTCTGTGAATCCTTTTTCTGTTTTGTTCCGTATCATAGAATGTATTTTGCATGGCACACTGAAGGCAAGTTTCCAATAATTCTGCACAATAAGGAAATATTGATTCCCTTCGCTGTATTTGACAAAAAAGGATGCTGAGGCATGGACTGTGTAATTGAATTGCCCACAGGAGTCCCTGATCTCATTCCCAGGTACAGCAAGCAGGTCTCCTTTCACAGGATTAGTCCATCTAAAGGTATCAACACATGTTCATGGCCTTTCTCTTTATTTTCTCTTCTCTGCACTGCATCTCATTTAAACAAGAAGACAGCAAATCGTATTTGCACTGGTCTATCAAAGTGAACCTTAGTACAACTCCTTTAGAGTTAACTCTTTGCATTTTCTTATTTAAGTGCTTGCCGTCCTTTTTCTTTGTTGACTAGGGACCATTTTTTCATTGGAGACTGGCCACAAGAATGCAAGTTTTGGCCAATTCCCCGCTTTCTGCTAGGCTTTGCACTGCTGTGAAGTTTCCTTTGTGTTGGTAAGTTACCCAGAGGGACTGCTGCTAAAGGTTTGAAGATTTGAAATCTGTCCAGATCCGGTTGGCTACTATTTTCCTTAGTGGACATTCACTGCTTTTACAAACAGAACAGTAACATTGGAGTGTCTTGTTTTGAACTTCTGTCACTCAAGTTCCTCTGGTCAGCAGAGGACAAATACTGCAAGCTGTAGTCAGAGCCACCTCATTACTTGCTGTGAAATCTGAAATTCATTATTTCTGTAACTGCTTGGTAAGACAGAACTAAGAGGCTGTAGGATCAAAGTATCAAGATATGATTTATGCTGCCTTCAGTTTCAGGTGGCTGTTGACATCCTAGAAGCAGAACCTAAAATATCAACAAATTATTTCTCTTTGGTCTAGTTTCCAGTCCCTCCAGTTGTTCCTTTCTGCCATCTCGATAGCTGTTGCCACCCTTTCAGTAGTGCCATCACTTCTGATTCTGATTCTGTGGCTACATTGTAGACCAAATCACTGACATGAAGGACATTAAAAAAAACCTTTCCGGTTAACCTTTCTGGGTTGTTTTTAACCCAGATCGCAGACACACAATCCCTCAAAATAACAGGCAGCGAAAGACATCCGTGCATGCCTGCACAGACCTTTGTTTCGGGGAGACCCGCACTGTAGTTTTCACTCTCCATTTCCCTAAAGGAACTCAGTCCTTCCTCACCACTGTGTGAACGAGTGAGAGATGACCCTCCCTTGGCATCATCAGCACGTCCTGAAGGTCCAGCACCTGAGAGAAGCCGTGCGTCAGCACTTTGGTCACTGCATATCATATGCATTATGAGAATCTGTGCTTACCGGCAACTTTCTGTAGGCACTATCAGTGGGGAGATTTTTCTTAAAACATTCTCACAACTGGTGTGGTGGCTCGATACGCAGCCGTTAAGCAGCTTTCCTCGTTCACAGAAGGTCTGCAGAAGCGTGAGCACAGAGGCGGACGTAAGGAGCGGGGAAATGCCCCACGTTACGTCCGGGCGCCCACATGATGGAGGGACCGGCAGATCCTGACTTGGTCCGGATCAGGCTGAGGCGATCTCCCGGGCGTCGGAGAAGGGGCTTGCGGACACGACAAGTCCTCCTGGGCTGCCGCCGGCCGCCCGTGGGGAGGGAGGGTCGTCGCACGGCGGGGCAGGGGCGCTGGGCTGGCGGCAGGCCGGCGGCTCTGCTGCGGCTCGCCTGCTGCTGATGGTCCGTGCCTGCACCGCTACCCGGCCGCCCGGCCCCCCGCCAGGGCGGGAGCGAGCCCGGTGATGTCCCGCCAGGGCGGGAGCGAGCCCGGTGGTGTCCCGTCAGGGCGGGAGCGGCCGGCCCCACGCCAGGGCGGGAGCGAGCCCGGTGGTGTCCCGCCAGGGCGGGAGCGGCCGGCCTCCCTCCGGGCGCGGGCGGGCCCGGTGTCCCGTCAAGGGCGCGGGCGGGTCGTGTCGCCCCCCGCCATGTCCCTCCCGCCGCGGCCCCGCCGCCCCGTACTTAAGGCGGCAGCGGCGGGCGCGGCTCCTGCTCGCGCCCTGACCGTGTATCCCCACAGAAGATGGCCCCGACGTGCTTGCGGCCCCTGCTGAGGTACCGGTCCTTCGCCATCCTCTTCCTCACGCCGCTGCTGCTGCTGCCGCTGCCGGTCGCCGTGCCGACGCCGGTAAGTGCCCGCGGGGCCCACGCGGGGAACAGAGCCCCCCGGGTCCGGGCCCCTGCTACCCCACGGGCGCCCGCCCCTCCGCCCCCGCCCGGGCCCGGCCTCTGCCGCCCGACAGCAGCCCGCCCCCCCTCACCCCCAGTCTGGGCCCTGCTGCCCCAGAGCCCCGGTCCCCGCCAGCCGCACAGGGCCCTCTCCAGCCTCGCCGGGCGCCCAGCCCGCTTGCCCGCCTCGCGCGGGGCCGTGCCGCAGACACCCTGGGCAGCGCTGGCCACCCGGGCCGCCCTCGCCGCAGCATCGCCCTTGCCGCCCGGGCGGGCCGCGCCCGACCCCTGTCAGGGCGGTTCCACTGGAGCAGATCCTTCCTGCCGCCCCGTCCCTGAGGCGCTTCTGTGCAGCTCAGCCAGCCGCCCCGTCCCAGATCCCAGGAACGCGTGTTGCAGGTTTCGCTCCCCGATGGTCTCCAGGTGCTGGTGCTAGGCAGCTGGACTTGCAGAAGGAGCTGTGTGCCAGTCGATCTCTGTTCATCCCGGGGGTTGTGCCGCTGCCAGGACCTGGCGCTCCCACAGACCCAACCCGTCTTGCAAATTAGATGCGATTCTTTGGGGGCCAAAGATAAATAGGTGCTTAACTGGCCCGCGCATTTAGAATTGTGTCTTGCATTACCTAGTAACGATGACGGCAGTGGACTGAATGACGGGACTTCTGTGTTCTCCAGCTCACTCCGCTGCTGGGGCTCTGAGGTACTTTAAGGAGTGTTGCTGAGCGGCATTCTTCACCGGTGGTGCAGTCGGAAGCCGTGCATTGTCCGTTATGCAGCGATCGCAACAGGTTTTCAAATGCAGTATCCTCCAATTCACATCCATCTTACTCCAGTCATGGTGATGGCACAACTCTTTTGCTTTCAGTGGAGCTATACCCGCATAAAATTGGAATAACCCAGTGAAGAGTTTGGTCTTCAATGCCTAGTAGTCTTCCCGGCAAAATGTGAAAGCTCAGTTTACAGTCTTTTAGCCTACTAGAGCTTTAGAGGCTATGCTAATGCTAAAACCAGTCTTTCTTCTGAGTGCCCTGTATTGCTCAGTGTGTTTTCAAGTACAGGAAAATGTCATGCACATTTATGAACAAAATTGCCACCCATTCTGGTTTACCTGTCTAAGTAATGTCAGCCCTGCCTTTCAGTTGAATGCTGGTGCTTTATAGAAAGAGGAATTCCCGACAGTTAGGCACTACTTTGATCAGTTCTAGAAAAGATAATTTGCCTTAAAAAGTAAGTCTGTCTTCAGTTTTCCAGTATTTGTAGGAATATTGTGTCATCAGTCTAATCTGGGAAATTACGGTATTTCACAATGGGAGAGTAACACTTGCATCATGACTGCTTTTCCAGCTCCCAGTGAGAAGGCAGGTCACTGTGTTTCTCGTCAACTGTACAGAGACACCAAAGAAACATTCTGTGACTGTTAGATACAGGTTTAGATACAGATATATATTTAATTCCAGATCTTTGGTTGTTTGAATTGGCTGAGGCTGTTGGAGTTAATTTATAAACATGGTTGTATTTTTGAACTTCACATAAATTATTTACTCTCCACTCTACAAAATCAGTGTTTCTTCTGTATTGTGAATTTTACTCACTCAGGGTTGTTTATCTGTCTTTCGTACTGGCAACAGATTAACCACAGTCAGTTCTAGCAATTAGTTACTGTGGCACAGCATAAAGTGTATCATGAGCTCACATCATATTTAATAAGGGAAGAGACTTAAAGAGGATCTGTCTGATATCTTTTAGTCTCAGAAGAAATATCTTTTTCAAAACTTGTGCTGTAATTAATCTCCTGGAAACCTGAAGAAAAAAAAAAAAAGTCAAATAGCTTACAAAGGCTGTTTTCTGGCTCTTAAGCTTCTCAACAAAATGAAGGAAAACACACCCCTATTTATAAATATCACCTTACAGCAATTTTTAAATGTCACTGTAACACCACTTATTTTTGCAATAAAGTCTCATTTGTTGTATTAGAATAAAATCCTATAAACACATACTCTAAATATGAGCAAATTCTGAACAACAGAACACTGAGTTAAGCTTTAAAACACTGTTTACTGTTGGCTAATGAATGCTTGCTTCTCCTAACAATTTTGAAAGTACAAACCAAGGAAGGCTGGGTTACAGAAATGCCTGCTCAACAGTATAAAAAGACATGTTACAACATTTCTAATCTAGGGAATCCCCTTAGTAGGTAAGCACAGTATGATTTGGGAAAGTACTTAATATCTGTATCGTGCTTAGTCACCAGAAAAAAAAAAGGTAAAAGAGTTACTTTAAAAAGTTATAACTTTTAGATTATTCAGTGATATAGTTTCTGGGCTCAGGTGTGTTACTGGACACACCTCGAAGACTTGTGGATTTCAGACAAGCTAATCATCCACGCTGGGAAGTTTGGCCATCCATTTAAAAATAATTAACTCAAAATGGAAATGCCCCAATCTGCAAACACTATTAAAAATTCTTGCCTCCTAGATGTGAAATCTGCTTACCTCAACTGCCAAGAAGTAATTGCACACTGCAAACTGTGTACTTACCTAGTTGTGGAAGGTTTGTTTTTCTCACACCCTACATTTTGTGTGGGTGCATTAGAACAAACACTGTGGTAAAAAAAGATCTTTTTATGCAAGTGACTTCAGAACAAGGTTTAAAAGTACAAGTTTAAATCCTCATGTCTCTGCTACCTATTTGAGAATAACTTGCTAAGCTACAGACAATGGAATGTTTGGGCCTGTTATAAGAGCTACCAATCTGTTTCTTATCTTTAACAATAGTTTTCTGTGCTTAAATGTGTCTTCCATTATGTTGCAGGAGGCCAAATGTGCATATATCATCATCATCATGGCTGTGTACTGGTGTACTGAAGTGATCCCACTGGCTGTTACCTCCCTCATGCCTGTGGTATTTTTCCCTCTGCTTGGAGTTCAGAGCTCTAAATCAGTAAGGAACTTGCTCAATCTGGATCTGATACAGGGATATCTGTTGCTCTGATCCCCCATCAGTATTTAGCAAACAAGTCTGATAGGAAAGTGCGCCAGTTCTGTGATGCTGTTTTTGAACATGTTGAGCAGTGTTCAGGGCTCCTGCATGGGAAGATGCTGAACTAAATACACATTTGGCCAAAATGTTAAGGTTGTGGGGCTTGAGGTGGTAGAGGTGAAGGTTCGTTTTCTGGGCCTGGTTCCTGCTGGAGAGCATCCCACTAGTACCAGCAGCTTGTGTGTTCATAACCTGTCCCATAAGAGAGCAGTGCTGACATATCCTCTGGGAGATTTCAAAATGCATGGGGCGAACTTCTTCTGACAGGATAGACAGCATGATGCCAGCAAGTACACTGTGTCCCCTCTAAAGCTTATTCTGGCTGTTTGTGCTAGGGCTTTTGTCCAAGGGAGAGAGGCTGTACTTAGGTACTGTAGACCAGGTTCACTACTGGCCAAGAAGCTGGTAAGGGCAGGTGTGGTTACTAAAGGTGCTGAGAAATCCGTTTTGGAGCTCAGCATTTCTAGTACCTACAGAGTGCTTTGAGCCCCTAACAATGTTTCATTTTGTACTTTATTAACTCCTGATGATCCAAAAAGAAGGTTCATGATGTACAAAGAGCCCCTGCACTAGGTAGTTCAGCACTTAAACAGGGGATCAAGGGTTCAGGAAACTGGAGGTAGCTCTGAGGCTACAACTGCCCCTTCTGCCAATGTTGGGATGGGGCCTGGTGCAGTAAACAGCTTTGAGAGGATGGAAGGCAAAATGTACTAGTGAAGCTGGCAAGAAGCAACACTGGGGCCCCTGACCTACCTTCTCTGTCTTTCAGGTGTGCTTGCAGTACCTAAATGACACAAATATGCTCTTCGTTGGAGGGCTGATTGTTGCAATTTCTGTTGAACAGTGGAATCTTCACAAACGGATTGCGCTGCGGGTCCTGCTGATTCTTGGAGTGAAACCTGCACTGTAAGCGTATTGCATTACTTCTTCCTTGCCTCTGTCAATTTAGCAGAGGCCGAGGGATGGTGTTTAACAGTCAGCAGAGAAGGGAACCTTCAAGAACCTTTTTAGCTGCACTTGTACAGAGTTTCCAGAGGTGAAGTCTGGCAGCAGGAACAGTTTATTTGTCCTTTAGCCAAAACCAGCATCTGGCTAAATTCTAGATGCTTGCCATTGGGGACAAAATGATGACAGACTTAATCATGCACAGACTAAGGAGCTAAATGGCTTTCTGGGATTCCTTCAGTGAAGGTGGCAGAGCTGTCCTAGAAGGGAATCTGGCCCTGCTTTGTATTACTGGATACTACACGCACCCCTGTCTGGGCTCTGCTCTCTAAATTACAGTGACTACAAAGCCTTCTCCTCTGCCTGTTCCTCTCTTTTCAGTCTCATGCTGGGATTTATGATAGTCACTGCCTTCCTCTCCATGTGGATAAGTAACACAGCCACCACTGCTATGATGGTTCCCATTGTCCAGGCTGTCCTGGATCAAATGGACAACACAGAGTATGATGTGACCATGATGGAACAGGCAACCGGGCAAACAAATACAGTGATTGAGCTGGAAGAAAAGAATGCATCAGATCCCACTTCAGTGCATGGTAAGGGCTTACTCAGCAGTGAGTTGATACTAATGAACTTGCTATGCTCAGAGCTCCCTCACCTAGAAGGAGTTCTCTGTACCTTTTCCAAGGAAAGAGGATGGTAATCTGACTGAAAATCCCTAAATGCATGACATTTAGGTTTTACAAAATGGCTTCCAATTTTAGTGGCTGCCATTTGTTATGCTTAACGCTAGATCACATGCAGATTGTTATGTTCTTTCCTTCAATGTGGGGTCATCCTTCTGTAGTTTCCCTAGATTTAACTGCCTGCTCAGAGAAGTGAAAAGCTTATCCTGTGGGAAACATCATCCAACCCTGCAGCGTCCCACTTTCTAAATTTTGTGATTATCAGTGGTGTTCTGCTTCTAAGCCATGTAGGAATGTTTGAAAAATTTTGTGCAAATTCAACCTGTTTTGGTTCTGGGGTTATAAATACCTCTTTATTGCCCAGATTGTATGTGGCGGTGGGGAGAAGAAAGAGGAATACTTTAAAAGCTACATTGAAAAGAGAAGCTGGTGTGACTTACAGTAGACAAACTATTCTTTTGAACACTTTAAAGTGTGATCTTACCCTGATGCTTGACTCCACAAGGTCCTTCTCTCAGTGCTGTGGTTCTGCAGTAGCTTTCACCCAATTTGAACCATGCACACAAACTCAGTCCCTCTGATTTCACTGCTCTGCTGTACTGTTACAGAGGGCTATATTATTAAATACCATTAAAGATCAGATCTGTGGTGCCTTTCTTTTTCAGAGGAGGAAGGATTGTCTTGGGGATTTTCATAGAGGTGTGATTTCACTGAATTAGCAAGTTGATCTGCCATGACTGTGTGCAAGAACGATGCAAATGTCAGTAGTGCATACAGTGTCCCACATTTCAAGCCTTCTGCCTGGGACACACCATGCACATTTTCTGGCCTACATGTCCATGGAAGACACAGTGTAGAAGAAGGGTGTTTATGTGTGTTGGACACTGCTCTATTATGAGATTGATTCATAGCTGCTGTATTTCTTTGGACCTTGGAGGTATAGTTTAGATACAACCGTGATCTCTGCTTTTTGGTTGCTTCATTTCTTACCTCACTTGTGAAAGGGAGAATGCACTATGATTGTGCAAAGCTCAGACACCATGTTTATGTAAGATGTGCAAGCCCTCAAGGATGCCAGTTGGTCACAGTGCTCTGTAAAGTTGCTCATTTCTAGCTTCCAAACAATTGTATTAAAGGTAAGTTTTCATATTTGCAAATGCTTTTTAATGTTGATTCTTGACTCCCCAAATCAGACTTCTGCTCTAAGACCAGTAATAATTTGATGGTTTTCTGTCCACTTAGAAGGATCTGCTTGGCTTTGCTGACTAATTTATTTTAAAGTGTAGTGAGGGTAAAAAAAAAATGTGCAGAAAATACCCTTTGCTATTGTTGAGTTGGTTGTAATTGCCATAAATTCACTGTCCTGCTCCATTAGTCCAGTCAGACTTCAAGATTAGACTCTGAACCTCAGAGAACAATGGACACAGCAGCAAAATTTCACGGCTGATGTAAACTGACATAACATATTGATCTTAACAGTTATGCCAGGCAAGATTTTGGGTTTGGGTGGGGGTTTTTTTGCCCATATTCACAGCTGTTAAAGCTAGTTGGGTTCTTACTGTGGTATTGGAATGGTTCCAGTGACTTCAATACCTGGCTGGTGGTAAGCCTCTCTGTGAAACAGGGAATTACTGCTGAGAGACTGTGGCACTGATATGGACAACAGCATCCTTGGATCATGTAGACGCAGACTGTCAACCTCTCTCTTCAGCTCCTCATGAACATGAATCCAAAGTATTTAGGGACATATCTGTGGGTTTTTGAATTAAAATAAATGGCATACACAAACTGGAAGCACTGAGCCTGCAGACTCTGTCATGAACTCTCTGCCTCCCTAACTTAACCTGAGGCAAGCTGTGTTCTTTGTGTCTAGTCATAAGCAATGGACAAGTCCCTGATGACCCCAGATCTTCTGAGGAAAAGAAAATGAGGAAGCGTATATGTAAGGGAATGACACTTTGTGTATGCTATGCTGCCAGCATTGGAGGGACTGCAACACTCACTGGAACAGGACCAAACATGGTGTTGAAAGGCCAGATGAATCAGTGAGTCATTCTTGCTTTTTCTTTTACTTATACTATCTTACTGTTTCTGTGACCAACCAACTAGTCTTAGGTCACAGTTTCAGTTGCAAACTGTAACCAATAACCAATCAATGAATTGAGGGTGAGGAATGTGTACGAAGTGACGGGTCTCATTTTTCTGCTTCAGCCTTTTTTTAGGCAGCTATGTGCTGCTATTATAGGTCTCCTGAGAAACTCGGAAGTACTTGCTGGTAATTGGCAGACAGCTGGTTGATCATGAGATACTGGTTCTTCTGCCTCCTCTTTTTCAGCTGAAATGCAGCATATCAGCAGAGGAACTGCAGTGAAGAGCATCGGAAGAATATACGATTAACTCTTCTCATAAGCACACCGAAGAGCAAGAAAATAGCTTAGCCTCTCCTATAATATTATTCTTCCATGCTGTAGCTGTGGAAACTGTGCAGATACTGTTGTAAAGGAAAGGACTTATCCACAAAATACTCTCTTTGCTAAACTGAGTTTGGGAACTGATTTAAATGCAACCTGATCAACACTGAAAATATTGCAGACTCCACAACAGTCTCTCAACAGAAGGTTGCTTCCTTCTCTTGGGAGTACTTCAGCCTCAGCTGCCACATTACCTGTTGGTTTTAATACCCAGCTGGAAATTTGCTATTGATAATTTTGCCTCCAGTCATTATTGGTGGATGCAGGGAAGAACAAAACTTGCTGCTCTTAAAACACTGCCTTCATTCTTTTAAGCCAACTAGCAACTTTGTCTTCGATTGAAGTGAGCAGAAGTACAGCTATTAATTTCAGGAAAGACATTTCTTATTAGAATGAATGGGGAGAAAGAAAGAACATCACATCTTGGGATAAATGAGCAGGCATGTTGGAAGTGAAAGGTACCTAGAATGTGTGGGAGATCTTTCAGCAGCACTTGCCTTACTGAGACCTAAAATATCAACATGAGCTCCTATATGAGCTCTTACATGCCTTAAAATAACATACAGGAAAAACTGAAGATCATTTAAGTTCTGCTCTGAAATCCAGGCTGCCTTCCTATTGACTTCAGTGAGGCTATGGATGTTTGCCTATGAATACTTGTAATGGTTGTCCTAGATTTACATGTATAATTGTCACTGTTAGCACAATTAAAGGCAGAGTAGGTTACTAAATGTTTTTACATTCATACAGAAAGCTTTTTTCTTTCCTTTTCAGATTATACCCCAACAATAATGATATTGTGAATTTTGCTTCCTGGTTTGGGTTTGCTTTCCCAAACATGATTCTGATGTTGGTACTAGCTTGGCTTTGGTTACAGTGCTCCTTCATGGGACTCAAGTGAGTATTTAACTACATGATATTGTGTAAACCCCATCAGCTAATGTAGATCAGCTTACTGAGAAATCTGGATAAAACAAATGCACTGACAAGTTATTAATTTTGTAGCAGAGAGCAGTTCCCTTTCACGGCAGCTTTTGAGGTCTGGAAACCTTTTGTGTTCATGGGAGTTGCACTAAGGGAGAAGCTTTATACATTCTTAATGTTCAGACAGAATTGCCTTTTTATTTTTCAATTTCACATCTGTGAATTTCAATGCTAGGAGAGCCAGCATATCTGTTTTGCTACCCTTGATTCAAAACTGAGTTTTTCATCTCAGGTTGCTCCAAATTGGACAGAGACTTACATCCATTCATAGACCCCATTCTTCTGTGAGAGCTGGCATGTCCCCATGAAATACTTTGACACTGTTGTAATTTCTTTGTTCCTGGCCTCTGCTGCAGTCTACGTCTGTCCCCAGGAGTGACAGTTTCAGAGTAGCAAGCATGTTAAATCCCTCTGGTATGTTAATACTTACAGTACGTTCTTCTCCCTTTTTCTTAAAGCTTTAAAAAAAGCTGGGGCTGTGGGACAGAAAGAACTGCAAAAGAAAAAGCTGCATACAATGTGCTGAAGGCAGAAATGAAGAAATTGGGCCCCATCTCTTATGCTGAATTCAATGTCCTCTTAATGTTTGTTTTGCTGGTTCTCTTGTGGTTTTCCAGACACCCAGGCTTTGTAAAAGGCTGGGCCACCAGGCTCTTCCCAGAAGGAGAAAAGTAAGTTTTTAGAGTTTTTTTCATCCTGTACCCTCTTGGTTGTGAATCAGATTCCCTTGCTCTTTCATTCCCTTTTGAGTGCAGGGTCATTCATTCCACCCTTATCTGATTTCACATGTTTGCTGAGCTTGATCCTATCACTTGTGTGTAAGATCACCAGTGGATCTATTGTTTGACAGTTTTTACTGCAATGAAGTCTGGACAATGGGACATGGAGCAAGCTGAACCTCCTGAAGAAAGAGAAAATTCTGTAATGCTGGTCTCAGTCACACTGATGTACACATTAGTATTTTGTTTGCATGAGCGCCAATCCATTGCAGTGTCATTTGAATATTTGGTAATATCACCTCCAAAAAATAGCTTAGAACTCACTGGGAAGTTGATTTGGTGCTTTGAATGGCTTCTTTGCACAATGTCTGTGGCATATTAAGAACATAAAACACATGATGGGACTATCCTTCAGGCTATTTCTTTACACATCTTTCTTTGAGATACAACTGTTGAATCTTGGCTTCACCATGGAGAAGGAACCCTGCCTCCAGGAGCTGTTGTCATCTGTGACTCTGGTTATTAATGTGTATTGTAGCTAGTTTCTTTTATTACTGCATTTGTGTTGTGGCAGGTCTGAGAGACCTCAGTCATGAACTAATGACCCATTTTGCTAATGTACAAGCCCCAAACAGGATGACAAAGAGCAATGACTGCAATGCTGGAAGGCAGCCATCTTCTAGGAGAAAGATGTTTATTTTCTAAGCTATATTCTCTTTTCTTCTCTAGGTATATCACTGATTCTGCTCCTGCTGTGTTTATTGCCTTGCTACTGTTTATCCTTCCTGCTAATAAACCCAAATTCATAGGCTGGAATCCAAGCTTGTCTGACCCTGAACAGACTGAAGAAGGTATTTAAAAGAGGAATTGTAACATTGTGAAACAGTTAGCCACCTCCAGCTAACATGGCAGAAACATATACTGGATTTGCATGCAGTTCTTCAGGGTAGCTCACACCCCCTCACTTCTTGGGCAGGGCTGGGGCGCAGTACCTGCTCATGTGTTTTACCCTTAGCCTCTGCAGCCTGTTAGGTCTTTCCCTAATATCTTCTAGAAAAGGAGACAAAATGTCTTCATTCTCCTAAAACATGTTCTGCTTTTCATTTCTCACTTCAGATATAAAAAAGCCATTTTTATCAGCCCCGCTGCTAGACTGGAATGTGGTTCAGAGGAAGATGCCCTGGAGCATTGTGCTGCTGCTGGGAGGAGGTTTTGCTTTGGCTGATGCAAGCGCAGTATGTCCTGACATCTGTTTTTCTGTCTCAAAGGCGAACTTCCCTGGTTTGTTATCTAGTCCTGTATTACTGGGCATGCACCCAAAGCCAAACCCAGTAGAGATGTTCAGATCTGGTGGCAGATCCAAATTAGCAAAAACTGGGAGGAGAGGTGAATGTTTGTGTCTCTTTTTCAGGAATTTATATGCTCTGACCAAATTTCTTCAATTTATCTTACCTCTTGGAGGCTGCTGGGTAGTTTGGGATCTTCACTGGCTGGACAGACCAGAAAAGCAGCCTTTCTTATTTCTGTTATCTTCCCAATCCCAGCCCTGGCTTGAAAAATAGAAGTATAGATAACACTTGTAAGATTTTCAGAACCATTTGAGGTTTGTTTAAAGGATATGTATCTTCAGATTTAAACCAAACCACTACTGAAGTGGTCAGGAAGAAAATCATTGTGGTTAGATATCTTCCAAAATTGTGGACAGTAGGGTTTCTTAAACTTCTTGTCAGTGGCTGTTGCCACGCACTGTACTGCATCCCATAAGCCCATGGTTTGATCCTATGTTCATAAATTCACAGAAAAGGCAGCTAAATTCCCAAAACAGGAAAGAATCTTGAGGTGAACCATATTGCTTCCTTCATCACTGCTAAGATGCATCTAAATCAAAGCAAGCCTTAGCTATCAACAGTGCCATGCTTTGGGGAAATTCATATTCAGATCCAAGTTTTGCAGCTAAGTAGTTTTAAACCATGGGGGAAATTAAAGCTCTGGGGCTTTACATTCATCTACATACATCATACATACATTATTAAAGCTCCAGAGCATTAGAAGCCATCAAGTCAAAGGTTTTGTAACCTGTTTGAGTCAATCACTGCCTATGTTCCTATGATAGAGCATTCATACAGCATCAGCATCTTTGGAAACCTTTGAAAAACATGCCAGGAAACTTCTGAGTGATACATTAAGCATTTGCAATGATCTCAGCAATAATTGTTTCTGTTTAGCAAAAAAACATAATTTTGTAACCGAACTGTGAGCAAGTATTTGGGTTCCAGAAAAATCAGGAAAGTGGGACTCAGTATTACGTCTAGTTGGGAAGGAATTTCTTTTAGTGTTTGTGACAGATCATTACACTTTCTCAGATGGTATTTATATAATTCAGGAGTCATTTAGCACTATTTGGTAGAAATTTTACAGATGACAAGTTCCCTGTTCATGAGCTAGGGGTTCTAAGCCTCACTAAACCCCACCTTTTTTTCTTGTCAGAACTCTGGGCTCTCAGCTTGGCTGGGTCACCAAATGACTCCACTAGGATCTATCCCACCGTGGGCCATTGCAACAGTACTTTCACTTATTATAGCTGTCTTCACCGAATGCACCAGTAATGTCGCTACAGCCACCCTCTTCCTACCTGTCTTTTCATCCATGGTAAGATTGCTTCCATCCTGTTATCCTATCAACTGTGATATCAGAGTTAAACTGACAGTCTCTAGTAGCAAAGCAATATCGTAGTTATTGCCTTGAAAGTTGCTCTGATGTTAATCTGAAAGCCAGTATGAAACAGTCCACCTGGCAGTATACCATAATGGCTAGTGATTTTAGCTGGTGTTCACTGCTATGTTTGCAGCATCATGTGTAGATAGAAAGGGGGAATGCAAACTTTCTCCAATCTGCCCTACCTATATGCCCGAAGCCTGAGAACCAGCTTCTTGGGGGAAGAAGCTAATTCAGGATGCCTATCCCATGGCACCCTCGCTGGAAAGGAAGCCAGTTCAAGCCTTCTGTAAGGTGTGTCACTTGGCCCTGGGGAAAGTGAAATGAGAGTCACTTTTTTAACACAGATCAACAAACATCAGTTGCTTCTGGTCATTTTGTATTTGAACCATCAACTCAGAACTGGAAAAACACACACACAGAAAATCCAAACCAAAACAAAATCCAGCACTTAGTATTCATCCCTTGAATGGTTCCTTCATCTTCATGGTTTTATGCTAGAATACAGAAGGTAGTAGGCCTGACTGTTAGAAATGTGTCATTTTCCATAGGAAGCCAGAACAATTTTAAAACATATGGAGGAAAACCTGGTAAGTTTTGCTGCCTTTTCTGAGCAGAATTGAATTTGTAGCATAAAGGAAAAAATAGGTTACTTTGTTCTTTAATTTGGAAAGTACAACCGCTTTATTCTACACCATTTCATCAAAGTAAAATTATCCCAATCAAGGTGCTGAGCTATTAGTGACTTAAATTGGCACTTAAGTTCTGAGTCCCACAGAGTTTATGTAACATCTAAGAGTGTACTCCATGTGCCTAGTAATTATAGTCCCATCCCTGTGTTACCCTGGCAAAAGTGTGGTCTGAGGTCAAAGAAAAGATTGTTGGATAAATTTGACCAGAACTCCAAATTATACCATAGAGCAAAACAAACAACAAGAAAGAATCAAGCATTGTTTTTAAGTATTGTGGGACAGGAAACAAGAGAAAAGTTATCTTTAACCACGTGTGGATTTCAGAATAAAATGCTTGTAAATTACTCTGGTGATATAATACCAGGAAACAAAATGAGCCTGTGTATCTCAGTGGTCTGGGAAATGTTCTTTATGCTTTTCTTTTGGAACACTTCCAGTGTAATATTCTCTCCATTTCATTGCAGGCTGCATCTGTCAAGATCCATCCTTTGTATGTTATGCTGCCTGGTACTCTCAGTGCTTCCTTTGCCTTCATGCTACCTGTTGCAACACCACCAAATGCGATAGTGTTTTCCTATGGCCACATCCGTGTTTTGGATATGGTAAGATGATTGCCTGGTCTCTTATCTGAAGCTCTCCATTTCCTTTATCCTGAAATATAGTGAGAGTTTCATTTTCTTAGCCGAGTATTTCCAAAGTACCAGGAAGCTCTTATGGGCTGTAACTACGATCCTATGCCCCTTTCTTATGCAGTGTTAATATTGCAATAAAGATTTGCATCTCTGAAGTAACAGTACCTTTCTCACAGGCTTTGGCAGACATGCAGCCCAGCCCAATTGAAATTAAAAACTGACAAGTCGTAAGTCTCTTAAACACTGAAAGGTTAAAATGCAGTCAGTGCTTTCCAGTCTTCTGGGGCTATGGCGAGTGTAGCTGAAGCCTTGTTTCCACTGGAGCTGAAAGCAGAAGGTAGCAATCAGTTGCCCTAGGCTCTGGTCCTCTGATTGCCTGCCAGACCACACAGTGCCAGGTTCTGTGCTGAACACCCAAACTTTATCAGTTTTCTAACCGGAGACTTGAAGGGAGCAGAAGCTATTCTTTAACTAATAAGACAAACTTGTACATGCCTTAAAGCTCCTCGACTAGTTATATAGCAAAATGTTCAAAGGCTTTGCACAGTGTGTTCTGTGGTATTTCCACCTAAGCAAGAACACAGGGCAGTGGGTACAATGGCTATTTCTGTGATTTATTTGACTGTCTTTCTTGTTTGTGTACAGATAGGCCTTGCTGCAATTTGCTGTGCTGGTGTTTGGTTATTGTTGTTGGTTTGGACTTTTGTCCTCACAGGTTAGATCTGGCATAGTAATGAACATCATTGGAGTCTTCTGCGTCACGCTGGCCATCAACACATGGGGAAGACCTATGTTTGAGCTGGACACGTTCCCAACCTGGGCAAACAGCACAACTAACCAGTGAGCAGTGAAGAATTCACATGTTAAATAAGGAAAGGACCCTTAATACTACTCCCTGTTGCCCAAAGACCTATATAGAGTCTCGTCACCACTTCAGATCCAATGTCAGGTGTTTGCTGCCTTCCGGGAGTCACGCATCAGTTCAGGCACAAGCCAACTCAAATTTATTCCGGTCGTGCTGGAGCCAAAAGTGCTGTTTAATTACATAACCCTAAGGATCATGTGTCTGGATCATAAGTATGATCAAGTGATCCACTGTACCTCCAATCAAGGTCAAGATTTAGAATTTATTGAACTTTAAATAAAGAGAGGGCAGGCTGTTGTATCAAGTGGTTTGAACTATAGTATTACTGGTATGTACTTGTAAATCATTAGCATTGAACATTGCACTCAGGCAGGGGCTGAAAATTCATTAACTGTTATATTCACAAGTCAGCAGCTGTACAGAGAAATCCCTGTTGTCACTTGTCTAGTGAAAGAAGGGGTATGTTATGCTATGCTATGTTACGTTACGTTATGTTATGTTATGTTTTAGTCAGGCCTCAACCATGTGATGGAATCCTTACAAGTCAACATCCAACCCATTTTCCATAGCCTTGTTTTCACTCCCAAATCTCACTGCATTTAGACACCCTTATTGAGAGTTGAGATACCGTAATTCCATGCTGGTCATGATTCAGTTTGTGTCTTGGGCAATGATGAGTTAAGGCTGGCTTTGTGTTTCTTGCACTGTGGCACTGGCAGAGCCAGGAGCCTTTCCCTCTCTCGGCCACAGGATGTGGTTTCACGTGCCAGCCAGTGTTTTGTTAGCGCCAGCCTGGAAATGACCAGTGGCCTATAGGACTTCACACCTATTGTGAAAGTTCCTGGATTAGACCCTGATGTGCCTTATTAATTAACTGGAATTTTGGAGTGGAGACAAGGCATGAGAAAGGCTCCAATTAAAGGCCTTGTAAAAATTTAGGGGCTCAGGTATTAGGGCTTGTGCTGGCTGACAGCAACGGGAGTTGTCTTGTGTACTTTGGAATTCAGGTCCTGTGGAAAAGTGTTTCGTAGCACTTATGTAATTTCTGAAGCAGAAGTGGTCTACAGAAAGACTGGTGTTGGACTAGGTGTATTTTGTCAGTGGTATATGGATGTTTTTCATTCAGCTCTGGAGATGAAATTGGGTGGGAGGTAAGGCAGTGTGTTACAGTGGAGACGTCTGTGGGCATGACATGAGTTCTGCTCCCAGGCTTGCTGTGCAGCCTCACGCAAGTCAGCTCACCTCTTTTTGCCTCAGTTTCCCCTCCTGAAGAAGATGTCATGGTACCTATCTACCTCACAAGGGTGTTGTGAGGACATGAGGGTCAAATTCTGCACCCATGATGATTTCCCACTTCAGGATAAGGGGTGCAAGGTAGAAGTTATAGAATCACAGAATCATAGAATTCTGGCCAGAGAATTCTCACCAGAAGACCTGGCCTCTAGCATAATAGTGTGTGTAGGATATTTAATAGTTTTGTTATTAACGTGAATGTTCTTTATAGAACTGGAAAAATACTCACATTTTTGTCTTTAAAAGTGAGGAAAGTATTTATCCACAAAATGACAAGGTGCTTTTCTGAGCAGAAAACTACTTCAAGAATGATTTGATTTTTGTGCCTTTATCTTCTTTGCTCTTTCAAGGTGCCAGGCACCATAAACTTTCCGCTGACTGTTGTTCCTGGGTGCTTCCAGTGGCACCCTGTCTACCCAGCTGGCTGCATGTGGTGCAGGCTCATACCTCTTCCATGGAATGGTGGAGCATGTGGATAAACACTGTTCCACTTGCAGAGTCTATCTAAGGAAGACGCCTCTTCTAGTGCCAAGAAGTGGCTTGGTCACAGGCATTTGTCACCACCTGAAGCTTATCACAGTATTTGTTTGAAGAAATTGAAACCAGGAACAGTTAAGCACCTTCTGTGCTTTGGCAGTCACCACTTAATGCTGATTTGCATCTGTAGGTATCTAAATGCATTTGAGAAAGGGACTTTTTCTGCCTTCTGATGGGCTTCACAGTATGAGCACATTTCACCGCTGCCAGGTAATTCACGGTGCTTGCTCTTCACTATTGCAAATAACATACAGTGGATCTTGCATGGGTGGGTAACACCAAGCTTGCCTGTCTCATGCAGATGAAAACTCCTCTAAAACCACTTTGCTAAAAGCCGTAAGACAGACACTTCCCTCTCCCATTTGCAGAAAGGAATGTCTGAAAGTTTCTTGAAGGGGAGAAAGTGCCCTCATCTCAACTAGGAAGAGCTTCCTCTGTTGCTGTGCAAGTAGAAAACAAATGTTATTTTCAGCAATGGTCACACAGGGTGATTTATTGACAGGAGCGCCAAGGCAGGGGGAATATACACATGGGGTAGTAAAGAATGCTGGTTTTATTATAACCGTGGTCTATTTGATGTGTCACCTCTCTGTCCTGTTAATAGCAAATGTTTCTTTCTGAGACACTTTTATGACATCCTGTGATTGATTTGTATTTAATTTAAATGGGAGAGTTGCAGAATTAGAGCCTGCCAAATAAAAAAATTACTAGAACTGTCTCCTCTCTGGCATGGATTGTTTCCTTTGCAACACAGTGGACCTCTTGTTTCTACATTAGCTTCCACTGTAGCATGGTATTGCTCCATTAAGATCCAGGATGGTACACATCATAGAGAATCAGTACAAAGCAGAGATTTGCCTGCTGCTTTAAGTACCTTCAGACCTATATATCAATGGTTCCTTCTCTTTCCTCAGCTAAGTGATAACTCAAGTTTCCATTTTTGAAAATGCTCAGGTGGGACCAAATCGGGTGGCATACCCTACAAGCTGTCTTATTCATTTCAGAGTAAAAGATTTTAAGAATCTAAGAAACACAACTAGTTTTTAAGAATTTATCTTATCTTGTACAAACTCTCCAGTATAAAAGGCACAAACAGGCTTTTCTTCAGCATCAAGCGTGCATGTCGTCCTGTTCCAGTGCCCTAAGTAAACATATGTGTTATTTACAATGGGTAATGCAAGGGCAATTGCTTTGTTACTGGAGCTCAGTTACAACCCCTTCCAGCATTGCAGGATAAGTATCGTGATAGACTCTTTTCTTGCATGGCATTTATTTTGCTTCTCATCAAAGGGTTTTTGTTTTAGGTGTAAAAGTTGTGATGGTCCTAAGGTAGTGGCATAAAGGAATCCCTGGGTCCCCCACTTCAAAACATGCACCACCAGCGCCAACAGAGAACATGGGAGGATCTTCAGTGTGGACTTTGTCAGGGCAGGTTACTCAGCCTCACTGAACTAGCAAACGGTTCCTGTTTTATCGTATGTGGGCAGAGTGTGATTCCTAGCGGTTAATGGGTATGTCAGCTGTCCAGCTGGCATAACAGCAGGCAGTGCTGCCTATAAGGAGCTAAATTAATGCTTTCCTATTTTCTATTCACTCTCTATAGAATGACCTTGACTTTTCCTTTCTTCTCTCAGAATACGAAGTTGCTAACACTGTTTCTGCAAATGTTGAATGTCTCAAACCTGCAGAATCATGATATGGGCTGCTATTATACAGGGTATGTTCCTGCTGGTTCATGTATCCGTGTGCAGACTTATTCCCACAAAGGACTGGCTGTTTGGGAATGGTTACGTATGTGTGAATGCATTAATGAATGACCAAACTACAGGAAAGCATACAAAGGGAGGACAAAGGTATTTCCTGCCTTTGTGTTGAACATCCAGATCTGTGAAAGAGAGAAGAGAAAACTTTTCAGCATTCTCTATATGATCTAGAAGTCACCAAGCTGAAAAAAGCACCCAGACAGAAATAGACTCAAGCTTAATGTGGATGCAAAAGTCATCCCCTTTTCTCTTAAGTACACATATGTTCTTCTTTGGCCTACTGTAGAGATCCTGAGCCCTAAGTTTGAAGTAGGGCTATGTTATGCAGGTCACCTCTTTGGTTGGTGTCATCCATTGAATTCAGAGTAGCGGGTGGTTCAATCCAGCTGAGTTCTGATCTCAGTTGAACTCAGTCTTTGGTTTATTCAGACTTTGTTTTCCAGCTCAGGTATGTTACCACTTGAAAGAGCAAAAACCTGGTTGTAGCCAAAAAAACATTTGCTGACAATGTGTTGGAATTGGACAATTGGTAAAAATCAGCCCAGAAAAAAAATAGATCACTGAATTAGTCCTAGCCAAAATCCAGCAGTGATTCCTTAACACAAAAGCACCTCTTCCTTTTTAGTAATGACATATCATATACATTTTTACATACTTCACATCTTTTTTTTTCCTAAATATCTGTGCTAAATATGGAAAGAGGTGGGTGGTAATGAATCCTGAACACTTAGATCAAGTGACAGACAGTTTTCACAATGTTTTCCCAGTCTGGGTGAATAAACATGTGGTTTTAGCACAGTGCTCAGTCTGATTGTGTCACTGTGAGGTCTCCAACACTTGTGTACTGCAGCACGATCCCAGCAGCCCACTGCTGGACACTCGCTAGGCTTGGCATTTGTCTGCATGATTTAATGGCAGGATGCTGGTTTTCCCCTGTCCCGAAGAACCATGCCAGTGGCAGCTCTTCTGCATCAGATCAGACCTTCACTTTCATGTATCTTTGCTGGAACCTTTGTGAGGATTCTCTGCTATTAAAGAGGACTCTGCCATGCACCACAGACTGCATCTGCTTTGCAAGACATGACTGAAGATGTTCCTGTCCTTGAGCAGAGCACTAAATCTCCCTGGGCCTGCTGATCTTACACAGTTGTCAACTCCACAGAAGTATTTGCAGAATACAACAACTTGATAGTGCCAATTGCTACAGGTGAAAATTAATGACAAAACCAGCACAATGAATAATAATGTTGTTATCCAAAGCCTAAAAATAGTGTCTTAGGAAACCTAGTTTCATAACATAGTTTCATTTAAATAACTGTGGTAGAGAAGGGGAGAAATTTGTAAAAAATTGTATTGTAGAGGAGGGGGCTAGTTTTACTGTTTTATTCATTACTAAGATTCATTCTTTACTAAGATTTTGATTCTAACATTTCCTGTATAACGCTGTGGCTGTCCGGTTAGAGTTATTATGGATAGATTTTATATCTCCTCAGGTCTTGCTTTATATCCTGCCAAGATTTTTCACCTGCAAAACTGGCAGGAGGCTTTTTCATGTACCTTCTTCTGGACAGCCATTAAAATTCAGCTTCTGCTATCAACAGAACACTCAGTGAAGGAAAAAAGAAAGTTCCTAGAAGGTTGATAAGCATTTTTTGAAGACTTGTATCTACATATTGATTACCTAAAGATTGCTTACAGATTTTCTGGACTCAGCATTTTACACCACTGTCTTGTAGCTAATAAACAAAAGCGTGAAATGACCCTTTATTGTACTCTGGTGATATAGTCTGTGAGAGTTTCTTTTTTTTGTTGTTTGTACCTATAACAGTTTTGTTTTAATAGGCAACCATCCCCTTTATTTTTCAGACTGAGGTCTATTGAAATCCTCATATCTAGGAGGTCTTCAGTAGGGTTGCACTGACTCCACCCAGGTGACAATCATTGTGTTTGGGCTACTAAGGCGAACTGCTTTTCTGATGCCAAAAAGTTCTGTGTGTGCTATGCTTTGCTTATACATTTATACATATATGTATGTATACATATTATATATGTAATATACACATATAGAGAGAGTGAGAGGAAGTTCTGAGTGCTTCATGTGAATCTAGGTTGCTTAAGAGTAAGTGTATAAATTAGTCTGGGAAACTGTGTGAAGAGACTTTTGAAAGTATACATATTAAAGGGAGACTGTGAACGTAAAGCAAAAAGCCAGAAACTGGTTTATTAAGGCTTTTTTTGGACTCTACTTGAACTATAAACAAGTTGCTTAACTTTTCTGTCTCAGTCTGAAATGTTGTATTTCATGCTTATCAACCTGTAAAATTAGTTAGAAATATGTCCTGCTAATTCATGCATGAAGACAAAATTAAATTATTTGCCTAACTAATGAATAATGTTGCTAAACTATGTTGCTAACTATGTTGCTAAAGTCTGTCATTTCAATCAAATTGTATGAAGTTTGCTGTGATTCTTGAAGTTCTACCTCTTTGAGTCATGTAGGAATCCCAACTTTTCTTGGAAAAGCCATAAGGAAGCCTAAAGCTGTGACAGGATGGGAGGAAAGTCTTTGAATATCAACTGTAAAGCCTCAAAACCCAGAAGATAATAGGAACTCACTGTTTCAGTTTTGAATTACTTAGTTTTGAATGCAGACTTGCAATTTTGAGGGCTTGGCTTGTGATTTTGTGCAGCAATTTGCAGTGCGAAGCAATACGGAGCCCGTGCTGATAGAATGTGACATTTCTTGTCTATTATGTGTATTGTTTCCTGCTTTTCCCCTTGTTGTTAAATTCCAGTGCCATTTGTTGTACTTGCACATGAATATAAGCCTAAAAAGTAAACTATATTTATCAACAGACAGTTCCTTTATCTTTTTGTAGTAGATGCTTTGTTATTTAATCTGTGGTTTAGCATTCCAGGGTAGCAACTGTGAACTCGATATGCTGAAAATAATATCTATCATGTACTTTTGCATGGCTAGTTAATACCTGTAGCTTTTCATGGTGAAGGAAAATGTGCTTCTTCCAGAGGGAAATTCTAAGGAATTTCTGCATCCTATATGGAATAGAGGTAAGTACAGCTCCCACCATTCGGAGGCACAGAGTAAAAGGTAGGCATACCATGCTGCTCCGAGGTGATTAGGAACCGCTTAATAAGATGTTTGGTAGCTCTTTAAAAATAGAGATGACTATACTGAAACTATTTTTTGCCCATTTAGGTTTTTCTGGAGTACTAAGTCAATAGTTGACCATTCATTATGCTGTAAATGTGGACTGTAGGTTCTGGTCATAAGAAAGAGACTGTTTCTTCTGTAAGAAAAAAGGTATTCTCCTTCCCATATTTACTTCAGTACTTTGTTTACCCACATGAAATTATTTGCCAGCCTTATTTGGCATGCAGCTCTTCAGTGAGTTTTCATAAACTGTTCCAGGTCAGAATGTGAGCCTCATTACAATGTTCATAAATTTTTTTTTTTTATAGACAAACCATATTCTTGAAAGAATGTTCCAGATACTAAAACTAGTTTGTTGTAATTTCATTTGTGAACTATTCTTTGTGAACAATAACATAGGTTGGGTCTTAGCAAATATTTTAGCAATCCAGTTGAAGATCAAATTTTCCACCAGAAACAAAGTTAACAAAATCTTTCAATTAAAGAATTATTATTTCTGGAGCAAGTACCTATTTTACTTCAATATGTCGTCTTGGCTATACAGTCAAAAATCAGAAACTCAGGATTTTTTTGTGCACATGACTAAGAATTTCCTCAGGGAAAAGAAAGGGGGTGGGGGACGCAGAATATAGGACACTTTAGCTCCCCTTTGAATAACAAAAACTGGGGAAAAAACGACATAAACTTTCCTGGGAGCATCCTACACACACACACAGTTGTCTTATGATGCCTCATGTCAGAGCTTACCTGTGACTTTTTCATTCATATCTGTCTACACATGTAAGTCAGAGCAAATCTGAATATGTCACCCTAGGATACTGAAAATACACAAGTTAAAATCACCCCTCTAGGGGCTCATATTGGAGAACAGCTTCACCTGTGTTTGAAGGGTGGTCAAATAAATAAATCTTGATTTTTTTGGCAGGTGATCTTGGCCCACCTCTTTCATTTTGTTTTGTTTTGTTTTGTTTTAGTTTGGTTTGGTTTTGGGGTGACTTAAATTGATGATAACCAACATTCCAGGAGTTAATTAGGTGCAGGTGTCCTTCATGAAACACCTCTCAGGTCTTTGCTAATTTATATGTCTCACTGCAGCAGCTATCCTAGCTGTGTGGAGTTCCTCTGTTCCACTCCACTGCACTGAATTTGAACTGATTCTTTAGAAGGTTGGGGTCTGCACAATAAATTAAGGTCAGGATTCTCTGCTTCCTGAGGAATGTTTAATGAATGGAAATTACAAAGGGTAAGTGTTTGGGGTTTTTCTTCTGCTGTAGCTTGATGCCCCATAACAGCAGGACTCAAAATATCAGAAAAAGACCCTATTAAATACTGGGAGGCATGAATGCCTATACTTATTTATGTTATGCAGATGAGAGCTCCAAGTTCTTACACTTTGTGAAGCATTTGTAAAGCTTGTGTAGCAGGGTCACTGTAAATAAAAGACTGCACACTAAAAAAAGCCTCTAGCAGTGAGAGTGCTGGAGCTGTTGCAGTAAAGTTCTACCAGAAAGAGCCTGTAATAATGCAACCTGGAAACCTCCTCACTAAGAGATTAACAAAGATGTACATTATGTCTGGACAGCTATGCTAATACTTACTACTGCAATTCTTGCACTCAGAAGGTGGTGGCAAGTCATTTTAGGAATAAAGACCTTTTTGACTATTTTTCCAGAACTGGGAATAGATTCCAGGAATACTACTGTTCAAAGTGGGGGCAGGACCCTTGTTTTCTCCTTTCTTCTCATAGGAGATGCCAGTTCCCTGACTGGAAAGAACAATCTGTAAATAACATCTTCCTTCTACTAAACTGTTCTGTACAGGAGCTGCTAAAGATTCATTTGTACTGTTTGGTGGCACTCATAAGATAACTGTAGGTGAAAGATAATAGGAAAAATTGTTGCTGAACAGCTATGATATCATGCAAGAAAATTGCAGAGTGGCTGCCATGAGTATGCTGTGATTTAAGAAAAAGCTTGGCAATGACTTCTTCATCTTCCTCTCTTTTCCAAAATACTAAAATGAGACTTTCTATGCAAGGAATAGAGATGATGTTGGCGTTTCCAGCAAAAGAAAATGGTATCCTTAAATACTGCTTCTAGCAATGTGGCCTTATTCTGTACTGTTTACCCATAGAGAAGCAGGGATGATTCTTCTGCTCAGGAAACCTAGTATCTGAGGAATGACCACGGGCTTCAGAGGTGAATCCTAGCGGGAGGTTCAAGCTAGGTCTTCAGATAATCTGGTGCACTTGGTAAATGCTGCTGAGGAGCAGCTCAGCTCCTGAACACTCAGGCATTTAGCTATTCAGCTTGAGGGGCAGGAGGGCAATGGGGCTGCATCTCCCTTCCTACATAGTTTTAAGATATAAAGGAAAATGATGGTTTATTGTTTTGTTTTGGGTTTTTTCCCCTTTGTGGAATTTGAGCTCTAAGTCCTCCTTAGGATGAAAAGGCTGTTGAAGATCATTTACAAAGGACACACTGTTTGGAGATGAAGGTGGGCCCACAGATACATGAGCTGACACCCTGAACAGCTGTAAAAGAAAAAAAAAGAAAAGGTTTCTGTGCTGGTCTGTATCAGATGACTAAGTCCAGGTATCAAAAATCACATACAAAGGTCTGTATTGCCACGGCCACTAGTAATATTAGACCATCTGAGTGCAATCAACTGATTCTTTGAGTATTTTTAAGGTTCTTCCAGCCTCCCGTGCCTTGGAGCTGGAGGATCAGGAATGCAGACAAGGGTCTTTCAGAGCCTGGCTTTGACTTTGGCAGAAACTATAAGTTGATGTATTAGATTCACTCAACTGGAATTTTGTGGTAAATCAGAACTTCTGACTTTGTTTCTAGATGAGTGTATTCCACCGCCAGTTTTTGAGGTCTCTACCTGTGCAAAACCAAGGAATTTGCCTTATGGTGAGGTTAACTGGGACTTCTCTCAGCACGGGCTGTAATCTTATGGAGATATAGTCCAGGCTTGGTCCCTTGTCATATAGGAATTTGGAGACAGCAATAACAAGCATCCACTCCGTGATCAGAGTTATATCCCACTCTGGTCCCCATGGCAGACCAGTGGAAACACAGCTTTTGCAGTAACACTGCTAGTGTATGTGTCCAAATATTTCCAGAATTTACTGGCTGATTCCAGTCCAGTTTCCTGGATGGGGAGGAAAGTCTTGGTGTATCTGGTGAGAAGAAAGAGACCTGGTTACACCCTAACAATGGGAAAAGTTACAGAGAAACTCCACAAGAGAATTTTGATTACACAGAAATCATCACAAGAAATTTTGCTTATAGGAAATCCACTTCTTTAGTTTGAGTGCTCCCAGAATGACACTTCAAATAAAATTAGTGCTATTTACTGTTCAAAATACTAGTCTTCAGAGAAGATGCACAGATGATACTGGTGCAAAGCACCTAGGAAAAATGCCATGAAGACAGTGAATGGCTAGGGAGATGTTGCTAGAAAAGCAGGAACTATAATAGAGCACACTGAGATATCTTAGAGGGGAGTGTGTTTACTTTTGTGTGGGGACAAGGACAAGAAAGAAAAGTAAGCAATGCCCTGCAATGTTGTCACGATATTCAGCTGGGTGTAAAGTCAAGATGTACATCTCCAGTGAAGTGAACAGTGCTCCATCAGCAGGTGTCTTGATATCCACCACAGGGTGTTCATTATGGAGATCATTGCTGCTTAGGGTCAAACAGTGCTTATGCTAATGGCCTCTTTTCTTTTTTTGTCCCTCTAGCTTAAATGCTTGCACTACACCAACGTAGCATCCTCTAGTAATAATGTGGTAATTGTTCACCTGCTTAGAGATTGAAGAGTGGCACTGAATGGATTCAACCAAATGATGACTCCATTACATGGATTGAAAAGGGTGACTGGATCCCAGCTGAGCACTTATTCAATGTGCACCTCTTTTCCCTTTCTTTTTTTAAAATTACCTCAGCCTCCTGGTGAAAAAGGATGAAGCTGATTGATTAAAATTATATATGTTGACTATTATTGGGCTGGCTTTTCTTTCCGAAACCTCCAGATCTTCATGTCTGCAACAGCATTGAAACCAGTGGAGATACTCTTCTTTTCAGCCAGCATATGCATATCTTCCTGTTTGGAAAGATCTTGGTGAAGGAAAAGTGTATTAGATGATCATCCCAGGATGCTCATCTTGCACTAAAATTTTCAGCTTTTCCCTCTTGAATTTCCAAAGTAAATCTTATAGTTGGGGTGATTATTGACCCAAAGCCCAGTTAAGGAAATGGAAAGTATTATATTCTTAATATGGTCATGAGAAAGCACAAATAACCTAGGATCGGATCCTGAGAATTTTTTTTCCCCTTTTCTTTTTGCAATGGTTAAACTGAAGGACTTGCAAGATCAGGCGCCTCAGAAATTATAATTATAGTGAGAGTTATAGTTTCACATTTTTCTTAGTTGTAGTATTCTATATAAAACTGTACATTAAAAAAAACTTGGAGTTTTTTGGGGTTTTTTTGGGGGGTGGTCGTCGTTTTTTAACACAAAGTGGCCTAGGAAAAGGAATAGATTGAAAAAACAACAGGCTGTTTTCACTGAGCTAGGAAAAGCAGCTAACGAACAGAGGTATTATTAATTGTAAGACAGGAGCAGGGAACCAAGGGAGCTTAAAGAAACCACCCCAGAGAAACTGTGTTATGGTAATTAGTCTCAAAATACTTTAATTACAATTTTAACTCTGCCATACAGAAAAAAAATAAAAGTGAATGTAATGCAAGTAACATGTCAAGGTGTGCTTTATACTGTTGTGTAATTATTCACAAGCTCTAGGGTATTTCATGTTACTTAAGTTTACATTAGACATAATTCAGATGTACTCTACTGTACGCCTGGCATTCAAAGGTTATGGACCTTGCCTACAAGAGGTATATTTAGATGTGCTCCCGAAGGAATTCAGTACTTTTGTTTGCCTGAATGCTGTATAATCCTAAGTATAAGCACTGAGAGGTTGGCTAGCATGCAGCTAAAGAGAGGGTTTATATTCTTGCCAAATATTGATGTAGGCATCTGTGAAACTGTAACTATTTGTGTACCACCATTGCAATGACCAAGAATTAAAGTTATTTTCATCATGAGTGGGTGAGGTTGTGGCTGACTGTACAGAGTGTTTAGAGTTTTACTTGCCAGCAGGAAGGAATCTCACTAATCATATTTTCATTATTGGAGACCATGCATTTCCACCTCTCTTTATCTTATAAAAGTAACTGCAGTGCTATCCTTAGTATAGTTAGATGTTCCTGTGCAAGAATAGGAGAATGTGATTTCCCCCCCTCCCTGATTGTCTTAATTCAGGCAGTTGAGATGGCGATATAAAAACTAGAAATAAATGGTTTGTTTTTTTCTATTTATCCCCAATGATTTAATGAACATTACTCATTTATTATCAGAATTTTAATTCCTGGGATTTCATACCTTTGATCCTTAGCTGACATAAATTAGCAGGTTTCTATAAACTTCAGCTGCCCATCCAGTTTATACCCGGGAAAAGTTGGTCTTCAGTCTGAATCAGTACTGTACATCAGTGTGTATTTTCATACTCTGTTATCACTAGCATTAAAGTAGCTACTACAAGCCCAATATTCTGAAGTCTGGCTCTCCATATAATTAGTACTACTTGGTTTTGAGAGCTCTGATTTGCCAAGGCCCCAGGTAAGTGTAAAGCTCCTTCAGATCTGAGCTTGCAGCTCAGGTTCCAGCAGCTTGGCCTATTCAGCATTGTAGGGATGAGCAAGTTGAATGCTCTTGCTTGTCTACCATCAGCTTTTCTTTCTCTAGACCATTATGCCAGCCTCCCCTTTCAAAACTTCTGGAAAGACCTGAGGTTTTGACCTCATTCACTACACAAGGACTCAGTCTCTGAGCCGTCAGTGAAGCTCTGTGCAATAGCTCACTACACATTTCTGTTGTTAATGTTTGGAAATAGCAAAAAAAAAAAAAAAGCAGGATTAACACTTGTGCCAGTTACAAAATCTACAACCCCCCCCCACCTGCTAGTCTGGTATAGATAAATTCAAACAAACTAAACCTAGATATCCAAAATTTACATTTACTCACAGTATCTCTGGATGTGGCTCATCTGGCTCTTCAGCTTTTAGGCTATATTGGAAGAAAAGATCATATTCTCAAGCCTCCGTTCTCAGTTGTAGTGCCAGGAAACTTCCTTATTTATTTATTTATTTATTAATTAAAAAATACATTCTCATGTAAGGAATATGTTGCCATGCTAGGCAGAGCTGTTGGTCTGTTCTTGTGATTATTAAGAAAAATGCCCTCACCTGTAGTCTATGTGAGTATACCTATTAGTTTCAGCGCCAAATTAACTATTTGTTTCTTACTTGCTGAACACAGTCAAAACATTATAAAATAAAGGGTATACATTTTCATTAATTACAAATTCATGCCAATTATTTCCTTAGTTTTATACATAATTATTCCTGGTGTTTTCCCTACACCCTTCTGCTCAGTGCCACAGTAGAAAAGCCTAAAAATTAAATGGCATAGAAAGTGGATCAAAAGACAAAATTATTGGAGATTATTTGGAAAATTAAATAACTGTAATGGTAATCCAAAATATAATGGCAAATAAGTGAAATTATTCATATTTGCAACCATTATAAAATAGATAACATTCAGTTTATTGTTCTGGATTTCAGACTTGGGAAGTTTTACATACCTTCATTACTGGGGAATGAGTTTGTTTCTGGCCTATTTGGTATTCAACAGGATAAGAGTTCCTTCAGATCAGGCCCCATATACCCTGGCTCACTGCAGAATTCTTTCCTTACAGCACCTCAAAAAGGGCTTCAAATGGCAAGCAATACCTTTGTGAAGATGTTCCTTGTAGGTCATTGTTCTCAGGTTCAATGCATATTGCTCCTAGCAAATGGCTGACCTCAAATTCCTCTGCCTTCTAGGTGCCCTAAGAATAGAAGACTGGTGTATTTTTAATCAACTTATTAGGGAAAAAACATAAAATTCTTTCTGACACTTGACATTGAATCTTGAATTTATCTTTGCTTTCTAATGGTTGTCTGAAGCTAGAGGAGAACCATAGTCACAGAAGGACACATTCCAGTGTCTGCAAAAAGCCACAGTCTTTGAAGTCTTTTACACCATTTCACCAAATCTACGGCTCCATTGAATGGTGTTTAACAGTCTTCAGATGAAGATTGTTCTACTAAGACTGTCATAGGCTGGCTTTTGAAATGCACATTACCTGCCAGTTTCTTGACCTCAAAAAATAGAACTCAGTGAACAGTTAAGCCTTTAATTAAATATGTTCTGACAATTGTTTCAGTCACTGATAACTATGATCTTGTTTCTATTGAATTACAATTATAACATTGGAGTAAAAAAATTGCAGACTTTGTACTGGCTTGTTATAAATATAACATAATGCATACTCTGTTCTCTGTTATTTAACCATATTTGAAGCAGAATACTCTCCAGTCTGCAGAATTTTGTCTTGCATTCTATGGGTAAAATCCTTTAAGATGTCATTATCCATGTCGATACAAGTTTGCACTCTATTCTAAAGCAGATGGATAAAGTATGAACAAAAGGGGATGTCTTAGGTTCCAAGCATTAGGTATAAAATATTTACTGTTCCACTTGATTAGTTTTCAGTCATGAACCCTTGCTGGATCTTCTTTTCTTTCTGATGCAAATGCACTATACTATGTTGCCATAGATAAACCCCTTGCAACATCTCACTTCCTCAGTGTCCACCTTCAAGATCTAATAGCACTTCAGACAAGGTTTTTCCTCCTGTGTCTAATGGAGTCTTGGTGCCTTCACATCCCAGAAGTGGCTCCATTTAACGGCTGCATCTCTATGCCAGTTCTAATGATGTTATATTGTACTTGTCATAACCCATTCTATTTTCTAAAAAGCATTATTGTCAGTACAGTACTAATTATCATGACTAAAAGTGCCAGAACTTAGCCTATAGCTTCTAATATTTTCTGAAACGCATGAGTGTAAAATTTAAGCTTAAATAAGCAGAAGGCACATCCAGCTAAAAATTATATTTTTGTCAGCTACAAGTATTCAGCGTGGAAAACACTACAGGTGACTGGGATAGACAACTTTAATTAAAGATAATTGTTTCCACCCTTAAGCCCTCAGAAACAACTCTGAATTAAGTCACAGACATGAACATGCGAGATCTTTATCTACAGGAGATATTTTGTTATCAACTTGAAGTGAAATCTCCAAGTCCTCCAAAGAATCAAGTGCCTTTATAATATCTCAAATACTAAAGGAGAGACCTTTTTTTGGCAAGATGGAGGACACTTCATTTAATATTAAAAAAAATCTAAAGTTCTGTGTGGCAGTTGGCAAAAGAGGTTGAAATCCAGACATAGGGATCAAACAACTGATGACAGTAGAAACATTATGTTATTTTGTGGACCTGAAAAGACTTTTCAGTATCCAGGTGTCTGTGGTTTTCCTAAATATAGCATTTACAAAGACATGTCACAAGCTTGATTTTATTGTTACTTAGCTACTATCTGTGATTACTACTGCAGCTGTGTGTCATTTTTTGAATGTCGTTTTCAACTTTCAACAGCTTAATTTGCTTGAGGTAGAAAACATTCTCTCATCTATTTCTGTTTGTTAGATCATATATCTGCATTTTATGTATAAATCCACTATAATTTTAGCATACTCTGTCAAAATGTCTCAGAAAAAAATAAGGTTCCAGAAACAGTTTTTAGACAGACAACAACAGTGATGGCAGTCTAGTCCCTATAAAAGGAGAAACTGAGGCAGCGATGTTGTGTGCTGGTTTCACAACAATATGGAAAATTCCTGGCTCACAGTCAGGAATGTTACAGTATATGTTAACACTTACATATACTCACAGTATATGTTAACACTTATACCCTGAAAGTTTGACTCAACTGATATTTAAAAGCAGAAAAAAATCCCAACTTTTCCTAGAGAATGTTCTTAGTTATTATACCATGATCCTGACTTTCAATTTTGTTCCTAGTTTTGATGGCCAAGAATTGAGATGTTTGACTTAACCCTGGCAAGCCTACATAGTAATTTATTCCTGTGACCAATCCTTTTTTAGGAGACTTTCCTCTGAAGTCAGTCTTGGGAGAGAAATCATATTCCAGAATAGCAGTGCAGACACATGGGATCTGTTTGATCTCTGCTTTTAGCCCAAAGTCTATGTTTACTGGGGAGTGACTTGTTATGTTGTGATATAGTAATGGTAGTATTCCACAACCACTAAAACCTTGTCCAAAAAAAGCAACCCTATTTTATTAAGAAAAACTATGCATAAATCTTTTTTAGATGTTTTTTGTAACCCAATTCCCAGGAAGAAAAAAAATCATACTGCAAAGGAAAAGATAGTATTATAGAAAATTGCTAACTCAGACACTGAAAATAGTTCAACAAATGAAAATAGCAAATTAAAAAAAAAAAAACCAAAACCCCGAAAAAATGTTCAGTCAGGTTTCAGGTAAGTATGTATACAGTGTACCATTGCACAAGTGCCTAATAACACAATTGTCATAGCAGTGAACCTAAGCTAGCTTGACAGTGCTAAACCATTGGGGCTTTTGTTTCAGCCAAGTTCTGAAATTTAGTATGTAACACGAGGCAGAATTGCAACTTCTGGAATAAATTTACAACCTCAGAAGCTGGGCTCCTCTCCAGGGTGCTGATGCAACAGTGCAGTTTTGCTCTGCACTCATGGAGCATTTAGTTATTAACTGGTTTCATTCTGATACAATTTTTTTTAATAAATGAAGAATTAAGTGCAGAAGTTGACTGAAATTACTTGGCTTATTGTAAAGTTGCTATGAAAAACAAAACAAGCTCAAATCTCCGTCCAATATGCAGAAAGAAAAAAAAAAATCAAAACACAGTTTAGATTTTACGCTTGAGTCTCTCCTTTGCATTTCCTTCTGCTCTGGAAGTGATCAACAATGGCTTGTCTAGTACAAAGTTAAACTGAATGTTCTGCAAATACAAACACAGGATCATCTTTTTATCCTTCCCAGCTCAAGCATTTATCTCTCTATCTGGGGAAAAAACCCCCATGACTAGAACGTTGTCCCCAAAGCTACCTTCTAATGGAATTGGAACTGACTTGCCTATATGCTAAAAGCTCCCTCACATGACAGAACAAATCATTACTCCAACGGTAATTTTCTTCAAAAGGTTGTTTATTCACATTGTACATCATTAAATCTGTGATGTTAGAGCATGAACAGTTCAGATCTGGAACATGAAGTCTTCCTGAGAAACCTGGAGGATTGATGAATCACTAATGGTAGCGATGATAAAAACATAAATGCGAAGATCCATGGTAAAATGAGCACTTCAAGCCATGTCACTGCCTCCCAGAAGAGCAACAACAGTGCCAGGTAAGTAGAATGAAAAATCCTAGCCTTGAGATACTTGTTGTGGGTTTAAGGCAGACTGCTCTCTAGGTAAAGACTCTGTCTACAGACAAACCCCCCTACGGTTCCACTGCGAGGGGGCTCTAACATGAGCTCAGCTAGAGTTTTAGACATTATAAAACCTCCACAGAAAGAAGCTGCAGAAAAACAGATTTTATAAGTTCTGCTGTTCATGGATTTGCTTGGCTTATTTTCATTTCTGTTGGCACATCCTAGCTCTAATAAAGTGATTTTTAAAATCACTTATACTGACTTCTAACTTAAAATATCTTGTACACTTAGAAAAGCAGTAACCTCTTAATATAGATCATAAAGAGATCAAAATGTCAAATAATAATTTTTGCTTGATTTTTAGGTATAGAACACTTGTTTTATATCATAAGCACCAAATTGCTTACTGAATGAGTAGTTCTTAAGGTTTCTCCTGCAACCAACTTTGCAATATCCTGGTCTAAACTGATTCCACATTCGAAAAGAATTCTGCACTGTTTTATAACAAGTCCATCATTTCTGGAAGATCAGTTACGTTTAATCTACAGATCTCCTCCAGAAATTCTGTTGCTATTGCCTTGGGGCGGTACAGAACTCTGAGAAATGCACTCTTAAAATGTCCTCCTTACTCATCTACCAGAGGATAGGTCACATGGCTGGTTTATGATATCTGGATAACATTGACAAAATGCTAACCTTTCCAGCCATATTACTGTTAGAAAGAATTTTTTGTTGTTGTTGTTAGGAAGCAAGCCTATAAAATGTAGTCATAAGGATGTTATCTTTATGCCTACACTGGATCCTATTGTAACTAGCATTGCATATGTTAATTTCCCCCACCTCCCCCCCCAGATAGCGAAATCTTGCAGATTTTTGGATACTGCTACATAAAGGTGTTAAGTAAGGTTTCCATTTGTTTTGCTTGCAAAGTTTTCAGAGTGAAGTGATTGATGTAAAACTGAACTTTGGTCATTTAAAAACACACTGGAGTTTGTACTTTGATTTCTGAGTACTTTGATTTTTGACTTCTGCCACTTTAAAGTTTGATGCAAGCTACAGCAGAGCAACTTGAAAAGGGAAGGAGTTTTTCCAATACTACATTCAGTCTGGGTTTTTATTTGGATATTGGAATCTCTGAACATTCTTTCCAACTACAGATATTATATGCCCTGTTACTTCAAAATAAACAGGAGGTATTCCTTTACCTGCAGCGGTAAATGGATGATGCCTGTTAAGCTCGAAATCCAAATTCCTATGCATCTTATCTACGTGTTTCCATGTAATATTGTCATGGGGCAAATACTGCCTCCAAGGAGTGTACATTTCCCTCATGAAACTGATGGAACTAATCTTTTCGGTAACTGAAAATGTAAAACAATCAGCATTTGTCCAAGGGACCTTATATCAGTATCTAAAAACGAGTGCAGAATGAGGAATCCTGTCATCGTACGTCTGAGAAGGGTGGATGAAAGTTTTCCCGAGCAAGGCGCTTTACCAGGGGAAAACTGCAGCGCATGAGACGAAGGCAGCACCGACTCGACCCTTCCTGCGCTCCCCGCTCTCTGCGGACGGAGTACGCGGCTCTGAGGCCCGCTCCCGAGCGGTCTCCACCGCCGCTCCCGCAGCCGGCGGGGAGCGGGCTCCGCTGCCGCCGGCCCGAGGCCCGCCGCGCCGCTCGCCTTCCCGCGCGCACACGCCGCCCCGCCTTCCCGCCCGGCACGTTGCCGGGCAACCGCCGCCGCCTTCCCGGCGTGCCTCAGTGCTGCTTGTCGCCGGGCTTCCGTCCGCCGGCAGCGGTGGTCGCCGCCGCCATCTTGTGCCCGGGCGTTTCCTGCAGCCCGGCGGGCCGCCATGGAGACAGGTGAGGGGTGGCGGTCGCCGCCGCCTCCCGGGCGCTCGGGGCCGCGCGGCGAAGGGTCGGGCAGGCCGAGCGCTTGCGGCCCGGGGAGAGGCCGCCTGCGGTCCTGCCGCACAGGAGCTGGGGCCGCCCTGGCGGGGCGGCAGGTGCCGGGCGGGTTCTGAGCCCGCTCCCTCGGAGAGGGGGGCTTGGGGCAAGCTCCTACTGCCCCGCGGGCCCTCCCGTTTCTGCCCTGGTCTGGCCGGCTGCGGCGCCCCGTTTGCCCCGTTGCCGTTGTTCGTGGAAGTACCCGCGTCCCTCCCCCCGCGGCCGTGGGAGGGGTGGTGGTGAGAGGGCGTCAGAGGGCGCGTCCGTGGTGGTAGAGCTAACACGCCTTCCCAAAACTCTTATCTAATAGCTTTTGCCACGGGTAGCACCCTGACCTCCTTTTTAACATCTGCCCTTGATTCAGGAATCGGAGCTGCAAATCTGGGAGCACAAGGCCTTTGGTCAATCCCAGTCTGTCCTTCATCTTTATTCCTGTGCAAAGCATTGGTTTTCACAGTTGTCCACGAGCTAGTTGCTATGCCTGGATAGCTTTTCGGAAAAAAGGTGGCGTTTTTAGATGCAGCCTTTTCAGAAGCATGTATGTCCTGCTGTTAAGGTCTGTCGATGGCCGCAGCTGGGAACTGAAAGTTGGCCTCACAGTCCGGTGAATGAGTGGTCTCTAGTGGTAACAGCAGGCCTCCGAGAGTTGAGAGCCTGTCTTCCACCGAGAAGGGTTTGCTGTGTGTTCGTTATGGTTAAGACTTAGGCATTCTCCTTATTGTTACCTGTGTTCTCAACTTGCATTGTACTGCCCCTGTATTCTCTGCTCAAGTTTCTTATTTTTTTGAAGGACATAGCCATTTCTCTGTAGGATGGAAATGCTCAGAGGTATGAAGTGGAGCCGCTAAGGAATTAGAGACTTGTTACTAAAATATAGTGGCAAATAGAATTTATCAAATTACTATAATCTAATTTCTATGTCATAAGTTTTATAAGTATTACATAAATAATTTCTCCTCCTTAAAATATTTAATTTAGTCTTCATTGATGCTACAAAAATTAAAAGAACTAAAGGCAGCATTGGCTATTTTAAACATTACAAAAATGCCTGGTTAGTAATTTGTAAAAAATAATTTAAAATGTATAATCATCATTTACATGGATTTTTTTTTTTTTACCTGTCAGGATCCCCCTAGAACTTATGTTCTCCATGAAATATTTAATAGCTTTCAAAATAAGTACAAACTTCGGTGGTATGGTGAAAATAGGTGAGGGAAAATTTGTAATAACCAGCCTGGATCAAATAACATTGTTTACACCAATAGCAAAGAGAGGCATTTTTCTAGAATATGGTGACAATGAAAAAGAAAAAATTTTAAAATTAAGATACTTTCTTATTTTTAGAATCATGCCATCAAAGTCAGTTGATTCTTTATTCCTCTTTTTTGGTATGGTAGCCCCCACCTCATATAGTCATGGGCATAGATGCAGAAATGAAGTGAATTTCTTATGACCACTGCTAAATGCTCAAAACCTGTCAGTACCCAGCTTTGATTTGGTATTGGGTTCAAGTAAGTAGGCTGTTATTCCATATTTCATCTTTCAAGATGGGACTGTTTGGCAGAGTATCAGAGTAGTTCATGTTCAAAGAAACCTTTGGAGATCATCTAGTCCAACCCCCTGCTCAAAGCAGGGTCAACTAGACTCGATTGCTCAGGACCTTGTCTAATAAGGTCCTCAGTATGTTCCAAGGATGGAGATTCCACAGCCTTTCTGGACAACATGTTCCTACAATGAATCACCTTCACAGTAAAAAAACCCCAGACACCCCCCCCCCCCCCCCCCAAACCAACCCCCCTCAACTTATGTTTAAAAGGAATTTCCTGTGCTTCCATTTGTGCCCATTACCTTTTTCTGTCTTTTGTCTGGGCACCACTGAGAAGAGTTTTGATTCTGTCTTCATTCCTTCACATCGCATATTTATACACGTTGATAAGATCATTCCCGAGACTTTTCTCAAAGCTGAACACTCCCAGCTCTCTGAGTCTCTCTTCCTGTGTCAGAAGCTCTGCTCCCTTAATTATTTTTGTGTCCCTTCTCTGGACTTGCTTCTATATATCCATGTCTTCCTTGTCCTGGGGAGTCCAGAATTGGATGCAGCATAGCAGATGAGGTTCTACCAGTACTGAGTAGAGGGGAAGGATCACCTACCTCCCTTGAACTGCTGACAATGCTTTTCCTAATGCAGCTGAGGATGCTGTCGAGCTTCTTTGCTGCAGCGGCTCACTGCAGGTCATATTCAACTTGTCTACCAGGACCCCAGGTCCTTTTCTGCAAAGCTGCTTTTCAGAAGGTTGGCCCCCAGCCTGCACTGTTGCACGGGGTTATTCCTCCCCAAGTGCTGGACTTTGCATTTCACTTTGTTGAACTTCATGAGATTCCTGTTGGCCCATTCCTCCAGCCTGTTGAGGTCCCTCTGAATGGCTGCACAACCCTCCTGTGTTTCAGCCACTCCTCCCAGTTTTTTGTATTCTGCAGACTTGCAGTGTGTGCAGTCTGTCACATCATCTGGGTCATAAAGATGTCAAACAGCACTGAATCCCTATCAGCCCCGATGGTATACCAGTAGTGATTGATGTACATTGTACTGTGAGAACACTGCAGTATTCCTACTAGTGTACTATATCAAGATACCTTTCTGAAAATATATAATAATTATATAATATATATTTATAATAATAAAAAAAAATGCTGCCTTGCACTACTAAAAATACATACAACTAAGACTTCAATGGGCTGAACAGTTCCCTGTTCTTACCTTCTTAATTTTTGCTGTACAAATATTCCAGGCTTCTTGCTCTTCCCTTTTCTTTCACTCTAAACAAAGCGTCAGTGGGTATTCCTCCATTCTTTGCACTTGCTTGACTGTAAAAAAAAACACCCACCCCAACGTGTATATTTTATTAATGCAGGCTCAATGCTGATTCATGTAATGAAGGGTTTGCTAAATGAATCTGTATCTATTATGGGGAGTTACTGCTTTTTCTCCTGTTTAAACACATTATCTCTATTTGTATGGCTCCAACTGAGAAAATTACTTTCAAATCTATTGTGTGGGTCCAGTTCTTACTGGTTTTCTTGTATATCAGATGATACAGGAAATCGACTTCGGTTCCAGCTGGAGTTAGAGTTTGTTCAATGTCTGGCAAATCCAAATTACCTCAACTGTGAGTACTTAAAAATAAATATAAGGATCCTGAGGAATGAATATAGTTTAATGGTGTTTATTATTACTGGTGATGTTAAACAGGGCAAGAGAGGGCTAAATAAAGAAAAGAGAATGGGTCTTTCACAGCATAAAGGTAGTCTGTAAATAATTTGTCTAGATTTCTAACAGGTGGGTTTTTTAAAAATGCAAAATGTTTTATTGATTGAAATAAAAAAAGAAAGGTGCATCTATCTGGTGGAGGAAAAAAAAAGTTCAAGTCTGTAGTTAAAAAGTAATGTCAAGTTAACAGTATTCCTTTATCTGAAAACAGAATTTTACTAATGTGAATAAGTTTCAGGTACTATACTTAATTCCCTGCCAATTTTGATGCTACAGGCAAAATTTCCTGAAAAAGCTGTTCTCTTCCTTGCTGTTGTATGAAAGATACATACTGTAAGGGAGATAAGACTAATTTATTATGCCTAGTATGTTGACATAAAAATATATTTTTTCTTTTTTTTTTTTCATTTTGAATTGGCAAAATTTGATTGTAATGATAAAGTGTTGACTAAGGTGCCTCTTTGTATAGTTTTGTGAATATGTATTCTTCAAGTTTGGCAGACTTTTTTAATGCATCTATAACTGACAATTCCTTATTTGTCATTTTATTTCAGTTCTTGCACAAAGAGGCTACTTCAAAGACAAAGCTTTTGTAAATTATCTTAAATATTTACTTTATTGGAAAGAACCTGAATATGCAAAATACCTGAAGTAAGTGTTAAAATCACTTAGGTTTCTGCATTTTAATGATTTGATGTTTACATTCTGTTATGTACTGTATAGCAGCATAGCAGTATTTGATTGCTGTCTGTAACCTTACCTTTGTCCTCCCCACTGTGTTTGTATGCAGCATAAATTTTCCTGTTTCCAACAGTCCAGATGTAGCAAGAATAGATAAAATTATAAAACTTGTCTTTCACGAGTCGTTTATGGAAACTTCCTTTTGCAGCCTTTATCTGCACTTTGCCATTTGTTTAAAATAAAACTATTGAACATTATGGTACAAAGCTACTTCAGTTAGGCCCAGTAAGTACGTTTTAAGAGTAATTTTGCATTCTTGATGCTTACGTGAAACAAAGGATGACTTGTGTGCAAACTCCAAATTTTGGGAAAACAGTTCTTGGGTATGTTCTTTAAATAAGCTCTGGAAACAAATATTGTAGCTATTATGTATTTGCTTTAATAAAATCTAGCTGTTAGAAGAACTACTCTAAGCAAGCATGTACATGCATTTATAAACTGTTCCTGGACTCCTTGTTTCCTAGCCGAATACTGAAATTACTAAGTTAGTGTGTGGAATATGTACAGTCTTAAATGGTTTGATATGCGAGTAAAGCACATACATGATAAAACTAAAATAATGAACTGCAGAATTATCAGAGACTCCAGTTTTAGTGTACCTTGTAAAAACTTGTATTAAAGTATGTTTATTTTTAATCCAGGTATCCTCAATGTTTGCATATGTTAGAGCTGCTCCAGTACGAACATTTCCGCAAAGAACTGGTAAATGCTCAGTGTGCTAAATTTATTGATGAACAACAGATTCTTCACTGGCAGCACTATTCACGGAAAAGAATGCGCCTCCAGCAAGCACTTGCAGAGCAGCAGCAACAAAACAACACCTCTGTAAAATGAAGAATGCTTGGAAGAGTGATGATAAGGTGTACTTTGTGTCAGCTGAAGTATTTACAAGAGAGGGATGAACCCTTTTGTAGGTTTGGCTCTGGGTGCGTGTACATTTAATTTTTTGATTTATCAAGTGACTGGGTTTTTCTTTCATCAAGTTCTTTAAAGATACAAGACTGATAAAAACCTAACTCTGCAATTTATTTTGTAGCATGGACAATTTTGTAAGAACATTACTTCCTGTAGTTATTGATTCCTCTTGATTTTGAAAGCAAAACATAGTTGTGTTACTTACTGACATTTAAGTATCTAATAAAAAGTGTAGCTCAGAAGTCTATTCTTAGGAGGCATTTTCCTTGGAGAATAATGATCTGTCTCAAAGCGTGGCTAAGAACTCCTCATGTACTACTTTTTACAACTGCAGGTGAGCAAAGTTGAAGTGATGATATTGTACAAAATCTAAATTATGGATTTTTGCCTTGAAACAGAGCTGAGCTATTACTTGTCATTTCTGTTTGCCTGGTAATCATTGTTGCTGGGCGGTCTTACAGAGTTTTCCTTACAGCATGTTTTACAGATAGAAATCAAAGTGTGATGAGATAAGGACTGCAAGTGGAGCAGAGATAAGTAATAATAAACTTTGCAGATACTCAACAGAAGGAAATAGGCTGTAGCTGTATCTGTTCCATTAAAGTCAGCTTACTTTAATCTTGGTTTTCTGCCAGTGAAATAGTGGCTGCTCTTAGGCTTCTCTACAGTACATGTAGTGAAAAGAATTTGCATTACGAAAAAAGGTGTAAATGCTTGCAGTATTGGAGAAGCATTTGCCATTTATTCCTGTATAGTTTTTATTGTAAGAACACAGATCTTGGCAGCTGTCAGGTATTTAATTTTCATATTTTAGATTGTATTTGTACTGCATTCATGTTATACCTCATATCCTTGCAGGAACAGGTACTGCAACTGTTAACCCTTAACATGTGACCAGTGACACCTAAGACTGTCAGCCTTCAGCTTATCAAACTTAAGACTGAACAGATAAGCCATTAAACATCTTTGGCATTGAAAATTTAACAGCTTCAGTAGCTATGTGAAGTCAGATTTAGGAAGAATAAGGAGGTTTTTCTGTTTCTCTTACCCGCCCCTTATTCACTATTGAAGGTATAACGTGGCAGTTGAGTTTTACTCTTCAGTAATTGTAGACTTCTCTCCATTTGTAACATGAGCTCAGCTCCTCTGAAAAGAGACTGTTTGCAAACTCAAGTTTATTTGAACATGAAAGGAAAGATACAGTTTTTTGTTGCAAGATTTTAGTGGAAGGTTTGGACCTAGAATTTAATGACACTTATTTTGACTAGTCTGAAGTAATTAACCATGAAAGTTTTTTAAAAAGTTTAAGGATTGCTTGAAAAGGACACTGCACATAGCTTGAGGTTAACATCTTAGTAAATGATTGACTACTGGAGGATTTAGTCTTCAGTAAACAACATACGCACAAGCTCTGCTTTAAAACATTCTTCTTCAACCAGCTTCTGAGGCTGAAAGAAAAATTAAGATGTTTTAGGGGCAATTCAAAAACCTGTTCTAGACTAGAGCCATTTGTACCTACTAACATTACCCATACTCCAGCAATTGTTTTTCGGGGGAGGGTAGTGGAGTAGAGTGGAGCAAGCAAGGTAAGAAAACTGAAAAATGCCTGAAGGTTTTCTGGCCTTGGAAGATGCATTTTTAAGAAAGTAACTACTAATTTAAATAATATGTACAAGTTAAAACTTGAGCTGTAGTCTGTCTGAATCGAGAGTGTACTGCACTTAACTTGTTTCACTCCTGTAATTCAGCATTTGGATTTTTTAAAATTTGAGGAGCTGCAAGGCGGGAAGCTAACAATATATTGCTATGAATTTTCTCTACCCCTCAACCACTACATGCTGAGTGTACATATTTTATTTACTATATATTGACTATAGACAACATTACACAGAAAGCAGAGTGGTTCTCTCTGGAGGAACTGTTTGAGCCAGGAAGGGTGCACGGGTGGGAGCAGAAGAGCTGTTCCTAATTGTCTGCTCTTTTTAAACAAGAGAGGGTATCAGAAAGCATGCATGACTAATTCATTTAGAGCCATAAGCTCCTGCCAGTTTCCCATTTGAATGCCTGTAGATCCCAAACATACAATAAATCACTTACTGTTCCATATTTAAGTAGTGTAGGCACTCCTGTTAGTTTCAGATTCTTCCTGAATTCATTGTTGGGATCTTTCCAGCTGTTCAGGAAGAAGGGGTTAAGGACAGCTTGTAGAGGTGCAGTTTGAAGTCAGCCTGTTAAAATTCCTTCCAAATGATGATTCAAAGGTCTTTGCCTCACACCTCCCCAACCCACTTCTCAGAACAAGCATGCAGATAGTTCACATTAGGGATGGGGTAGACCTCAAAACTGAAAAAAATGCTTCATCCCTTGCAGAAAAGGACAGTTCAGTCAGTTGTTCCAACAGGTTAGTTAACCTTCAGCCCACGAATAGCAAAGTTATATCAGTTGTTGGCATTAAAACAGTTACTTACTAGGCTCTGTCTCCTACTAGGCAGTAGATGAATACAGACTCATCAGGCATGTTATGAAGTTCCTTCCTCACAACCGGTTCAGCTAGAGAGTAATTTTTAAAATCTGTTAGTAGTTAATACTTTTACTGTGCTACAGAATCGTATGGATCTACTTTGACCAGCAAGGCTGCTAATTAATGTTATGTCTGCTTCAGGTAGGGATCTGTATTTTGTTTCCTCTGGTTATCCACAAGCTTTGCAGAATTTATTACACACTCAGTGTTGAAGGGACTTGTCTTTGAGTAAAGGCCTGTTTCTGCTTTACCAAGTAAGAAAAATAATAACTGTCCCCTGTCTGTACAAAAGCCCACCAGAACAGCAGTAAGCAGTCGCCATATGTACTCTGTCATGTATGATCCAGAAAGTTCAGTGCTATCTTTTCTGAGGAACTGCCTTCATCTTCCACTGCCGGATGCTGGCTGGCAGGTAGGTCACTTCTGCCTCTGGACATACAAAGCAGAGGTGAGTTAACTGATGATAAGATTCACATCTCATTGTCTGCTGGGCCTCTGCACCAGCCTCTGCTGAACAAGATGTTGCATTACATGCCGTTCAGCAGAATGCGGCTAACAAAGCCGAGAGCAGGACGGACAGCTTGTTACTGAGGCAGCGGCTTTAGCCAGCTCCTCGTCACAGCCTACGCTGCGGGTAGCGCAGTTAGCAGTTAGCTGGTGACTGCAGCTAGCGCTTGAAACCTGGACCTCGCGCGGTCCACTCGCGATCCTCGACAATGGAGGCTGGGGAGGGAGGCGGGATGTTGCGAGGCCGCTCTGCAGCAGGACCTGCCGGCGGCCCACCTTGCCTGTTCCAGGAAGGGCACCCGCGGCCCCTCAGGCAAATGGAAGAGACGGCGCCTACCGGCGGGCCGCGGTAGCCGGCCCGAGGGCGCGCCCATCAGCGAGGTCCCCGCGGGGCTGAGCGCGAAGGCGGCCCCGCCGCGGCCGGGGGCCCTGCGAGGGCCGAGGCAGACTGGCGCTCCCCCGCCGCGCCGCCGGCCGCCTCTGCGCCCGCCGCGCCCCCCGCAGCGGGGAGTCCCGCCCGCCCCGCGGGCCTCACCCGTCACGCAGTCCGGGCACCAGCTCCTGCCCTCGGCGTCCTTGTCGCCGCAGAAGAGCGCGAAGATGGGCCGGCCGTGGTAGCGCTGCGCCGTCTGCACGAACTCGGGGTACCCGCGGACCTGCTTCTCCTCCCAGCCCATGGCGCCCGGCGGAGGCGGCGGCGGGAAGGGGCGGGCTCCGCCGCGGGCCCGCTTCGGGCGCCGTAGTTCCGGGCCGCCCAGGCCGCCTCGCCGCTTCCCGGCGGCCTCTGCGGCCGCGGTTGCCAGGAGCGGGTTTGAACGGCGTCCCGGTAGGTCCTGGCGTGGGCCAGGGCCGCCCGCTGCCGTGAAGGAAAAGAGGGAGGGCGGGCGGGCGGCCCGGCCCGGCCCGGCGGTGCCGGTCTCGCCCGCCCGCTCGCGCGGGCTGCTGTGAGGGCGAGGCGGGGAGCAGGCCGCCGGCGGGCCGCGGGGGCGGGAGCGGCCGCAGCGGGCTGTCGCCGACAGGGCGGGGGGGGGCGAGGTAGGTCGGCCACCGGAGTCTGACTTGCGGGCGGCTGGAGGGGGGTCGCACCGCAGGGGAGCTCCCCTCGCGAGGGGCGCGTCGTAACCAAAACTGTCGGCAGGCACGGCCAAGCAGGCGTTAGGACTCGGGGTCGCCTGAGGCCAGAAGAGAGGTGCCTGCGGCTGAGCTGAGGCGCGGAGATAAAGTCTGTGGTTCAGTCGCGATAGAAAGTTTTAACAGCGTTATGTGTCGGGTCCTACTCGTCTTTCAGTTCTCAGAGGCAGGTGATGGAGACTTAAGTTTCTGACTGTCTCCACGCATCGCTTTTATTTTAAATGCTTCTCTGTGAAGAAGTTTAGGTTGTGAGCGTGCCCTTGATCAGTTTTCCTTTGACACTAACTTGTACAGACCTGGCTGCCTTGAGCGCTGCCTTGAGCACTGCCTTAGGCTACCTTGCTAGTCTGTTGTCTTTTCTTACTGCAGTCACCTATTTCCCTTGTAGGCAAGTAATAGCTATAAAGGTTCTGCAGCAGTCTTCTTACGGTTCGTAGCGTGAGCCTCATAGTCTGTAACGGTGCTCCTCAGCTCTCCGTTGGGGTGTGTAAAAGAAGGATATAAATTGTAAATTTTGCTTTAAATGGTGGGACTATACTGTCAATTTTGTGGACCACCTGTGTGAATACACAATACATTTTCCATTTCTACGTGGCTCCTCAGGTTGATTTTCTATCTGTTATTCACATCAGACCTGGGATTGCTTTTGAGAGGCAGAAATAATGTATGGTTGTTCTTATGTTCATAGTTGTAATTGTAAGCAAAGGACAAATAACTGGATTTTGAGCATCAAGCCAATGTGATGGGACCAAGCAAGCCAACGATGTCTGATGCTACATTTGCATTTGCTACTCAGCTATACAGGAATGAAGCAAAGGCTTTACAAACACAGGTATTATCTGACTTCTGCAGCAGTGCTGAATTGGTTTTAATTTGTGATCGTTACAAAAAAGATGGTTATGACCTACTTCTGAGACAGCCCACTAGTGGGTGTCAAATCTTCATACTTGTTTTCATGATGCTATCATGCATAATCTTGACACTGTCCTTTTGTAAGGCTATAGATCAGAAACTACGTCTAAATATTATTTATCTGTCTGTTGTGATTTAATCCCAGTAGGCAGCTAAGCACACAGCCGTTTGCCCACTCCCCTGTGGTGGGGTGGAGGAGAGGATTGGAAAGGTAAAAGCGTGAAAACTCATGGGCTGAGGTAAAGACGGTTTAATAGGTAAAGCAAAAGCTGGTGGTGTGAGAAGCAGGAAAGGCCTGGACTCTGTGTAAGCACTGCTCAGCAATATTGAAAACATTGGTGTGCTATCAACGCTCTTTTCATCACAAATCCAAAATATAGCACCATACCAGCTACTATAAAGAAATTTAAGTCTATCCTAGTTTAAATCAATACACTATCTTAACCTCTTACTTTACTACATGGAAACAGTACCTAGAAACTTTATTGTGGTACCATGTTTCAGCTTTCCATTTCTCCTTCTGTTACCTTTGTAAATTTAGTACTGCCTTACTAAACCAGTATGATATAATCCTACCCATTTCTATTACTAATGTTAATTGTTCTTATAACTCATTAATTTCATTGTCAGAACTCTTAAAAAAAAAATTCTTTATAATGGCATTCACTGTCCATTGCCCAGTCACTTTGGAGCAGATTTTTCAATGTGTGTACCCTCCCTAAGGTGCCCACGCTAAGTTGCAGGTAAGTACCTAATGTTATTTACAAGATGATCTAAGTGCTTAATTCAAAATAATTTTGAAAACTGGCATTTGTCTGAGTGGACAGAATACCTTGCATGCCTTGAAGAAGTACCATCATGACAGAATACATTCTAATATGAAAGAGCATCCATTTTCCTTACTGATATACACTAGAGGTATGTCACCTGTGTAAAGTGTTCTGTGTAACGCCAGCTTTTTTTTACACTTTGGAACAGCTCCAGTTTAATAGAAATGTTCCTGCACTTCCAGAGAACTTGGCTCTCAGATTCTCTAATCCCCGTCCAATTATAATAGAAAAACTGAAGGCATCCAATGATCAGAGAAATCTAGCTGGAAGCGAGGACCCCAGCATAAGAAGCTCTGGCATCTTTTCAGCAGTATCTGAAGAGAGACTAAAATTGGCTATTCAGCTAGCCAAAAGGGACATAAAGCGAAGACATCTTGAAGAGCAAGTTAAACAGCAAGTGTTTGGAGATGCTGTCAATAAACCATTGTTGGCCCAGAAGCCACACCAGCAGAAGACTGAGGTATTTGAAGGTCCAGAAAATAAGAATGCACTGAAGTCTCAAACTTGCTTGAATTATCAGCAGAAACTCAGTCAGCCTTCCAAAGTGGAGACTACCACCTCTGGTGCTAAAGTTTATCTCTACACGCCAAAGAAGGGAAAGCTAATACCAGCTGTTTTGGACTCTCCACCCACCCATGACACAGGACTGGACCCCAAGCCAAATGTAAACAAAACAGAAGATAAAAATGTGCAGGAGGTCCTACGGCTGCAAAAAGAATTGAGGAGCTATGTCCAGAAAATTGAAGAACTGACTAAAAAAGGTGTAAGACTGAACAATAATTATGTTATATAAATGTACAGTAGTTTGTTGATTTGTTTTTCTTTCTGATTTTTGGCTTGGATTGGAATCCATATTCAGTTCTGGAATTTTGAGAACCATCTAGTTTTTTGAAAAGCAAATAAAAGCTAGAATGGCTAGCCAGTTTAAGCAATATGAGGGTTTATTATCTCTGACAGTTTGTGGCGAGTTCCAATCCAACCTGCAATGATAGTAAATGAATGGTAGGCTATTTAATAACGTGGGTGAAAAAATACTGGTGTTTGTAGGCCTGTTGGCTAGATATTCAGACTACAAAAAACAGTATCATAATTAGCCATATTCTTATCAGTGATGAGAAAGGGGGCAACAGCTGGTAAAATTTCATTTCACAAGTCTGACTCACCTAATTTATGGCTGTGCAGTAGCATGATTAATGTGCTTTCTGCAACTGCGTTTTGGGCTAACCCTGGCTGGCGGCGAAGCACCACAGGCTTGTGCTCCTTTCCCCCCTGGTGGGACAGGGTGGATCATAGAAAGATTAAAAGCAAGAAAACTCAGGGGTTGAGATAAGGATAGTTTAGTAACAGAAGGAAAGAGGAAGAAGAAGGAAAAAAACAAAAGAAGTGATGCAAAGGCAGTTACTCACTACCTCCCACAAGTAGGCCCAATGCCCAGGCAAAGGGCAATGAGCAATGGCTACCTTCCCCGAAAAACCTCCATTTTTTATTGCTGAGCATGGCATGGAATATCCCTTCAATCAGTTGGCATCAGCTGTCCTGGCTGTGCCCCATTCCAGCTTCTTGCATGCCCCCAGCCTACGCACTGGCAGGGCATAGTTGAAAAAAAGAGAAAGCCTTAGTGCTGTGCAAGTATTGCTCAGCGATAGCCAAAACACTGGTGTGTTATCAACACTGTTCTAGTTGTAAATCCAAAACAGCACCATACTGGTGACTATGAAGAAAACTAACTCCATCCCAGCCAGCCGCAGTATACACTGCATCGCTTCTTTTGTAATAACTAGCTGGAGGTTTAACCATTCCTACCTTTGAGTGCTTTACCTGCAACTTTGTCATAAAACTAAGGAGTCATGTAATTCTGTAAGCTGTAACCAATAAGATATATTGTGTAAGAATGTTTAGTCAAATTCTAAATGGAAATGTGATGTAGAGTTAAAATAACTAGTTTGCATTACTCTTCAAGGGAGCCCTGCAAAATATGATACACTGTGTATTGGTTCTGCATGAAAGAGGCTTATTGCTAAATTATGTTTGTTATCATGGCTTAATCAGGATTTTCACAGGTTAAATCAAGACATAAAACTTTACATTTCATGCTTTTTAGGGAGAGAGAGAGAAATTTTAGGTCCTGATGAAGAGCAACGACTTTGCACTAGGAGACAGAAACAAGCTGCACGGTCAGCTCGGATGCTGTATGTACTCCAGCAACAGGTAGGAACTACCATTTTAAATTGGGATGTATAGTAGCCAGTTTATTGTGATGAATTTGACAGAAATGAACTGAAACAAGAAATTTGATCGGGTTATCTATGAACTTCTATGGCATTCTAGTTCAGATCTGAACGGCGTGATTAATTTCTCTCATGACTGGACAGAGAGATGAGCATCACTGTTGGAAAATTTGGACTTTCACTCAGATGTTGCAGTGAAGATTAATTGTTCATTTATAGATGCGGAGCTAATTCTGACTGACTTCCTCCCCCCCCCCCTTTCTTGATAAACAGGTAAAAGAAATTCAGGATGATTTAGAGAAACTGAGTGCTCATAAAATCAAACATACCAAAAAGGTAAGACATAATTATCCTTCAGGCTGTGAGTAACTTATTGACAGAAAGCTTTCTAGCTAATTGAGTTCGATTGTCTAGGGTACACCCAAGCCCTCTCCAGAGGGAGATTTTCTTTGTATCTTGCACCTTTCATCTCATTCTTACAGAAGTATGTCTTATTTGGTCTGATACAGCCTTTCCTGCTTCCTCCTTCTCCTCAGTTCTTATCTGTCTACAGTAAACTGGAGAAGAAGGCTGTTGGTCTTCTGCTTTTATGTGGGTTCTAATTCCTTCTTCATTCCATTTCCTTTTCTGAGTAACACTGTTCTACTCTTGACTACTTTTTTTAACATCCTGTTGATATCTCTGTCTTATTAGCCTCCTTTCTGATTTTCTTTGCCCAGTGTCTTCCAGAAAGATAGTACTGAGATCATGCCTAGTGTTTGGCCAATATTGTCTGTTCTCTTGTGCTTTTCCATCACTTGTATTTTATTCTGTAACTGGGGGATTGAGAATGTTCTATGTTTGTGTAATTGTTACATGTTAGGGTCAAGCCCATACTCTGTTGGCATAAGTAGTAGAAACATCAGAATATGTTATAACCAGGCTATTTTATCTGAAGCTAGCATGATACTTGATATGAGTACTGTTGTGTAGTACCTTTAGTAGATGACTTAAATGCCTGTTTGGTTTTGTCGCACAAATGGCCTCATATCAATCAGAATTATCCCATGCCTGAGTGTTTCTCTATGAAATTTTGGCAACAATTCTTTGAATAGTATCAGTATTCATAGAAGCTATAGTTATGAAAGCACTTATTTTTCATTTTTCCAGTCTCGAGCAGTATCCAGATTGGCAGCAGCACACAGAGGAGCTGTACGAGCCTTGCAGGCATTTGCCCATCAGTTTACAGATCAAACAGAGCAGCAGATTCCTACCCACTACAAGGAACTGGGCAGTCTCATTCGACAACTCTCTCTCTGTTCTGCCAAACTAGAATTGGATTCTTCCATTTCTGACATTATCATAGACATTTTGCTGCAAGTTGAGGTAGGAAAACACATTTTGTTTTTGCGAAGGCAGAAAAGATGTAGTGAAATATGAGACTGCAAACTATATTGTGTGTTCACGAAATGGCAGAATATCTTTCTGTTGTTTGTTTGGTTGGTTGGTTTATTTTAAAGGCCATATTTTCGAATGTGTAAGTACATTTCTAAATAATGGTGGTCTAAAATAGAGTTGCATCCTAAACATGGAAGCTACCTGCTGCTGTTCTTCCTGTCTTTATTGGTTTTCCTAGTAGAATGAGGACTGGTAGTGATAGTGGTAACAAAGCACCAGTTTCTGATTCATAGTCCATTTTCAGGACTGAAAGAGTTGCATTTTATACATTGGTGTAAGTTACATGTTTATTGTTTTGCAATGCATGCTTTCATCATCAGGATTAGTGATGAGCATCTGAGACTCACGTGTGGTGGTGGGTGCAGAATTGTCCAGGCAGAAGATAAAGTTGTAGCTACAAGAGTTACTTAAGCTCTATGCCCTTCAAATGGCTTTTGTTAGTGATATCTGATGTCTTAAAACATGTTGTTGGTATAATAGAAAAGTTCTGATTCATGTTTCCCGCTGCAGTTCCTACCTACAAGATTTATTTTATTTTAAGTAAGAACCTATGTAACCTGAACTATTATGAAACCAGTATTTAATTAATTTTAATAAAAGCAACTGATAAAATAGCCATAAGATTTTTTATTTTCCTTAAAATATTGTTCTAACTGTAAGAGCTGTGGTTTTATTTTTACTGCTCTGAACTGCTTATGAGAACAGTAACAGTGCTAACTGCCTGGGAATAGGAAGGGAGGTAGAGTTGTTTAAGTTTGGATCAGAAGAAGTATCTGTCTGTCTTACTGTAGTCATGTGGGCATTTTTATTTTTTTGCCTGTAGCCTTTGTGTCCATATCTTTTTGAATATGCTGCAAGCAGAAAATTTGCTGGACCCAATTGTAAATACAAAAATGCAAGCCTTTTCTGTAAATTTAAGTTAATAATATCAAGAAGCTTCTGCATGAACAAGCTATCAGGAAACATCACTACAACAAAAAACAAAACAAAACAACACCAAAAAAGTTCCAACTAGTTAAAATCTCTTGAATTTGCTTCTCATTATTACATCAGGTTTACTGAGAGAGTAATTAAAATTCTAAATATTTGTTGCAGGATCTGGATTCACTGCTGGAAAAGAAACAAACACCCAAAAAAGTGAAGAAATGTATTTCAGCATCTCAGGGCAAATCTCCAAGGAACACTGAGACATTTCCAGCCAGAAAGCAGCTTACATCTCCAAAAGGAGAAAACAAACTTCTCATCTTAAAGGGACAGCATGGACAAGAACCTAGAAAACCTCCAGCTGCCAGGAGTCTCTCAACTAGTTTGTATTTTGAATTATTAAATACATTTTTATCAGATAACTTACCATCTGCAGTTCAGTTTTTAGTGTGTTACATGTTGTTGGTCAGAAGTGTGCAACAGCCCATATGTAGTTATCAGATTCACATAGCCTTGTTATGCATTTTTTCAGCTGTTCCCCTGATATGATAGACCTGCAGGTTTATATGCCTCTTTATATTCCTATTATCACCATGTTCTTAATATTTTTGTCCATTTCTTTTACCATGGGCTACACTTAGAGTGTTTTTCTGCAGTTACAGACACCTAAATGGCAGTTTACAAGTTGACGTTAATGGTGCATACAGAATATTTCCAAATATCTGCCTAGAAAATGCTGTATAAATATATTATTTTTAAATGCAAAGTCACTAACTGTTAGCAAATCTCCAACAAAGCTGTCATTGTTTAACTGTTTACAGTGAAAAGATACGCTGAAGCCTTGGCTCAGAAATTTCCTTGGTTTGTGCAGCTTCTCTACTTTTTAGAGGGGTGGCTTTGTTTTATTCTTACCAGTTCATTAACGTTGATGTCTTCTGCACAGTAATCACAGTTTCAGTACCGAAAGATGTTAACTGAGAGTTAAGCTGAGGACTTTGGTTTTTTGCACTACTAGTTTGCCATGCAACCATTGGGAATTGGTTTACTTTATTCTTTTACTTCATATATGAAAGGAAGTGGGCTTTATTCTTTCTGAAGGTATTGTGAGATAAATTTACCACCAATTTTGACACCTCGTGAAAGCCATTATAGCTTATTACATTATTATATAACCTATATTGTTTTTCTTCTTTGGGGTGTCTTTCTCATACCACATACTGTTTTTACTAGAATAGTAAGTATTCCTTTTTACCCCTAGGTAAGGGCGAGAAGAATTCTATGAGAGGAATTAAGCTTTGGCAGTCCAGAGAGACAGTATATTGACAAGCATCTAATGGTTTCCACGTGTCTTGCTGCCTAAAAAAGAATGTTTCGTTATCACTGCCTAGACCTCATATGGCAATTACTACCAAAAGGCTTTCCCGTGATTTTCATATATATATGTGTATTTTCAAATATCTATATACATATAAATATGTATATGCACACAAAACGCAAAATCTCCTGTTCATTGAAACAGCGTAAGAAAGACAATTTATTTAATACTTGTCAGGAAATACAAGGGGTTTTTTTTCTTTTTTTATTTGTTTTTTTTAATTTATGATAGCGCTTAAAAGTTCATGATTAAGTATAGCTAGCATAACAGAAGTATCAAATGTAGAAATAAAGATGATTCTTGCCCCTTTCAACTTACAGTTGAAAGTTTATTATTTTTGATACAGATAAACATTGACATGTTGCAAATATTTCAGCAGTTCAGAAGGCAAACAGTTGTGCTCATATACACAATAAATTCCGAGAAGAAAACGACCCACCTGTGCCAGAGAGAAATGCCACTTTACAAGGAAACACAGATGCATTGATGAGAGCTAGAGCTGTAAAAAAAGAAAGTGGCCCTTTGAAGAAGAAAAGCATGTTATTACCTGCAAAATCACAGGTATGGAAGTGATAAAAGAATTTATGCTTTCTTCTTGTCCTCTGGGATTTGTTATATAATGTAAGACACTGTCAAGCTTTGTAGTTCCTCACATTTTTTTTATTCCGATCTAGGAGGCATAGGGGGATAAACTACGTCATCTCCCTACATTATTTCTAGTGGTTATGACTATTTTATCAAATGTTTTTTTGAAAGTAGTGTTATTGTTCCTTGGAAACGCACTGTACAACTAGAAAAAATAACAGAATTAGCAAGGAAAACTTCCACCGAAACTAGTTTCATGTTTGAAATTAGCATGTTTATTTTACAACTCGAAATTAAAGCTGAAATATTTTCCTCTTATTGGAGGAAATCACCCTCTGTCATGAAAAATGCACTCAGCAGTAATGTTGTGCTAATGCTAATGTTACTAGGAGGATATAAGTTAGGCAGGTATTTCTTTAATCAATGAAGTATTATAAAACTTCACAATACAAATTCTGTTTCCTGGGAAGTTCTTCTTAGAACCAGCAAGAGGCTTCTGTAATGCAAACAAATGAGTTCTCTAAAGGATATTTCAAAGTGCTAAATTCTGCAAATAGTTGGGGTTTTTTATTAAATGCCCTTTTTTTTTTTTCTTTCCTTGGGGTATCACCTTCAGCTTGAAAAGTCAGATCTGATACAGTAATGCATGCATATGTAACTTTACTGCTTCCCATATCTAGCTATCAGTGAAGATTGTGAGCAGGAAGGTTGAGCATTTCAGTAGTTGATACTGAGGGGACTAGTCTAAGTGTCCTTGTAGCAAATATAAATACAGCAGTATTATAGTTTCATGGCTGAATAAAATGTTACCTTGGAAAACTTCTATTTGGATTTATTAGGAGTTAACATAGAGTCTAGTTCTGAAAATTTCAAAAGAAGTTTTTCCCTATGAAGAGCAACATTGGAAAAATTGGAACTGTTTGCAAAAATAATAGTTGCAGGATTGAGCATATGTTCTTTTCAGGCATAGTGGTACTTCCCTTTAAATCAGTTGTAAAAATCCACATACGTCAACTCTGCAACAAAGCCAGCAGGCATGACTTCAAGACAAATTCTGAAGCAGAATGCAAAATACTTTAAAAATTCAACAACTGGAATGTATGTTTTTAATGTGATTGTGCTAATTTTAAGGGAATGCTGAAATCTCTAAAATCAAGACAGGTACAGCCTCAAGGAAAGCACGCCCGATTTCAAGAGACAACTATAGCTTTCCAGCTAAAAGAGAACAAGCGACTTGTTAAGGAGAGCAGAATACCCTGCGTGCCTCCAAACCCTACACCTCCACCTGTTTCACCTAAGCGGTATGTTCGCAGTCTAGTGGCACCCGTTTTTACCCTGCTTTCCTGTGAAAATGCTGCTATATCTGTACTAGTAAATAGGCTGGATTTGGCATGGCCGTCAGACCATGAAGGCAAGTGGCACAGCGCAGCTCGCTACCAGATAGTTGTATTCTTTTCCCACTTGGCACCAAGTGGCCTCATTCATACAGCCTGGGAAGAGCCATTATGCTTTAAGAGCTTTATGCTTTTTCCCGGGTCAGGTCCAAGTATTCTCTGGGAGTCACAGGCCAAACTATGCTAGGCAGGGCATTGACAAAATACACAGTATGCAGAATGGATATTCACAGCACTGCTTTAAGAAGGTAAATTTTATTTCCCTGTTCCAGAAGGACAAAATATGTATCTTTGTCCTAGCCAGTAACAGAGTGCAGGTTTGTTTATTTTAAGCTATATTTGGCATCCTGTAGACCAAAGCTCCCCAAATTTAGTTTGCTTTGGGACTGCTGTTTGTGGCAGTTGAAGCAGGAGATCCAACTGCTGATCCTGCTGCTGGATCTTTATTAGGCAGTCTGCATGGTAAAGATCAGGAGCTCGTCTCTCCAGGCAGTATTTGTGGATAGCCATGAAGTTGCCTGTTTGCCAGTAGCAGAAACATAATTGAAGATCCCTGGTTCTCAGCAGAATTTCCTGGCTTTTATGGTCTTAAAGTTGGTACTAATTTTCTCTCTGAAGTTTTTTGCAAGTTTTCTAAACTAAGACTCAGAATCACATGATTTTATTCTTCAGTAGTTAGAATGTGCATTTTTTAACCCTCTATGTTACTGTTTTGTTTTTGAAGACTAGCATGGCTTGAAGCAGAAAGTTCAAGAGTCAAGGTTCTAAGTGACCTTCACAGTGGAGAAATGAAAAAAATACAAAAATTAAGGTAATGACTTTCTTTGAAGAGCTAATAAATGGTGTCAGATCTGATATGGTCTTCTCCCCACTCCAACCAGTCCCCCAAAAAGTACATTTATATGTTTGGGGTTTTTGAATTATTGTCATACCAAGTTTCAGAATGGCATTGTCATTTCTTCTTTTTTGTGTAGGTCACAAAGTGCTTCTCCAGCCCAGCATGCAGACAAAGTTGAGAAGGCAGTACAGGAACGCTTAGAACCTCTGTTAGACAGGACACAGGTAGTAAGTCAAGCTCATGCCACTGTTTGAAGGATGCCTTTAGAGCTGTAAAACATTTATAAAGGGGCAACACGCAGTTTCTTTTCAACTTAATGCAAGTCATATTTATGTAGTCAACACAGTTTTTGACATTTGGGGAGTTTATTTCCATTTCAGTATGTGGGTCTTGAATTATTGTAATGAAGTTTTGCAAAACTGCATTAAATTTTATTTGGTTAGCTTCTTGTCAGGTAGATGCATTTTAAGTTGTTTTTGAATGGTCGTAACAGTCCATGCTGAACATGACTGGACTTGATAAGATTACTTCAATAATTCTTATAATACCATATTTGATGCCTAAATAAATTTCAGCTGGTAATATTAATGACTAATAATACAGAAAACTTGATTATCATGAGAGGATTTACATTTTATTTGGAAGATCCATCTCTCCTTGGAAACAAACTGTCATTTGAAGGATTCTTCATTTATAAACCACCTTTTAACTCATGCAGCTGAGAAGGTATATTCTGTCTGTATGTTATAGGTAAAGCTGTTTGACATTTAAGGCTAATTTTTATCTTTGCCATATAGCAGAATGCATCTGGAAAAGTAGTACTGATTTCCCAAACTTAGCAATTTCAACTTACATAAGCCACATCTTTACAAGCATGTGTGCCTTCTAAAGTATTGTTTTGTAACCATACACATTATGAAACAATGAGAAAGCTCCTTCCAACATCACCTCTTTTGTATATTTTTTGCTTGGTGTGACCTTGAATGCATAAAGTTGCTTAGGGGTTAAAAATGTTTTCACATAAAATAATACAGGTAAATGAATAGTGATATTGTACCACAGCTAACTGGTAAAATTGAATACAGTTGAAACCTACAGCTGTGGCCTGGACCCTATATATTTACTCATTACCACCTGGAGCTGCTGTGAGACTGTTCCTGTGTGATAAGTTAAATGTGTGTGTAGTGTTTCATAAGATGAGGGCCTTCATTTCACTTTCTTGAATTCCTGGGTGATGTCTGAACCTGTGACAGTTTCACCTTCAATTTGGGAACATAGGTGTGTAGCAAGCTTTTTCCATATTCATTGATTTTATTGGTAGGAACATACTAAGCTGTTTTTATTGATTTGGCTTACTGTGTGGGTAGAAGGAAAACAAAAATTTGTTTGGATTTTCATTGAAGGGAAAAGTTGAAATGACAATTGGATTATTTCCATAAGCTGCTGTAAGAAATGTTTGATTTGGAAGCATTCTTTTCCCCCAGTTGTTTTTTGTGGGTGTTTTTTCTTTTTTTTTTTTTTTTTTTCTTGCATTGGCTGTGTACTTTTTTGTGTGTGTGTTTGTTTGTTTTAAATAGGAGGTTGCAGCAAATGCAGATATTCTGAGTGAAAAGCTATTGGATGATCTTTTGGAAGATACTGCTCGGGAACTGTGGAGTATGGAGCAGCATGAGAGACTCCAGACCGAGGCTCTGCCTATGGCTGACACACATAGTCTGGATTCAATGTTGCAAAGAATGGAAGAAATTGAAGTAAGATTTTCTCTGTTGGTTGGTCTCATTAGTGCCAGTTTCTCGTTTACTGTCCATAAATTGTAATATCTGTAAGTATCTACATTCTTAAATGAAGCAAGGTCTGACTGGATCGTTGTATGAAATGAAAGACGTGGAAGGAGTTTACACTTCAGCAAAACATGTAAGAATAGAAGAATGTTTGCCCTAATGGTTTTATTGCTAGCTTTAGTGTTGGTAGACCTGAGTTTGCTTCCCACCTCAAGACTTTGTGGCTTAGATCATTGTATGTGAATGGGAGAATCAGTATGGTGATTATTTTGATAGTCTCACAGATTGGAAAGTATTTAAATGTTTATGAATTAATTTTTTTTCCATTTTTTTTTGTGATACATGATCCTAGTATTCTAGTAGCATGAGTGTCTTGAGGAAATATGCTCTAGCATATTTTACAGGGCAACATGGGGAAGTCAGACAAAAATACATGGTTATCTCTGTCCTTATTTATCCATCTTTCTATGTAAATATTCATGAGGTTATAACTTACTTGACTTGAACTTTCTTATATATTGGTTTCTTAAAAATTTTTTCTTTGACCAGCTTTTCCATAGTTTTTGGTTGAAGTCCTATTTCAACCTTCCTGTTCTGTGAAATTTATCATAACTTAGAACTACTGAGTTTAGTGCCATTTACTTCTAGAGATCCATTCGTAAGTTGGAAGCGTGAAGCTTACATTGTGCAGTGTCCTTATCCACATGAGGCACTTAAGCATAAGTTTGAATTCACTATTGGTAAGGGAGGAACAGCATGAGGGCCCTTCAGTTGTTTGGCTAACTGCTGAAACGGGAGGAGTTGCCATGGTACTGGCAACTAGTTGAGTCTTCAAGTATGGCAATTTGAACAAGATTATTATCTGTGATTTCAGATTTCTGTGTTATGTGAACTAGGCAAAATAACCTTTTCTGTGTTACGTTAACGAGGCAAAATAAGCCTACTTTGACCAAGGAGGATCATGACCTGCTTTCCTATTGGGTGATAACTAGTACAGCTGAACTGCTAAGTATGTGTTGATTGATTAATTTTGTATGTTCAAAACCAGAGATACCAGGAGGCTGTACGCAGGAGATTCACCCGGATTGTGTACAGTGATTCTGAGTTCTGGGGCCAGGAGGACAAAATGGGTAAGTCTCTTTTTAATGCAACTTGGTTTTCCTGTAATCTGTATCTTTAAATTCAGATGTTTTGAGATCAAAATCATTGGATTATATGTGATGAAATAGCACCATCCAGACACATTTTTTACTATAACTGCTCCTTTCAGAGGACTGTTTCTGAAATATAGTTCTAAAATCAGTATTTTAAAAAGGAAGGATCTCTTCTGAGAACAGTCTATCATTTTCTGCAAGCCTTTATTGGGGCTGCATTTGGATGGAAAGCACTGCTAGTGCAACTTAGCTGAAGGATAGGAATCTTTAACACATACTTCCAATCATCACATGTAAAGTTTGAATGTTGTCCATTTTCTAGGCATTTGTCATTCCTTAACTTAGATATTTTCTTTTCTACCAAAATGTGAGTAGTAATTTTTGTGCAGTGAAGATGATATTCCATAAGTACCTACACTCCCAATTCATCTGTAAGCTACTTGAATTCACTGCAGAAGACATATCTGCAGTGAGTTATCCTAAAGCCACTTCACTTCTTTTCTTGTTAAGCTCTTCATGACTTGCCTGTCTTCAGTTTTGAGAAAAGGACTGGCAAATCTAAATCTTAATCTTGAAAAGAATATTTAGTGTGTTCTCATGTGACTTGATTCCTTTGAAACACCATTTATTACTTAGCAGTAATCATTTTCATGCTGATTAATTCAAAATTATTCATAACAGTTCACAGGCTGAGGTAAGGTATAGTGAAAAAGTCTGTTTGTTCCTACTGTTGATTTCTTTAGGCAGGAGCAAGCAGATATTTATCTTCTAGTTTGCTTCTCCCATTTTCTTTCCTTTGTTTTAATAAACTATCAGTTTAAATGGCTTAGAGTTCAAGAGTAAATGTTAGGTAAATATTAGTGTAGCAGTGAATCCATAACAGTTTAAGGTTTTTCTGGCAGACACAGAAGATAATATTAAATTACTTAAGCTTAGAAGATTTTTCTCTTTCCTTATTCCTTTCAAGTGATGGTGATACTGTTTTTAGATCTTGCAGTGTACATGCAAGTTTAATTTTTACAGCCTCAGAAAATCTGGATTTTTCTGTACAGAATTCATTATGCAATGTCCTTCAGCAAAAAGTATTTAATCCTTGAAAAAAACCCACAATTTGGATGCTTCCAGTTCACATTAATCACATTTTTCCTGCTTGTTTTTATTGGATAGAAAAATAAATTAAAGAATGTAAAGTACTTCAGATTAAAGAGATAACTTATTTTTCACATCAGATTAAATTTTTAATTGAGAGGGACCTAAGTAATATTAGTAGAAAACTGTTCACTAATGAAAGGTAGCATTCCAAACAATAGTTTGATGTTTCCCATACATAGATGTACATACTTCAATATTGTTTGCCACAGTGGCATGCTAATAAGGATAACTTATGCTTATCGCTTTTCCCATCCCCCTGCTCTGTTCTTTATTGTACTATTTGACTGAGTACAACAGTGAAGCTACACGATCTTCCAAGCTGAGTGTCTGATCACATACTGACTTTAATGGAACTGTGGGTTTTTTACACCAGTTGGAAAAATCTCACAGTAAGACTGGTAAAGACTTAGCCCACGTCTTGTTGGATTTTTTTTCCATGTCTTGGATCTACTGCCAAGCTTAATAGACTACACTCATTTTAGAGTGGTATTTTCTTTCTCTTCTCTAGAAGTACCCACTGACACAACAAACTATTTATACTAAAGATAGGATTTCTAAAATGCTCAGCTTTAATACACCAAGCTCTTGGAAATCCTACATTGAATTTACATTTTAGGGGCTTGTCACCTTCAATACTTTACTTATCTGAAGGACTTCCCCTTAAAAGAAACAAAAGTCTTTGTGAGGATTTACCTGCAGTAAATGTAGTTTTTCTCTTCCAAAAAAAACAATTTTAAATGTTATTTTCCTCCTTCTAGAACAACAAATTGCAACAATAGCTAAAAGACCTACATCTCCTCATCCAATTCAGATAACCAAATTAATTGGACACACAGAGCCAGAAGTGAATATTTTATTTGAAAAAGTTTTTGATGGCAAGTAAGTAGAATATTTGGCCTTCCATTAAACTGTGGTGCGTATGAGCTGTGTGTCTTCATTATAGTGTTTTCATTACAGAAAATGATGGTTACTATTTGAAGAGATTTTCTGATCCTTCAAAAAGATACTTGAAAATCTAGTTCTTGCTTAACAACTGTTTTATCTTTTCAGTGATGTTGAGGAAAACAAAGAAGCAGAGGAGAAATTGCAGACTGGAAATGACATTCTGCAGCCCTTGACTCGGAATTCTCTGCAGAAGGAGTGCTGTGTATGTCTGTCTGTGCCAAAGCATATGCTCCAGAGCATCCTGGATTATAACAGCAGATACAAGCATCACTTAAAGCTTATTTCACATGAGGCAGTAGGCAGTTTCAATCCATGGCAGATCGCTGAGAGGTATATGAACTATCTTCGTGTTTTTGAAGTGAATGTATCAGCTGATGAACAGGTTTTTCTGTCCTTATTCAGGAAAGGAGTGGGGAGGGTGCCATTTAAATTCCAAATTGAAAGCCACAAGCAGTCAGCTATTGGACTGTTTCTCTGCTGGAACTTGGTGTTCATGGATTTTTTAAGGTAGTTGGATAAAACGAAAGGATATGGGAGCAGCATGTCCTGGAGGAGTGATTATTTTCACATCTTTCTATGGTGTTACCACAAAAACAACTATGTAAAATACAGGGTAACTGAAATTATTTTCAGAAGACTATCATCAACAGGTAAATTGAAGGAAAACAAAATAACTTTCTTTTTTTTGAGTGAAAAAGAAATAAAGCACTGTAAACAATTGTGCAAATTTTAATCTTTGTGGAGAGGAATTACAAAGTTGGTGTTTCATGGAACAACAGTAGATATTCTTTAAAAAGAGACCACTGGCCTTAGCGCCGATTTCAGTGCTTTCTCTTCCACAAGTCTTCATGCTTCACGGAGCTCACTGCAGGAGGTGTGACATAGGTGGCTTACCATCCCTTAGTACAAATACAGGAGGTGAAGAAGCTGTAAGTAACAGTCTCTCTGCTGTTCACTTCCTGGCAAAGAAAAATTGTTTGTCACACTTAATGTCTGCTCAGCAAGCAGGGCAATGTAAGCTGAAATACCCACCCTTGCACTGAAGCTTGAATAAGTATTTTGATTGCTCAGTACCCGGTATAGCAACTAAATTATATCACTGGTTATCATTTCCTTGCACTTTTCTTGAGTGATTGCCTATAATTGCCTAGAAATCATTTTAAATATGTACAAGATATTTCAGAAATCACCTATTGGTCTTGTAAAGTCCCAGCCCCAAAAAAGCATGGAAATACAGGCTGAACGTGAACCTTGCTAGTCCTGTTCTTTCAGAACTGAAGAAATACTGGCACAACATGAGTTGGCATAGAGGGGTCATTAATTCCCTGCAGAGTGGAAATTAGAAGACTTCCGACTATGGGAGGAGAGGAATGAAAGAAGAAAACTCTGGACTCTTAAGAAAGAATTACAAAATCTGACTTCAGTGGTTGTAGATGGAGTGGTTTGCCATAATTATCTGTATTGGCAGATTGGACATCAGGCTTAATTGTCAAGGGTTTTTAAACTTCTGCACACATTTTTGATGTATTTAAATCAACTCATTTGAGTAACATTTGGCATCTGCATCAGTGTTTCCAGGAACAGGTCCTGCAATATTTCAGATGACTTGCATGTGTGAAGTTAATCATGTGTGGTGATGGTTTTGCTCAACTGTGGATAAGTAGGCAAATGTTTTAATAACTGTGGTTAGACCACTGTATTTGAATCTGGTGAACTAAACCACTGAAATATGCCTTGTCAGTTCTCAGTACCGTCATTCTGCCTTCTGAGCTGTGCTCCTTTTTATAATCGGAGTGAGGCTGTGTAGTTCAAGGACTGGCACCTTCTTGGGATTGGCAGATGGATTAAATGGCAGCGAATCTCTCCTGACAGCTGAATTCCACTGCTGCCATTTGCCTGATAACATGTTGTTACTTGAAATCAAACTACAGATGCTATCTGATATCCAGCATACTTCATTGACTTACTCTTACCACCAGAGGGCATTATACATCTTTTTACATAAAATAGTCTCCCACAACGTTTAAAAGAAACACTCCCATGCTATGCTCAAAAGGTCTTAGAAAGACTAACTTTATGATAATTTAGGATACATGCACAACTGAAGAGAAGTTTTCAAGAGGCCAGTAAACAATTGTGTTCTTACACTAAAATAAAACTACCCTTTAGTTAGAAGGGTAACTAAATAAAAATGTTAATCCTTCTGTAACATCTGCTGTGGTCCAGAGATCACTGAAAATTGAAATTTCTCATCTCACTTTTCCTTAAACTTTATTGCTGTCAGTAATGCCTGATTCAGTGGCAGCTAAAATCAATAAGAAGCTTCCCATTTACTTCAGTGGCCTTTGGATGAGCACCATAGTATGTTAACTCTTGTTCCCAAAGCAAAATTAGTAGTTTGAAAAAAGGAAGCAACCAAGATGCCTCAACACTTTTAAGCCTGAAGTATGTCCTTTGCTATGAACCAGTCTGAGGAAAGAATTTCTGATATCTTATACAACACATACCAGAACACATATCAGATCTTTTTTTGGGCTAAGCAGTAGAAAGAATGAAAAAAAACATGAGTATTTGCTTTTTCAAATCAAATCATTGATATCAATGAAATGAATTACTGGAATTTGAAACCTGACTTTCTGAACCTTTTTCCTTTTCTTCCCTCCCTCTCCCTCAGTCTTGCAGAGCAACTAACAGAAGAAGCCCTAAGTGATGTGGCAGCAGAACTGCAGGATGTTTGTGAGGATTATGCAGAAGCTGTGTTCACATCAGAGTTTTTGCAGCCAGCTCAGTAAATACTTTCAAATCTGCCCCATTATCAAATGCAACATTAGCCTCAGTCCAACAGTGTTATCGGATGATCTCATTTTTCATGTTTTTTTAAAAGTCTGTGAGATTCTGTACACAAAATGAATTGACTCCATCAAGGATTCATCTCAGGTTTTTATAAAACCATTATCATAATGTTTTCCTTTTCAGACTTTATTATACTGCGTTTATCAGGCATTCCCCCTCCCCCTACCCCCCCCAAGTGTTTCAATAGAATGAAGTAAACTGTTACAGGTAAAGTTTATATATTTTGATAGGAATACCGATCCATTTGTATACCTGTATTACTTCATTAATTTTTATGTGTGATCTGGGGAGGAGGACTGGGTTCAAGCAGTGTCATGAACTTAACTGAACAGTGCCTCAATTTTCTGCTTTAAAATGGAAAGAATCTGACTTACCTACCTCATAAGGGAGCTGTGGGCTTGAGTTTATTCTTCTCAGTAAAATCCATTGTATACATCTGATAGCTGTGTCAGAAGAATGAAGCATTATTCATATTTCTAAAGCCAGAATGGAACAGCCCAGAGTAAAAGGTGTTTAGTTTGCTGTTTAGAGCTTTCAGTGTCATGTAAGAAAGATGTCTGACCACCATGTTTAGCACATATACTAGGATTAGTTCTTTTGGGGATGTGGCTATCCAAAGGAAGGATTCTTATGGCACAGTATTAAGCAGATGTAAAAACTTTAGCATTGGCTGTATTTGTAGGCCAACAGCCTGTTTAGACTTTTGCAATCAACTTCTGAATGTAGTACCTCTTCTGTTGGTTTCTGAACATCACTAGCACATTATGCACAGGCAAATGAGACCTTTCAATAGAAGCACATCATGGAGATTTTCTTCCTTTTTTTCTTAAACTAGTCTCAAATATTATAATTTTATCAGCATTTAGTGATACAACCCTACTTTCCTTACTCCAAGAATCCCATTGAAATCAAGAACAGCAAAATAAATTAACAGTTGGCATTTCTGCAATATTGAATTAACTTGTTCGTTTCAAGTAATCAATGTACTAGTTTGGGTTATGTCTGGAGCAAGCAATGAATAATAATTATTTATGGTAGTATTCTAGGGAAATGCGAATTCAACCCTTGAGGTAACTGAAAAACCAATATGACAGTCTGCTGCTTTTGACAATTTTTTTCTCCAATAGTGTTCAACCTAGAACAGAATAATTTTTAACCTTCTAAGATTATTTTTATTGCCTCTAATTAGAATATACATTTTAAAAATAATTTTGTTTTTATTGAAGCTTGGTTTACCTTTTTGTTTGTGTTGAATTTGCACCAAATGTAATGATGTAAATATTACTGCTGATGTGTGACTTTGCTGATGTGTGATTTCTGTGATTTGAAACACTATGTTTTTTATTTCTAAGATTACAGAGATAAGCCTGTTTTTTAAGTCCAAAAGACTAAACCCATAGAGTCTCTATGTATGTATATATATGCTTGTGAAAGTATTTTCAAGATGTTTTATTTTTTAATAAACAAAACTTGTTTCTTAGGACTGAACATAGTTTTAATTTAAGATAACTTCCATCTGAACCAATTTGGAATGGTCAGCACCCAACATGTAAGGGAGACCCTAGCAACATTAAAAGAGTCAGACTACCATATGCCTCAAAGTAATGTGGTCACCTGTCAAGGTAAACATACTTTCTTTCTTAAATCCCATGGTGCTGTGAGTGATATCGTCTGACTGATGATGCCAAAGTGAACTTTTATTCTGGATGAGAATTTTGTGGCATTCGGGTGCCGCCTTGGAGCAGAAATGGGTGGAGAGTGAAGGCTTTAAGTAGGATCCCTGACTTCACACTCTTCAGTCCTTCCTAAGGAAGTTAAGTAAAGGATTTTGTAATGCATTATTTACATATGCAAACTAGACAATAACAAAGTTTCTACCCTGAAAAATTTCATAATGTAGGGCTTCATCTTAAAGTGACTCTGCCTGTCATTCTTCCCAAGGGACAAATTGGCATCAAGCTGGATAAACATTATACGTGTGCAAAATTCTTGTCACAGTATATTGATAGAGACTATTTATGGGGCTGAAATCTGCAACCATAATACCACTGCAATTGTTAGCTATGCATCTGATGTGCCATGTTAACTGGCCATGCACTTATTTAAAGCACAGTCATGCATCTGAGTCCATACTTCTTTAAAGTTAAGTCATGGGGGAGTACCAGAAGCTGTTTCAGATTTTAAAAGTATTTTAATGGTATAGACAGCGAAGAATACATTTTCTTGAAGACTGCACTGTTTCTCATTGCTGAAAGTCTTTAGGAACAGCTTAGATATCCAAAATACACTATTCCACCTGGTGTGCAGAGGATCTACTTCCATGCATCTGGACTAGATTTCATTGTAAGAACTTTGCAGGCCTGTTTTTTCTTAATTATTGGAAGTTTATTCGGTGTCAGAACTGTGAGAGGGAGGAAGCAAAAACAGCATGAAAATTCAGTGGTTCTATAGACGTGTGGATGACTCCAACAAGTATCAATTGCTGCAGTCATATATAGCTGATGTCGAATTAAAGTTTAGAGTTGTTCGGAGTAATTTAGGTGATGGCTGGTAGAAGCGTCTCAGAGCAGTTTGGTGCAAGGGCAGTGCTGTATTCCGGGTGCACCAGCAGGCATTTGTTGCCCAAACCAGCCTGCCTGGGACCTGTGCCCATGGCCAAGAGCCCCCCGTGCAGTCAGGCCAGTCCTCGGTCCTTGCCAAAGCTGTGCCACAGGTACAGCCACGTCCAGCCTTGTCCCCTGCTCATCCAGACTCACTTGACCTTGGCTCCGACTCGTTGCCTCTTGCGGTCTGGTGAGGCCTGGGCTGTCAGTGGGACCTGTGGCTGTTGCCGTCCTGCCTTGCTCAGGTGCTGTGGGACCGTGTCCTGCGGGTGCAGTCCCTTCCCAGCCTGCGCCGTGGATATGCTCGGCTCCTGGCTTGTCCTCCCTCCTGTTCCTCCTTCCTGATAGATAACTAGGTGTGTAGGGAGCAATGAAGTAAGGGGATGAGGAGTGACTCTGGAAAACCTCTGAGGACCCTGGAGACAGGACTGCACATTTGCATTCTACAAGCAGCTTCTGCAACTCCTGAAAACATGCAATCTACTCTGTAAATATTTAACTGTAGAAATTAAATTGGCATGCTTCTGGAAGTGAGGTAGTTATGGCAACAGTGTTTGCTCTACCAGTGCTTTGGAGAGCTACTTTTTTCTAATGCTGGACCTAATTCAAATTCCATTAATGTCAATGTAAGAGCATAATTGAACTCCTTTCTTCTCTTTGGCTAGCTTTGTCTCTGGGTTACTCCTGGAGGCTAACTTTCTGCACATCCTGCTTCTCTATGGACTACTTTCCTTCCAGGAAAAAGAGGTGGGTTTTTTTTGGTTTGGGTTTTTTTTGAGAACTGATTCACTAGCAGTGGGAAAAGGGGCTCTGTTTGTGATGTACATGTCAGTCAATTATCAGACAAATAGAAGATCTGCTTCAGTATACCTGCTCAAGGTATGTCCTAGAGGAACACAATAGTTTTCAAGTATATTTTTCCTCAGACGACCCCACATTCTCTCTTGCAGCATCCTTAAAGTACTAGATTGCACTTATGTTTTAGGATGATAGTCCAGTCTGAGAGAAAAGCAGGTTGAAGGGCAGTGGTCCCAACTGGTCCTTTATTGTGTTTTCTTGTGCTTCACCTGTGTGTTTGTGTCTGCCTGTTGTCACTTGCATAACAGAGGTTGCAACATGTTGGTAAAAGGGCTGCCTCAGTTCACACAGCTCCTAGCGCAGGGCTGGAAGCATCTGACCAGTGGGGCTCCTAACCACCACTACAGTATTAACGTGGAACAGAGATCTGGCTGGCAGAACCTGCCTTCTGAAATACCTCATTGAGGACAACTGAAATAAATGCAAAACAGAATTTAATTTTAAATTGCAGGTATTACCCTGCACATAAGGAAATGTAACCTAGTGTTCGAAGTTCAGTCCTTACTTCCACTCATTTTGTGGAGACAATGTCTTTCTTTATTCTTTTTGCTGTAGGAAGATGTCTCTTTTCATGGAATAAACTCAGTCACTGCTGCTGAGCGGTATTTTTCAAGGACTGATATTTAATATATTTACTTTTTGGTTTTAAATGTTCTTTTAAGAGCCCCCTGATTTGCTAAGATGCTTTTGGACATGTATAACTTTCAAAGCAATTATATAGGCATGGGTGTAAAAATTGCTGAATTTGGAGCTAATTCATGAGCTACATGAGTTTTCCTTCAATCAAATTGCTACTGTACTGTATATACACGTAAATCTAGCTATATTCCAGCTTTAAAAAACCACAGAATGTGATCCCACAGCATCAAGGTTGTAGTCAGTGCTTTCCTTTTGCCCCATTTTCCCTCAGTGGAGAGTTGTATTTTCAGTCTAGCTGTGTCAGAGGCACACACACAAAAGACAGGGTCACCCTGACAAACTAGGGCACATGCCATGGGTGATACCTGAGAGGGTTCTGTTGCTCTGGCTAGTAGCTCAAGAGGCCAAGATGAAGCAATCTCGTAGTGGCCACGAGAAAGCAAGAGCCTGTGGTCCCATGCAGGTGGGTTAGATTGGCCACAGCTGCAGTGACTCTAGTGTTAACTGGTCTTAGCCTGTATGAGAAGGTAACGAGTGAAAATGCTGCAGCTTGGGACTATGTGTTTGCTGGTTCCACTTTGATCTGTAGAAGGTGTTGCTGGAATACTTTGTTTCCTTCTGGGGCTGGGAAAGCTGCCTGAGTGCCAGCTGGAGGAGTGAAACTAGTCCCTGCTCTGAGCTCAGGTTTCTGGAGCAGGGCAGCTCTCTGGAGGTTAATGTAGGTAGACTTCCTATGGGGAATAATACATGGTGCACCAGACTGTTAGATTAGTGTGAGAAGTGGGGGGAGGAAGGGATGTGAATAAAGAGAGAGAATGAATTATGTCTAAGTAGTGTTCGGTCATGCTCAGCTAGCTGTTTAATATAGGGAGGAATGTTTTCTCAGGACTTAGATTTTTTTTTTTTTAATGGTACTTTGTATATACTGAGAATTGTAACCTTTCCTTATGCATTATGCACTCTTCTTCACCCTCTGTTTGGTACCTGAAAGCACTGTGCAGCCAGAACCTGGCTCACTGTGGTGATTTTTGAAGCTGCTTGCTAGTCCTTTGGACTCCCACTAAAATCAGTAGGGACTGAATGTCACAGGTATCTTGATCTAGTTCCCTTAAAGATCTGTTTCAGTGTTGTTTCTCGTAACCCCATTACATAAACCTGACCTTGAGCCAGCCTACATGGTTGGGAGCGGATGCAGCTGTGATGCGAAAGGGCTGGATCAGTGTGTAACAGCACTCTGTGGTAGAGGAATAAACCTGCAGGACTGAAAGCTGAGGGATGCTCTAGCCTGCCAAACCCTTTGGTTTATCTCAGCCTGGTCACTGTGTAATGTAAATTGGGTTTATTACTTGTGGAAGATTTAGACAGGAGCTGTGAGAGGGAGGAAGGGTAGGTGTCCTATAAAGAAGATTTTATGCAGAAAGACTCTGTTCCATGTTAACTGATTAGAATTCCTTTGTTGTTCCCTCTTTTTAGAAAGGTTTTGGCTTCCTGTTTGTGCCTGTGTCAGAGGTTAGGAAACAATAAGATTTAATAGGCTTGGAGGCAAGGAAAGTCTATAACTTAGATCATTTTATGAGTGAAATGGCTGTCAATAGATTCCCCATTCTACCAGTCCTTCAGCAGGGGCCTGTGTGGGATTAGTAACTATACAAAGCCTCCCTATGGGCTGTGTTTGAACTGGAAATCGAACAACAGCAACAGAGCATTGCTATTTTGTGGCTGGTGTTGTAAGGTGCTGCGGCCAGGAGGAAAGATATCTGACGCATCCCCTGCACTCTGCGCTGTAGCGGTGGCAGCTTTGGGCTTAGCAGGTCTGTGGGCTAACATAGCAAAAGGCTGATCTTCTGGCCCAGCTGAAGACTGCCATGAGGCCATCAACAACTTGGCACTGCCCATCTGGCACCAATTACTCTTTTCTACAGTAAACCCTGCAAGGGTACCTAGAATGGACTGGTGTCTTGTGTTCTGCTCAGTTCACTCTCAGGGCACATGTTGTCTTGGCTGTTTATACTTGATGTACCATGTAGTGTTTCTCTGTATGGGCAGATTAGTTTAAAATAGAGGAAGTACAATGAAAAAGGGAGGGGGTTGGAAATTGTACTGAGCTTGACAAGGAAAACCAATGTCTCATTAGTCTGTCCTGCCTGCTGACAGCTGAAAGGAAAACTAGTTGTTTCTGGTAATATGTCCTAACTCTGTTAGGCTGATTTCTTTTTCATATTGTTGTTCATTAGATCTTAATTTATACTGATAGAAAAGATTTACCTCAAGCTATTCAAAATGCCTTTGAAGTTTTCTCCCTCATTGAAATGAAAGCAATGCTAATCAGTTATCACTTACAGCAGTCTAAATTCTTACTAATGCACTTGTCTCTGAGCAAGTGGTAGTCAGTGAAGTTATCTTGATCAAACCAAATGCAGAGCAAGAGAACAATCAGTGTCGATGAAGTCATGGGCAGAAAATGCTGATTTTTTTTTTGAAATTAAATTGCAATTCTTCTTCTGCTACCACCCCCTTTGTCTTCAGGGAAGTTTTGCTCAGCCTTCTAATGAGCCGAACAAAAGCTTGAGACTTCTTACTTGCAACTGTCTGATAGAAATTAAGCCATCCCAAATTTCTGCAGGCTTTAACCTCTCTCAGGAAACTGAGTGTCATTTATTTATTGCACTGATTTAATTTTTTATGTTTGGCTATTTCTTTCCTTCTGTGAGTCAAAAATGAGAATAGCAATGTTATGAAGGTTCATGTCTGGGGAGTTGGTCTTTAGTTGTTCCAGTGAGTTCTTGGTAGGGACAAGCTCCTGCAATGTCAGTTGGAGTTTGGTGCTTAGCAATTGTCAGGATTTGGCCTTCAGTTTGGGGCAATCTGCAAAGAACCTTGTCTTCATTTTGTAAATTCTGTAGGCTACACCAGTGCAGGCAGCTGAATGAAAGCTAGCTTGCTGTCAAGGTGTTTTCACTGGAACTTTCATTTGTCTCTGAGGTTTGTAAATGTGGATGAAATTCAAATGAAAGGTTACGCTCTATAATTGTCTGTTGTCTTTCAATTGGGAAAAGAAGCTTGTTCTGAATATGAAACTAAGTAGCACCAATTAAACTAAAGGTAAAGCTGCTGCTGCTGCTGTCTTCCCCCTGCAACCCCATCCCTCTGGCTTCCCTCTCCTGTTTCTGCAACCAGTCTGAGTATTTAGGCTGAGGAAAAAACCAGAACTATGTGAGCAGGAAGGAGACAGAGAACAAGTAAACTTCTTTAAAAGGGGAAGAAAGAAGAGTGGTTGTTTCGGTTGTTGAGACTTCCAGTGTGAATATCTAACCACCTCAGGAGCAGATGCTTAACAATGATTATATCAGCAGGAGGTGGCACCATCAGTGTCAGTTATTAATAAACCTCTTAAAATGCACATGCTGACTCTCTTTTTCTTTCTTCTTCCTCTTCCTTTTTTTAACTGACTGTAGCAATTTCTGTCTCTTTTTGAGCCGGCACAGAACAAAAAGTCCACAGTGTTAATGAAACATAAATAGCATTGTTCAAATGGACCCAAACTGAGATGCTCAAGGGAGATCAAGCTGGGCCATTTCATATAGACAGCTCCTTAAGCTGGCTCTTCTGGTGTCCTGAAATCTGTCCAAAACAGAACCAACTGTATAAGATGAAGGCTGCCCAGAGAATAATACAGCCGATCAAAGAAAAGTCAGCAACTAGCACATTTGTTCCCTTTCTGAAACATCACCCTTTGCTTCTCCAACAGCCCTCTTTAGCCTTGGGTTTTGGGGGGGGGGGGGGGGGGGGGAGGGTGTTGGCTCTAAAATAGATGCTCTTGAGTTCCAGGGACTTTGCTTTTCTGCTTTGTGACAAAGCTGTTGATGGCACATTTGTCTCTGAATCTAAGACCCAGTAAACTGTCTTCTGATCCAGATTTCAGTCCATTCCCAGAACCTGAAGAACAGCCTGGAAACGTTTGCAGGCTTGGACTTTACCTGCAGGCACAGCCAGAACTCCCTGCGGTTGGGGTGAAAGTTAGTGACATGTTGTGCCTTCTGGGTCTTACTAAGAAGGGGTCCATCATCATTACTAGTCTAACACCAGCAGACGCCTGTTGCCCAGTCCCAGACAGGGCAGGGCTCTGGACCAGTGTCAATGCTGTGGGAAAGTTGCAATGGATTTATTTTGCCTTCTGTATGTTTTGTCCTGTGGGCAATGTGACACTGACCCTTCAGGCAATAAGTTATGCAGAAGCAGAACAAGTGGAAGAGGCCAATCTCTCTCTGCTATAACCTTGTGACCAGGGTGAACTCTTCCCCAAAACACCTGAAAACCATGAATGTCTGCTTAATGGACCTAGCTTGTGCGAAAAGGTAGGATGAATTGGGTTGTGGGAAGGAAGCAGGGGAAAAAAATATCTGCAGTCCAGTAATGTTCTTTGAAAACTCACCAGGTACTGTGGTTCCAGGATGAAGACTCAGTGTCACAAATTTTACAAAATCCCCTGTGTCAGAGAAAGGGAAAGGCTGGGCTGTAACCTGGAGTAGCTGAGCTTGAAGGGTTGTGAAGGAGTTTGAAAAAGTCAGCCTTGGAAGCATAGTTTCTGCATGCTTGATATTATTTCTCCCTATGCATTACAGAGATGGTTCCATAGCCTTCCCTTACATGGTACTGACAAATAAGACAGCCATGGGTGCCACCAAGAAAAAAACGTTCTGTAAGTTATTAGTCTGAGGCAGGGTGTGTAGAGTGACATTTAACATCAGCATGAAGACCTCCCTAACACGAGGTTATGAATAGCAGTGGGATCAGAGTGTCTCCGCTCATGGATTACTAACTCGCTCTTCTGCATTGCACTGATGGCATTGCCCTGGCTTACATGGAGGCCTGATTTTGGAACCGAACAATCCAGCTGCATCAACTTCATTTGTGGTTCTAGGCAGCATGTCTTAGCAAAGCTGAGCCAGGGGAAGATTTAGATGTTGAATAGAAATTGTGTCAGCTGAACAAAGCTCCACATACATGCGTGGGAGGAAAGCTTGCTGAAGTCTGCTGGATGCCCACAGAGCAGTTTCAAGTCTCCAGAGTACCAGGTAGCATTGTCTTTCCAATGCACTGTGTCAATGTTTTTTGATTTGGGTTATAAATGTTTTTACTTTTCCATTTTGACAGATGTTTAGGAAAATGGATAGGTTGGTATGCCCAAGGTGTGTACCTTCTTGCTTTATGTGGAAACACTAACAATGGAAAATGTTTTTTTAAAATCTTCTTAATAGCACTGTGGTGGCTTTTGCTGAGACAGTAACCTAACTGGATCTGATCCATCTTAGCAGGATTGAAGGGCGCATATCACTTCTTCAGTCCACACCTTCTTACCTTGTCGAAGAAGCTAAATCATATCACTGCTGGTACCTAGTGGAGCTATTGCTAGTAGTACCTCCAGAGGAAGTTCAGTCATTGTGCTTTCACTGCATCTCAGCTGCATTATTGCATTAATTTGTTTAAATAGACCCTTGAGACAATCTACTTTGCAAATTAGAGCACCCTTAGCCAGAGTTCTGCCACTAGTGTCAGCTTTGTCCAGTCCCCCCACCCACTCCCACCCCCGATCTGTGACTTCTAGGGAAGTTTCTAATTAATGTAGAGATTTTCCCCTCTCCTTTGCACAGCATTCTGTGACTTTGCCTGCAGGCTGAGACTTTTTTTTTACTCCGCTTACTAGAGATAAAGGTGGGTATTGAAATAGCCAATGCCTAGTATGCAGTCTCACTCTGTGTGTATCAGCAGAACAATGATAATTGTCTATTGGCAGGAAGCTGTGAATACCTTAGGAGGCTGTTTCCTCAAAATGTAAAGTGGAGATCAGATACCCTCTTAAAGAAGGAAAAAGCTAGTAGTTTGGGAGTAGATGAGTCTTGCTCGCTTCATGATAAACCATTACTGAAAATCTTAATAGATTTAGAATTATATTACAGGTGAGGAAATGCATCACCTGCCTCTCTTTACAGACAGGAGAAAATGGGGCTCAGAGAAATGAAGTGATGTGTATGGAGTCACCCAGCATATGCACAGCAGGCTGTAGAGTCAGTCTCTTGACTCAGTCTGGGCCTTTGTGGGTTGATGGATAGAAAAATATGGGTTGAGGTCCGTCCCCGTCCCCCCCCATCTTTTTATCAAATTATTAATTGAATTCTTAAGCTGAATTTGGAGGAGGAACCAGCACAGAGTGAACTGAGAATATTTGTACCTTCTGAATATGCAGCAAATTTAAAAAAAAAAAAAAAATTACAAAAAATCTGCATTTCTTTATCCCTGAATGTTTTTGAGAGCTGGTTCTGAATAACTTGTGTACCAGCAGAAACCAAGGTGCAAGTCCTGGGGGAAAAATGCTTTTTTAGGAGCATTGTGCATTTCCAGTTCATCTATGATGGGATTTTCCAAACTGTTAACTCTCTAAACATGGGATAAAGAAATGTGTATGCTGTCCTCAAGCTATAATGGCTGTTTATAGCTGACAGTCTTACTTGGTAATTGACTGCAATACCTGTAGTAGCGGAGAACTCAGATGGGCTAACTACACAAGTAACTCGCTTCCTGCAGATGCTTTGCAGCTTCAGATAAGGTGTTTGATACCACAGCTATATGGCTATTGGTATCTGAGAGTGACAATTTAATGCCAGCCTAGCTGTGCCACTCTGAGTTTCTGAGCTGTGATGGTCACATAATTATCAAGGAAAGGTCTAACCAGTCAAAGTGACACGGGTGGCATGGCAGGATGGTGTGAAAGTCTCCATCCTGCTGAATAGGGTAGCTACAACTTCAGCTACCCTTCTGTCTCTGATTCCTTGGGCTCCTCTACCTTTACCTCGCTCATAGTATGACTGGAGTGTGAGCATGGTTCATGCAGGTTTGCCTGTCATGCAGCTAGCCATCCACAAGCCTAGCTGAGATTGGTCTGTGCCTGAGAAAACTAGTGGAAATTGAGGTTGGGTATGTCTGTGCAAACAGCTGCTGCACTGCAGAATGGGAATGCTTCGTAGATACTTCTAAAAATCCTGGTATCACAGTCTCTTCCTCTCCTCTCAGCATTTCAGTTAAGAAACAGATGACTAAAAATAGCCTACTGTCTAAAGCACCCAGAGAGCTGTGCTGTCTGATTACTCCTTTAGCTTTTAATTTTTGTTCTCCTGAATGTATCCAGGTTTTTGGGTTTTTTTGTTTTGGTTTGGTTTGGGTTTTTTTTCCCCAAATACCCTGTCCCTCATTTAGTAAAAAAAGATGGATTTAAGATCAAGATTATATTTATCAACAAATCTTCTTGCATTTATCATAGTCCTTCCTCCTGCTGATCTTTCCTAACATTCTGCTCTGCTATGGACCAGCAATCAGGCTCTGGGAAAAAGGCTTCCTAGCAACGCATTAAGCCACTATAACAATGTTTTAGAAAAAACAGGCTGCCTTTATGAAAAATAGCTTTGGGAAACTGATAGACTTTTCCACATGGAAAGAATAGATGCCCTGTGCTTATCCACTGGAATGGAGAGATCCTGCAATTTTATCACTATCTTCCTCTTTTTTTTAATGGAAAAATCAGAAAACACTTAATAAAGCAGAGCAAATATTAGTAATATTGGAGATGGAAGAGCCTGGGTTATTCTTTGACAGTGGGTTAGATTGGAGAGGCAAGAGAGGGCAAAATCTGAGCTATTCCATATTGAAAGAATGAGATATCTAACCAGAAAGATTGTAGTATGAGCAAACCAGTATGTAGGCATGGCAGGCTTTAGCTTTTGTTTTTAATTGGTAGATGCTGATTAACTTAGGCTTTTTCTGTGTGTCTGCAGAAATCTGGATAAAAATACCTTTAGGTTTCCTTGTTTCTTCCTCCTTTCCCTCTAAATGTGATGTTTTGTCACTGTCCTGTCCCGATTTTTGAGAGTGGAAAGCTTGACAATCGCGACGTGTATTCTAACATTTTGAAAATTAAGCCTTTCCCCTGCTTTTCCAGCTTCCTCCCCTCCCCATGTCAAAAATGACAAAAAAGTTCCCAAAATTGCCCTAAAGTAACAGTGTAAAAATCTACAGCTGCTACAATTTCACACTATTCCTTTAAGTTTTGATTCATGAATTTCTGAACACTTGGGTTTTTTTAATCTGTGGAACTGATCTTCTGAAAATTGCTATGATCACTGTCCTTGGTGTGCTATTTAGAGTGGACAGGGAGGATTGCTTCTTCTAAGTAACTCTTTCTGCAGCACTACCAGGTATGAAAAGTCATGACTATATGGGCATATTTGAATGTGGGAGCTTTCCTGTAGGGTCTGGAGCACATCTTCCATGTGCTCTCATTTGTACCCAAGGAGTTTTTGTGAGCTGTATTTCTGTCTCCCATCTGGAACTGGAATTGTGCTCAGCAAATCTCTCCCTTTTATTAAAGAATTGTAAACTGTGCAGAGAAAACAGACAATCTTGATTAAAGTAGTGATTCTGCAGTGCGGTAACAAATACTAGATATAAATTAATTACTTATGAAATCCTGCTTAAATCCTGTGATTTTAATTCTGAGCAACTTTCTTTCCATCTCTTTTTATACCTTGTGCCTTCCTCCTCATGTAGCTACCAATACTGGAGAGCACTGGAGTTAAAACAGCAAGTACCATTTTTCCTTGCCTGCATTTAAGAAGGCCTCAGCCCTGACATTATTGATCAGTACAAGCCTGTTCACACTCTGATAGACCTTTAATTAGATAGGTGCTGGCTATTGAGAAGACTTGAGGCAGGAGGAAAGAACATCTTTCAGTTCAGAGCCCATGAAGAAGTAACAGATGAGGGGCTGATTGGTTCAGGACTGAGCTTCCCTCAAGTCTTGCTTCTGCAGCTTTTGACAGCTGTCTTGGCCATTAGACCCTGCTTCTCTGCACAGCAAGACCTGCGATATTGTTAGGAAAATTTTCATTGCCAGGCCCAGGCATTTGTCTGGCTGCCTTGTGTCTGTTGTGGACTTCTCACAGCCATGCATCCAGCTTCAGCTGCAAAGCTGAGTAATCCTGGTGTCAGTCAGTGCAACCATAGTAATAAAGGCTGTATGAGGCCTTTCTGGCATCTGGGATTAACTAGAGCTAGCAGCAACCTGGCAACATCACCGTCTCCTCACTAAGCCACATACCTTCCTGCTAGATGATTCCCTCTACCTGGGAGCACCATAAAGTCTTTGTTGGGACGAGTTGCCCATCCATTGCTGTCTTCTGTTACGCCTCTGTGGATGATGATTTTGTTCCCTTTGGGTTTTGGCAGAATGCTGCTCTCCTTTGAAGCGCTGGGCTCTGACATATCCTGTCTCTTCTTTATTTTGCCTGTGGGTGACATATAAACAGTGTAGAGAGGCCTCTCAAACTATTTGAAGTTATGTTGCCAAGAGTTGCCATCTCAAGGCTTGTTCTTGGATCCTGGATAGCTTCTTTGGCTGTTTCACTGGCATGAGCAGCGACAAAGCAGGTGTATCTGCTGCCAGAGAATTTCTCAGTCCTTCCAAGTAAAACAGCATAGTGCAACCCATTTCTAGTGGGCGGCTGACGTGCAACACTTGGCTGTGAGCTGCTCTACCGCCTGCTGTTTTCTCTGACTCAATGTGGTGTCTGCTACTTAGGGCTGCCTCTCAAATTCTATGGTGACTTCAAGGAGAATATAGGAACTGAGCTTCAAGTGTTCTCCTGACCTTCATTGCACCCTCCTTATCAGCTGCTTTCCTTGAGTCCCACACTGCTGTATCACTGAAGCCTCACAACTGCTGATGGAACTGCACTCAGCATCACCTCTTCTTGAAATAAGCAACTATCTTCTGACTTTGGACGAACAATGTTGGCTTTAGAGGACAGATCTCTCATTTCCCTTACTTCCTGAGCAGTCTCCTGGATTGGCTCCGAAGGCTGCTTAAACCAGATTGAACCTAGTGTCAGCAGGCACGACTCTCTAGGAGCCAGGCTTGAATTCAGTCCTGGAGATATTAACCAACCCTCAGCTTTGCTGTCTAGGACCTTAAGTGTACAGCTAGAGCAACTTTCCCTGCCCAGTTTGAGCAGGTTTGGATGTTTAGGTGGGCAGAGGTTTTCAGGGGGGCAATAGTGTCTGTTAATAGCATTCTGTTCTGAGCGCCCATCCTCAGGTGGCTCTGCATTGCCTCTAACACATGGCACTGCCTATTGTATTGATCTTCTTCTGCATGAATTAGCATGCAAACTGTGTTTTGTACAAGGTTTGATTTCTATAATTAGACATCTTGCAACACCAGAAAACCTAGTAATGATGGGGAGCATCCTTTGACAGAGGCTTTGTCTTGAGAGGAGTTTCTCTGCTCTATTATGAGGAAAAGAACTTGGGTCACCAGTAAAACAGAATGTGTTCAGAATTAAGAGTAAATGTGTTTGAAATTCTTTTCTCAACAGGTACTTGGATGTGTAAATATCTTTTAAGGCATTCCAGCTCAGGCTATTGCCTGGCTTAGTATATTTTTCTTACATTATTATTTGGCTATGACTCTTACAGAGGTTCTACATGTCCTCAGTAATGCATGAAAAAAACAGTGTGCCCTTATGCACTGAAAGGATTTAGTTGCAAACTCTGAAGCTTTTGCAACTCTTCAGGAGAAAGAAAAAAATTCTGGAGTTTTATGTTGTCAAGGGCTGGCAGTTGTCCGCTTTCAGTATTCAGGACCATGTAAATTAATCTTTTCCCCTCGAGGGAGGCATTGTGGCTCTCATTGCCTTCAAAGGCCGCAGTTAACTGCCTGCTTAGGCAGCCATGCGAATGGAAAGCAGCCATGCGAATGGAAAGCAGCCATGCCAATGGAAAGCCTTTTATTTTTTTCAGTCAGTGCATCTAGCTCAGTGCAAAAGAGCCATTAAGGACTGAATATGTATTGGAATAATTGTGGTGGTGTGTGTGAACAACAACAAAGCTTATGCTTTCTTACATCCAGCGCTGTTGTGCAAAGGTCTAATTTCTTTCTACCTCCTTGTGGGAGGATGGGGGGTAAGGAGACAGCACATCTGCAGTGACTCTTAGATGACAGAATCTGGGGCAGGGAAAATGAAAAAGCTGCTTTGTAAAGCATATTTTCCAGTACAGTTTGCTAGTATGATATCAATAAAAAATTGTTGAACAATGGATGAAGCACTTGTTGATGGTGGTGCCAGTTTATGTTCAAATTGCAAACCAATCCTATTAAACTGGTATAAAATGCTAATCCAATCTTCTTTCAACGGTTCGGTCAGAATCTGATTTTAAAGTGTGTGTTCAAAGAGGCACTAATATAACTTTTACTAAAAGCAAAGAGGCTCTTACATGTTATTCAGGGTCTACTTTCTCTGAGCAAAGGAGTACAGGGAAGAGATAGCTGAGCTGGCAGGAAAAAGCAGTGTCTATCAAACTGTTGTGGTAGTAGTGTCTCCTGACCCAAGTTCTAGCCTTTGCCTACTACCATATTATGTAAATACAGTGGCTTGGGATGTACCTTGTAGGGTGCTGTCACTGCAAGGTGTAAATTTGCTCTTTGTGATGTTAGTTGAAAGGAGTTGTTTAATGAAGAACCTCTGAACGTGGTGAGCAGAACTCTGGGAATATACACCTAGATTACACTTCTGCCTCTGGTCTTTGTACTTTGCTTTCCCTGTCAGCAAAAGGGGGTAGAGGACAAAGAAGGAGAAAGGAATTAAATATTTATCAGCTCTGAGTACAGTATTGTTCATGTTCTCCATACAGTTCAAATTCTCAAGGCATTTCAGAATAAAAGTTATTGTTCCATTAAAATTAGCCAAATGTTTTTGGAGCATAGAATACAGTGGTTGAATCTCATATAGTTGTTAATGCCTAAATTGTTGCATCTTGTGTTTTCTGCTTAAGGAAGAGACTGAACTGATATAGTTCAGTATTTGTATTTACCCCGAATATAATATTATGCAGAAATCTTATTGATAAAACAATTTTGGATACACGTACAGACATTTTATGTAAATGGCTGCATTGTTTTGTGTCTGTGTGAACTGCTTCACATCTCTAAATAGAAGAGCTATTCTAGGCAGGTTGTCTCCTTCCCAATGAAGATTTGGAGAGCATGGAAATCACTTTAATTTTAATCTTGGTCTGGCTATCAAATTGAGTGCAGTTAACAAAGGACAGAGATAATGAGACATGTAAATGTCTCATGGAGTCTCCCTGGTTGTTTCCTACTTGGAAATAAAGTTCTTCCAAGCCCTAGAAAAACTTCTCATTCAAAGTTCTGTTCAGATGATTATAAGAATCTCTTTTGGTGTGTCTTCTACATGGTAGCTGACACGGAGACTGTTAGACTGACACTTCTCAAAAGTTACTGTGGTTTGCTTCAGTTACCTTTATGAAACTGCTTAACAGCAGTTTGGATTGGGTGAATTCAGCCTAGGAACAGCTTCTCATTGCTCATGCTCTTGTGTGCCCAGACTGAATGCAAATATGGGAAGGATGAAGACTTTTCAAAAGGCTACAGTACAAGTAGATCAGTGTCTGGTCTGTAATGATTATTTTCTTGGATGTGAATCACTGAGACTCTTGCTAGCATGTGCCTTCAGTATAGGTAGGTTTCCTGAAATAATGCTGACGTGAGGCATATGTCTTGTGCTGGGCTTCTGCATAGGTGACAGCATCAGCTTTGGAAATAAGAGATTAAATTATGCCTTTGTGTATGCCACTTTTGTAGATTTCAGAGATACTGCACTGGCATAAGAGAAAGCAAAGCCGAATGCACATTTGCCCTTGGTGAATAGCAGGGAGAAGACAATTGCTGTTTGTCCATCATTTCCTTGCATGCTGTTGTCATGATAGCCTTTATGATAAACTGCAAATGGCTTTGTCATACATTTGATAGCTGTGGGTAATTATGCATTTTCAACTACCTGTTAAAACTATGTTTCAGTCCCATCATCTGTCTTTTGTTCTGTTTCTTACTCCGACTCATACTGAGTTAACATCCAATTAAAATAGGTGGTTTTATCCCATTGATTATCAACCTGCTCCTTCCCAGAAGTGATGGTGGCAGATCACATCTGTACAAGACAGAAGCTATTTGGAAAGTATTGCAACTTTCGCAGCAGGAAGCGGCACAAAGTATGGAACTCGCTACTCTTGTCCAAACGTATCTCTGCCTTTCAGACATCTCCCCCTGAGCCAGTACTGCCACCAGTCCCGTGAATATATCCACAGCCTTCCTCTAGGATTGCTTTGTTTGGTGGCTTAGTGACATGGTAGCATTTTGGGGAAAGCAATCATGCAGTCAAACCTTTTAAATGGGACTTTGGGTGAAACAGCAGAGGCAATGTGGCTCAAGGCCAAACTTTCCAGCATGTAGCACTGTCATCCATAGCTGGGGGAAGGTGAACTATAGTTAGTTTACTTGCAGCTGGCTCTGGGGGTGTGAATTGCTGGGAGTTGTGGCTATTCCGCTTAAACCTCAAACAAAACCACTTAACTCACTCTGTTCTCAGGGTTATTTGCTGTGGCTCCTTGAATGAACTGCTTAGGAACACTCAGAGCAAAGCATGTGTTTATTTTTATACCTACCAAGTTGGTATTGGCACAGAGCCTGTAAGTTGCTTTAGGACTTGGTTGCATTCTTTGCTTAGCTCCTTAATTGGATGCTTCCTTGGACAAAAAATTTCTGTACTGAAAGGGTTGTCAGGCATTGGAACAGGCTGCCCAGGGAAGTGGTGGAGTCACCATCCCTGGAGGTGTTCAAAAAACCACATAGATGTGGCACTTGAGGACATGGTTTAGTGGGCATGGTGGTGTTGGGTTGACGGTTGGACTCGATGTTCTTAAAGGTCTTTTCCAACTTAAATGATTCTATGATTCTCTGACAAAACTTTTGTTCACTGTGCTTTACTTTGTGGCGTTCCGAATGCTGTACTAAAATATAAGCCCTCAAAGGCTCTCTGCCTGCCTCCTCCCATTGTTCTCACTAGATGGGCTGGCACTTAAGACATTTCTTAAGGTGAGTTTCTCCCAGGTTTTGGGAGATCTGGAGAGCTGGCTACTCTACTTTTTTCCTTGATGGTGTTAGAGAAATGCTGCTACTGAGGCTCTTGAAGAGGGAGGAAGCAAGACGTGTCCTGGAAGTCCCCTAGTTCAACTAACTCCCTCAGCAGACTGTAAGCTGCTTGCCCACAGCTGACTAAAAAGGCAGCGCCTTGCAGGCTCAACCACTGCACTGACACAGGACTTGGCAACAGCCAAAGAATTTTTGCTGTCAAAATCCAGAGCAACCACTTGCGGCAGCTTGCACGGGTAGTGCTGTGGCAGGGACTGAACCGCGTGCCCCTCGGTGTGCCCTGGGGCCAGGCCTGCAGGCCAGCCATAACTCACTCCCCGGGCTGCCGTGGACAGAAGCACGGCGGCAGACCCCATTCCCTTTCCTCCTCTGGCCACCCCGCGCCCGCGGCTCCGAGGAGCACCACGACGGCAAGGGAACCCCGACCCCTCCCCGGCGGGCGCGCTGCGGGGGCTACCGGGCAGGGCGAGCCGCCCGCAGCCCTGAAGGGCCTCCGCTCTGGGCCCCACCGCCCCCAGGAGCGGGCGGTCGCGGCCTGTGCCTCGCACCGGCACGGGTCCCTGCCGGCAGACGGCGAGTCGAGGCAGGCCCCTGCGGGCCGGCTCCGGGAGACCCGCCGCTGAGCCCCATCCCGCACCGGAGGACTACTCGGGCCTCGCTAACAGCTCTCTCCAGGCCGCTTTATGAGCCGTCGCATCCCCACACTGGCCCGGCCCGGCCCCCGCTCTTCGCGGAGCCGCTCGCTGCGCCTTTAACGACGGCGGCTGCGCCACGGCGGGCGGGCTGCGCGGCGGGACCGAGCGGCGCGGCGGCGTCTCCCGGCCGCGTCTTTCAGCGCCGCAGGCGAGTGGGCGGTGCGGGGCCTCCGCCGGGAGCAGATGGGGTGGCGGAGCGCGGGGTGCCGGCGCGCCGGGAGGGCCCCCCGCGCGAGCGCCTGACGCGGCTGGCGACGGCTTGGCTGCGAGCGGGCAGCCCTGAAATGGCGAAAGCTCCGCGCCCAGGTGAGCGCTGCGCCCGCCGGGCGGGACGGGGCCGCCCTGAGGGGAGCGCTGGGCGGGACGGGGCGGGACGGGGCCGCCCTGAGGGGAGCGCGCGGCGGGGCGAGGGTCGCCCTGAGGAGGGGGGCCGCGCGGCGGGGCGGGGACGGCCCTGAGGGCAGCGCGGGGCGGGGGTCGCCCTGAGGGGAGCGGCGGGAGCTGAGGCTGCAGCGCGCTCCCCGCCCACCGGCGGCCTCGCGGGCAGTCCCGGCTCCTTGAGCGCCGCGCCGGGCTAGCCCCGGCGCCTGCCCACCGGCACGGTAAACCGCAAAGTTCTGCGGACGAGAGAGAGGTGCAGTTGCCCCCTCTTTGTCTTTCTGAGCGGCGTTCGCTCTGCCTTCGGCGCCCGGGTACGGCCGGTGCTGGCGGTCGCGGGAGTGCCGCGCGGGGCTGCAGGGGCGTCGCGGGCGTCCACCCCGGTCGTCGGTGCCTGGCCTCCTCTCGGCTCTGCTTCCCGGTGCTGGGCCGGGAAGGGTGTCTCCCTGCTCCGGAGGAGCTCTGTGCCTGCCGCCTTGTGGAGCCGGTGCTCGCTGCCTGGAAGGAATAGACTGGGACGCAGCAGCCGCGGGCTTCTCTGAAAATAATGAAGGTGTGCTTGTTGGGTAGGACTTGCTGAAAGGAAAGGCAGATGCGGCGGTCTCTCTGCGCCTTGAAGGTTCACGTGTGTGTTAGCTCATGTTTCCTCCAGAGTCTGAGCGATTTGGAGGTTGGTTGATGGGCTGGGTCCAGAGGGCTTAGGGATACTCGGCAGCAGAGCCCTGATGCCCCATGTGTGGTGGCAGTGGCAGCCCCGCGCCAGATGGCATATACTCTGTCTGTGTGCGTGAATGACCAGTGCCAGCTAGCAGAACAGATGAGAAGCCTCTTCCTGTTGCAGAAGTGGTTTTCTTCGATGTTGCACACGGAGCCTGTTGGTTTTGGAGGTGAAGGCCTGACTGTGCTATGACTGAATGCCTGCTGGCCTGCATGCGAAACTTGCCTGGTGTTTGGTGCCAGTTCTCAGTGCAGCTTTACAGCAGCATGGTAATATTAAAGCTAAACCCAAAGTTTTTGCCTAGTAGTGTTGTTTGGTTTTTTTTTTTTATTATTTCCCCAAAATAGGCATGGATTGGTGGCAGTGCAGAGACATAGTGCTTGGGAACGTGAAAGCATCAATAATTTCAGAAGATGCAAATACAGTGGTGAACTAAATGGTTGTTTTCTATCACTGGAAGATGAAGAAATAATCAAATGGGGAAAAAGTCTCATTGTTTTTTCTCTGGCATTGTTTTGCAGTCCTTTTAACTTTGATAGGAAAATAAGGGAGCATTGCTTTCACTTTCAGTGGTATTTAAGTAATGTAGCCTGCATAGATAGCTTGCTTGTTCAAACCCAGCTTTGCGCAAGAATTTTAAAGGATGGTACTTCTCTTGGATCTGATTCCAGACCAGTAGACAAAATATGACTTTTGATGCCAGCTTTATGACGTTGTTGCTACTTCTTATTGTAAAGAAAAGCAAAAATTGACCATTGACAAAGGAGATGTGGCAGAACATACCTGGCTTAAAAGCAGGGGAAATGTGCTGCTTTTATAAGTTGAGCCTACTGAGTTTATCAACGTGAGCTGGAATATGCACAAATGTAGAAAAGTTGTGCTCGTATGTACCCTGCCTTGCAGCTCCTGCCAGTGCTGTAGCCTTATCACAAATACAAAGAAAGACTAGCATTCTAGTAGCCATGAAAGCTGCTGCTTGATCACTGTTGAATGACGTGTGCTTATAAAGGGCTTTTAGAGGTGGTCAGCTTGACTTGTTTGAGTAGCTAGATCTCACCAGGTGAATTGCAGATCTTAAGCGCTTGGAATAGTTCCTGCGCAGAAATGCTTGGACATTTGCAGGATTATAGGTTGCAAAACCACATGGTGGCAACTGCACATCACTACCTGACATGTCCCTGTGGGGGTGGTGTGGTATCTGCTCTTCATCTCCTACTTCATTTTTTAACAGACAGCAGTGACTCAAAAATGCCAGATCCTCCTCAGAAAGCCAAAATCTCTGCACTATGAGAGTCTTTCAGTTGTGATGCAGGCAGTCCACCTACAGTCATTGCAGGAAAAGGTTAGAGAATATTCATATCTTCTCTGGTTTTGGGGAGTGAGTTTGGAGGAGGTGATGGTACTGCTGGGAGGGAGGGTGAAGTTCATCTCTGCTGTGGGGAAGCTGGCATCTGAAGCATCAAGAAACAGCTCTAAAAGGTGTACCACATTTACAGGAATGCTTGATCTAGGATTTGGAGCCTGAACAGCCATGTTAAACCTTCTCTCTCTCTCTCCCTCCATCTCACCACTAAACCCATAATGTGCAAGACTGGAAATGTCACTGGTACCTTAAAATAGGGGCTTAAAGGCCTGCATGGCTTAGTTTCTTGATTTGTTTCCTGTACTCGATAAGCAAATGTATGCCTGTCCTTAACCATCTGCTGCGGAAATGCTGGTTGAAGGATCTGCAGAGCAGGTAACCAGAGACTTGTCACTGCTGAATTGCTATGAGATGAAAGACACTGAGTGAGGAATGGGAGAGAGAGGAGTTGGTTGTGTTGACTACTTCTGACCACAGTGGTGTCTTCAGTTAGCTCTTTCAGTTGACTTCTTGATGAGGGAACCTGCATTTTGTGTGGACTTTCTTCTCCCTTTAACTATGCCTCTAGCTTTGTCAGCTGTGCTCTTTGCTCTCCTTTTGATTTTTATTTAGGGACTGATGCAGCCACAATGAGAATAAAAGGAGCTCCTGACCCTTTCCCCTTTCTGGCCTTTCCCGGTATCTGCTTGATCTTACTGACTGTCTTCAAGCTGGTTCTCCTCTCTGCTTCCTGTCCCAAGCTGCTTTCTTTCCAAAACTGACCACTTTATTCTTCCTTTAATGCTTCCCTTCACCTCTCAATTTTTCCTTTGTACCTGTCAACCCTTTCCCCACCTCTTAGAAATCCTGTCTCAGTATGCTGTCTCTGTCAGCCCAGGACTGCTCTCAGAGGGAGTATTTTAACATCTCTTCTCTGGGCTGCAGCTTCTCTGATAAACTTAGTGACTTTGTTCACTCTGTGACCTTGCTTGCTTTATTGCCCTTTCAGGATTACCTTTCTTCTCCTTTTTTCCCACTTATATGCTCCTGACCTCTTGCCTTTCATCTTGCTGCCTGTTAAACCAGGAACTTTCTCCTAGCACTTGTCCTCAAAGCTTGTGCTTGTGTCCCTTTTAATTCTTCCTCTTCTGTCCTCTTTCTGAAGGGCCAGCAACGCTTCCAAGTCTGGAATTCACAAGACTGTAAACCCACACCGATTTCAGCAGGGCAGGACTCAGCCTGTACTTAGAGTACTGCAGGTTCATGAATGGAAGGTATGGTTTGATTATCTGGTGGCTTGCTGCCAACAGTAAGAGAAATTTTGTGTATTTGCACCTCTTTCCCATGCCAGCACCCAAACTTCCCCAGCTCTTTTACAGTCTAATTCTGGGAACCAAATGGGTGGAAAACTCTTTGTTATCTTAAATTTTTAGAAAGTTTGTTTTCTGCTGGTTTTACAGTCTTTACAGGCTCAACTGCAGGGTCAGGTGACTGCTCTGCCTGGTGGGAAGAAGGGAACAGGATCACATCCCTTAGAAGCAGCTACCAGTTAGGCTGGTTGGATGCCTCTCCCGCCCTCTGTTGGCCTCTGACTCCTTTATTTGCCTTCCTTCTCTGGCTCCTTATTTTCCTCCCCCTCCCCCGTGGTCTGCCACTCTTATTTTCCTCCCCTTCTCTCCTTTGGGGCTCCCCCTTCTCCACTCTGGCTCCCCATCTTCCTCTGGCCTCGTGCACTCTCCCCTTTGGCCTCCTGTTCCCCCTCTGCCTCCCCTGCCAGCCAGCCACCTTCTCCCTGTCCGGTCACCCCCTGTCCTGTTGGCCTTGAGTGCTGCTCTCTCCCTCTTGCCTTTGGCCTCCTGCTGTCTCACCCTCAGCCCGCCCCTCCCCCTTCCTCTCACTCTCAGCCTCCATGTCTCCCATCAGGTTCTATTTTCCTCCTTCTCTCCTCTACCTCTCTGGCCTCCCACTTTCCTATCTGGGCGCTCTCCCCCTTGGCATTCCACTTTTTTCTTCCCTATCCCCCTTGGCCTTGTGTGCTCTCTCTCTCTCCACCCCCACCCCCCAACCTCCCTCTCACCTCCCACTTTTATTTTTCTCCCTCTCCCCCTCTGGCCTCCTCCTCTATGCCTTTGTCCTCACACTTCTATAGGCCTCCCACTCCCCCTCCAGCTCCTTCCACTTGCAGTGGATTTCATCTCAATTTCAATTGATTTCACTTCAGTTCTAGTCTCTGCTACAGATTCATTGTGTGACTTTGGATGAGTTCTATGTGGCCCTGCTAACAATAATAGCATATATGGTCCTCCTTTTCTGGTGGTCTGTACATAGCTGAGGGCTAACTCTGAGTGTACTTTAGTTTTCGCTCTGGAATAATCGGAGGGAGGATCAGCATCTCCCTCTGTCTTGCCTGAGCTCCTGAGTCTGAAGAGTGCCTCCAGTAGTTAAATTCACATCTTTTTAAAATACATCTTCAGTTTTATGTTTGCCAGAGAACAAATAAGGCATAACTAGAAAATAACAGTGGGTAATTTTGGCCTCCAGTAAGTCTTAACTGCGTAGTCACTAGGTAACACTGTGTGGGTAGCTCAGTTAAATCACTTAATGGGTAGGCAGAAAGCATCTGAATCCAGCAGAACAGAAAGTATTATTATGCAACAGCAATCAATGGCAACAGCAAAGGTCATTCCTTCTACCCAGCGTCTCTTTCCAAATGGAAAACTGACTTGTGCTTTTAAATTTTATTAGGAAAACCATCCCTGAATTCAAAATGGTCACAGATTTAAAACAAGTTTTGACAAGTGGAAATATTTTAATTTGTGCAACAGAGTCTATTTTTTATTATTTTTTAACTGAGATTAATTCAGTCTTCCATACTTCGCTATGTAAAAGACTGAGTTTTCAGTAGCTATGAGAACTTTGTGTGCTATTTTGTCTCTGCTGACTAGGTTGGAGTGCTTTTTTTTATAGTGACCTGTCTGTGGCTTGTGCTTATGTCTAGGCTTGGTTGGTAAATTCTTATTGCCAAGCAAAAGACATAGCAAACTGCTGGGCCTGCTGCAAAGCTTGAAATCTGTAATATGACAGTGACGTGAATCGTATTGAATTAGTTTTACAGGAAAGCCCGCTCCTGTAATCACATCCAATGAAAACTGCTGTTCTTAGCCCAGGCTGTTTGAATGCATCTTCCTGGAAGGTCCAGTACAAGCACACCTGAGCCTGGATGATCTATTGGACTACCCTGGTACATTAGTGATACTGCCAGTGCACATGGGCGGCTGGTATGACTGGCATTCCCATCAGCCTACTTTCTTTACATCCGTCCTATTTTCCTGACAAGGTAACCATTGATTTGTGCATTATTAATGAGGAGAGGGCCTTTAGGAGATGCTGGAGTGATTCTTTAACTGATGCTTTTGGACTGTGCCTACTGGTCTGCTACTAACAAATACGCTTCAAGTGTAAAAGCATTGCTATTTCATTTCCAAGTGTTTGTGCTGATCCTGCTGGTGAGGTTCTGCTGTAAACAGTGATGATTCAAGTCATGGTTTTCTTTTTCAGCTGCAGTCAGTGTTTGTAAAAGCGAATTCAAGCTGAGAAGAAGGCAGAACCAGTGAAGGAAGGTAACATGGCTTTGGTTTCACAGCAGGGCTAGGCTTACTTCCTGGTGCACTTGTAAAATGACTTTTCAACTCACTAGATCCAATGGGAAAGCCCTGTATTCTGGTAAAGTGTGCTGTCCAGTAGAGGACATCATTTCTTCGGGCAAATGTTCCTTCCATTTTACAGAAGGGGTATTACTGTGCTCTGCGCATATTGTCATCTCCATGTGTATTGCACCTAAAGATCTGGGGCCTACTGTGTACAGTATTGGTCTATTCCAAGTGAGAGGTAATGCCATTTACTAGAATGGAACAAGTAGATGCCTTTTCTGTCTCCTGACTTGACTGGCATTTTAAATACAATCTTTGCATAACAAGTAATATTGAAATATCATTTTTGGTACTGGTAGCAGAGCTTGTGGAATTATTGAGTGACAGTGGTAAACCGTTCTGTCTTAGGATGCTTGGGACTTCTAAGATGAGTGGGTTTTGGACACAAGGCCTTTTAAAATGATACAGGAAAGTGGTTAATTTGCAGAAGCAGCAGCATTAGCTATTCAGTTTTTCACAGGAAGACCTTTTGTTTCTTAAAGTGCTTTTCAGAGCCTCTTAGGCCTTACTTCACTTCTTGTCTGTTTTTCTGCTTCTATTTCCTTAGTTTTGAGAATGTTGGCTACAGACCTGTAAGGTCACTTTAATTTCTCTTGTGGTTGTCCCCCCCCCACCTTTTAGAAACACCCTCAGATCACATGGAATGAAGTGCACTTATGCAATGCTTAATTGTCGTATCACTGCCAGTTTGTCACAGTTCTTAAAAAAAAAAAAAAAAGGCACTTTTGGAAAAAATTTGGGTTTATGCCTCCTGACCAGGAGAAACTAGACCCAATTCTTCTTTTATATACGATTTTCAACTACTGTTGATTTCAGCAGGATAATTTGCTTATGAACCTATGAGAAAATGAGCTCTGCTGGTGTTTGTGGGTGAAAGTGGAACTGGCCTTTATCGTGGCTGTTCTGCTCCTTAGGTCTATTTGTGGAACATATCAGAAATTGCATGATCATAGTGGGTTTTTTCTAATTCTTTAGATGGATAGCATTAGAAGCTGCTGATACATGAGTGGGAACTATTTCTTCTGTAGTTTGCTGGAACTATGTACAGTCATTAAACACCAAGGATGAAATTTGCCTCGCATCTAAATTTGGATGACATCTACAGAGGTGCAGTCTAACTTGGCCTCAAACAGAAGCATGAGTGTCACATAATAGGACATGGAACTATTTCTGTAGCAATTCTTAGTCAAGTGAGATCCTGGATGTTCCTGAGAAGAGGATTTTCTTTTTTTTTTTCTTTTTAAATGAGGGTCAGAGCAGCTGAATGTTCTTCAGGGATGAGTTTAGGTGCTCATTCAAATGTGGGGTCAGTAAGCTATTTTACTGCCTATCTCAAGAGGATGCAACTGACTGTTAGGTGCTGCTCTTGCCCTTAGGGAAGCTACTGCTGTACAGGATGTAGGTTTCAGTTGTGATCCTTATTTATACATCTTAGTGCGAGGGAAATCAATATCTAACATGGGTAAATCTTACTTTAACTGTTTCTTTTTCAACAACCTTCAGAGGTGACTTTGCTTTTAATTAGCAATTTATATAATGAGAGCTACTGTGAGGTTGGGGCATATGGTGAATCACAAACCCTGATCTAGTATATCCGTGATGTAGAAAATTGTTTTCTGTAGGTCCTGCAAGGGTTGTCTTCGTGCAGATATGTGATAGCATCAGCCACAGAAAAAATGTGAAATTATTTAGTGCAGGGCAAATCAAGAGAGTGCTTTTCAGTGCTGCATTTTACTTATGCATCACATCACCTCATCTCATGTCACCAGATCACAGATGTGGCAAAGTACCAATGGAATGCCAGGTGTTCTTTGTTGAAGAAAAAAGCAAGACTTTTTTACAGAAGAAAGTCACTGATTGTAGTCTTAATTATAATTAATCTTAATTACAATTAATTACAATTACTGCTAGCCTAGCTAGAGAATGCAGCTTCTGTGCATAGTGCAGCAAGATGACTCTGCTTTTGTCTTCTCCACTGCTGTTATTGTGGCTGTGCACTCAGGGCAAGCCCCGCCCCCCCCCCGCATCAGTTCCCTCTGTAACAGGCAAGTGTAGCAACCTGCAGTACTATGCAAAAGAAAACACTTTAGGTAGGAAACCTTGCTTCTGCTTCTCCTAGAAGAAAAGCACCTGTGCATTTCTGTGAACTCTCCTTCTGCCACTTGGAAATGTTCCTCTTGTAGCCTACTGTCAGTCTGTTGTGCTGCCTCAACAGCCTGTGGGAACTACTACATGTGCGTCTAGTTCAACTATTGTGACTGGCAAATTAGCAATGTAGTGGATTTCTGTTAAAGGCATTGCATTTCTACATGGTTTCCCCTTCTATCCTCAGAAATTGTGATGCTGAACAACTGAAATGAAATGTAAGTTGCTACTCTGCTTGCAAAAACTGCTGAATTCTGGCTGCTAAGAATCAGTCAACAAATATGATAAAGTTCACTGACATAGAAGCATCAAGTGTCATTACTGAGGAGTTAGCCTGTATTTTGAAATAGGGCTGGTCTTTTTGTTCTCCGAAATAAAATAAAACATGCAGCAGGTTGACACTGTAAATCAAATCAGTGAGTCCAGGCAATGCCAGTGTCTAATGCAATCAAGAAATGTTAATAGAGTCCTATTAAGGTGGCTAATGCTAATCTGTTGGCACAGAAGGAAGTGGACTCAATAAGACTAATGTATTAGGGCGATGCAATGCAGTCCAGCCAGCAAATAAATGTAGATGTGAAGAACTGCTGCAGTGATCTTGCGCAGACTTGTGCTGCTGACTGTGGCTATGTTTAAGCTGCTTCTAAATCTAGAAGCATTCCTAGTGTGATATAATAAAACTGATGCTCCCAAGGGATTTTCTTGTAGCCAGAATTTGTGCCTGGAGATTTGTGACACTTTTCCCTGCCTTGCCTTCACATTGTGCATCAAACTCCAAGGTCACTGGAAGCGTGAGCTTGCTTTGTAGGGCTAGCACTTTTACTGATTTACAGCCAGGCTAGTGGCAGTTCTTCCAGGGAGCTGCTGTTTTCTTTGGAGTACTTGTGAAGTGTTTACAATTTTATATTTACATAGCCCCCTCCCTCCCTCCTTCTTTTCCTCCTTCCCTCCTTCTCTTCCTCTCTTCCTCTCTCTTTTCTGAAACAGAAACCTTTTTATTCTGGCAAAAAGGCAGTAATCCCTGCAAGTCCTTTTAGGCTCTTCTTCAGCCAGAAGTTCCTTCAACTTTACATTATTCATCAGGGGATACTTAATCCAGATCAAGTGACACTAGAATGGTGTTGGTTAGGGAGGTGCTTCTGGTCTTTTGAATTTAAGTTGAAAGTGTTAGTGCAACCACTGGCATTCTTTTTTCCCTGGTGGGAGGTGCGTTTGTATTTACTTCCATTTTCCATGGGCAGCATGCTGTGCTTGAGGTGAACACTCTAAAGCTGTCATGCTAGCATTGGCTCTTTGGCTGAGGGAAATGGCAGTTTCCACTTTTGGACAGGGCCTTACTTCCATGTATGAAACAATCCTGGAAGCCACTGCATCCAGCACTATGAACAGCTTTCCATGTTCTACTGCTGCTTTGTAAGCATAAATTACTAGTGAAATTTAAAAGTGAATAGATTTGAAGAGAAGCTTTGACTATCTTAACGCCTCTGGAACGGGAATCAGTAGATGAAGGAAATGACCTGAAACATCTTAGAGCTATTTTATCTGTGGGTCATGCGTCTTGCAGCACTGCAGTGCTGGCACTGAAATTCAGTACTGCTACATTTGTTTCTTCTCATGCTTTAGTGCTTTTAGACTTCTAAAACTTTTTTTTTTTAAATCTACACTATGTGCTTTCATGAAAGTCTCTGTAGGCAGGTATTAAGACTTCCATGCCTTTGCAGTCCCTCAGATAAGTTCTTTTCTTCTTGTAACAATTCTGAGCTCTTTCCAGAGAAGCAGTGGCTTCTCTTATTAGGATTTCTACAGAGTTTCACAACAGCTTCTTCATTCATTTTCCAGCTTCTGCATCAGAGGTCAGGAATTGTGACAACACCAGCTTCTGTTTTTTCTGCTCTGCATAATCTTCCTTTCTAGCCTGGTACTTGACCATTCCCTGATAGTTGCTGGTCTAAAAGAAAGCATGAAAGGGTGCAGTAAGGGATGGGACAGTGGAACAGGGAGTGGAAGAGTCCTCCTTTGGGAGGAAATTGGAAGGAGCTGTCTTTCTTTGTCTAGCAAAATCAATGCCTGATTTCATTGCTGTGGATTAGGTTGGTGAGTGGCCAGGACATTGAAGAAAAGGTACTGAAACTGATGTTGACTGTAAACCAAGTGGGTGTAGAGCAGCCATGAATACATCAAGACAGAAAATAAGGAAAAAAATTTGGACTCGCAGAGTAACAGCATACTGTAAGAGCCTCCCAGTCAGAATAATGAGGCAAACCCATTCCTTATGTCTTTTTATGAGGGAGCTTGTGCAAGTTAAACAATTTTTTTATTATGGTACCATGTGAACATGCTGGACAAAAGGTACATTTCGACCTTATGTTCCTATGACTGTTCTGTTCAGCACACCTTGGCTGATGGTGTAACAGCTCATCTCCAGCAGCACAGTGAGCAGTGAAATGACCTTTTTTTTTTTTTCCTCTCTGTCAGTGGGCCCAAAGGTAGAAACTGTCCCAGCTGATAGTTGAACAATGTCTGTCTTTTTTTATTGTCATTTCATGAAGGAATAAGAACGGAGAGTGCTGAAGAGAATACTCTGCCCAGCACATTGCACTTTGGAACACTTCCCAAATTTGCATGAATATGGAATCCACAATGTAGTGGCAACTATGTATGAATGCCCTGTGTGTGAATGCTCTCTGTGTACTTCTGTGGTCGATTGACCTTGGCTAGCTGCCAGGTGCTCACCAAGACTCTTATCACTCCCCTTCCTCAACAAGATGGGGGCAGGGAAATATGATGAAAGGCTCGTGGGTCAAGATAAGGACAGGGAGATCACTCAGCAATTACAGTCACAGGCAAAACAGACTCAGCTTGGGGAAATTAGTTTATTACAAATCTAAATCAGAGCAGGATAATGAGAAATAAGATCAATCTTAAAGCACGTTCCTCCCCTACCCCCCCTTCTTCCTGGTCTCAACTTCACTCCCGAATTCTCTACCTTCTCCCCTACAGTGGCACAGGGGAATGGGTGTTGCAGTCAGTTCATTACACGTTGTCTCTGCTGTTCCCTCCTCATCATGCTCTTACCCTGCTCCAGCGTGGCATCCCTCCCATAGGAGACAGTCCTCTGTTAGCTTCTCCAACATGAGCCCTTCCCACAGGCTGCAGTTCTTCATGAACTGCTCCAGCGTGGGTCCTTTCCACAGGGTGCAGTCCTTCAGGAGTGGACTGCTCCAGCGTGGGTCCCTCATGGGCCACAGGTCCTGCCAGAAAACCTGCTCCAGCATGGGGTCCTCTCTGCATGGGGCCACAGGTTGTGCCAGGAGACTGCTCCGGTATGGGCTCTCCATGGGTTGCAGCTTCCTTCAAGGCACATCCACCTGCTCGGGTGTGGGGTCCTCTCTGGGCTGCAGGTGGATATCTGCTCCACTGTGGACCTCCATGGGCTGCAGGGGGACAGCCTGCCTCACCGTGGTCTTCCCCACAGGCTGCAGGGGAATCTGTGCTCCAGCACCTGGAGCACCTCCTCCCCTTCCTTCTTCACTGACCTTGGTATCGGCAGGATTGTTTCTCTTGCATGTTCTCACTCCTCTCTCCGGATGCAGTTTCTGTGCCACAGCAACTTTTTTCCCTTCTTAAACATGTTCTCCCAGAGGTGCTACCACCGTTGCTGATGGGCTCAACCTTGGCCAGTGGCAGGTCTGTCTCTGATCTGGCTGGCACTGGCTGTGTTGGACATTGGGGAAGCTTCTGGCATTTTCTCACAGAAGCCACCGTTGTAGCCCCGCTGTTACCAGAACCTTGCCACATAAACCCAGTAGCTTTCTCTGGTGCAAATGTAGACACTTTGACCTTGGACTTTGGGATCAGAGCTTAGACAGTTGACATAAGGGTAGGAGTCCCTAGAGCAGTTACTACCATCACCAGCGTAGAAAAGCCTGTAGAGAACAGCTTTTGATTCTGATAAACTCTGCATACCTGCATCTTCTGCATCGCATCAAGTTGCTAGGAATGAAATTTGGCCGAGCTGCAGGACAGAGCAGGACTCTGCTGATGATCAGAGTAGGCAGTGATCTTTGTTAGCGCTTTAAGAGTACTTAAGTGCTTAGTCATCTTTTTAAGAGCTTTGATTAGGGATTGAGGTACAGTTTTTCACTTGTCTTAATATTTGGGGCATGTACAGATTATGTGAAAATCTGCATGTGCTCATTGCTGCATTACTTTGCTGTGCCTTGAGATTCACATTCTTCCTGGCTGGCTGGGTTTATTTTAAGTTTATTACTAAGAAACAGGACTGTTTTGTAGAAACATTTTTAAATTCCTGTGCTTGAAGTTAGTTGTTCTTTGTTTTTCCCTGCCTTGAAAAACCAAAACAACCCCTCTAAGCCTAAAAATGAGTACATCAGAAGATAACTCTTCCCTACTGCCAAAGAGTAAAGAACAGAAAAAAACTAAAGAACTTGGAGCTTAGGAGAAGAGAGCACAAACCAAACAAATTGGATGGATTGGGGTAAGAAATGTATGAGGAAGAACAGTTATTAATACTAGCAGATGTTGCACAGACATTGTGCATTGCTTATCATTTATAGGTATGGATTAATTTTAAGCCAAAACAGTGAATTTATGCAGTATCAGTGGGCTTTTCTAGGTGGCACTGTAGCTGATTGAGTGTATATTGACTTAACAGAATCCACATTGCTTGCACCCTGAGTTCTTGGCTGTCTTTGTTGTTACTCAAGATTTTCCAGTAATTCTGTGCAGGGATGAAAGAAACCCATAAGAAAACCACCTAACTCTTGTTTTCACTCCTTTTTGTCTTTATTACATATTGTGTGCTGGATGGCTGCCTACAAAGTACATCACAAACATGTTAGGCAAATATCTCTTACAGAACTGTTCTTCAGTGGGAATGAAATTCTTGAAGATTTGCTTTCCTTCCCTTAAAGATAGGATTGTGGGCTCCCTTTTAAAGAATTAATAAGTTTTGAAGTTCATTTGCTCCTCTTTCTTCCCCAGAGCCTGTTTGCTGAGCAGTACCAGCTGAAGGAGTAGAGAAACAAGAATTAAGTAGTTGCAGTAGTACAGTAGCCTCAGTGCGTGTTTTAGTGTGCACTATGTGTAAAGGACTGCTGGTTTTACCTGAGTCAGATTTTGTCTTTCCAAGTTCCAGTCCTCCTTTTGATATCTGTGTGATGGTAACCTGAACTGAGGGAAGCTAAGGAGAGTCTTCCAGCTCAAATTTTATGGTGTTGTCAGGATAACTTAGACCTAATTACTGAGATAGGTCAAGTGCTTAAGCTTCTCTAATTTGGATATAAAAATGTGAGCTAAACCTAAACCCTGGCCCAACAGTCAGTACTAATGAACCTGAAGGCATATACAGGCCAAAAGCGTCATACGTGAAGGGATATCTGCCTGTCTAGAGATATGGGAGTAGATTTTTCACTTAAATTACTCTGCATGAGCACAATTCCTATAGAGCAGAAGTTAGCAGGATGCTTGTGTTACCAAGAACGAGAACATTACACTGCTTACAAAAAAAAAAAAAAAAAGACTTTAAGATTGTTGCAGGTACATCTTTATACTCTTTTCACGACACTTGGTGCAGTGAGGCAGTCTCTCTGTGTGACAACTAGGCCCCTGGTGTTACAGTAAAATTGGGGTTGCCCCATACTTTGTGTTTTTCTGCATGTTTTAAAACATGGAAAGTGATTTTATTTTCTGGAGAATAGCCTGGCTTAAGCTGCTGTTAGTGTTACAGGAAAAAATTATTCCCTGGAACATCTTCCCTTTCAATTTCTTGATGCTCATGTTTTTGTTTTCTTGCTGTTTTAAGGTAATTCTTTTCCATTTTAGGGAGACAGCATTTTTATAAGCATTGTGTTAGAACCTGTACTGCCCAATGACTGTGAATGTAGTGAGGTTTTTTTTGTTTGCTTTGTTTTCTATTTTGTTTTTCTTCTAACTGCTGCTCTAATGAGTAAGCAACAAGAGTTCAAAGTATTTTATTTTCTTTTGGTGCTTTTTGAAGCATATGGTGATGACTTGGGAAACTTCTCTCAGCGTGACTCCTTAAAAGGAAGGCATTTTGCCTCTTCTGACACATGCATGATACTTGACAACCCTTGACAGTAGAAGGGGATGAGAATGAGTTTTTTGCTCTGAGGTAGGACAATGAGGATTAATAAATAAGATCTTTTCCAAGAGCTGTCTAATGGGACCAGCTTGTACAGTTGGCTCGTCCCAGAAGTTTATGAGGATTTTAGCTTGCTGCTTGGCTTTCTTGACCTGCACAACAGAGAATATCTGTTAGTGGGGTTTTGCTGTGTTTTTTACCTTGTGTATCGTTAAGGCAAAGTCCAGCTTGACTCAAATCAGTTTTGGTAATGGCATATCAAAGGAGTTAGCATTGCCCAAGCGTGCTTATGCCATACTGTTCTATGCTTGCTCCTAGGGTACAGGAGGTTTCTCGGGCCAGCTGGCCTGCTCTAAGGATTGCAGGCTTGTTTTGTGACAGTGGGTGGCAAGCTTGCTATTGCCCAACTGTGTATAGCCAGCTTCTCTAGCTCTTCTGCATGGTGCCTCTTCTGCTTACAGTTGGTGATCTTCCTTGGCTAATTCCTTTCCTCTTCTGCTGAGGTTGTGGCATCACAGCTACTGAGAGTGTGAATTCCATTTTAAGGAACAGCCTGCAGGTAACACATTGTCAACATTAAAAAAGCAGCATTGTTATCTCCAGCTCAAATGTATGACCTTGATGCCGGGTGGGGACCTTGATGCCGGGTGGGGTCAGCAGAGCACCATATTTCTCTGGTCTCAGTGAGTTACCAGGGCCGCCCTTTGATGCACCCTCTCAACTCATTCAAGCTGAACCAGGAATGGGAATCCAGTAACGGTGTGGCTGTGGGAGCAGTCATTCTGCAAAAGACTAGGTAATTTAAAAAAAGGTTTTTTTCTCCAACATTGACAGGGTTCAGGCAACCCTTGGGGCTACTAGACTTAGCTTGATAGGAAACCCTTCAGTCAGAATTTAAACTGAATGAGACAGATAAAGGATGGGGAAAGAGAAAATACGTCCAATGTCATCCAGCAAATCAGGGGCAATTGTGAGACTGGAGTGAAGTCTAATCCTGTAGCCAGGAAGGGATGTCCTTTAGTGGACTGCTTACTCCTCTAAGTGTCTTTGAAGTAGGCCTGATAGTTGTGGCACATTGTCCTTAAGAAGAGGCCTTATGAAGTATGAGTTCCCTGCAGACTGATAACCCAGCTATTTCAGGATGCAGCAATGAACTTTGAACAATTGGAAGGGACTAAACACCAGAAACTGAGTTTTAACATAAGTAGAGCTGGAAAAAAACTTTGAGCATCTAACTTCCTCTCTAATAGAAATGCACTATTTCTATTTTCATTTGAAAATAAGAGTTTTACTGCAGCTAAATTCCATCTTTAAAAAAAAAATAACCAAGGGCTTTGTTAGTAAATTGCAGTACATTTTTTCTTTATCATAAAGCTGGTACTAGTGCACTCTGATTGCAGACGTTGCAAAGGAGGTTGAGATCCAATTCTGATAGGTCTGGGCACCCACTAGACAGTGTTGGCTCTTCAGGGAAAGAGACTAACAAAACTAGATGACAGAGTAGAGATGTGATCAGGTCTTCTCCTTGTCTCATTGCTGAGGACTGCGGAGAGAGAGGACCAGTTTTCAGAAGGGCTGTGTTTGCTGTCCAGTCATGGACTTTATGAATTTGTGTGTTGTCACCCTGCAGTATAGCGTCTGTTCAGATCAGGTGAGGGTACACCATCAAGTTTCCATCAAACCAGCTGAAGCATGGGACACAGCGCTTATGCTAGCTTTATGTATCTGTTCTGACTGCAGGCAGAGAATGCCTGATTTGTCATGGAGCTGTCTGGTACCAAAGTTAATCCTCCAGAATATTTTTGACAGATGGGAACTTGTGTTATGAGGTTACACTGGACCAGAGTCATATGGCTATAGCACCTTTATTTTGGTTTGGGGAAATGAGATTACCAGCTTGAGCCACAGTCTGACTCTGTGATCTGCTGTGGATCAGCCCTTTCTACTGTTGAAGAAATCCTGCTGCAAGTGACTTGGCCTGTTGAGTTTATATCAGGGGCCATGACCAAACATGAGCTTTTCTCTCTTCTTCATCTGTATTTGAACCACCTATAGACTTGTCCTTTTTCTCTGGCATTTATCTTTCAAATTGGTGGCTCTGTGCTGAGTGCTGCAGTGATTTGTTGCGTAACAGGGTCACTTAAGTTCTCTGTGCACCCATTTTGTCCTTCTTGTGCTTCATCTCCCTGCTTGCCAGAGATGCAGTGGGTTTGCACAAGGCCATGGTCTGCCCAGGGGAAAAAAAGACATTTTGTTTCTAAGCTGGTCAGCCAGAAGAACATAAAAGTGACTCCAGAGAAGGACTGATGGGACTTTTTTGGTCTTGCACTTAGAGGTGCTGAGAACTACATCTATAGCTGTCAGTGGGAGCTGCTGGCCAAGTTTCCCGTGCAATGGGCAGAATACATGATGACTCTAATCATTCTCTGCTATATTTAGGCATTTAGTATGGCATTTGGGGTTGCAGTATTGATCATAGTGCCTCTTTGTGCCTGTGACTCCAGACAATGCACTAGCTGCACAGTTAGCAGCCTGCATAGAGCTGTTGGCATCCTCTTTGCTCTGCCTTCATGTACAACATGCTGGCTTTGAAAGGATATCTGGACAAGTTCTGTGTCTTAACAGACCTGCATGTTAGCTGCCTTGAAACCTAGCAGATGCCACTAGGAAATGGGCAGGGTCCCAGTGTATTTTTTGGGAAATGGGCAGGGTCCCAGTGTATTTTTTGGGAAATGGGCAGGGTCCCAGTGTATTTTTTGGTAACATAGTCAAAGAGGAAGTAAAAATGAAAAATGGAAATAGATGCAAAGAAACATTAAAGCTTCAATTAGCTTCAGCTTTCAGCTGCCATCCTTTTTCAGTACAATGGTATATAGGTTTTGAAATGGATTTGCTCCTCTATGGATTCTTGTGCAACCTTTCTTAATTCCTTTAACTCACTTCAGGAAGGGTGTCTGCTTTTCTTCCCTGCCCTCCACCACTATCCCCAGCTACAAAGATCTTCAGGGGTCATTGATGAGACTTTTCTTTACCTATGAATAAAGTTTTTCCTGTAGATTGTTATTCTTCTAACTATTCTTTCTGTTGTTGTTGCTGGGTGACACACCCTTTTAGACAGGAGTCCAGTGATCCCTTTGACATGCATGCTTCCTTAAATCTGTAATGGGGTTATGGATGTTTAATGCTTCTCCCCAGAAAAGAAAGTCATGCTTTTACCTTGCAGATTTTTGCTCTGGTCGCTTTATGCACAGCGGGCTTCAGCCTCTGGTGACCTTTTCTAAAATGACTGTACCTATACCTTTCTGTGGTGGAGCAGGGTGTTGCAGAGCTGCCTGTAAATGAGATATTGACAATGTGCAGAAACTTGGCCTGCTCAGAAATGCAGTCTGCAGTTGCAGCAATAGGATCTTATTGGCATTCTCTTCTATGTGTTCCCTCTGATCAGTGTGCTGTGTGTCATCACAGGGAGTATTTTTATCTTTCAAGTTGGAGTGTCTACACCAGAATTTCATTTACATGCACACACGTTTGTGTGTGTGCGTATATGCACTTGTATGTTCTCCCTCCCAGCTTTGCCAATTTTCTCAGTACTGATCTGATTTAAGATACATCTGCTCTACAGACAAAAGCAGAACAAAAAGCTGCTGCTAGGAAAAAAAAAGGAGAAGGATTGATTATTTTGCTTCCTGTATTTTAAGCTAAATGGTGAAATTTGATTGGCAGTAAATAAATGAAAATAAAGATTATATAGAGGGGTTCTGCAGCTTTCGTGCTCTTCACCTCATTGGAAATAGTTAATGCATGCTCATCCAGTTTCCCCCCACCCTTGCTGAGATGTAATTGTGATTTACTGTACTTTCTCTGTTTCCATGGTATGTCTTTCTAGCCTTATGTAGTGAACATAACCCTGCTGTGAATATATGGGGGTTTTTAAAAGTTTTTAGAGTGCTTCAGATAAGTGTTTAATATTGGCTAATGATTATGTTATTCCACATCAGTCTTTCCTTGTGCAAGTTTTAAGGAGACCTGGATTCTTGCTGGAATGGGAAATAAGCAGGAAAGCAAACTTGTCCTTTTGCATGCTACGATGATGAGTAACAGGACATGACGTGGAATTACATGGATTCACTGCATATACTCTGAGGCTATCTACATATTTCTTTTAATCTGAGTTTGCCCTGGGGATTTTCCTGTGAAGTGGTGCTGTAGCCAGATTTCTGAATCATTGTTTAAACACCTGAATGAATGGCCAGAGTTATTTACAGGAGGCTGATACAGAGCTATGGCTTCATTATGGTTGCTGAGCTTGGAGGCAGACACTTAAACTCATCTGATATGCTGACTTCATCTATACAGATGGATTCCTGCTGATATAACTATTGACCTCAGTGAAGTTGTGCCAGAAGACAGATTTGGTGCTGCTAGCCTCACTTAATGCTGCAGGTATTTGCCTTAGTCTTATGTGGATAATAAATAGATGGAAAAAGGCAGAGCACTGGAATGGAGAGGAGCTGCAGTTGTTTCCCACTACATTTGCAAGGTGTAAAGACGAGACTTCTATCAGGATTTTGGTTGTGAAGACTAATCCCACCACTGTATTAGAATTGAAGTCCGTGATGATCTCTTCTTCTCCTTGGAAAGGCATAAGGTTGTTTTGGGCATAAGGTGTCTGTGACCTATCTTGGGGTCTGTTAACAGTAGCAGTAGAGCTTTTGATTGAGTCTTTGCACAGTCTTCAGAGCAGTTTGATCCTGACTTAGTGTTTTCTATCTGTCTTTAATATAACATGGCTGCATTTCAACTCTTAAGTCCCATGCAAAGAGCATCCTTCCTCCTCAGGCATGTGTCTATAAGAGCTTGATTTGCAAGGGAGCAGCTATCAGCCCAATTTTGAATTTCCATAGGTCACAAGTGAAGGGAAAAGCCCAAACAGTAGAGTGTATCTTTTTCAGACTGATGTTGCTGCTTTTTAAAACCCTTAAGAGCTTTTAAATAATGTTCAGTGTTTATTATGCACTAACATTGTTAGCTATAGTAGTAGTTTGTTTGGCTGGAGACCAAAGACTGGATGTTTAATAGAATAATTCTTAGGCACATTGTATGGAAAATGGACTTGAGGGGAAGGCTTTTGTCACTGAAAACCAAAACAAAGTGTTAGCTTTAAAACACTATGGGTAAGATTACTGAAGAAAATGCTGGCTCTGTCATAAGTGCCCTTGAAGGGAAAGGACAGAAACTGCTTGCAGGTTTTTCCAACTTCAGTTTTCAAAAGCTGTGTTAAAAGCTGGTGCTTCATATTCACCTTAATTATTATAAAAGGGTGAAGACATCAACTGTGCGATGTAAAGATGGTTCTTCTGTTTGGGCATTCTGTTGCCTATGTCCAATGTATCCTTGTTGTACATTCCTCACTTTTGTGTTTTAACTCCTTTATCCAGCCTCATAAGATTTTCATTACTTGATTAATGAGAAGAGTAATCTGTAAGAATACAGTTGAAAGCCTTCCTCTCCCCACCCACCCCCCCCTCCCCCCACCTTATGTAGCCTAGGCAACTTGAAAAGGTGGAATTAGTCTGGTAGAGCTAAACTAGGAATTCCTAGTTTAAGAAGTTACTAGTTAAGCATTTACTGGTTATGCATTTATCTGCAAGATAAGCCGTAATAGTCTGCTGTCTTCCTGTGTTGAGATTTACCTGAAACAGTGATTGTCACTTTGGAGTTTGTTTCCAAGTTTTCTTTAATTTCTGGTTTTGTCTCTGTGTCTTCTAATGCAGTGTATCCTGTCTGAAAGCGCAATAGAAAGTGCAAGTGGTTGTCGTGTAGTACTTCTGATCCAGGTAGCTGTTATCTGTATTTCAGAGAACTCACTTTAAACTTGACTGGTAAAAGCAAAACAAACCAAACCCCGAAATAATCAGAAGAACCTGTCTCATGATCTTTGCATGGCTTAGAAAATTGTTTTGTGTCCTAAGGGGCTCAGCACAGTGAAGATAAAGCACTTCTGATGTGATTAAACACACAGCAGATGAATCTGTAATCTTCAGTGAAAATACAGAAATAAAAACTGGCTGAGAATTTGATTATAACATCTCTAATGCTTAGAAACGATTTAATTTCCATTATCTTTAGAAGAGAGGGAAGAAAATGCTTTCACATTATATAATGTTAGCTGACTTTTAAAATGGATTATGAAGTTAAAATGTAATACCAGGGTCTTAAAATTGCACTTTTCCATTATGCTTCTATTGTATAGGTATTAGTGCTGCTTCTGGAAATAGGAGCCTTGGTTCTGCATGCAATGAGAAAGGAGTCTGGAGTGGGGTGAGAATGGAATCCAGCTCTTCTGTTTCCTAGAATCATGCCTGATTGTTTTCAAAATTAATCACATGTTCATAATAGACAACTGTGTTTAAAAATACATAAATAAATACATTTGAAAGAATAGGCCTGAACCAAACCATCAGACCTTCCCTATGCAATTCTGAATGCCGGGGAAATTTGCTTCTCTTCCAAATGAAGTGTTTAAATTGTGTGTTCTGCAGGGTAACAAGATGTCTGCTGCTTTGTGTTTTTGCAGGGCCTGGCACAATCTTGGGTGGTTGCTGTGAACTTACTGAAATAATAGAGCCAGACTGCTTCTAAGTCTACTCCATAGTCTTAAGATCTGTGTATCTCACCTTGGAGCTTGCCCTATTATACCAGTAGTTTAGCCAATGCCAATTTCTCATACTACCTCCTGTTTAGTCTTAGAGGAGAAACATCTCATGCCAGTACTCTGTGAATGAATGTGGTCTTTGGCATAAATTTTTCTTCAGTGCATCCACAGATGTTTCCCTTGCTTCCTGTTACCCCAGCAGATAACAATTTTTTTTTCTTCTGATTTAGGATTATAGGACATTACAGGTTGGAAGGGACCTGAAGAGGTTTCTAGTCCAACCTCCTGCTCAAAGCAGGGTCAACTGTGGAAGCGCATCTGGTTGTTCAGGGCTCTGTCCAGCTGGGCCTTGAAAACTTCAAAGAATGAAGATTGCGCAGCTCTGGGCAGCTGCTTCCAAAGAATTACTTTTCTTCTGGGGAAAATGTTTAAGGAAAAACCCAATATGAAACTCATTTCTGCTTAGAGCCAACATCTCCTCCCGTCCTGCATCACTGTGAAGAGTCTTGCTCTGCCTCCTCGACACTTTCTTCACAGGCACTGGCAGGCTGCTATCTGCTGCCCCAGAAGCCTTCTCATTACAGGTTGAACAAGCCCTGTTCCCTTAGCCTTTCATCATCAGGCAATTGTATAGGAAGGAGGTTCAGTGACAAAAATGAGACTTGGATCCATCTGCTTCATTTGTTTGTGTCTGGGAGTGCCTGTCCTTAAAATAAACCTGCTAATACTTCCTGTTAAGGGTGTACAACTCCTATTAACTGCTAAGATTCAATTAGAATCTTAGATAGAAGGGTCAACTTCTCAATCTTTTCAAATCAAGGTCCTCTCAACTCAAAGCAGTTGTGTCCTATTTTAACATTTTGATTTGAAAAAGTTAAAACTTCTATAAAACTTGTTAGAGTTTTAGAATCACCTAATGTGTGTCAGAACTGCAGTTCTCTTTGTTGATAGTAAGCACTAAAGGCCAAAGTAAAATACAGTGTGAAAATTGGCAGGGGCCACTGCAATAGGAGACTATTTTTTATAATTATATTCAAAACTTTTTCTGTCACATGCAGGTATATGGTTTTCCTAGAATGAAGAGGGTTTTAAACTTTGTGCAACAACTTTTCCTTATTCAAATGGACAAATTAACATAGACAGGAGATAAAGATCTGACTCACTGGACACCAAGGTGATGAGGAAAGATTTAACTGGGAGGTTCTTAAATGAAGGGTGCTTGAGGAGTACTGTCTGCTTGCTTGGGCAGTCCTGCATTGTAAATCTCAGATCTGCCCACCAACTTGCTACTGGGTTACATTGCCTGACCTAGCCAAAGCATGCAGAGCTTTTCATACACGGGTCTTGTCCTTTTTTCCCCACCAGCCTATCTTCTCTTGCTTGTGTTTCCTCCACGTCCATTGCAACTACCAAGCTTGTAGATTGCTCCATTTCCAATAAAGTTCCATGCCCTTTTGTGGCATTTATAATTAAGCAGTGTGAGCTTGAGGCACAGTTAAGAACTGTATCTCTAGGACACTTCCTTCATGTCACAAGGCTTCTTATCTGCACACTTGCAAGCACCTGTGTGGACACAATTGTGTAGCTTGTCTTTATTGTTCCTTATTTTGGTCTGGAAACAGCTCAGGGTGAGAATCTTCTTTTTTTTCTTAAGATGAGTACAAATTTATCTATTTTTAAGGGAGCTGGGAGTTGAGGAAAAGTGGCGGCTGTTATGAAGTCTTTAAACAGTTGCTCTACTGTATCAATGAATCATAGCAAATGAATGATAATCATAATGAGGAATGAGTCTTCAATGAATCATACTTACTGTATTGGGTGAATGCGTAATTGCAGAGTTTTTCAGGTGGATGCTTGACAGAAAAAAACCAACAGTACCAAGTGTGATCCTAGTGCCTGATGGTGTATTGTGTGAGGTTTTTGTTTTCTTTTTTCGTAAGCCTAGCCAACCAGCATGGCTTTAAACATAATCACAAGTAATAAAAGTAGAATTGGCTTTTTCTTTTATTATTCTTCCCTGTGCATTGTTCCTAGTCTGTGGGATTTCTGTTCTTTGATTTGTTATAGTAACCATGAACTTCAATCCCACATGGAGATCACATTATATGAAGTGGTGGGAAACTCAGCATGCATAAAACAGTCTCTGCTTTGGAGGAGGTGCTGTGTGTTGCTGTACATGCTGCAAGATAAGAATATTGTGTTGTTTATCTTCCTAGTAATGATCATATACAGTCAATCCAATCCAAGTCTGGATATCTGCAACCAAATTAGGAGGCTAGATGTCAAGAAAGAGGTACTTTTCTGAAGTGTGATAACTTTCCCCTGCTGTCTCTACTGTCAAGAACACTGAAATCCTGGCTTGTGTGCCTCAGTTACATGCCTAAGGCTGAGACAAATGAATCTGAGGTCTTAAGTCGACTTCACTGATGGGACAGTTTCTTGTAATTGCAGTGGAGAAGGTGTATTCCTGTGAACGTGACTTGGAGCATCTTGTGCAAATTGTTGTTAAATGCCTTTCAACAGTAACTCATCTTCTGTGTATCAGTCTGATAACTTGCAAACCATGCTTTTGCAGTGGTATTTTTAACAAACAATCTAAATATGCACATTACTATGTTAAGTACAAGCTTGAAATAACTCTTCTGTATCAGTGTGATGGTTTAAAAAATTACAGCCTTTAAAAACGTATATTGTTACAGAGGTTTTCTTAAACAGAAATAAAAACAGAGGTAAAAAAAAAAAGTGAGAATATGAAATGAGCACTCATTAGTACCACTGCTTCAGTTAGAAGAAACATACTTTTTAAGCTTTTGTTTAGCATTCTCTTTCTAATGAGACTGTCAAACATGGCTTCAGTAGCAAACAGTTTTCTGTACCCTGTGGGGATTTAAATTCAATAAACTGTATTCTGTAATTACTGTTAGTGGGCTGGCCTTGGGAAATTATGCATCATTGAGGAGGAAGAATGTTCTCTGCTTTGTTGGGATGAATATGTGTTGCAGCAGTTAGGAAATGTAGTGATAGGTATCAGCCATGATACCTTTACTCAATGGTAGTCTGTAGAAGTTGGAAGTGTATTTGTCTTGAGTGTAGTGGACTGGGAAGATAGTCTTGGAAATGGAGAGGTGAGGTGACAGCAGTACTCACTGATGTTTCTTCTGTTTTGAGGTGTTTGGTCAGTGGTCTCATATTGCTCTCATCAGCTAAACAAATAACTGAAGGGAGAATGTAAAGAAGATGGAGCCAGCTTCTTTTCAGTGGTGCCCAGTAACAGGAGAAGAAGCAATGGGCACAAACTGAAACACAGGAGGTTCACCCTGAACATCAGGAAACACTTCTTGTTTTGTTACTGTGAGGGTGGCCGAGCACTGGCACAGGTTTCCCAGAGAGGCTGTGGAGTCTCCCTCCTTGGAGATATTCAAAAGCTGTCTGCACATGGTCCTGGGTAACCTGCTCTAGGTGACCTGCTTGAGCTGGGGGATTAGACCAGATGAAGTCCACGAGTTCCTTCCTACCTCAACCATTCTGTGATTCTGTAAACCTACTTGTTATGGTTTTACCTTCTTTTGCTAAAAAACAATTCAGGTGGTATCTCAAAGGCATTTAGACAAACTGATTACAACAGGTTTGGAAGCATCTGAGCGATTATTTTGTTCTTATTAAGCCTATGCAGCTTTTGCATGCTGACATTATCAACCCAAAAGAGTATTTGGACTTGAAACTGAAGTTAAATGCAAGTTCAAGATTAGGTCCTTGCATGAAAGCTCATGTGCTTAAAAATTGGGGCCAAAGTGAAATAATTCCAAGGTGTCTGTGGGGATCCTGAGGTCTTGTCTACATGAAAGACTGGACTAATTTAACTACTGTAAGTTCAGGAATGTATCTTTTTCCCTACATGATGAATGGGAGGGAAACCACTTCCCTACTTGATAGGAGTGCTGTAAGGGAAAGTGCATTTGTGCTCATGAGGTGTTCAGAAGCTATGCCATTGGAGGTTGTACAATTAATAGATGTGCTTTCTGGACTGACTTATTTCTTGGATTTCATTTCCTTCAGCAGAAAAAGATGGATTAAAAGTGAAAATTGAAATTTTATTTTATTTTTTTTTTTAAGAGTATGTGGAATTCAAGTACAGCTACCAAAAATCTTGCCCTCTTCCATTACCCACATTGTCAGGATTGCTATTCTACATTCTATCACAAGATTCAAGCAGGTTTTTAATGAAAATGTCCAAAGTCTACTTTTATCTCGAGGTTAAATGGGAACTTTGTCAATGGGAACTGAAAGTTAAATTTGCAAATAGCATCTGTTGTAAAACAATGTATCTAAAGAACTGGTTCATGGGTTTTTTTGCTCCCTAGGAAATTACTACCTCAACATGCAAATTAGACCTTGAAATTCCAGTGGAGACACCATAAATTAACATGCTGTAATATTTGGGAGCCGTGGTGACAATATGGAAGTCTGAACGAGAAAGATTTAGCTGGAAACAAGTTACTGTGGTTGATAATTATATGTAACATATAATTGTAGGCATTTTAAATGTTGAAACTACCAAGGCGGCTGTCATTTCTGATATAATGGGAAGGAAATGTTTGTGTTCATGAGGGTATTGTGGAAAAAAATGTCCATGGTTAAAAGCAGTAATGACTTGCTAACTGACAACTGAAAAACTCATTGCTTTAGAGAACTGTTAAAGATCAGCAAGCACCCATGGAAATGTGTTGTATTACTTTTCCTGTAACCTGGCAGAGAGGGGATGAGATCAGCAGTCCATGGAGCTTGGCTCTGGCCTTTCCACTGATATGTGAAGACTGTGTGTCCTGTTACACAAGAGCTGACGATACTTGGTTTCTTGAAGGACTGAGGTCATATTCTTGGGGTTTTTGTGCTCCAAATTAATCTGTGTTTGATAGCCAAAATGTCAAGTAATTAATATAGTCCTTAAGAAAAGAAGTTTTGTACCAAGACTGAGTTTATTTGGATTTCTTTTAGTGTTCTCTTGAGATTTTTATAGATATAGAGATAGATAGATAGGTGTGGGGTTTTTTTGGTTTGGTGTTTTTTGTTGGTTTGTTTTTTTGGTTTTTTTGGTTTGTTTTTTTTTTTTTTTTTTTGTAACAGTGCTTTGTTCCCTCTAGTCAAATGCAGATCAGATTATTCTCACAATCGAGTTGAAAATTTCTGGAATGAAACATTGATTTGGTGGTTTTTTTCCTTTTTTTTTTTTCTTTTAAAATTTTCTGTGTGCCAGGAGTCTTCCTTGATAAATAGCTTGCATTCTGAATCCTTTAATTCTAAATTCTAGTTCAGTTCTAGTGTGCAGAAGTGGAGCGTAGTCATATGTGTCTTGATCTGAATGAATCTTTATTTGATTATGAAAACTATGCTGAAAATGCCTTTGTTATTATTGGATACAAATGAGTGAATCATCCAGATGCTTAAACTACCTTACTCTTCAGTGATTTCTGTAGTGGTTTTGATGTTATTTACTGTCTTTGTTATAGGAATCTCTCAAAATCTGTTAGGTAAAAACAAAGAGTAGCAGACAGTTTCTTCCCAGAAGAACTGGCTGTCTTCAGCAGAGGAACCAAATGAAAACTGAGATAAGAAGGCACATAGCATGAAATGGAAGGAACTGGCCCATGTATTGCAGGTGTTGGATTAATTCTGTAACTTTTAGTATTTGTTCTTTGAAGATGGATTTTGCAAGGGGACTAGATATCAGGAAAGACAGATAAGAGAAGTAAGGAAGAATGAGTGGGTCCTTCTGGTCTTAAATCTTAAGCTTTACCTGGAGACTTATAGAAGCCCAAGACCACATTGAATGGGACTTCACCAATCCATGGGAAATGTAGCTGACTAACGTAACAAAAATTGGAGAAGCTTTAAAATCATGATAAGACAAATCCTGAAAATAATTATCCAAAATGGCAAGTACTTGTTTCTTCTGGTTTATTTTTGTTTGCTCGTTCTTTTTCCCACTGTTTGCTGGCTTTGGATACAAAGCATTTGTAGTGCCTGACTAGAGGCATACAGTTATACGGCTTTAAAAAGTCAGGGCCCTAAATGTCTCTTCAAAACAAATGATCTGCTGCCATAAGAGGGTATTTTTTTGTTGTGGCATTTTTGTTTGTTTCTGCAAATGTAGCCCTCTGGCTTCTTGTGGAGTCACTGAAGGCTCAAAATATATGAAAATCAGACTCCTTAGTTTTTAGCCTTGGAAGAGCTATCATCAGTACAGACATCTGGTCTGGAAAATCTGAGCAGAATTTTCTCAGTGTGAAATTTATGTTCAGTATGGGAGTGTCAGTATCTACAGGACCCCAAAAGGCACTAACTGTGTTACTGATGAAGTCTATCTGTCTTAGTCTGGATATTTCTGTGGCTTAATAAACGTCCATAGCACAGAAATTCAGCTTCAATTATAGTTATTTGATTGACCAGGGTAGCTGAGCAAGGGGCTGTTTTCTTGCAGAGGAAAATTCTGAACACTCTTGAGATGTTCAAAGCAGTCCTTTGCCTTCTCGTCATTCTCTGTCTCACTGTTGTTCTCATGTTCTGTGGACTTGCCTCTCATTTACAGGTTCTTCATAAATTTCCTAGTTTACTGCCTTCCTTCTGGCTGCTCATAGATTTTAAGGCCTGTGATCAGGAAATCTAATATTCTACATAAGGCTGAAAAAGAGTAGTTTACTCAAGAATTTTTCTACTAAGAGTAATAGTATTATATTTTGTTTTTCAGATGTAGCATCTCAAAAGGTGAGGCAGATTATTCCCTCCTTATGCTCTTTTGTAGCATATAGGCTCTTCTCCAAAGGCTGAATTTCACAAATTTTCCCTTTCCCATCTGTCACTCTGGCTTTGTTCTGGTGCTTCCCATTCTCGTCCTTTGAAATTTTGGAATTCCTGCTCTTCCAAGCATTGACCCAAATGCAGACTTTTCTTCATTAGAAGTTCAGAATAGTGTTCTTTCTACCTCTATTTTGATGACTATAGCGATAAGTTTTAAGATACATATATTTGAAGAGAGGGACAGCAAGGTGTTGTTTGGTAAGGAATAATTCAGCTTGCCGTTCCTTATTGTTAGTAAAAGGTTCCAGAAATCCGTAACAGTAAATGTAATGATCTGTATGCATTCTCTGGTAGCTGCCAAATATCACTGGACACATTCCCAATACACACTGTTCTCTTGTAATGAACACTGACTCCTTAATACCCAATTATTTTGAATATTTTTGTGGGTTTTTTTTAAGCTATTAAAATGCTATTAACTGATTAGTATTTTTACTCTTGGCCAGCTAAAATCTGCTTCCTTCTACCACCTTTCATTTATATTTCTGATTAGATCAGCTGTAGATGGAGTAAAAGTAGAACAAAAGGCTGTGACCTAGTGGCATGTTTCCCCAAGAACGATGTAGAAGGATGCCTCCCCTGCATGAGTTGCTCTTTTACTACTGGGAGGAGAATGCTTTTGTGGACAGGCAGGGCCTTGGGATATTAGATTTCAGGTCTGATGTCATCATTTGGAGAAATTAATAAAACCAAGGACACTGTTCTGGTTGGTAATAGCTGTAGTGTTGTTATAGATACGGTGGATTTGATCCCTGGTTCCCCAGTGATTTGGGGGAGACTTTATTGTTAATATATTTCACTACTACTTTCTAGTGTTGGGTTGCTGTAGATGTAAGGAGAACTGAAATAGTTAGGCAGCTCTGGTTTACTAATTACAAATTAGTTTAACAACCCATTTGGACCATCTAAGTTGTCATGACTGTATCTGTTGCTATACGTATTCTAATGTGGTTTTGCCTTCCTGTCTTCAAATGACAAGCTTCAAATTAAGGCCCTGGGCTCCAGCAAACCAAAGCTGTCTCATGAAAACAGCTCAGTGAGTGACAATTCAGTAGTTTGTAAATCTGTGAGCCAAATAGGATGGCACTTCTCTTAGAAGTGAAATTGAATTTAAATGGAAGCTACTGCTATGTCCTGGGGAAATGCTTCTTGTCTTAGAAACAATGTGCAGTTTGAGTGTTGGAATTGAACTGCCTGGTGAATTCAACAGGGAAGGATTTATCTTTTCAAGTCACTGCATTAGCTGAAAAGTGATGCAGGCTTATCTTTAACAAGTTCTTGGTTTAATCACTTTTGTTAGGTAGAAGCAAGAGGTCTAATTTTTGTGTCATCCTGAGAACTCTGGCTGACTGTTGAGATTAAAGTACGTGCACTGACCAAAATGATCCACCTCAGCCATCTACATAAACTGTTTATTAATGTATTTTTTTTCTTTAAGCCTGGAGCAGAGGTGAGCATGCCATTGCATTAATTTGAGTCTCTCTGTATTTCCAGCTGGCCCGTGCCGATTCAGTGGTGCTCAGTGGCCCATGCAGAACGTCCTCAAAGACTCTGTGGAGAGCTCCGATGATGAATTCTTTGATGCGCGAGGTCAGTACGTGTTTTTGTCCTCCCCTCCCCATTCTTTCCCCAGTTTCGTAGCAAGTAACTAAGCCTCTTTGGCAGTGAACTGAAAACATTGTCCTGATCAGACTGAGATCTGAAGAAAACCCATCAGATCTTCTCTGAAGTATTTGTGAATGGGCCTAGAGTTGTGGAAGATGGGTGAAGTGCTGGGGTGGATGAGCGAGCTGCCATGAACTGGATCTGGCATCAGAAGCAGCATGACTACAACAGTATAGAGCAACCTAGTCTAGTGGAAGGTGTCCCTGCCCATGGCAGGGGGTTGGAACTAGATGATCTTTAAGGTCCCTTCCAATCCAAATCATTCTATAATTTGATGATTCATGGGCCCAGCTTGTTTACAGGTCAGGTAGTATATGATGTTACAGTTGGAGTGCTCTTGTTTACAGTTCCTGATGAAGGCCATGAGTGTGTGTGTTACTAATGACCAACTTTTAAAACCAATGGCCTAGGTTTTCCACTCTGGCAAAACTTTCACTGAAGTGACTGGGACCTCTGCTTGTTCAAGAAGCAGCAATATCTGAATGCTTGTGGGTTTAATCAGGTGAATCCAAAATGCAACACTCACTACAACATCTGATGAGACCCTGAATCTTGGGATGCTCTTTAACATGCCAAGTTTTGTTCTAAAATGGGAGTAAAGTTTGTAGGTTCTGTGCACACACAACCTCCCATCTACAGTGGGAAGCAGGGGCTCTCTTTTTGCTTTTGTTGACAGAATCCAAACCTTATGCTTTTCTGACATGTTTTGTTGCTTTTCTGAAGAGAATAACGAGGAAGGGAGGATTAATTCTGCTATTACTGTGAAATCCAACTGTAGGATCTTTCATAGCATAGGCTATTGAGGTCAGACTGAGCTGCCCCCATGTCTTCATGTTACCTGCAGGTCACGAGTGCAGGGTGATGGAATAAACTTGTTGCATGTACCTTGGCTTTTGTAGCAACCTGGATTCATTAAGTACAGAGCGATCCCAATGGCTTTGAGCAACCTGAATTAGCGAAAGATGTCCCTGCCCATGGCAAGAGGGGTTGAACTAGATGATCTTTAAAGGTCTCTTACAACCCAAACAGTTCTATGATTCTATGAAAAGGAGAGGGATTCTCCTCCCCCCAAATATTTGTTGAGACTTCTTTTCTAGTTTAAAGTAAACCTAATCCAAAGTGGAAAACTCAGCTGTCTCATGGGAAACTTGGCTTGGGTTTGGATGTGCTTTTTATTTTTAGTTTGGTTGCTTCTTTAACAGCACAGTCAGCAGACATTCAGCTGATGTCTAAGTACAAAAACATTTGCACGGCTGAGATTGTCAGTCAGTTTTTCCCTCTGTTGATATTTATGATACAGCAAATGAATTTTCTTTTATAGGACTGCATTGGCTTTAGTCTCATTGCTGTGTGCTGATTCGATGTCTGGAGATGCATGGTGGTATTGCAAATGGCAGTTGGTATTTTTAAGGCAGTATTTGGCATTAAATGTCTGCTGTCTTGCAGTGAACTTCATATTTCAGCATGTTTTAATTTTCTTTGTGGGTGGAATTGTTGCAGGAATGGTTGGCAACTGACTCTTGTATGCTGGTATAAGCTTGAGTTGAAATTCAGCATGAAGGAGTTGTTACGTCAGTAGCTTTTTAGTTAATTTTAAAAATGCAGAGGGTAGGAGGCAGGCAGTGAAAATGAAACAGCTTTTGTGGGGGGATCAGCTCTGTGCTCTGAATGGTTTGGAAGCTCTGAGGCAACTTCACTGATAACTCACTGATTTATTTCTGTGAGGCTGAATTTGCAATATTATTTTCCTAAACAAGCTGCTTTTGCAGAGGCATAATTAATCAGATTATTGCTGTGTATTATTCAAAGTACAGGTTTGGATCCAGGTTGCCTTGACTTCAGTTTATCTGCTGGTTTTCTGACAATGATAGTGACTTTATCTGATGGTGAACCACTTATTTTCTATTTTCCTTTCTGTAAATTGCCTACTGTAGCTATAAAATTTTTGACAACTTTAAACTTGAAAGACAAGCTGCTTACATAAGAGTTAGAATTATTGTTTTATTGCCCTCCCTCCTGCCCCGCCCCCATAGGACACAGCCGCAATCAAACAGGGGAAGCAAAGTTTTCAAAATAAAATGGAATTTGAAAACTTGCACAAAATTCCACCCTCACTTAGAACACTACAACTGTCCATTGACATCAGGCAGTTCTAAATGGAGATGGATATTGGAATAAAGTTTTTGTGAAAGTCAAATGATTTGTGTTTGGTTGATCAGGTAGAGCAGAATGAAACTATTTGATGTAGTTTATTCAGGAAGTCTGGTGGAATGATTTAATGGTTCTTGCTATCTCTAGAATCTGTGAAATTGACTGTGGACTTTGTGTTCTTTCAGAAATATGCTTGCATCCTCTTGATTTACCATAGTTAGAAATGAGTCCCTAGCTGTACAAGTATGCTACAGCCACTGTGCAGAAAAAGAGAGGCAGATGTTCTTTCCGACTTAATTTGAAAGGATGTCCTACAGTAGGTTTGGTTGGTTGGTGGGGTTTTTTGTTGTTTTTTTTGTTTTGTTTTGTTTTTGGGTTTTTTTTTTTTTTGCTTGCTTGCCTTTTTGGTTTTGGTGGTTTTGTGGTTTTGGTTGGGTTTTTTTTTGTTTGTTTTATTTTTTAAAGAAAAAAAAAACCACTTTTAAGTACATTCCAGGAAACAAAATTCCCTCATTTGTTGCCTTTATTAATAAGATGTGTATTCAGGTCAGAGCCTTTTCGAAGTCTGAGACATGAGATATGCATCTAATAGCAGTTTTCTTCCCTGTGCCTGTACAGCTAGGCTTACAGTAATAACTACTTGGCTGGTGTAGAGGGCTCTACATCTGAGAATCAAGAAGCAATCCACAGAAGAGTAAAGAAATAAGTGACCCAGAAAGGTAAATAAATGAGGGGTTTTTCAAAAATTTATAGGTAGGCTGAGGCACAAAGCCTGACTATATGTTGTCTGATGTCACAATGCCAGCTCGTGCCTAGCCTGAAGTCAGCTCAGATCTGTATTTCTGAGCTGGGATTTAGCAACCCATTTCTATTTGAAATGGGATTTGGGAGCTTTGAGTGAACAGCTCTGAGCTCTGTGTGTGTGTGCATGCACAGGAGTGCATGTTTCAGAAAATACATTGCTGAACACTGATTATTTTCTCCTTGTTCTGAATCAAACAGCTATCTTATCTGAAAGCGACTTTTAGCACAGGGATGTTCCAGCTATCTGCACAGAGAGGAAAGAAATACAGATGTTAGAAGCTGATTTGTCCCTTGTAATCTTTATCTTGTCAGTGGGTAGACACACAGACACTGCAGCTGGTACTCAGATGATCCTTGCACCTAGATTTCACCACCCCCCAGGACGGATGCTTCATTATTACAGGAATTTAATGTCACATTATGAGTGCTGTAAATGGTCATAGGTACAAAGCTGATGTGGATGTGTAACAGAGATTTTGGGGGAGAGACTGTGTGTGACGTGTGTAGATACATATTTTATTTGCTTTTTTAACCATAAGAATGGTAGCTAGTCATCTTGTGTTTTGGAGGCAAAACCAAAATCTCAAGGTATTTGTGTCATGTCTCGTGAAAAATCCATGCCCTTGAAATCCATCTCAGTCTATGGAAGTCTCCTTGGACTGAGAGAACTAGTAAACAATAAATTAATTCACCAGTACAGAAAAGCTTTTTACATTATTGTTGATCATGTCTCCAAGCTTGGTTTGGGTTTGCTGGTTGGGAGGAATTTTGCTCTTTTGGGAAGGGGCTTTAGCTACGGCAGAATTGTGTGCTTCTGCTAAGTAGCTGAAGTGTAATGTGATAGAAGCAATGCTTTGTGACACACATGAAAAATCAGTGTTGAAGATGCTGTTCTGCATTGTGCTTACTCAAAGTGAAGTGAATCTGTCACTGTGAAAAGCTGTCACTGTAGGGAGAAAGCACAATGTTAAATAAGTTGATGACCACAGTGCTTAAGTTTGACTTGCTGCATCTCTCCTAGTGTCTAGTCCACAGGACTGGCTATAGCAGTAGGGGTTTGGGGTTGAATATTGTTTCTTTACAAGCTAGGGCCAAATTTGAAAACATTTACATGTACAGCTACTGTAAGCCTCATTTGGAGAGTTTCACTTCATAGTCACAGTCAGTAATTTTAGATGTTATAATCATTGTATTCTCACTTGTGAAACTTCAGCTAACTTGACCTGATTGTGGGTTGGCTACCGCAGCTTGTCTGAGAACTGTTGTTGAATATTTGACCCTTGAAGCATGATAGAGTGTAGTGCTATTTGGGAAGGGTAAGTTCTACAGCCATTGAGAAATGTGTTTAATTTTTCTGAGGAATAACAAGAGAAGGATTCTCGACACAGTGATACTGGAACAAGGCTATAGCTGTAACAGTAGTGTGTGGTTTTCTGGGCAAAATGTGTCCTGGGGCTCTGGGGCTGACATGTGGATTAGAACATGGTTATAAAAAGGTGCTGCAGGCTATCTAGGTGAGTAGCTTATGAAAAGCAGCCTGTCTGGATTGATCTTGAGAAGAAATAATTCCTAGTACAGATTTCCAAATCTTATTGCATAAGAAAACTGGAGAAATCAAAATGTAATGTCTTAAATCAGTGTTTGAGTTGCACTTTCTCATTTCTCAAATATGTATCCACAAAGAAAGAGGAATTTCTTAGAGTTGTGGGAAGAGATGCAGGCGGGGCCAATAGTTGCTGTGCATCAGGAGAGCTCTCTGGCAATGAGTGGATGTGCACCAATTTAGTCTGCTACTTAATTCATCAAAAAGAACAGAAGAAACCTGACAAAGCTAATCTTACATGCTGTTGTCAAACAGGCTGCTCCCTCCTCCTTTGTATTTTAGGCTGACAGGAACTTAGAAGAACCAATGGAAACAAATTAGTGCAATTGACAGAAGACTCTGGCCTTGTATTTCTGTGTTTAAAATTAATAACATGAACATTTTCACTCAGAACTATTTAAAGCAAGGAAAAGTGAGAGCATCTTGAATTCTAGTTTGTTTCGAGTATAAAAGTTACAGAAACTGGAAAAGCCACATCGCTGCTGAAATCAAGTCTCTCCCCAACAAATACATTTGCACGTAAAAGACTGATTTCAGTTTTTTACTTTTATTTTTAAAAGCTATGACATGCAAGAATAGATGTGTGTGTGAAAGATGAGGGACTGCCAGAGAAGTCCAGTACAGTCTAATCTAATCACTTTTCTTAAATTCTTTCCTTTGTATAACCCTAAATAGGGATTCCTGCTTACCCCATGTTGACTTTACACTGCTGTGTTTTACCCCAGCACAGAAGTCTTGCTGCCATTTCCTCAGGCATCAGACTTGACTACACCAAGTCTGTAAATGTGGATCTTTCCTGCCCTCAGTGCAGGGGTGCACGAGGTCGTGACGATTCTATCAGAAAGTCAGGATATCATTTTGGCGTTGCTGATTGAACTGTGACTTTGCTAAATGAAAAACATGGAAATTTTAGGGGAGGTGGCTGCCTTTGGATTAAGATACCAGGTAGGAGCTGAGATTCTCAGATCTTTGGTCTGTACTGTCCACATTCCCAGGGACATTGCTTATGGCTGAGTCATTTTCCTCAAGTCTGTCATCACAGGAGTCATTCTGGTATCACTGCTTTCAGGTTGGTAGACGTTCCTTTTTTTTTTTTTTTTTTTTTTGCATTATCTGCCATCTTACTTATATTTTGAGGTAGCATCTATATGCCTGTATCAAGGCTCTAGACTGGAGGAGACACTACTAAGTGAGAGATGTTATTGTGAAGCAGAAAATGCCTTCGGGGATCACAGAAATGTGTTCTGTATCATGCAGGGGATCACAGATCCTGGCAGTGAGAAGTGGGTAGGATGAAATATCAATCTCCAGAGTTTTTGCTGAGGAAATACTAGTCTCTCTTCTTTCCACGGGGCTGCTTATGGATAGGTTTCATGAAATGCATGTACTGAAATACTCATGGTAAGATAACTGTGGACAGTACAAATTCCAAGTAGTAAGCTGAAAGGAATCACCAGGAGACTATAGTTTATTTGCCATTCAGAATTTGCCACTGTTTTAAGCTCTTTCATTTTCTCTTGTCACTTTGCTACTGTGATATTGCTGCCCCATGTGCATTGAGTCCTGCTAAGGTAAATGTCTTTGCTTTACCCAATACTACATGCTTCATGGTCTGAAAACCTGTAGTTAATGCTGCTTTGCCTCTTGGCTGGAAGGCGGGAAGAGAGCTTCAGCTACCGAAAATTGTTGCTGAATTCACATCAAAGGGCAGGCGGACAGCTGCTGCACAGCTTCACAGCACGACAATGAATCAAAATACAAGGCTGTTCAATGTGGATTGTTTTGGTTTGGTGGGGTTTTTTTGTTTGGTTGGTTGGGTTTTTTTTGTTTTTTCCTTTCTTTTCTTTGGGCAGGAGAACTGTGTGCTATGTAGCAAGTAGTTTTCCTGGTGTGTATTTACAACTTGGGTAAATGCTGCATTGAGTTGCAGATAGACTGCTTTGGGCTTCTGAAGGGGCTGTAAGTCTGTGTACCACCAGAAGCTGTTAAGAACAGCGATCATCTTCTAGCTGCTGTCAGGTGGACCATGAAAAGACTTGGAAGTGCTTACAAGCTGTTGATAGGAATGCAAGGTTTTGTGCTTTCTTGAGAAGGAATGGCCTGTAGGCTTTTGTATAGGGTGCTGCTCTGAAAGGGGTCCATAATGTGAAATTGTTGTAATTTCATCATGTTTCTAGCACTATGACTTTTCTAGAAAATTAGGCTGAAGCAGAGCAAAGCTGAGGGAATAGTCGGGTGTATTCAAATGTGTGTCTTCCAATATGTGAATACATAATAATAAAACCCTCTAACGTCCTGTTAGCTGATACTCCCTGATAGCTGTCACTTGAGAGCATGAAACAAAAGTTGATAATGAGGAGAGATCTCAGCAGCATGTACTGACATTGCAGTGAGACTCTTTGCTAGTCAGGCCACTAAAGCATGGCAGGTTTACCACTCCAGATTCCTGGTGATGTAAATAGCAGCCAGATGTAGTCATGAGAGAAGCGTAATTTGGCTTTAGCAACGGGAGGTCCAAGAGCAGAATGAGAGTAGGAAACTGGCCAAAGGTAGTCTCAGTCTGGGGTCATATCTGAAGCAGCTAATTGTGGAAGTTGCCATTTTTTGTTGAAGTTGGTGAATAAATGTAGAAGTGTAGAAGAAGGATGCATGTGTGTTAAGAACAGAAACTGTTGTGTGTTTTGGTGGGGGCTGTTGGAACATTGCTGGTAATCATTTCAGTTTTGGTTTCATGTGGTGGTGCAGAAGCAGGAAATACTGTTTTTGACAAACTGCATGCCTCTCCCCTCCCTTGTTCAGTGTACTGCTTCCTAAACAGGCTATAAGCATTTATTTTAACAGTTGCTGTGTAACTCTTCTCATTGAATCCATGTACTGCAAACTAGGTTGCATTTACACTCCTAAATTAACATTTCCAATTCTTTTTTTTTTTTTATAACCTAGACTCCAGCCACTAGTATGAACACAAATTTAAGGTTTTACTTATAGTTATGGCCCTGTTACCTTGATTAACTTTGTTCTTGGTACCTTGATTTTGTGCTAAAAACCCTAATCTCTTTATTTTCCTGCCCTTTTGGGGAGTTTATGTGCTGTTGACATGTCTAGCAACTTGCAGGTCTAGTTTTAGCACAGAGCCTACTGGCTTGAGCAGCTGGCAGAGCAGAGCACAAGGTAAAATCTGTACGTTTGGAAATTAAAACAAAGCCAGTATATCTAAGCTTCCACCTAATTGTAAGCCTTTTATCCATGCCCTGTGGACTGACAGAAATGTTCCCTACAGCATTTGAGCCCTGATACAAGTTCTCATTCAGCAAACACTTTCCTTATACCACCTCATCAAGTTAGCAAGGTGTCCTTTCCAGGAGTTGAAAGACTTTAAAGTTATGACTTGGGAATAATGGGGAGAAGACATGGCAAAACTGATCATATTGGATCATGCTGTATGACACAAAGGTGTGATTGTCTGACTTAAAGACTGGTCACACTTGGGCATTGGACTCTTTATAGGAGGCAGTATGAGGTAGTGGGTAAAAAATAGATAGACTGTGGGTACATATGGTCTATTTTAGGGCAGTGATTTTCTGAGTCTCATAAAACTATTCGTTTTATTTCTAGGTTTTCAGTTTTCCAATTCTAAACTATGAGAAATCTTTTCTGGCAGGTGGCTGGAAATTAGAGTGGTATTTCAGAGGAAGCTGTTGATGATGGTGAAGTACCTGTGAGGTGATTTCAGGCTTTCTGTGGACTCCTCAGAAGAATCAAATTTAACAGTTGATATCATGTTTGTGATAAGATGTAAATGATAGTACTGCTGTTCACAGGGGATCCTATAGCAACTTTCTGACCTACTTTAAATTCAAATGAACTCTGACTTCAACAGTTGTTCTGGATTTAAACTAGTCCAGCAGATGAGAATCTGACCTATCAGAAACATACCTTCTTCATCATTGCTTTATCTGTGCATTAGGCTTCTGATTCAGGATGTGAGGGCTTTCCCCCCCTGCCCCTTGCTTCCTAAGTATGTAACTATAGCAGCTGTTACAGTCAAAAGCCTGCTGTCAGCTTTGCTAAAGATTGAAGAGGTGGCATGGAATACAGCTGCCTCATTTTCTCCAGCTGAGTTTATTTAGTCTGCATAAAAACTTTTGTCATTGGTTTTTCCTTCTTTAAAATGAGCCTTATGGCACTGTCTTCTGTATTACTATGTTCATATAAAGCTGAAGCCATAGATATCTATAGTATCTATATGCCATAGATATCTATGGTATATATTTCAAGCCAGGCTCTGCATGTGCTTTCTCGAGATTCTTATTCATGAAAGAGGCTGTGGTAGCTCTCTGCTAATTAAGAGCTGCTCTTAATTTGCTGCACCTTCCTCTCCTGAAAATAGATCCACTAGTCTCATTAATTTAATTTTAAAATGCTCTGCTGAGCAACTTGAATATTATTTGGAAATACTGCTCATGAACTAAAGTGGAAGTTTGGGAGGTCTAAACTCTCCTCAGCATGTTTATGCTCTAAGGCAACAGCGTGATGTAAATTTCTATTGTGCTTAGCAAAAAGCCTCTCAAGGTGTGAGGATGCTGACCCTCATTCACAAAAGCACATGAATTTTAAGAAAAGGCTGTGTTGCAAAGATGGCTTGTGAATGTCTTAATATCAAGATATCTATCTTTTCCTGCCTCAGGTTTTAGTGGGTGTCATTCCTGCCCCCCCCCCCCCCCCCCCAACCCTGAGTTTAAACATCAATGGAAGGCACTTCTGCAAGTGTGTTATTTTCCACGTGATACATTCATTGCTAAGGATATGTGGTTCCCCATCCATTTGGAAGAGACCCAAGTGCTTGATGTTGCTAGTGCTATTCCTGCATTTGTGGCTTTAGAGTAGCTCTTTGTCTCTGCTGTTTGTAGTCTATTATATCTATGGACTCCACGCATAGTCTTCCATTGCCTTCTCTACTTACAGGACTTTCCAAGAGACACATATAGGTATTAAAGTTTCCAGATACTTCTGTGCAAACTGAATGCAAGTCTTCTAAACCTCCCTGTTGATAAATCTTTTTTAGCTGTTGCCTAAAACTGATAGTGTCTATTCTTGCTTACAGATATTTAGCTGTGTAATTTAAAGCCAGTGCAGTGTCTTTTGTCAGATGGCAGATTTGATGCTGGAATTGAGTTGTCTCATAGCAGACATTGTCATATCATGACAATACCAGTTTCAATATTTTGATGCTTCCAAAATTTATTTGAAATACTTTTATTGTTGATCATTGCGAAGTGCTGTGAGTTTATCCAGTGCCACCACTTCTTGTAATGTGTGGTATGTTTAGTACATTTTGTTTAGTGCAGATGATGATACTAATGTAACTTATTACTGCACCAGATTCACACGCTTCCGAAATGTGAGGAAAGATACCCTCTCCCTGGAGTTCATGTATGTTAAAGGAACCTCATAGTTCACTGAAGTTAGTCTAGATTCTTTTTGGGTGAAAAACCCCTATCAAATGAAAACCAAAGTCAACACTGACTGCTTAAGTACTATAAATTTGAGGTGTCTGGTTTGAAGAGAGTTTTAAAAAGTATTTTTTCAGAGTACCCAGGCTCTGAAAATAAAAAATACTGGAAGTTACATAAATTGAGAACCCCCAAATTAGAAAGATGAAATCTTAATCTTCATTTTTGAAAAGCATCCCATGCTCCTATCAAGCCTCTTTTCCTCTTTATGCTTGAGACTATTCTCTACTTTTCTGTCAAACTGAAGTGATTCAAAGGCTTATGCAATATTCCCTCCCAAAACCTCGCTCACTCTGCAGTTGCCTAGAGTAGGACATAGCAGGAGTTGCTCAGGCCCAACTGAAATAGACCTCATTTTTTGTCAGTAACAGTTCTGGACCTAGTATGCTATATTCCATGTGCTAGCCAATGCTGTTTAGCTGTGTGGCTACTGCAGTGGCGAGCTTTAGCAAGAACACTTTGTATATAATGCACTGGATTTTGGAATGGAGAACACAATCCCAATATTCCTTATCCCAGTCTACTGCCTCCATTCTCTTAATTCCTCTTTTTTGGGGGGATAAACTACTTTAAAATCAGAACGTCTGTGCAATGATTTTTCCATTTCTAATGCTGTTCACTGTCCCAACTCTTCTATGGCAGGATGATTTCCAAAGTTTGGAAGGAAGAGGCTAAGTGTAGTGTGTATGTATAGTATTTACATATTATATTTTAAATATATTTGGGAGAAATGTCATGATACTCCTAGTTTTTGAGCACAGAATGCTGTATGTAAAGTATATTGATTTAGTATGTAATACAGCTTTCATTAAATACTAATTTTTTAATGTCAGGAGCAGCCTCTGTAGTCTGAAATGCTTATAATGACAGTAGCTGTCCTTTTTATAATTGTTACTTGAAATAAAAAGTGACTGCTATGTATAGATAGTGAACATCTGTTACTGAATTGTTAATCTTCTAATAACAGACTTCTAGTGAGAGATAATAATTTAATATGTGATAAATTGCTTATGTGGATCAAAATTAAATGTGTATTGGAGACATCTATGCATGAAGAGAATGAGAGATGGTGCTCTGTTCCCACTGGGTGTTCAATGAGAATAGGATACCTAATTGTTTAAGCTGCATTGAAATCTCAAGCTTTAGTGAGTACAAGAGTTGGAAATAGAAAAGAAAAATAGTCTCTGCTTATTTTCCTCCACGCTGCCTTTGTGCTTTTCAGTGATCTCCTACCATGTGCTTAAAACGGCTGTCTTGGGGCTTTCAGTGATGTTTCCAAATTCCACGTGAAGCTGGAATTGTAACTTTGAGCTCCAACTCATACTTCAAATTTTGTCTAAAAAGAGAACTAAAATGATGATTCACACATTTTAGATGAGATAGTTCCTTTGATACAAAAAATGTTGCTGGGAGTACGATCACTTGCTGTGCTTGATGGAATATTCTTCTGAATTGTCAACATCCATTGTTCAAGAATGCTTTGAAGGTCAGTGTGATGACTGCATTTTTGGAGTTGCTGAGGCATGGATCATAGATTAATGAGAACAAAAAATGCACTTGGAATTTGCTGAACGTAGTCTGTATTCGAGCTAAGTCATAGAACAGACTTCAGAATACATTTTGCAGGAGACTGAAATGTTGATAAACGGTGATTGCCCACTGTGCCAAGGGAGTTCGACACAAGTATTTCCAAGTTTTGATTACTTTGTAGTTAGCTTGCAAAAATGCTCTTCAAATCAAGTTTTGTTCAGACAGATTTCCAGAAGAAAAGTGGTATGGGGAAATGGACTCCTTCATTTCTATGGGAAAGGTCATTGGTCTATTAAGCAACCAAAGATAACATCGTTTATGTGTAGTATCTTGTAATGATCACATATAGGCTTTGGCCAGTACAAAAGCCTTATTGTACTAAACCCTTTGCAAAGGTGCAATGGATGTCTTTTGCACCCTTGTCTTTGTCACCTTTCATTCTGAGTAGATGGGTGGCAACAGGCTGAAGAAATCAGCACAGAGTGGAATCATCTTACTTGGGGCCATAAACTGTATCAGTGGCTGAACTAGGGAAAAAATGGTTCTATTCCAGTAGTCTATCTACAATTAAATTTACTTTCTAGCGAATGCAATGCATGTTTAAACATGTTAAGTCAGTATCTTACTGCTGGTTGTTAGTTGTTCTGGAATGTTTCAAGGACATCCAGCTATGGTTGAGGCCTTGGGGTATTTAATTTGCCTTGGTTAGTACTTCTTCTTATGCAAAACAGGTTCACTGGGTGTTACAACCTGAAAGTACTGCATTTTAATAAAGTGAGGAGAAGAAATAGTTTAATTAATCCATAGAGAAGTGATCCATAGAGAGGTGATCCCAGATCATATTCCTTCTGGCTATGTTTGACATTTGATGTCAGCCTTGGGGTCTCTGAATGGACACTTTGTCATCTGAGCAATTGGTCCTGCTGCCATGCCTCCCTTTGTTATTACTCAAAGATAACAAGTCCCACAGCAAGGGTGAAGCTGACTCTTCCCTCGGGAAATGGACTTTGTGCTGGGAGTGCATGGTGTATCCCCTCCCTCCACTACCAAAACTGTTGTTGTGATAGTCAAGCTCTCAATTTCTAGGCACTTCTGAAATTGTTTTGGTAGCTGCTGCTCCCCTGTACCTCTTGCAGAGGTAATTGGAATTCCTGATGTTCATGCATTTTTGGAAGAGTGGATGAAAAAGAGTATTATTTTATGGGAAATTCCTATTTGAGGTGGTTGAGATTTCAGTTTTTCTGTTCTTTATGCTGGGAGCCAGGCATTTTAAGTGGGCTGCTTCTTAAGTTTAAATATGTAAGGCAGAAGAAAAGAATCAGAGTCCCATGTTTTCATACTGCTGTCCATCATTGGCCTCGCTGAAGCAAATGTGGAGGTTTTCTCAGTGATGTGCTAGTCCTGACTCCCTTGCAAGTGTTTTGGTAAAGACAGTGAAGCAGGAGGTTGGCTTTGATGTGTTTGTACAGCACCAAGATGACGTTCTAGCCTAACTGGTAGATTGTGAGTTTGTGTCATCAGATCCCAGCCAATAGAAATTTGGCATCTCTTATTAATGAGTCATGAAGGAAAAATACAACCCAATTTTGAAAACAGTGCAAGAAGGATGCCATTACTTTGTTCATGAATTGGTATCTGCTTATTCCAATATATTTTTAAGTTGGAAGAAGAGAATTCTGATACAAGCCTTTTGCTGGTTTTTGTGCTTCTGAAAAAAAAGCAGAAATGGTGGATAGTTTTTAGTACCAGCTTTTAGAAAGATGGGATGGAAGGTGGGAGTGAACCGTGCATTATAAGAGAGTCCTTGTGAGGCAGAAGCGAAGATTACTAAATTGATGTTACCAACCTGCCTTCCAATCTGGCAGCAAGCTTCAAAATCTCCAAATTGTTTGAAGGAAAAGATGGTGTTTACAAGGACCCGTTACTGGATTACCTGAAGGATGACAGTACTGCATTTATATTCCGTAACTTACTAGTGGGGACATAAACTCTTATGTTTGCTGGCCTGTATCTTACTAGTAGGGCATAGGTAGAAAACCTCCTCTAGTATAGATTATCTCACTATTGGCTTCTTGCACTTGCTTTTGAAGTTTCTTGTTTTCTGGTGCTGCTGCCTGTAAACTATATAACAGTGACCAGGCTGTTCTGTCAATCTGATTAGCATCAGCAATTAACAAAGAAAAGGAAAAAAACCCCAAACCCTAGCAATAGCGCATCTATGAGAGGTAAAGAAAGGAAAGGAGGATTTGGTGTTCTGTCATTTTTGTGCATGTATGCTTTCATAGAATCATAGAATACCTCAAGCTGGAAGGGACCCATAAGGATCATCAAGTCCAACTCCCTGCTCCTTGCAGGACTACCTAAAACTAAATTATATGACTAAGAGTGTTGTCCAGATGCTCCTTGCACTCTGACAGGCTTGGTGCTGTGACCACTTCCCTGGGGACCCTGTTCCAGTGGCTGGCCACCCCCTCAGTGAAGAACCTTTTTCTAATGTCCAACCTGAACTTTTCCCTGATGCAGCTTCATTCCATTTCCATGTGTCCTATTGCGGGTCACCAGAGAGAGGAGATCAGCACCTCCCCCTCTGCTGCCCCCCTTGAGGAAGGTGTAGATTGCGATGAGGTCCCTTCTCAGCCTTCTCTTCTCCAAGCTGAACAAGCCAAGTGACCTCAGCTGCTCCTTATAAGTATTGCCCTCGAGACCTTTCACCATCTTGGTTGCCCTCTTCTGGGCACACGTTAATAGTTTGATGTCCTTATATTAGGGCGTCCAAAACTGCACACAGTACTTGAGGTGGGGCCACACCAGTGCAGTGTAGAGTGGGACAATCACCTCTCTCGACCAGGTAGTGATGCTGTGCTTGATGTACGCCAGGACATGGTTGCCACTTTTGGCTGCCAGGGCATGCTATTGACTTGTATTCAACTTGTCATCAACCTGAACCCTCAGATCTCTTTCCGTGGGGCTGCTCTCCAGCCTCTCATCCATCGATTTATACGTATAACCAGGATTACCATGTGCCAGGTGGAGAATCCAGCACTTGTTCTGGTTAAATTTCATACGGTTGGTGGTTGCCTAGCTCTCTGTCTATCCACATCTCTCTTAAGGCCTCTCTACCCTCAAGGGAGTCCACAGCTACTCCTAATTTAGTATCATCTCCGCTTTCTCCCAAACAGCCTTTCAGGAATGATGAAGTGTTTAAATGTCAGGAAAATAAATATGCACAAAAGCATAGATACTAGCAAAAGAGGCAGAAGGTGTTTCTATGCTCAGAAGCTCTCTGGGTGATGAGGGAGCTTCTGTCTTTGGTAGAGGAAAGCATATGTGTGGGCTAAAGTAATTGGCATTATCAGTGGATTAAACATAGCACCAGAGAAACTGCAAGAGTTTATGCTGCAGTGAGGAGAACCTGTCCAGGAGAGAGACTGCAGCTTTCACCTTCTAGAATGAGGTAGCTTGATACACAAGCTTGTCTCCAACGTTACATTTCCTGTAACGTTTCTTACCTGTATTTCTCACCTATTTTCTGTTATTTATACAGAGTGCTTCATCAGTGCTTGATATCCTGGCAGCTGAAAGGACTTTCTGCACAGTGCAGCTGGAGTTGAATACTATGTTTCTTAATGGGAGTGTTTGGAAGCTATCCCAGACTCTACATCTACCCATGTGTAATTTGCACTTCAGAGACAGCCTGAAGTAGTAGGAGGCAGAGGGCACAGCAGAGGGCACAATTAAAGTGCAACATTAGTGAGCTGCTTTTGCAGTCTGAAAAACAGCTGGGGTCAAACCCCAGTTCCTTAAACAAACAAATTTCTGGCTGACAGCCTTGTAAACAGAGAATCAAGCACCTGTGTTTGAGATGGAGCAGCTGTACATGTTTTGACTGTTGATTCATCTGCCCCGGCTATCTACTTAATTTAGTGAAATCCATAGAGAAAGGGAGAAGTAATATTTCACTGTTTTCTTTTGCCCAAATTTCCTTTGTTTCTGGCTTTCCATGTGGCATGTAGCAAGTTAGGCAGAAAGTTCTCAGTTCGTAGCAGGAGTTATGCTTCCGTGTTGGAAATTTTAGGCTTACTACGTTTTTTTGCTTTGGTGCTAGCAGCTTTTCCTCAGGTAAATGATGATCACTAAAAATATTTTCCCTGTGTATCAAATGTCCTACCCAATGTGAACTTCCAGCTGTGTGTGAACAAGGTAAGAAGCTTTTCCCAGTTGGACCAGGCAAGGGATGGAAGGAAAGATGCAGGGTCATCCCATGTTTCCTGGCAAAGCACTGGAGGCAAGGAAAAACTGAAAGGCTTTCCCAGGGCCAGGCAGGGCCCCGAGTTCTGTGACAGCCACAGAAAGAGTCCAGGTCTTTTCAGTAAGAGTCAGCTGCCTTTAGCTGTGCTAGCACCCTCTGTCCTTCAGACTTTGAGTGTATTCTACTGCCATCACCTCAGCAGTGGAGGGGCGGGTATAAGCAAACACGTGAGGACAGGAGGGGGAATCTTTTGCTTCGGCATGTATAGTTGCATTCTTCTCGGACAAGCTGCATTTCAGAGAAACTGTGGAATGCTAAAGATTTAAATGGGATAAAAAACTCGAGCCCAAACTTGTGCACTGTGAAGCCTTTGCCTGTTAGGAGATTTTTAAAGTGCAATGGCCCAGGGGTAAGGGGCCAGCCCTTGATCAAATTAGAGGGCTACTTTGATTTCACAGAGAACTGTGTGACATGAAGACTACTCACGGTAAATGTGAAGGCCTTTCAGCAGTACTTGTCTTTATTCTTGTTATTTCAAAATATATTTTACCCAAACCACCTACACTGTATTGAGCTCTTCAACAATGATCTTTGTTTACAGTAAGCAGAGAAAATTCTCCCCTCTGTAAACAGTGTTATTCATATTAACATTCATTCTATTTAACTTAAAAAGTGTGGGTTTTTTCCATCATCTCCTCAAAGCATTTAAATGGAAGATAAAAATCATCATTGACAGTTGCAAGAGGCACAAGCTCATGATTCTTGCTGCAAAATGTTGGTGAGTTAGGCATAGGGCATACTATATATTTATATCCTGAGTGTGAAAAACAATATATATCTTGCTCTCCTTGAAGACAAATTATACTTGGAACAAAGAATTTCAGGTACATGTTCTTTTCCAAGTGTAGCAACCTGTTGGTAGTCATGGATGTACTTAAGCTGTCCTGCTGGTTTTCATCTACAAAAATATTCATTGCCTCCAGAGCAGCAGTAGTGATCCAAGTTAGTTGGCTTTCTAGCCTAATGCAGTTCAAAATCCATCTCAGTTACGGTACATATAAATCACTGTAGTTTGAGTAAAATCCAATGTTTTAAGCTTGATTTTTATTCTTAATGCAGAATTCCTTTCTTGTGGATGCATCTATGTTTTGTTTAATTTCTCTTGCTGAGTGACTTTTAGCTCCATCTTGTCCCCAAACCTTCTCTGTAATTAATAATTTGCTGCTTTTAATAATTTGCTGTGACAAGCCCTTACCTAGTGTTAATCTGACTGAACAGATTGCCCAAGACTTGTTTCTTTAACCAAAGTCACCTTAATTTATGCTCCTGGTGAATGTGCTAGAGTTAGAAATATTTCTGCTTTGAAATTTTTCATGCTGATATGAAAACTGGTTTAACAAAAAGGCAAGAGGAAATGCATTGAAGTTTCTGCTTGCCCTTCTAGCCTTGCCCTTCTCATAACTGTTCTGGAAGTTGGAAGTGGAGGCAGAAAACGGAGACCACTGGGGCTGTGCTCAAGTGTTACTCTTCCTGCATGTGCTGGCAAAGCCTGCTGAGTGTGTTATATATCACAGGAGATTTAAATGTTTGTTTCTGAAAAGGTTACTTTTTGCTGAAAGAGAACAAGAGTTTCACGCTTGCAAAGGTGCCTGTTAGATTTGCTGCCTACATACAGATCTTCTACCAGATTACAAATCCAACCAAAATACCCTTGAAAGTTCAAGTTTCTACTACTTAAGGACTAGTTGTGCCTGACTGCTGCATCCATGAAATAGGAAAGAGAATGCTGGTTCTTCTACACAAGACCCATCAAAACAGAGAGAGCCCACTAAAACCTGTAAGGCTTTTCCCCCTGCATGCATTCATCTTTCTCGTTGGAACTGCAAAAACGTGATTGCTTGCAGATGAAACATCAGCCTTCTTAAGTGAAGCTATATGCAAAACTTGAGAGTATTTGGGCCTTGCACTTCAAGCTTTTCTCATTTGCAAACTGAGTGCATTTCCCAACCTCTTTGGAATCCATAGGTTCTACCATAACACAAACAATAAGCAGTTTTAAAAGTACAGCTACATCTCAACACGTTGCTAACTAGTGATATTTGATGCAGGAAACTACCCTGTCAGTTAACTGCAACATACCTCTGTTTGATCACGGAAGATGGAAGTTACAGTTGAATACATCTTCACAAAATGGTCCAGAGGATGAAATTCCACTGTTTAACTAGCATTTTTTTCTTGGATTTGAAAAGATGCTCAAAGAAGCCTGCACATTCCCATTTGGCCATTTTATCAGACTTCCAAAACAGACACGCAAACACCCCCTGCGACACGCCCATCGGGCGGATGGGAACAGCAGGAAGTAGTAAGCATAAAACATTACTGATAATCCCCATCGTTCTCAGATTGATTCTAAAACCATTTGATGGGGCAGAGGGAAGAGACAAAAAAACACTTCAGATTTGGTAAATAAGTAGGAGGCAAGGGTTACAGCATAGCCAATTAAAAAAGCTTTTACCCTTTCTGGTGAAATTATGTTCCTAGTAGCTGAGTAGTAGAACAACGTGCATGAATCTGGTAGATCCATCGTATCCAGAATTTCTACCCATTTTGGTGAATTGCAGATGGTATTTCAGGGAAAAAGATTAAGAAATTCAAAGATTAAATATATGAAATTTATGGTATGAATGAAGTTGTCATCATCAATATTTGGGTGTTAAAGGTAGAGAACAGTTGAAATTCCTGAGATTGAAAGTGATTGCATTTTATTAGGCTTAACATTTTGGGGCTTTTAGCTACACTAGTTTTTTGTATGTTTTACATACAACTTACTTTGTTAATTAAGAAGCTAAAAGCTTCAATCTAAAACAGAAGAGTCCATGATTGCAATTTTAAAGAAACAAGAAAAATAAAAGCCATCACAAAACTTTTAAATTAAACCACTTGAAGCACTACCGTCTTGTTAATTTGATTGTGACAGTGCCCATCAAACCCAATGAAGGTTAAGAAAATTTTGTGAGTTAACAATAAGCAAAACAGGAGCAATTACCACAAAAAGAACTATACATAACTGACCCAGATGCAATGCTTATAATTATTTGAATGGTATTTTTTAAGTACTGGTTCCATATGCACCGTGTTTGGAGAAGCTTCTTTGTAATGCCAACTGTTTGTTTTCACATTGCTGTTCTGTGAGCAGACATTGTCTTAGCCAGGACATAAAATTGTCCAATAGCTAAATAATAGTGAAAGACTTCAGTGAATTTGTGGATTTCTGGGCAAAGGATCGGAAAGTCTCAAGAATCACAATACCAATTTTGCTACAGTTCAGGCATGGAGGGCATAATTTGTTTGTTCCTTAAGACTCTGGCACATGGCCCTGTGGGGGGGCTGATGTGAGTGGCAAAGGCTGGTGACCCAGGTGAAGCATGTGAGTGATAGAATTTGGCATGCAGTTAAGGGTTCTGCCAAAAAGAGAGACCTCTGTCTTGGGAGTGAGTTCCCACTTTACAAGCCCTCCTGAAGTACAAGTGTTTTGGCTATACGCATAATACACATGCACAATATTCTGTAGTATTTTTGATATTTTAACCCCTGAGCTTGACGTGGCTGTTTCTTTTAATGTGTATTGTGACACTGCAGTTTGCTGGAGTGAGTCAGAGTAGGGGCTGCCTTCTGGTGTTATTTGTCCCTCTTTGCAGTGACTTTCTCTTAAATTCTTTAGTGTTTGCTTTGTTCTGCATATTGACGATCACTTTATCATTTCATGACATGCCCCCACCCCCCAATTTCCTCCTGAAACTTTAGTGAGCTCCTCATAGGCATAGAGGTATGCTTGGCTGAATACAATCCTCATAGCTAATCAGCTGCTTAGATGCAGATAACATTAACACAGTGTCCAGCTCCTTGCTGCAGTATCCCTAGTGAAGCTCGTGAAGGTAAACCAGTTGTAATATAAATCAATGAGAGCTGAGGGCAAGCAGGAAGTAAGGAGAGGAACAATAACAGAAAGAAGGATAAATTGAGCCCTTCTAAGGAAACAAGAAGTACTTTGTATCCCTTTGTCTTCTCATAAAGAAACTGTAGGATGAAATAACTTTTTGTAAGGATAAACCGTGTCTGGTGTTTTTACTTGCCAAAGGAGGCAAACAGCAAGAGAAGACTCCAGTGCTGTGAAGTGAAACTGCATTTGAAAATGTAGATTGTTTATGGAGGTCAAGATTGTCTGTGAAATCAGAACACCTTGGAGTATTTCTTGGTTTCCATTATGAAAAATAGTTTGACCTACATCCAGCACTGCAGACAGTGGCTTGCAGTGTTCAGTCCTTGTGCCTTCCCAGGGGTGCAGAAGCCACCAACTCCTTTCTACTCCTGACACTTTTCTGTGCCTCTTTAAGTAACTAACTATAGAGATGTGGTAATCTATTTTGTGCTAGAAAAAAGCAGAGACTTGACATTTTTGTATGCAGTCTGGTAAGGAGATAGGATACCTTTTATCTGTAATTTTTTTTTCTGTCTTTCATTGATGATGCTTGATTGAGGTTGAAAGTCATAACAAAATTCAGGGTGAATTGTTTCCTCGCTTTCCCTTCCTTCTGTGTACATTTAAGTGAATTTGCTTTGAAATGTTATTTCAGAAGGCGGAGATGCACATTTATATCCCTTTGTGTAGTGGTCCACAACTCATAAAATTGCTTTGAAAACCCACAGGTCCAGATACCCAGTTCAGACTAACCAGATACCTTGTTTACTCGATTATATGCATCTGTTTATTCCAGTTGAGAAACTGTCTTGCTTACTTAGGTGTACTACCACATGATTTTGGCTTTATTGTCTGGCTGGTTTTTGGGTTGCCAACAACCCAAATATATATGGGTATATATATTTGGTATATATGGTCAGATATTTACAGGGTGGCCTATGTGTTTATCCTTGTTAGTCTGCTTTGAAACAACTGGGAACAGTGCAACTTGAAGACCACCAGCAGGCTCACCCAATTTACGAGTGCCAGCAGATGATGGCATGAGACAGAGTGTTCAGAGGTGGTCAATGCTTGCAGTAGCCGTTGATACTGATGAACATCATAGCTGTACACCAGACTACAAATGTTTGAATGTGGATATTCTGCAGTGTTATGCAATTGCATTAGGTTAGTTTCTCATGCTTGTCCTTAAGGGTCTCCCTTCCTATTATTTAGTTTGGGGGAAAGAGGCATGGCAGAACTCCAGTTTGGAAAGCATGCATGTGTATTTATAGAGGAATTTCATGCCTGGATAGTTAATACGCTAAGTAAAGGGAGCAAAGCTGGTGAACAACACAGCTGTTTTCTTTAGGCTGGGAGAGGAAGAGGGGTCCTGAAACTGATGGGAAGGCTTGGGGGTAATTCACAGCCTCTCCTCTGAATGGGCATAAAGCCAGGGTCTGGAGTGCACTAGGCACTGGTGCCCAGAACTTAATACCATTGTATTCCAGACCACATTTAATGCTTTCTGTCCAACTCAGAAGGCCAATAGAAATGGGAAACAGAGTCTGGCGTCTAATCTTATTTCATCTTTCTGCTATACAGTAAGGCCATCTGGAATGCCTAGCTTGGTAAATGACATAACAGCAAAAGTGATAAGAAAATACTAGATCTAAATGCTCAAACAGTTTTGGAGCCCTAATTCTCTGCAAGAGACAGTTCTTTAGCATCCTCTTGATACAAGTTCTAAAGCCAGTACCGGGGCAGATCCTCACCCCAAAGCTGGCTGTCTAAAATACTGCTGGATGAGACAGGTTTGTCAGGAGGCACACTGCATGAAGAAGGCCAGAAGAGCTGCCTCCTGCTGACATCGAGGAGCTCAGTGGCCCTGTCTTGCATTCCCTCATTTCACTTCATGGTAGCAGTTGATGCAGAAGGAGCTCATCCCACAGTGGACAAGCTGCCCCTGAGCTTTAGGCGAAGGTTTCAGTTGCTGACTTGGTCGCAGGAGGTGCAGGATGACCTTGGGGCAGCTCAGGCCATCTGCAGTGCCTGTGGCAGGGTGCCACCAAGCTGCCCTCAGCCAGCTCGTTCAGGGCGCTCCAGAGCCACCCCATGGCTCTTTCTCTCCCTCCTTACAGAACTTCAAATAAAGCCACCTTTGTGAGAGAAAGTGACAAAAACCTGAGCAAAATGCTATTCTAAGTTGTTGATTTTCTTTGCCTCAGGGAGCACTGAGATTGCATTAAGTCCAGTAGGGCTTTGCTGTATCGAGCTTCTCTGATAAATCTGACAAATGACCTTTATGAGTGTTTGTTTCTAAAAGGTAGGACTTAGGGAGAGGAAAGATACGGTGATGACAGATCCGCTTTCCTCCTCCCCAGTACCAAGATCTCTCTAAATGAGAGAGGTGTATATGAGAGAACATGAAAGAACATAAATTTTTAAATCATTTAGAGGCCCACTGCAAGGCCTGGTTGCCAACAAACTTATGTTTCTTTTTTTGTTTGAAAATGTACACAATTTTAGCCAGAAATGTTCTGGCCAAATTCTTCTGTGTTTAAGCCCATAATAGAGCCCTTCACTCTACAAAGGGCAGTAAGAGAGGGCAGAATTAGACCCATTCTCTGAATGTGCATGAACAAGTAACAAACTGTGATTATTCATTTTACGTTGGTTTTTTCTGTGCACTTACCCTAGGTACAAAGACCATTCTGGGCTGTATACAGCCAGGCTGAAATGCTTTTAGTAAATTTATTCAGAAAGGACTAATGCACTCTTCTTGCCAAACAGCTGTTAAATTGAAGGAAAACGTTTTCCTACAGCTTCTAGGCCTGTTTGGTTTTTTGGGTTTCTTCAAGAGAGAGGGGGACAATATCTATGGTTTGTGTTTTGTGCTTTCATTTTTCCCACCCCTGTCCTTGGGTGGGATCCCAAAGAAAGAGGTGGTTCTCTGTGCTGTGGGCTTGGTGCCATTCTATTATGTCTCTGTGTCCCTGGATGAAAATTTAAAGCTTTGTGTAGCACAGGTGGCTTTGATAAAGAGAAAAAAAACATGTTTGAAAAGCCTTAAACTGGTTCGTGTGTCTTATTTCCTTTGCTCTGCCTTTTGAATGTTCTGAAGTAAAAGTGGAAAAAAAAAAAAAAAGTAAAAAAAATTATTATTTTTTTCCAAGAGGGGGGAAAGAATTCTAAACACTCAAAATGATTTATTATAAACTTTGGTTTTAATTGCCTGGTCAAGGTAAGAGCAAAAATTCAGGCAGACCTCTCTTTTCCACGGTTTTCCTGCACACAATGTATGAAGCATGTAGGTATGCTGTAGGTCATATCAGTAAGCAAGAAGCTTTCCTGGAGAGTCCTGCATATGCTAATGTGTTATATATTCCCATTAGGGACCATGATGAATGTTTATTTCTCTCTCAATTACTAGTTCTTACCCTGTCCTTTTTTTCTCTTGTTCGTCACTGCAATTTATTCTATTCTCCTTTTTCCTCCTACAGAAGAGATGGTGGAAGGAAAAAGTGCCATACTCATAGGCATGAGCCAGTGGAACTCAAATGACCTTGTTGAGCAGATAGAAACAATTGGGAAGCTGGAAGAAAATCAAGGTAATGTTTAACTTGCCCTACATATTAATTTAAAGTTAACGAGAAAATCTGTCTACTGAAGCAATTAGTTGTCAGATATTATGTAAATACTCAACAGAAATATCCTTTACAGCATCCCATAGCTAAAAGATGTACATAGATATGTAATTAGTATTTTAGTGCTGGGAAATGAATTGCAATGATCTTTTTCAGGAGGAAACTTTTCTGGCAGGCCAGGTAATACAAATTGATTGACTTCAGTGGGAAGTCAGTATTGCACTCAGCTCAACAACCATGAGGTAGATTACAAGACCACAACTTATGTTTTGCATGTTTCCTGTAATCAACATATATAAGAGACTTGCTGGTCACTTTCACTGCATTATTTTGCTTCTTAAAGTCAGTAAATCATTATCTGGAATTTTCAAGGGGTCACGTACTTTGAGGAGTATTTGGGGCCAGTTTTAGGTAAACATTTAGGTAACTATGTTCCACTGAAATGAGTGGGAAATGGGCACTGATATACCAGTAAGAATCTGGGACCTAGGACAAAGGCCTAAGCAGTCTTCCTTCAGTTGTTACTTTGGCTCCTAAATTGCTTAGTTGTTTGAAAATTAAAATTACCTCATTGACTTTAGGGAAAGAGAAGGGCCTAACTTCCTTATCGATCAGTGGTATGGGACTCATGTATAATGGTGCTTGTTAATTAATCTAGCTTTTTAAAGAATTTGGATTTATCCATTTTAAGAGCCTTTTCAGAAGACTTTTCTTTATGGATTTGCTACATGTAGTCAATCCTGAAGATAGCTGTGAACAGTTCTATTTTAGTATACAGGTACATAAAAGTGATATTTGAGTCACAAATTTCTTGATTATCTACCATGAGAATGATTTGTTTTGATAGTATTTAAGTGACAGGTAGACAAAACACACACAGTGTATTTACAATCATTAAATAGGTAATTAGAGGAGAAAAAACTTCTCTGTTTTGCATTTGCTCTTAACAATGATATAAAGGCCTCACATTGCTTGGAAACTTACTACATTTGGAGTCAGAGATTCAATGGCAATTTGTAAGAGATACTATATGTATTGTAAATATGCCATTTTCTCTGCTAGAAAGTAGCAAGAAAAAGTAATACAGTATTGCATCAAATATGAGTTAGTCTTCTAAATGACTTGCCAAAACCCAACCATCCCTGCAATCTTGCAGATATATTTCTATTTCTTCCAGGGCTGGCAAAGATTTAGAATGCTTATTTTCATTTTAGCACCCATTACATGAGGATGGTTTTGTTTGGTTTTTTCATAGTGCCCTTTGTGTTGGGCACTAAGGAAGGAGTTGTAAGAGACTTTTTAAGGGTTTCTGCTGTTAAGAAACAAGGCTGGTAAAAGGATTATTATTTGCATTAGGCAGTTGAATAGCTGCAGCAAAGAGAATGTGAGACCCAGGGTTGCATGGAAGATCTGTGCAGAAACAAATAAAGTAGTCTCCTGAGTTAGAACCAATCCTTCTTCATACAAAGGGTTTCTATTTTCATTTAATCTAATTCTCTGTGATGTTTTGTAAAAGAAAGAATTCTCATCCATTCTCTTCTTTTACTTCATTTGTGTTCATACACAGCTGTTAGAAGAGGATTTAGGGCCAGTGTACCTAACTCAAAGCATTTGATGAATTGGCCTATGTGCAAGATGCATCTACATTTGGATGTTGCTTCACATATGCTGCAAGAATACTATGGCTTTTAGGTTATGGTTCATTGTGCTGATTTTGACCGTTCTTGAATAGAGATGTCAGGCAAGGACTGAAGTCATTAAGAACTGGGCTAGCACAAGTCTGAACCAGTATTATGTGTACCATATCTTGTTATGCCAGAATGTGATTTCACTGCTTCAGTAATGCAAAAGAAAGTAGAATTCTGGCTGTTAATGCACACTGCCAGTTAGAAATTTTCCCTGACGCACCCCTGCTAAATAACTCAGATTTATATTTTCCTTCTTTCCTCGACCACCTCATACTCTCAGATTTAGTTGTATTGATTAGCTACTTGTTGATTAATATTTTTCTTCAATTACTATTTTTTCTTTTTTTTCTTATGTGTACTCACCTGTATCTTATCTTCATGGAATTATCTGCCAAATGCTGATAGGTTGTATTGCGGTGTTGTTAGTGCAGATAATTGTACAATGCTTTTGTTATAGCTTAACAACTGTTACTGATTCAGCAATTTTAGAAAAGTCTGTGATTAGCAACCATCAGATACAAATGTTAAAGGCAAAGAGGGAAGGAGGAGGATGTTTGAAGGAAGACTATGTTGTCTTCTGTGCCACAGTAAAAAGATATTTCAGCCTTAGCCCAATTGTTTATAGTAAAAAATTAAAAGTTCAGGTAAACCTGGATTCCCTTTTTAAAAACATTATGTAGAAGAGAGAAAGATGTCCTAGCTGGCTTCTTTCCCAGGGTACTTGTTCAATGGGAGGTGTGAGGAGTATGGTCTGCTGATTCAGGGAAACTCCCCCCCCAGCTGAATTTACTTATGGCTCTCAGAGAATTATGAGTTCATTTGCTTTGGTTGCAGAGAGCTTTGTTACAATTCAATCGGTCTCTGGGGCCAGTGGTTTTGCTATGTGCCTGTGGAAAGAGCACAGCACTGGTTCTTTTTCATAGTTTAATAAATTGATTTAATAAAGCACGTAATTTTGGGCTCTTTCAACAAATGAAGATGTATCAGAAGATGCAGTATGCTCTGGGCATAGCTGAAGGCCCACTGGATGCTACTTAAGTAACGCTACAGTTTCAATGTGAGACAGAGAAGGTCCTCAGGAACTTTATAAATGGCAAGTATATAATTTCATTCAATCATTGATTCTCAGTAACTACGACTGAGAGCACTTGACCAGCGCAACCTTTCTCATCAGAGGTAGAAATAAGTCTTTGGGGGAAAACTGGCAGCAGCACTTAAATTTATTAAGTTTTCATTACAGAAAATAACACAAACAGCAATCAAGCTGAATTGAATACTCATACAGCTGCATAAATTATGTTGATGCAGATGCCTTCCCTGTTGTGGAACAAAAGCATTTTCACACATAGTTACGCATTTAATTTCATTCCTGCTGCAAAGTATCTGTCTGTTACATTAAGGAAGATTGCATGTAGTGAGCACTAAGTACTTTTAAGTATATATTGTTAATGTTTGTAAGGTTGAAGTTGTTGGTTTGTTTTTGTACTCTTGATGCAGTGCAGTGAAGGTGAGGTGAAGAAGTCTTTGCAATACAGCAGAGACTATTTGTATACTTTGAATTCAATATGTGCTTTATATTTCATTACTTGAGTTTCTTTCTAGTGGGAAATGAGGTTACTATATATTTTAACTGGCAAACCAGGCAAATGCTTTTTACAGAAAAAATGTCATTCAATCCAAGCTAGTAATTGATGTGAACTTAAATGTGTGTCAGCATTTCAAAGGGTGAAATCCTCAGGAAAAAATGCCATAGCTGGAGTACACGTTATCCATGAGATCAAGACATGCTTGTTTGAGACCAAACCTGCATAAGACTTAAAATAAGGTTACATGAATATTAGGGTTCTCCCTTCTCCCTCAGTTGCCAATCTCTTGTTATATTTGGCTTTTTTTAAATCTGGACTTGAGAGCTGGAAAGTGTCATAAGAGTTTAACATACCATTTCTTTATTCTTTTCTCTCACTCATGCAAATTAAAGTATGAGGGAATCCAGAAACATCTGAAATGGATGAAGAACCACAGAGCTCCATAGGGAGATAGTAAGTGCTTGCCATTGCAGTTGCAGATCAGCAGTCCTGCTATGATTCAGTCTCCATATACAGACAGCAGACTTTACCGCTCTTTGCCCTTCATGTTGTCACCCTTCCCCCCAGTGCAGTCCCTGTGCCCCAATCCATCTTGTTTTTCTAAAGATTAGAAGAAACATGGAAATATGCAGCTGACAAGGAATGGGCAAGGTAGTTTGATGTCAATATATCTGGGCTTTTCCAGCTGACCAGCATCACACATCTGTGAACATGAAACAACTTTAATTACATTGAACTGCAGTGAGAAAAAGGTTGCATTGTTCTGCAGCTTTAGTAGATCAGATTGCCCTTCCTGAACTGGTAACTTCCACGATGGGGAATTTTATTCACCTCTGCTTTCCTAACTGGTGAAGCAGAAGCAGCTGGCATTTTCTGGATTGTTGCCACAGACAGAACTGCTGTGCATAAATTTGTGCAAGCTACATTGCAACTTCAGGCCTCTTTTTTTGCATCAGAGCTAATAAAGCATGCAAGCTTTATGGTTTTCCTTGTGTTGAGTTTCTGCTTTTCTCTGTGTCTCTCTGGTTTTCTGCCTGTCCTCAGTAAGCCAACAACCATTGCTGGACAACTCTGATTCCTAGCTACCTTAGCAGAAATGCCAGGGAGGTTTCTTCCAGGCAAAAGTTGCTAGACTTTGCTTTTCTTGTACTGCCTTCTTTCACTGAGAGATGACATAGAAGGTGTCTGGAAAGGAGAAGGGTCTTCTCTATGTCAGCTCTATGTACCACATGTGTCATGCAGCAAGGAAAAAAACAGAATTCCACCTATAGTTGATCTTGGTACAATTGTGGAAAAATTTCACAATGGCTAAGGTGCTTGCATAATGATTGCACAAGCAGTCGAGCTGATCAGCAAAGGTATGCATCCTCTTCATGACCACAGTAATGTTCCTTTCACTGTAGGCTGCACTCTTGCTGCTTGCTCTTGGTGTAGTGAAATACTCCAACTAGGGCCTGACCAATCATGGCAGGATGGGAAAGGCAGGTGTGTTGAAATGGAGTGGTCTTTTTAGTATTTCCTATTTACTGTTTGTTTTCTTCAAATTTTATTTGGAGAAACAAAGGTGTTTTGTTCAAGCCTCTGAATGGCTTTAATGTTGAGGGTACTGTTTAGTCTAGTCATTATCACTACATGTTGCGGTTAATTGGTAGGGATTTTTGATTTGCTGAGCTCTCTGCTACCTCTAGCTGCTGATTGTATCTCTTCTGCAAGAAAAGAGAGAATAACATGAACATATAAAATATAAAAATTGCTTTGCAGAAAAAAAATTGTCTGGAGACTCTGCTGAATGTATCCAAACACTTAGGTTCATTAAGGACTGTTTTCTGTCAGTGGCATTTTTTAGCACAACTGGTTCCCATTTGAACAAAAGGAGACTGACTTGCCTTTTGAGAGACATTGGACTCTTTTCCTCTTGCCCAGAGGCTTAATTTTTCATTGTGTGTTGTTTAGCTCTGTGCTTTTTATAAAACAAAAACAACCTTAGAAGCCATAAGAGCAGTGGATTTCCAAGCTCATTTGTAGCTTTTATGATGCAAGTGAGTTTTGGGACTGTGTTGTCCCTTGGCTGCTGTATAGCAGTTTGGATGTGAAAACAGTGTATCTATTCAGTTGGCTGGCTGACATAGCAGATCTCACTTTCAGCCCTTCACTGAAGTAACAGGAGCCCAACACACCAGAAGTTCAGGCCAGGCTGTATTTCATTACAGTTGCTGAATATCCCATAACTAAGTTTGCAAAGCCAAGATTTCAGAATTTAGCAAATGCCAAGCTTGAGATCTTAACGCAACCTTTATGGATGTCCTTTGTCTATTTGCTCTGCCATACTGTTTTTAATTACTCAGTAATATGATAGGAATGCATTGTATGTGTAACAGGTTTGTTTACTGACCTTGACATGGGTAGGAAGAGAGCTCTTGTCTTTAGCAATGATGAGAGAGTTCCTGAAGGAAAGTTTGTCTGGCAGTGAAGTGAAAGTGCTTGTGCATCTTTCCTGTCTGTGAGTAGCTTTTTCCTACAAAAGCTGCCTGTAGAAATTTAGAGAGATGTGATGATGATCGTCAGAAAGATAGATGGATGTGTGAGTAGGAAGGTTGAAATGGTCTATTTTAGATTATGTATTAAAATCACAATAGCAGGATATTTGCAGTTACATGAATTTGTGCTGTAGTTGTGGGATAGTAGGTAATTGGCATGTCATTGTTTAGTCATTCTTTCTTCTAAGGAAAAGAAATATACATCTTTGTAAGATGTGATAGAATTAGGTAACATCTGAAAATTGCTGCGTGCAATTTCTGATTCTTTTGACTGTCTATTGGTGCACAACTCCTGGTTCTCAGGAGCACACAATTTCTGGCTTTCACCAGAAGATGTATTTAGGATCCAAGGGCAAATACACTTGGGGATAAAGTTCGTACACTCATTAAAATGGCAATAGGTGACTTTTCCTGTTCTGAACCTTCTCAAAGTTATATTGCTGTAAAGCTATGAAATTACTTGAGACAAATAAGGGAATCTTGACCTCAGTACAAAAAGCAAAAATAAATCTGTCTGGCTTTGTCTCTCCAAAGACCATGTTGTATGACAGGATGTATGTTTACCTCCAATGTTTTAAGTAACAGATGATGATTAAGAGCTCATTTGGAAAGCAGTCAAGTTTTATTGCTCTTCTGTTTCATAAAGAATTTATTGGAGATGTATTGGAAGTGTCTGCTTGCTTACGCATGTTTGCTGCAGGCTCTGGTGAAAATTACTTTAATGTTTTTTAAAAGTCTGGGGCCCGGACAAGTGAGAACAGAGAACTCACAGAGAACTGAGCATCTAGAACATCAGGTAAAATTTTAGCTGCATGAATGCCAACAGTTATAACCGTCTGAGGTCATTCTGTGACCTCTAAGAAACAAGTGGAGAAGCATTCTCATTGCCAACTCTTACACTTCTCTCCCCGCCATGGCCCCACACTCCCTATCCAGCCCCAAATAATTAATGCTTTTTGACACTGACTAGCTCTTAGCTAGATGTTCCAGCAAGGAGCTGATGGACTTCAGGGTCTACAGAGTCTAACCTATCATCTCGTTTATGGAGATAAATCTGCTTTGATAGGTGTGGCTATTGTTGAAGTGGGGGGAAGTTGCTTGCTTTGTGTTTGAGAACTGGTGTATTTAAGGCCCTGGTTGACAACAGTATCATTCCGCAGATTGCTGTTCCAGCAATCCCTACCTACGCTGTCAAAGAACCAAATTCTGTGCTTGGTTACTGTACAGAGTCCCAGTAAAGTGACTGTGGTGTATATTATTGCACATAAGGCAAATCATAAAATCTGGCTCCTTATTAATGAAACGCTTGTGATCCTGACAGACATTATCTGTAATTAATTGCAGTAAAAGGAAAATGGATCATGACTGAATAGCGGCTACTCTATTAAAAATTAGACCCTTGTTTTCTAACTGTAGAGTCAATGCTTGGCATACCTCACAAAATACTACATTTTATGCTAGCAAGAACTTACTGAGTGTTCTGTTGTCTTTTACAATAGTCTAACTGAAAAGTTGATGAAAATTAGAATGAGTAATGCCTACCTCTCGTGACAACCAATTTTGCATGTGTGTTTTTAAGCAGCTCTTGTTTAAGTGCAGTGGTTTTAATCACCTATTTCCTTCTGTTTGATTTGTTTCATTCTTGCTCCGGTGCCTGAAGCTCCTCTGCTTTAAGGTTGGTCCAACTTAAATGACTTTAATGTGCTTACACTTGGTACAGAGTAGATTTGTGTCCTAGGCAGGAGTTCAGTAGTTAAGCCTTCTTCATTCTTTTCTTTCATCTCTTCTGATACTCTGTGGTCTTCCATGCAGCTCATACTCAAACATATTGAGGCATATACTTTGTGGAGTTACCTACTATAGATCATGTTTGAAAATGTGGGCCTCAACTATGAGGATGTGTTTGTGTAAACTTGTAACTTGTGTTGATTCATTGGGATATGCAGTGCTATTTAAGGCCAAGGTGTCCTGGTAGCACAGAAGGAACAATTGGAGCTGATCCTGGAGACTGGAATTTGGGTATGTGAATTCATAGTGAACTGTGCATCTCCTTATGATAAGATGGTCATATTATTGATGATTCTAGTGCAAGGGTACACCTAAGAGGATAGCAATCTCCTTTCAAGGAGGTCATATCCTTTGAATGATTTGTGGAGGACCTTTTTCATCTCAGTCACTTTTTTTGCATGTACAGGATTCAGAAGATCTTGGTATTTAGGATGACTGCCACATCATAAAAAGACCATGGAGAATTAGAAGATTGTAGTCACACAGTGTTTTTGTTGATGAGTGTCTGAAGTGGTTGTCTGGCCCACTGAACAGAGAAATCAACCAGGCTACTATCCAGAGTACCCAAACAAGAGCTTCCAAGATTGGAGTATTATACCATATGAAAGGAAGCTCTATAGGGTCAGTTGGTCCATTGTGAGAGGCGAAAACTGTTCCAAAGAGATGGGTGGTAATAGTCTCCACTTCCCTCAGCTGGTTGATGGGGATTTGGCTTCAGATTCTGGATTCTGAAATAACCATTATAAATTCATATAGAATATTTACAAATTTCACTGTTCTCTTTTGATTCATCATTCCACACTTTGCTATGGAAAGTTCATTTATATCTTAAAGGCAATTTTTTTTGGTCCCACTAAGCTGCTTTATCACTCCCGCTTCTCAGCAGAACAGGGGGAGAAGATATAACAAAAAGCTCATGGGTTGAGATAAGGGCATGGAGGTTACTTACCAATTACCATCACAGGCAAAACAGACTCAACTTGGGGAAATTAATTTAATTTATTGCCAATTAATTATAACAGAGTAGGCTAGTGAGAAATAAAACATGTGGTGGGTTGACCCTGGCTGGATGCCAGGTGCCCACCAAAGCTGCTTTATCACTCCCCCTCCTCAACTGGACAGAGGAGAGAAAATATAACAAAATGCTTATAAGTTGAGATAAGGACAGTTGAGAGATTACTCAGCAATTACCATCATGGGCAAAACAGACTTGACTTGGGGAAATTAGTTTCATTTATTACCAATCAAATCAAAGCAGGCTAATAAGAAATAAACCCAAATTTTAGAACGCCTTCCCCGCACCCTTCCCTCCTTCCCAGGCACAGCTTCAATCCCAAATTCTCCACCTCCTCCCGCAGCAGCACAGGGGGGACGGGGAATGGGAGTTGGGGTCAGTTCATCACACCTTGGCTCTGCCACTCCTTCTTCCTCAGGGGCAGGACTCCTCACACTCTTCCTCTGCTCCAGCATGGGGTCCCTTCCACAGGAGAGACAGTTCTTCACAAACTGCTCCAGCGTGAGTCCTTCCCACGGGCTGCAGTTCTTCATGAACGGCTCCAGCATGGGTCCCTTCCATGGGCTGCCGTCCTTCAGGAGCACACTGCTCCAGTGTGGGTCCCCTGCGGGGTCACAAGTCCTACCAGCAAACCTGCTCCAGTGTGGACTCCTTTCTCCATGGGACCACAGGTCCTGCCAGGCGCCTGCTCCAGCGTGGGTCTTTTCCACGAGGTGCAGTCATTCAGGAAGGGACTGCTTCAGCGTGGGTCCCCCATGGCCACAAGTCCTGCCAGAAAACCTGCTCCAGTGTGGGCTACTCTCTCCAGGGGGCCAGAGGCTGCTCCAGTATGGGCTCTCCATGGGTTGCAGCTTCCTTCAAGGCACATCCACCTGTTCCAACATGGGGTCCTCCATGGGCAGCAGGTGGATATCTGCTCCACTGTGGTCCTCCATGGGCTGTAGGGGGACAACCTGAGTCACCATGGTCTCCTCTATGGGCTGCAGGGGAATCTCTGCTCTGGAGCGTAGAGCATCTTCTCCTCATCATCCTTCTTCAAGGACTTTGGTGTCTGCATAGTTGTTTCTCTTACATGTTCTCAGTCCTCTCTTTCACAGCTGTTGCACAGTGCTTTTTACCCTTTCTTAAATATGTTATCACAGAGGCATTACCAGCATCACTGATGGGTTCAGCTTTGGGCAGCAATGGGTCTGTCTTGGGGCTGGCTGGAGCTGGCTCTCTTGGACATGGGGACAGCTCCTTTTGTCTTCTCACAGAAGCCACCGATATAGCCCCCTGCTACCAAGACCTTGCTACATAAATCCAATACAATTACTTTACTTTTCTGTAAAACAGTTTAAATTTCAGTTCTACCAGATTTGCAGCAGGGGCTTGAACTTGGTCTTCTTTTAGAAGGGTTCCATAAATGCTTGTCTGTTGGCTGTTTTGCAGTGAGTTTGTCTCTTTTGAAGTCTTCCCTGGGAAAAAAAAAAAGTGACATTTCTGTGGATAGTTTTGGTTTTAATACATTTCCATTTTCCAAAATGTAAACATTAAAAAACCCACAAATGCACACACACACACACACAAAAAAAGTGAAACAGGCAAAACCCCAGTGAACCTTGACTCTTTCTTTGTTTTGAAACTTAATTTGTCCAACAGGCTTAAGGCAGTCATCTTTAGTTCCCCAATCACAGCATCCTTAAATTGATAGGATTGGAATTGTCAATATGCTTCTGATGCCTGAAGGTAAGAAGAGATTCTGAAATCTGCTGCATAGCCTGGGCTTGCAACCTTCCTTCTGCAATATGAAGATCTTATAAAATTAAAAAAAAAAAAAAAAAAAAAAAAAAGAGGCTGGCATTAGTGGTATTTTTGTAGAACATAAAGTAAAAAAGCAAACAAATAATAAAGTAATTTCTGTAATACAGCTTGCCACAAAGGATGACTATTGATTTAGTACACCCTAATTAAATTTTAGGAGCCATTAGTCAATTTTGTTGGTAATATGCTACTATTTTACTCTGCAAATCCAGCTAATTGAATTAAAATGCTTCAAATGAGGATGAATTCTCAGGTAGGCAATTGACAAAATGCAATTTACTTTGTAGTTGTTTAAAACATAACTGACTGTACAATACCTGTGAAATTCACTTTTCCTGTGCTTCATATGCCACACATAGAGACTGATGGATTGCTTTACTGGTAACCAGCAAAATAGATGGACATGATCAGCTTTCACAACTGGAAATTTTCATATCAGGTGAGTGAAAGGCCTTTCTTGGTCCCATTGTGCAAGACCAGGTTATTCAGATCTTTTAATATTTTAATGTATTGATTGTCTATCTGGAAAATAGTGCTGACAGTAATTTCGCTCTCTTTCTGGGACTCATTTGAATTGTTGATTTAGATTAAACTTTTATTCTTCATATCCAGCCCAGTACAAGGTAGTAGTTTGGAGCTGGGAGGTGCTTCCGTTGGGCAAGTTGTGTTAGGTCTGTGTATAGAAACCTGCGATTCCTGCCCTTTCCACACCACCTAGGACTGAGCTGTGCAATTCCTACTGGTTTTTAAAATGGCAGCTTCTGTGCTTCTTAGTTTAAAACTTAGAAAGAATTGTTCTGCAAACACTGTGGCTTATGAATGGTAGACTATAAAATTCTGTTCAATTCACGGTGTGCACTTATGACTCCCTACCACTCTAGCTATTTTTTGTAACTCCCCTTTAAAAAAATATTTCATGAGATCTTGAGTGCAGTAGATATATCAGAGTGATGATTTTTTTTTTTTACTCTCTGATACCATATATTTCAGATCTCATCTTTTTCCATCTAGCATAAGGGGAAAAAAAAGACTGTTTTACATGTGAAGCAGCATATTTCTAAGAGATGGCAGGGGCAATTTCCTGTTAATTCCCTCAACTGCTATCTCTGTTCTCCTGCCATAATGTCCACAAGACACTTAGCAGATCTGGAAGACTAGAACAATGTTTTTGGTTAAGATTAAGTTTAATATACATCTGTGGAGTAAGCTAATTCGTAGAATCATAGAATATCTCAAGTTGGAAGGGACCCATAAGGATCATCAAGTCCAACTCCCTGCTCCTCACAGGACTACCTAAAACTAAGCTACATGACTACATGGCAGAAGGGTTGGAACTAGGTGATCTTTAAGGTCTCTTCCAACCCAAACCATTCTATGATTCTATGATTAAGAACGTTGTCCAATTATACTATTGTATTTCACACTAATTTGAAACAAGCATTACTACAGCATTTTTATACTTCCATGAAATGTGCAGCAGTCATCTCTCAATTGCAGTGCCTTTCGATGCAAGTCCTTTTGATCCTTTGCAAAGACTACTGTAAAGAGTTATTCTGCTGAAGAAACTGGACTTGCAGCAGTAAAATGGAAAGCAGAATCTGTCAGGAAGGGATGGTCAGTCACTGGCTACTTCTACAATAGTACATTGGGCACCCTTGTGTTTGGTGCTGCCATTGCAATTTTAAAGCCCTAGGATTCATGATAGCTTTTGTTGCACTACTTGGAATTCATCTTTTCTGTTGCCTTGGGTGCACAAGGCTGCTGTAAAGACTTAACTCGATGACAGTGATTACTGTTCTGTTTTGAGAAAGTTTGGTTTGGTTTGGTTTTGAGTAGACTGTTCACAAGGGCTAGCTTTTCAAAGTGCACTGAGCTCCCGTAAATTGTATTGGGCATTCAGGAGCATTAAGAACTTACGAAAATACCTTTGTCCTTGTTCCAGACCTCTTGAATCTCTGGTTAGACTAACGTTGTGCAGCACAGGGCAAGACAACACCAGGCAGAAGGGTGACACTGACAGCTACTACAAAAATTTACCCTAATCTCACTGCCCAGTGGAAGGTAGAGATAGGGAGGTGAATGAGAAAGTAATTACTATTTTATTACTTATTAGGGCATAAGCAGTTCTTAATTTGGCTGTGGAACAGTATTGCTTTATCTTTCCATCAAATTAAGCGTCTAACCAGTCATGTATTATGCAGAAATATTAACATGAGAGAGAAGTAACTCATCAACTTCAGGAGATTTGTCTTTATCAAACTTTGAACCGAGTTGTTACGAAGTAGGTACAAGTCCCAAGTGTTACAGGAGAGTTTAGCTACATCCCTCTCCAGATGGATGTTTTTGCAGAAGGAGAAAAACTTTGTAGTCTGGAAACTGTCTCTTGTTTCTCGTAAAATAAAATTCATCTCATTAAGTCAATAATAAAGCTCATACAGTGTTTAAATCTGTACATATAGTGCTTGGTCAGGAGTAAAGCAGAGCCTGCAGCTCCCTGTGCAATGGTTAAATACACCTTTGGCAAGGAAAACCACCAAGGTGCTAGCAATCAGCCCTGAGTTAACTGCAAAGTATAGAAGGAAGGCAGCTGTTAATTTGATTTTTAAGGTCAGCTTTTTCAGGCAAGATTGGAGTGTATAATTTTTTTCTCTCTGGTTTGCTTTCCTTGTATAATTTGTATAATTTCCTTGTATAATAATGTGAAATATATATATTTCCTTCTCATTTGTTTCTTTCCTGTGGAGATGGAATCAACTAATTTTTTTCCAGCATAATTATATGTGGGTCTTAATTTTTTATTGAATTTTGTATTTCTAATATTAAAAAAAAATGTTAGACTTGATGATTAGGTCAAGAGAATAAAGAGAAAATGTTGCAGATATGCCAACTTGGCTGTGAATTAGAATTTTCCACTTAAATGGGAATGGTTAATTTTTTGCATTGAATGGCTTAGACTTTTTGTTAAGATACTTGTCAATTGTGATGTGGATACTAACCCATGGTATCTGAAATTATGAACTATGTTCAGTTGGTTCCATTAAACTCCTACAGAAAACTAGTGCTTCTGTGCAAGACTGGGTGCACACAAAGATGTTTTTAGCAAGCTCTTCATCTGGTCTCATTTTTCATTGGCTCACTGATTCAGTCTCTTTTGCTACATCTGCCATGCATCTCAAAGGTTCTCCAACATTATGTGACAAACAAAACAGTATAACAGAAGAATCTCTGACTACTCTCTGCTACTCATACCTCATGACTCTGCTTTCAGTATAGTGATTTTTACCTTGTACTAGTGTTAATCTCTCTCACATCTGAAGGCTGCCTTGCCTAATTTTGTCCACCGTGAATGTTCTGTGTAAACAAATTGCTCTCTTCCTTCCCCTCAGTAGCATGTAATCTCCCCCTCCTTGTCATGTCCTCTTAGAGTTATATAATTAATTAAAGGGTGTTTGTACATAGCTGACTGTAGTGTTTATGCTGCTATTAAATTGATTGCAGTAGCAGCTTCTACTGCCTAATAATGTGAAGAATGGCAAACAGATTTGGCTTAGTGAACAGTGGAGGGAAGGATGGAAACTAGAGTAGTCAACAGCTTTCCAAAACACATCAGATGGCTTGTATAAAGAACAGATTTAATTGTAGCAGCATGTTTTAGAGAGAAGCAGTGAATTGGTTTTCTGCAAATCATCCGTGGTAGCAGTTTACACTAAGGCAGGTTACCAGTGTTCTGTAACTGCCACCATTTAATTTCGTGATGCTGTATGTTCTCAAATACAGCTCAGCAAATGCATGCAAAATGGAGGAAGCTTAAACTAGCCACTAAAATATTTTTTAGCTGAGAGCTGAGTCCTGCTGCAGACACTACTGCTTTCCTTGCAGTCCCTCTGCAGATTCCCTTTCCTTTTTTGACCTGTATTGAGATCCAGTCCGCACGCTGAAAACAGCATGTGTTCGTGTATCAGTTTCATTGGGCCTAGAGTTTCCCTGGCTGCCATTCCCATCCAGAGGGTCATACCATCTGTAGGTATATTACCTCCTTTCCTCTCCTCCTGCTTTCCCAAGTTTGACGTAATTGTGCTCATACCAGTGAGCATCTAAAAAAAATATTAACAAAACAGATTTTTCTATTCAGAAGTTAAATTTCATAGTATTCTTGCTGGGGCAAAAACCATGTTCTGAAGTGGAGCATGAACACTGTTTGTTCCAGTGGTATGGTTATGTTAAATGGATTCAGAGAAAGAGAAAGTAATGTATACCATAAAGCCTACTGGCACTGCAGTAGCTAATGCTGCAAGACTGGATATGTGGGGAAGAAGGCAAAGAAGGATCGCCCTAATTTTTCACTGGTGCTGAGGCACACAACTCTGTTCTGCTGTGCTGTCATCTGATGCTGATCTCATTAGCAATGTAATCCCAGGGGAGAGCAAAACAAGAGACAGGAGTTGTACAAAATGCCCTCTGACATCTCAGGGGCACAGATCTGCAAAGATGTGTGTGTGTGTGTGTAATGACTATGTACCAGAGCATGACACTAAAGGTAACTTAGTGAATCTTGTTTTTACCTGCAGCTACTTTCTCTGGTGAATAGGTAATGTTTATTTCTATTGGGTTAACAGTCCTTTGTGGGAAAGTAAGGTGGATTCTATTCTGGTTTCAACACTGTCCGGAAAACTGCTTGCCAATTTTTTTTGTAGGATTGCAATAGATGGTAGCATGCAACTAGAGTAATTGCCCATCATCTTTTAGTTCCAGGCCAGAGAAGTGGCATTTTTTTGCAGAGTCTGTGGAAGTTACTGTATGATGAAAATATCTGGACCTCTCTGACAAACAGTTAACACTCCTTTAGAGCATAGAGTTCCTACTGCCTTAATTTCACTAGCATGATTTCTTTTGATCAGGTTCTTTGAATTTGGTGACACTTCTCATAAACTAAGCTGTCTCCAAGAATTTGTCTCTAAAGGTAGGACTAACATCTCAGTGCTTTAGTAGTCTAGTTTTCAAGGACCATAGTTAACAGATGAAGTAGAATGGCCTCAAGTGGTTAATGAGGCTTGACATGTTCACATCAAGTTTCCCCCCCCCCCCCGCCATGTTTTTCCCATCATATCAGAGTAAATGTCTTCAGAAAGGTAACTTAAAATATGCCAGGACTGCATTTCAGTCTAGGTTCATATTCCTTGAACCTCTTGAGGGATGACTGTGTGAAGAGAAACGATGTGATTTAAGGGGGCCTTTAGACTTGCAGTCTGTGCTGTGGCATGTATCCTGAAGCTGGAGAACATTTCACTCATGAGAAGGAGGAAGAAATGAGAAGAGAACCTAAGTCTAGGAACATGTGACTGAAAGACATTATCAACACTGTTTTCATCACAAATCCAAAACATAGCACTATACAAGATACTGTGAAGAAATTTAACTCTATCCCTGCCAAAACCACTGCGATTTAAAAAACTTTGAGAAATATCTATGTCCCCTCTATCGCATTTCCTTGCTGCGCTTGCTTTTTAACAGTATGTGCTGTGCCTCCACAGTGATTGTCATTCACCATATCCTGCACAAGTCAGTGGCATGAATGTGATGAGAGCTTTTTACAGAAAAAGAACTGGAAAACATGCATGAAAACATGGAGCAGATCTTGAATTTGTTGACTTTTATATACTGCTTAGTATCTAAACCCAGGTATTTTCTTTCTGGTGTTTTTGTTTCGTTCTTTCTGGTGTTTTTGTTTCGCCTTCATGTTTTTGTTTGACAGTAATAGATATGAAAAGACCTAAATCGAGATGTTAAAAACTTGTATTCAAAGTTGAAATTTGTTAGTAAAGCTTTAAAAAAAGTAGTTGTCTGTTTTTGAAACGTACCAAATAAAAATGAGCTTCAATTCTGTAGTGAAAATGGCTTCACTTTCCATCAAGAGCTGTTCTTTTGAGATGGAGAATTTCTATCTGTACAGCCATTTAAAGCTGTCATGGGAAGGAGTATTCTTCATGCAACTTGTTGTTTTCCAGTCATGTTGTAATTCATAGAATTGTGTATACAAGCACTTCAGAAGGCTGGTCTGTGCTCTTGACACAGAGGCCTGGTTTTTGCTTTTAGCTCTCACATTCCTGAGAGCTTCACAGGTTCTTCCCAAGGCAATGTCTGATAGCTGCTTTGCCTCAACAATTACTCTCTCTGTGAGGTACTGCAGATAATACTTATTCCCTAATAAGCTGAAAGCAGGTAACATTGTGACCCAAGCTCTTTGGCAGAACAACAGTCAGTGAATTGCCCTGGTGAGGAACTGAAACTAAAAAAGATTGTATGTGAAGTTTGGGAAATGGCTAATTCAAATAATTTTCATTCCTCAAAAGTCAGGTAGTGAGGTGGTCTCTTTGCTTGCAGTTTCAGTACAAAGAATGGAGAAAAGCAGATTTCTGTGCTGTATATTGTAGAGCCTGTCACTTTTTCTTTTCTTTTTACTCCCTTTAAGAGCCAAGTTATCAATTGTGATAGCTGGAGCATCTGAAGAAGAAGGGAATTGTGGCAGACCTCTTATGCTGCATCCACCAGAGGAGTTAAAAATCATTACTATTTGTTATATGTAAACTCTACTGGGGTTTAGTGTAACAGCATTTTTTAATTAATGAGATGAGGAACAGTGCATACAAGTTCTATAGTCTTAAGGCACTGGGCAGAAGCTTTCACTGAACACAAGAAAATCAGGGGGCAGGCGATTGCAACATGTGTGCTGTTTTATTCGCGTATCATGGAGTGCCACCAGCTTCTCTGGTCCTTGTCATTTGACCAGTCTGGTCTTTGTTTCTAAATACATAGAACATAATGTTGCCTCTGTTGTTTATTCAGACTGTGTCTCAGCAGAAGAGTGCCGCCTCTGTTGCTTGTTTGAATGTACTCAAATGGTAGGTAGGCTCCAGGTAAAAGGGTAAATTTTGCCTAGGCCTGTGAAGAAGGAATCTAAAGAAGGGATGGAGAGATCTGTGTTCCTATCCTAGCTCTGATGGTAGCTGTGGGCTGGTACCATTGGGCTTTCATTTCTGTCGTGGTGGAATGATGGCAAAGGTATTTGCCCTCTGTGGTAGAAATGGCTTCAGTGCTGTAGGAGGCCTTTATCTATACGCACAAACTAATGAAAGGTGCTTCTATTCCTGTATCCTTGTGTATCTGTATTTTAGTTTTTGTATTTAGATCTGAGAAAATCCCTTTGGACTGGCAACTTCCCTTGGACAGGTGGACTGTGGGAGGGAATAGAAGGACAGAAACATTCTTGAAAACACTGCTAATTAAATATTTGGAATAAGAATCTATTTTGTGTTGCTAGATAAGTTATGCTAATTATTAGTTATTTAGAGATTCAGTGGGTAATGCTACAGGCAATCAAATAGATTCCTAGCTACAGTTTCATTGCTTATGATGCCTTTCTTGAAATGAAGAGTAAAATCTGGCTTCTAGACTAACCATTTTGATGAATAAATTTGAGCAGTTTTCAAGTGTGTTGTATGCTGAGCTGTTCCCACTGAAGCCAATGGGAGTTTTAGAAATCAAGATAGTGGTCAATTGCAAAATATTTACTGTAATACAGTAGAAAAAGTAAAGAGCTTGGCGTCTATATAAAGCAATCCTGTTTCATACCGTGGCTTTTTTCCTTTGGCAGGTGAAGAGTCTGCATTTTGCTCATCTGGCTACCTACAGGAAAAGCAACGTGAGTTGAAGTTCTTACCAATTTTCTTTGTACTGAGACAGTTCAACAACTAGAGGTAATAATAGAATAGAAATTTTAACCAACACATGTCTGGTGTTATGTTGAGAAGGGAGATAGTTATGGAGGGATGAGGATTCTTTGAGTTTTGTTTTAAATTTATTTATTTTTAATGTGGATTAGGAAAATGTACCAAGAAAGTGCATGTAACATTATTTAATGCATTAGATAGTGCCTTATAGCATTGTCTAGGCTGGCAGAGGTGGAATATTGGAGGGTGAACCTGCTGGTATACATGATAGCTCATACAGGACAGTACAGCATGGCTTAATTTGAAATGTAGAAGCCTTCAGTGCTTTGTGCTCTGGACTTCCTTTTACCATCTCTGCTTAAAGAGAGGTATGCTGTTGAAGTTTCTGAGTGCTGTAGGAATTAAAAGTAGTGTCATGCTTGGCATTCCTAGGGTTCCTTTGCTGCTGGTGCCCCACTTTGAAGAGTGTATACATGTGTCACTGTGCTGTTGATCTGGCTGTGCTTTTGCATTGCTTGCTGAAGAGAGCAAATTGGCTTATAGAAATGAGTGGTGTAATGAGGGTTTTCTTTCATCGCAGTTCTCTCTGGGAACAATTCTCGGTTGCCCTCACTGAGTTCACAATGAAACGTCTCTTCGCTATTCCTGCAACTATGTTCATAAGCATGTGCTGTCACTCTGTGCCAACCCCTTCCCCTTTGGAAATCATGCTTTGGCCAGCTCATCTAGCCTGGTTGGAGAACTGGAGCTGAGAAACACTTGCAGCCTAGATCCTTAGCTAAACCTTGTGTGTTGCTTCTACTCCAGTGCTCCATTAGTAGTCATATACAAGATCTGGTAGCATGTGTGTGTAAGACTCATTCAATGAAGAAACAGTTTGGAAGTTAACACAGGCACTATCTGATGTTGTGTCTTCCAGAACAGGATTGGGATCAGTCATGTGTGCTGTTGTTTTCCTCAAACAGTGCAGTTTGCGAAACTGCATCTGCAGTGTATTACAATATTCTTTATCATTTGTTAATAGAAAGCATATGTTACAGTCTTCATGTGAACATACTTCTCATGACGGATCTGTCATTATAAACAGCTAGTAATAGCATAGCAGATGGCAAGAAATGGCATAATTTCTCATGGAAGTGGGATAATGGAAATAGCAGTTTTCTTTGGGGACTATCACCACTTTATGCTTTGTACCTAAAGCAAGTTCTCTTGTTTTTAATCTAAATTCCTCCCTAATTAACATGGCAAAATACTAAGGATGTTTGAAATGATTTAGGAAAAAAAAAAAGAGGACCTGGATTGATTCTTAGTGCAGGTTTGAGCTGTACCTCATGTTCTCAGAAGTTTGGGAATGATCATGTGAATTCTTTTCTCCCAGATTCAGGGTACTTATTTTACTTATTTTTTTTGTCACGGATCGAACTGATGCTTTTCATGGCTGATTTGGGGTGTTGAATCACTGTCTGAGCTTTTCCTTTCTTCTGGCTCTCCTCTCATGCTGATGGCTGATCTTGAGATCTGATGTACTCCCCATGAAGACACTGTTTGGGCAATGAGTTATTTCAGGCAAGGCTATAGACCCACAGCTTGCTTGGCGTCTCTGTATGTCACTGATGAACATGTGCAACATACACCAATTCCAGTGGGAATTTGAGTCCAAAACAATCCCTGCCGGAGGTGCTGGCTCATTGGTATCTGTGGTAGCAGTCTGTTTTCTGTCTCCAGAAATACTTGGTACATCTCTTCCCTAGTCATTAAATCAGTTGGCTCGGATGGTAGTCACTGTTCCTGAATACTGACTGCTAGACTCAAAAGCAGTATAATTTCTGTAATGTGGTTGCCCTTAATTTAGGACTGGGAGCTGTCTTCCTTATAGTTCAGCATCCGGTCAGCAATAGGGTTAAGTGTCAGTTTCTGTTTTTACTCACCTCTTTCACTTTAATTTTTTTGGTACTTCATATTGCTAAGAGCCATTTAACTGATTAGGGTAGTTCTCAGTGAGCTGGTACATGGTCCAGTGGCCATCCTGAGAAAAAAAGCTTAGTAGTTCCTGCTGTTTTTTCATAATGCAGCCTTATGTTTTAAATGGTATCAATTGATAATCTCCCAAAAGATAGAACTTTTTAAATTCATACTGTTGACATAGTTGTTTAATAATGAGGTCACCGTTTCCACATGATAGTTGAGCACCTACTATGATCTCAGCTAAATCAAATTATTCACAGTACTTACATTTGGCCACCTGTTTTAATTAAGGTTACCAGGTATTCCAGCTTGGCCAAGTTAGCCCCAGATTACAGGATGTGTCTCCAGGATGCTATTTTGTCTCAGATTTTCATCCAGACATGGGATTTTCTGGTTTCAGTTTTCAGATTGGGTTGAGAGGGTTTACTCTTTCTCCAAGGCTTCAGCCTCCCTCCCTTGCTTTCTTTCCCCCCAAAGAGAATGAGAGCCATGTATTCTTTTCATTTGACTTGTTGCAGTTGGAATATAATAGCATTAATTTTGTTCTCTCAGCTCATACTTCTGTTGCTAATACCAGACTACAAACCTGTAGAAAGTTATGAAAGGCATTTGTCAGAGCCTGGGTTACAGCTCCTGAGCAGACCTTATATTAAAATGTCAAGAAATTTCCCTGGGGAGGAAATGGGCAATTGAACATTTTAAAAATTATTGTTGTTATTTTAATGAAAGTACTCCTTCCTCTTTCCCTATTTCAGCTGCTGCTGTTCCAGAATGCTGAATTAGGATAGCAGAATTAGTCCCCCCTGCATTCAGTGTGCGGTTTTGAAACTTTCTGCTACTGGAGAAGCAATAAAGACTTGAGAGCTAATAAATATCTGCATATTTCTGAATAAAGAATAGGCAGAGTTGTGCTTCTAAAAAGTAATTTTTGACCATACATTTGTTAATCAGTAGACTAGTGAGGTTTTGAATAGCTAGACAGTAATTACTTTCTTAGCATTTGTCAGCATTTGTTCTTGTAGTGTGGGAGAATTACTGGGTACTAAGGGTTAGCTTCTGTAACGTGTAAAAGCATTCTGATGACGTACAAACCTTTATCCGTATTTCTATTTCATATGTATTCCTACTTGTTGGTTTTGTGTATTGATCTTCTGTGTTTTAAGATTCCAGTGCATAATCTAGAAAAGGACAGCTCAGTCTTAGGGAAGGCAAGATCTAAGTAACACCACTTTCATCCTACAAGAACCCTTATTCTAGTTGAGATAGATTTTCAAGTAGACAGAGGGTTCTGCATGCATTTCCTGTTTTTCTTCTCTGGCAAATTAAATGTTAGAATACATGGCTCCATGTAGACTGGTCAGATCTCATTTTCTGAGCACTGTACTTAACAATATGGGACAATGAAAGGAGGGTGGTATAATGATTGTAGTGAGGGCCAAGAGCTCCTGCTATGAGTCTTGCTGATCAGCACAAAAAACCAGACTCAAGATCTCTTTGATGTCATATGGTTCACCCAGACAGCTAGTGAAGTGTGAGAGTACCCTGGCATCCATGTAAGGTAGGAAGCCTATACAGGTCTGTTGTGACATGTATTATACTATGTGCTTTGACAGTGTGCAATGCACTGTTACCAATAAATAATCCAGGAATTTTTGCGTGATTTCTACTATGTAGCCTGTGGGAAGGACCCACATTGCAGAAGTTCGCAGTAAATGTGTCTCCTGTGGGAGGGACCCCATGCTGGAGCAGGGGAAGAGTGTGAGGAGTCCTGCCCCTGAGGAAGAAGGAGTGGCAGAGCCAAGGTGTGATGAACTGACCCCGACTTCCATTCCCCGTCCCCCTGTGCTGCTGCAGGAGGAGGTGGAGAATTTGGGATTGAAGCTGTGCCTGGGAAGGAGGGAGGGGTGCGGGGAAGGCGTTCTAAAATTTGGGTTTATTTCTTATTAGCCTGTTCTGATTTGATTGGTAATAAATGAAACTAATTTCCCCAAGTCGAGTCTGTTTTGTCCATGATGGTAATTGCTGAGTAATCTCTCACTGTCCTTATCTCGACTTATGAGCGTTTTGTTATATTTTCTCTCCTCTGTCCAGTTGAGGAGGGGGAGTGATAGTGTAGCTGGATGGGTGCCTGGCATCCAGCCAGGGTCAACCCACCACACTTAGGTACCATAGAAGCATACATTGAAACAAAAATTTGATCCAAACTTTACATCCTAGCCAGTAGTTCATTCTTTGTCTGTTTCACTAGTCTGTCCCAAAGTGGGTTTACACTATTGTCTTCCTTTGTATCTGACTGCCTTTATGAGTGTGGTAAAGTGTTGTAGCTTAAATCCATCATGTGCCATGCATTTTTTTCTTTCTCTTTTCAGTGGAGTTTTATGTGCAAGATAGTTTTGTGATTTAGCAGAAATTTTTTTCTTGTTCTTTTTGTTTTGTTTTTTTTTCTTTTACTTTTTTTTATTGCCATGCTACTGTATGTTCAACTCTGTTCTCTGACAGGCAGAGTGTTTTGCAGGGGGAGTGAGAGGTGTAAAGTGTTGTGATGGGTGAGTTAATTCCACAGCCTTGGAGTAGCTCCGGAAAAGATGCCTCTGTCTGCAGAGGCAAGATTATTTACCCTTTTAGAGGGCGGTCATGGCACCTTAGGAGCAGAACAACTGATTGTGACTTTTATATCCTGCCATGCTGCCTGGGCTGAGGAAATATCTGGGGAAAAAAGGTACTAGGAATTTGCATTCTGACTTGTAGCCTGCAGGAAACCAATGCAGTGATATTAAGCCAAGTTCACTCAATAGCATGAAAAATTCACTCTGCTCAGTTAATATGAGCCAGAGCTGTGTAGGGTGGCTCGGCAACTGTGTCTAGATTGAGGTTTTCAAGTGTTTTGCTCCCAGGAAAGCATTAAAACAAAAGCTGGGTTTTTGAAAGCTCTCAGTGTGTTTGGAAACCTGGTTGCTTTTGTAAACTTGGACATTAGGACAGCAGTTGGAACTAGCAACTACTGCCACCTACCCACTACTGATCAGTTAGTTTGAGTGCCTGTGGAGGAGCTGACTTCCTTGAGGAATGAGATTTCAGGATGTTCTCCTATTCCCATGTCTCTCCTTGTGCCAGATTTGAGATGCCTAGCGGACTGTAGCTGGTGTGTTTGCAGGTTAATTAAAAAACAAGACAAAACAAATGTACAGAAAGTTTTTAATCTTATCCCACTGTGACCTTTCCTAACTGCATCACTAGCTGTTACAGTGTAAGCTATTACAACCCACTGGTTTCTGACTCTGTGTGGGATTTGAGTACCTTTTTTGTTACTGTAATTTACATAATGATACAATTAACATGAATTGGTATAATGATGGTATGAATCAAGACAGCTGGAAAAATCTGTAAAATGTTGATAATGTCATCAAAGAGGTTCGGTCCAGCAAAACCGTGTTGTTATTTTACCTCATTAAAGCCCTTCCAGTAAATAGTAAAACGCGTAATTTCTCTGTAACCAGTTTCATGTAAGTGCCTAATTAAATTTCTGTCATTTTTCTCTAGTAGGTCATGTTGTCTGTTTCTGTCTCCTACAGAGCTTTAGCTGCTGAATAGTCTTACCCTTTATATTTTCATCATGACAGAGAAGGGTCCCCCAGTTAAGTCTTTGATATTTAACCTAAATAATGAAGCTGAACCTATGTAGACCCAAAATCTGATTATCTTCCAAAGTGTATGATCAGTAAATTTCTTGAAATGCCACATGCCTAATACACAGCCCCCTGCCTCCCCTACTGTGGGACTGCTTTGAATTCAGGCAAGTTTGTTTCTTTGGGCAGCACAATGCTGAAGATCTATCCACTGAAATTCCAACTTGTGCTGCAAGTCAGCAAAAAGCCACCTGACTCCCCTTTGCCTTTTTTTCTTTTTTTAATTTGTTTAGATCTCCTCATTCTTTTTATGTTAAAACTTTACATCTAGGTGCAGATTTTCAGAACAAGACGGTATACATTCTAACGTTACTACAGCCTGAACTTTTGGCAGCATAGCAGTGTTCTGAAGACAGTTAACTGTGCACATTAGTATGTCTGAAAGCAAAGAATACCTTGTGTGCTTCCCTAAACTGATCTGTGTGTCATAATTTCTGCAATCTCTAATATTGCAAGCTGATATCATACTTTTTTTTCTTTCTCAGCCAAAGTGAGAAAGCAGTTTTGAAAGAAGCCAAATTTTATGATAGAGGGCTACTTTAACAACAGAATAGAAATTGTGATTAAAACAATACCAAGAATCCTAGTGTCCAGTTGTCTGTGATGTTTTTGTGTGTGTGAGTAAGGAGCTATCCTGCAACTTGCCTTTGATGCATTAGGGAAAAAGCAAACCACCCTCTCTGCTTTCTAAAAGCATATCTTTAGAACAAGATTTTCAAAGGAACAGCACACAAATAATCCAAGGAAGTATTCTGTCTTGTGCATTGCACTGTATAGATAACTGAAGAGGTTTGTGAGCATGTGATCAGGAGTCCTGGGTTTCCTTTTTCGGTATTCTCTTGAAGATAAAAATTGTGGTTCACTACAAGATGGTGCTTCATGGCCCTGAATAATCCTTTTTTTGTGACACAAAACTAATGTTTCTGTGATACTAATTCTGTTGTGAGCTTAGGTGTTAAAAAACGGACACTTTTTCATGTGATGACCTTCAGAAAAAAGTGACTCCTCTGGACAGGCTTTTGGAAACAACACTTTTAATTAGAAGCAGCTTTAAATTGCAGAGACTTCCAGAATAGAACTGCATTTGGTGGAAGTTCAGGGTTTATGCGTGTTTGTTGTTGCTCTTGGGTTTGTTTTCTGGTGTTTTGGTTTTTGTTCTTGTATTGTTTTGTTTTATAGAAGTATTAAATGACTATCCTTTAAATCCTTGCCTGCCAGAAAGGCAAGAATAATTACCTTGCTTTTAAATATGGAGGAATGTAGCCACAGAGGTTAAATAAATTTCTAGTGGCTATGAGGAATGATAGTAGTAGAATCTGCTATAGAATTAGCTCTCAGTCCTAATGCAGAAGAGTAGAGAGTGTTCGAAATGTGCTTTGGACTAAATTCAGTACTTTTAGAATAACCTGGCCAGACCCTGGGGTCTGGCAGACTGCCTATAAACATATGTGAAATGGAGTGGAACCACAAAGAGGGGGTGAACTCAGAATGCCAAAAAAGGAAGTAAACTGAGTCATCAATAGCATTATGTGATGGATTTATTTTCTTCTGACATGCTGGAAGAAACAGAGGAAAATGTTTTAAATTCAGAAAGCTGTCAGTGAACTACTTTGGTATTATTATTTAGTACAATCCTCTCATTAACGCTTAAAACTTGTATCTGTTATGGAGGGAGGAAGGTCTCCCAGTTTTTCTCAGGACAGCTAACCCTTGTGAGATGAGTAGAATTTTAAGGCTGTAACACTGCAGTCAGCTGAAGTTTTAAATTGCAAATTTCTGGTGTTGACATTCAGAAGGGTTTCAAAGCCTCCATGGAAGCCTCCTCCCATGAGAGGGAGGAGGAGGTGTTACGGAGATTCACATCTTGTCTGGAATTTCATCCCTGTCTGTAGAAGGGAAAAGCACATTTGCCCTCCCCAAATAACTGACCGCCACGACTTCAGCTGAAGTAATCCCCCTTCAGTGAGATCTTTCAGTATTTAGCTTCTCTGTTTAAGGCTACTGAGTTATAGGAATAAAAGGTGTTATCTAAAGAGAGCTTGGCACTTTTAGTTTGTAATTGCTTTCTTCTAAAAGAAAGACTGGCATAGTTTGACCATGCCATAGTTCTCATAAAGAACTTTTGCTGGTCTCTGTTGCTTCTCACTATGTGAGAGTGGTTTTACTTAGGAAGAGGTTGAGATGCTGGACTTAGCAGTAAATCATGGCAATTTTGCCATTTTGGCACATTTTAATAAATGGTGACTGATTTGTAGCTTTTAATATTCTGTATCTTAAAAGGAAATTAATATTCTGGAGAACAATGGCATATAAGGTAAAGAAGCAAGTGTTGTGAAATGAGTAGGAAAACTCATGAATAGGGGCACATTTAACAGATAAAGCAGAATGCATCTCTACTGGTCTAGGTATCACTAGAGTTAGTATTTCAAAGGAAACTGATTTGTTGTTCCTAGCCTAATATTGGTTGGTTCATAGATTGCTAGCAGACTAAACAAATAAACTCGACAATGTTTTAGGTGTTAAAGTCTTCCTCTCAGGTTTACTTGTATGCATTATGTGTTTCCTGTCTTAAGTAAAAAGTCACTGCTAGGAAACTTGAGATTGTAGCAGAAGCAATCACATCATAGACATTTTAAATTCTGAATGGAAAACCATCAGGTTTTAGTTTTGCTACTCTCTTTTTAGCACCTTTTAAAAAAAGCCAGCTGAGTGCTGTAAAACTGGAGTTTTCATAATACTGCTAGAAATTCAAAGAGACCATCCTACCAAATATCTGGTTTGTGGGTTATAGTGGCCATCAGGTACTGATTTTTAAAGAACTGCCATGTTTTGAAGGCCATGAAAAACCTAAATATTTTTTTCCAATGTCTCCTAATTCAGAGAATGACTGAGGTTGGAAGGGACCTCTGGAGATTTTATAGCCCAACTCCTCTGCTCAAAGTAGGGTCATTTAGAGCAGCAGATGCTTAGGGCTACGTCCAGTCAGCTTTTGAATATCTACAAGGATGGAGATTCTGTAACTCGCCTGGGCTTACCCATTCCAGTGTTTGACCACTCTCACAGTAAAAACTTCTTTCCTATATTTAAATGGCATTTCTTGTGTTTCACTTTGTGCCCATTGCCTCTTGTCCTTTCACTGACTATCATGAAGAGGACTCTGGCTCCATCTTCTTTACTTCCTCATGTCAGGTATACACATTGATAAGATTCCCCCACATACCCCAAGCCTTCTGTTCTCAAGGTCAAACAGTACCGTCTCTCTCAGCCTCTTCTCATGTCAGGTGCTCCTGTCCCTTAATCATCTTTGTGTCCCTTTGCTGGTCTTGCTCCAGTGAGTCCATGTCTTTGTTATACTAAGGGGCCCAGAACTGGGCAGATGTCATCTCACCAGTGCTGAGTAGAAAGGAGTGATCACCTCCCTTGACCTACAGACACTCTTCTTAATGCAGTCCAGGATGTGGTTGGCACTCTGCTGCAAGGGCACATTGCTGGGTCCAGGTCAACTTGTTGTCCACCAGGATCCTCAGGTCCTTTTCTGTAAAGCTGCTTCCCAGGTGGCTGCTCCCCAGCCTGTACTGTTAAGTGGGGTTAGTCCTCCCCAGATGCAGGACTTTGCATTTCAGTTGGTTGAACTTCATGAGATTCCTTTTGACCCATTTCTCCAGCTTGTTGAGATCTTTCTGAATTGCAGCACAACCATCTGGTGGTTCAGCTATTCCGCCCAGTTTTGTATTGTCTGCAGGCTTGCTGAGAGTACACTCTCTCCCATCGTCTAGGTCATTAATAAAGATGCTAAATGGGACTGGACCCAGTAATACCATTGGGGTACACCACTGGTCACTGGCTTCTAGCTGGACTTTGTGCTGCTGATCACAACCCTTTAAACCTGGCGTGCCACCAAATTTTCAGTCCATCCCACTGTCCACTTACGTAGTCTGCACTTTCTCAGTTTCTCTATGAGGATCTTATGAAAGACAGTGTTGAAAGCACTACTAAAGTTGAGAGAAACAACATCCAGTGCTCTCCCTTCATCCACCATCATAGAAGGCTATCGGGTTGGTTAGGCAGGATTTTCCCTTTGTAAATCCATGTTGACTACCAGCAGCCACTTTCTTGTCCTTGTGTTTAGAAATGAAGCACAATGGCCAGTAGAATACCTCTTAGGGACAGCAGCAAATCAGAAGTTTGATGTTTTTGTTCTTGCCTCCTCTTTCTTTACCTGAGAAATCAGTGTTCCAGGATCTGATTGCAGAACCCTGTAAGCTAAAGTGTAAGTGGGCTTCAGTGTGTTTTTTGCAGAGCTTTGCTCATCTCCTCTGATGTCAATGTCTCATAAGTGCTGTAAGAGACAGGAGTATGGAACGTTCCTTTAATTTTTAAGGAAGAGATTGGCCCCATGTATAAATGTGACAATGAAGCCAACAACAGTGCTAATCAAATGTCATCCTACAGCTGTTTCCTAGGTAACTAACACATGCAGCTGGAGAAAAAAGACTGCATTATGAAGAGACCAGAAAGATTCTGTAGCAATTCTTTTCAGTGACTAAAGAAACACGGCGGGGGGGGGGGGGGAAGTGGGTAGTGCTATATCATCTTCAGAAGTTTTATAGAATAGAATAGAATATTTTCCATCGGAAGGGACCTACAACGATCATGTAGTCCAACTGCCTGACCACTTCAGGGCTGACCAAAAGTTAAAGTGTATTATTAAGGGCGTTTTCCAAATGCCTCTTAAACACTGACAGGCATGGAGCACCGCCCACCTCTCTATGAAGCCTGTTCCAGTGTTTGACCACTCTCTCTGCAAAGAAATGCTTCCTAAATTTTGCTTCGTAAGGCCAGACAGTGCACAGTCTCATGTTCTTAAAGCTGTTATCGTGAATGTTCCACCACTTGCAATGAGTTGCTGTCCAGCCAGTCTGCCTAAGAAGTAGTCACAAGCAGATCCTTGGGTCTCTGGTCATGCTCTGAAGTCAATGCGGATACTTTCATTGTTGTGTTTATAACAGAGGATGCTGCACATACGATCCTGTTGTGAAAAGGTGTTAGCAAAGCACTGTGTTTCTCTGCAGCGTCACTTCCTATTTTTCAGGTTACAAGAGTTTTTGAGGAAAAACTGTCTTTTGCTCTATGGTCTTACTCCTATTTTGCTTCCTGGTAATGGAGCACTGCAGTTACTTCTGGGCGTTTCCCAGATAGTCACAAAGGTTTGTGGTAGAGCTGAATCCTGAAGGTCTTTGGAGAACTTTAAAGGCTTAATTCACTTACCTATACATAGGTGGTTAGTGCCATTAAAGACATACCAGAATATCTAAGATATCTGTAGGGGACGAGGAGAGATGATGCAGAACCTCAGGTAGACTCTGCTGCTGCTGCTCCAGAAAGGCACAGATGACCAACAGCAGCTGTACTGGTCTTACACACCTTTGTATAAGGACCCGAATCCTGTTCTAACTGTTGCTGTTAAGAACAGAAGAGCCTCTAATATGTACGGCTGCAAGAAACCTTGTCTATTGTTCTGTTTGTGCACATGATTTCCTGTGAACAGATCTTTCTGTCCTGAAACTAGAAATGTGCCTTACCTTCATAGAAGTCTGTAAAAGATGAGGCAGCCAAATATTTATATGATCAATTATGTCTCTTTTCCTTTCAGGTGAATTATATAGAGCCTCTTTAAGAAAACAAAGGTTCCCGGCACAAGGCAGTATTGAAATACACGAGGACAATGAGGTGAGATTGTTTCCCAAAACAAGCTGTGCTGATTTCCAAGGAGCAGACATGTAGAAATACTCTTATATTGTATTACGGAATTATAAACCCATTTGATGGCTGAGTCTGTCTTTCCTGTGTTCAGTAGGTGCACATGCAATCACTGAAAATCATAACAAGCTTTTAAACATTGCATAATTAACTTAGGTGGAAATATGACCCAGTTCTCTGAAGAGAAATTGTTATGTCTACTTAATACTTAAGTGGAAATGCAGGTTTTGTGAAGCAGGTTCAGCAGCAGTCATGAAATTGATAGTAACAGTATTATATATTTTTTTTATTTTTTTTTTAAGAAGCAGCAAAGAATCTAAACAAGTTCGGTTCCTTCCAGTTAACTGATTAAGGTCCTCTGTCCACACGTAGGACAGTCAATGGAAATGTCTACTTTTTCATTTTTTAAGAATTCCAGTCCTACAGTCCCCTGAAAATGATGGCAGTCTTTGATTGACTTCAGATGTCCTCTTGATTAGCCCTTGAGTCCCTTGTCTCTGTCATAGCTGAACTACTGCTGAGAAGCAAATTAATTTCAATCCCTTTGAGTCCTCCTGTGAAGGATACCAGTTAAATCCAGCTGAGAGACTTTTTGTAACAATGACTTTAACGATGTTGACCTGCTTGAATTTTTACATCTGTTTTGAAGCTTTTCAGTTCCACCAACCCATCAGCAGTGCCACTTACAAGCTGGCATTGGCTGTGGAAGGAGCTACTCCTAGCTTTTAAAGGGAATTAAATTTCTCTTCTGAGTAACTGGGATGGGACCGTATGGAGAGGGAAATTGTAAATTAGAGCAAGGAAAAGTGGAACTTTAAAAATTCTCATAAGATCCACTACTTAATCAGACACAAGGCAGGTCAGCAAAATGCCTTCACAATGACTACTGCTACTGAATACTAAAAATCATGGGCTGAACAGAGATAGTGGCTTTATAGAACAACTTAAAATTCTCTCATTTTCAACCATTTCTCTGTCACCATTACACAGGTGCTAAAGTTACCAATTTCTTTGTTTTATCCTTGTCAACAACATTTCCACCCCTATCCCTCACTAAACTACAGCCTGAAATATGTGTGTGTGTTTGTTTAATTGTCAGCTTTTCTGATTAATGTTATTCTTGTCGAACTTGGAGCAATTCTTCTCATTTTATATTTACTGTTGAAGACCGTGGCTTTTGTTCCAGAACTTAAGAATAAAGTGTCCAGAATATTGCCTGCTTTCTCAGTAAATCACTCAATCTAGCAATTAACAATCCTCAGACAAATAGAAGAAATGTTACTGCTATTTTTATTGTGTGTTCATATTTGGTTAGGAACTAGAAGTCTTCAAGAATCGTGTGATCCAAAGTGAAGAAGAAAATGGCAGTCAAGATTAAAAACAAAAAATCTCCTAACCTTTTAATTTATTACCGAGTTCTTTGAGTACACATAACTCTCAAGGGGTAAGGAAGAAAAAACAGAGTTGTGAGACATTCAAAATGTTTTTCCAGTCTCAAGTAGATAGCATCTTGTTGATTGAACGGGGCACACTGATTATTGTCTGTGTATGCATGTATTCACATATTTGTAAATGTATTTGTGAGGTTTATGGATATCAGCAATGATACATTTTTTTACTCTTTCAGTAAATGTCTGGATAAGTTAGCCCCATTTTTCATTTTAATAAGAAGTTGTCAGTCTCAAAAGGCTGAGATAACTGCTATCATCAGCTTTTGCTGGATGTTTTCGTTAGCAGAGAAATTTGTTTTTTTAGAGCCTGTGATGATTTGAGTTAGAACCTTTCCAGTAAATGCAGCAGCCTTGTTCACAATACCTAGACAGATGTTTGCTTAGGCTGTCTGTGGATGTTGGAATTCTTCTCCAGTCTCAATATATTTAAAATAGCTTTTGATGTACGCAAAGCTGTTTATAATATTTGTTGATCTGAAACCTACACCTGTGTTGCAAGAGTTTTCTAGCAGAGCATAGCATGCTCTACCTGGTTCAGACGTATTTGAATTAAATGGAACACAGGGCACCACCACCCCTAGTGAAGGCAAATATAAAAAGATTACAGTGGGGATGGGGGAAGAAACTCACTGCTAACTGCTTGTGAACGTTGACACCAAGTATAGCAACACTGTCCATAAAAACGCTTCCTCCCTTCTTATTCCCTGTTTTTCTCACAGGAAGGAGTTCAACACCAGAACTGCAAAACTCATGTGCTAATTTTGATCCTACATGGGGGTAACATCTTAGATACTGGAGGTGGGGACCACAGCAGCAAGCTGGCAGACATCAACACCTTCAGTTCTGTGTTTGAGAAAGTGACCCAAGCCCATTTCCCTGCTGCTTTGGGCCACATCTTAATCAGACTTGTTCCCTGCCCAGCAATCTGTTCAGCAGCTTTCTCTCTTGTTTCCAAGTAAGTTGATTTGCATTTTCTAATGTTTGGCTTTGCAGTGTGGTTTTGAATGTCTTTCTGTGACCTGGTTTTTTCATAAGGAAATGTTGCGAATCCTTCTTAATCTTCTGCTTACTGCAAAACTTGGAATGATCTTTCATCCTTTTCTAAGTGTATGTATTTGTTTAAAAAAAAACCCCCACAAACCATAAAACCCTACCAAACTCAAAAAACCAAACCCCATGGTAGACTACAGCCTATTGCCCATACGTATCCAAAAGAAAAAAAACCAAAAACAAACCAAAAACAAAACCAGAAAAGATCTGGACAGAAGAAGGAAACTGTCATAACTGTTAACTTTTCTCCTTACCCCCCCACCCCCTCCCCCTTTTACCCCCCAAAATCAATAGTCAATTTTTATCATATTTTAAAATTGCAATGTAGCTAGCTCTGCCTACAGATATGCCAACTGACATTGTCTATCTTATTTGTCTGTTCATTATTTCGCCATTATAACAGGATGTTATAAAAACCCCTCCTGATAGTTTTAATGTTTCCTGTTTTAGAAACAAAAATGGCATATTGCTAACATTGGTTTAGGAATAAAGTAGAGATTGTGAAGTGTTGCTGAGAAACTTAGACTGATTTAAGTAAATTCTGCTTTGCACTAGAAATTGAGGACAGAAAGAAATATCTAAAACGAGTGATTTAACACGTTGTGTTGGGGAGAAAGAATTTACATATGAACATGTTTTTTACATTTTAAGGCAACAAAACTTTAGTATCTATTCATTCCCAATAGCAGCTACTGCACTTTGAGATCCTGTAGTGTTTTGCGGTAGACCACTCATTTATTGTCATTAACCTATAAGAATGCCATATACAGAAGTGTCTTGAATGGGCTACAAAGGATGCATCTCTACAAAACAGTGCTTTTAGCCGAGGAAGGCTTCAGTTTGCAGTACAACTAGGATTTGGTTGCATGTATAGTGGGAGGGTTCCGTTAGCTTTGATGGAATTTCCTGACTGAGCAGATACATTTGCTAACTGATGTAAATGGAGATGGCGCTTACAAGGTTGCCCTTACTAACATGAGAGATGGGTAGTTTGCTTTAAGGAATTTGGTAATTCACTGGCATAAAGGTAGATAGACCCCAGTTCAGGGCTTCTAGAGAGCAACTGGGAGAGAATGCTGTGCATTACAGGAGATACTGGATCAGCTTTTCATTAATGAAGAACACTAGTCAAGAATGCCTGAAACATCTTGTCATTGGTAAAATTAGTGTATTTCTCAACTAGCATAACTCTGCAAACCTAAATGGCACTGAGCTATAGTATGGTTATGCTACATGACATTCACATTTACATTTCTAGCTGTCAGGTCCTGTTTCTGTCTGAGACCAGGTTCTGCTAGGAAACATTTACTAGTTGCAATATGAAGCAGAGATAATGATTTCATTTTAGGAAGTTGCTTATTAACTGGAAAAAAAAAGTAGTTTGCTGGGTTTGGAATTTGGGGAGAGTTTTGGGGGTGTTGGGATTTCTTAGGGGAGGTTGTTTTGGGGGGGTGGTTTAAGAAAGTTCTCACAAAAATGTTCTAGTCTCTCAGTGTCTGGCTTAAAGAGATGGTTCATCAGATCACATTGGCATTAAGTCTAGTGGCTTTCTGAGGTTCCTGGTAGTCACTTCTGCATTTGAAAATCATTGTTATGTAAAAAGCCGTGATAATATTTTGATGCAAAACCAAGTCACTATGAAATACTAAATGCAACTTTCAGAGAAAGAACAGTTAGCAACTGCATCTCAGAGGCCTACTTAGTGTAGTATTTCAGACAGTCATAGAATCATTTAGTTGGAAAAGACCTTTAAGATCATTGAGTCCAACCATAAACCTAACACTGCCAAGTCCACCACTAAACCATGTCCTTAAGTGCCCTATCTACACATCTTTAAAATACCTCCAGGGATTGTGACTCCACCACTTCTGCACTCAAATCAAGAACATAACACTGAACTGTTAACTGTGTATCAATGATATGCTTTGAAGTTTCTGTGTGCATGCTTATATGAAAGGTATTATCACCTTGCAAAACTATTACTACTATTAATTTTAACAATTGTTATGTGTACGGCAGTAACAATTTCAGATATGCACTCTTTTTGACAATGCTGTGAGGTGTGAAAAATGACATGTAACAACTCCTTCGGGAGAGGAAATATGACTCTAGTTATAGTGACCACTTGGGGATCAGGAAATATGTATACTATTCCTGTGTCTATAACAAATTTCCTGGTTGACCATAAATGAGAAAATCAGTCTGTCAGTGCCTCATTTCTCAAATTTGTTGAACAGAAACAAGACTAAAATGATATACTGACAATTTTTCTGTCATTAACCAAAGGCCTAACATAAACCCTGAGAAAGAAACAGGAAGATTCCTGCTGTCTGGATTGTCCCTCTAGCCTAGGTTATATGAGAAAAGCTTAAGGGATGTAGGAATAAGAGAGGACTATGGTTAAGGCATGTTCCCTGAAAGCTGGAAAGGAAACAGCTATGCTGAGACTTCACTCTGACAACTGGTACCTTGTTAAGGGTGAGAAGAGATGATTTCTGAGGGAAGGAGAGTGATCTGGGTGTTTCTTTGTCGGGCTGTTAACGCCAAGGAACAAAGGGTGATCTTAGCCTGTATGATTGAGGAGGTGTTACACTTTCATTCCAAGCCTATTAAGTGGCCAGGTTGCCTTACAGGGTTTGTGCAGAAACAAAGACCACAGCAGCAAGAGTGTAAACAACTTAATTTTACTTCCCCTCCTGCCCCAAAACAACTTCTCCATGCAGTATTACTTATACACTAAATGAATGAAAGTTTTAGCAGGTGGTGAGCAAACTTTCCACTGAGTGCTGTATGATTGGCTTCCACATCATCGTAATGATAATTGATTATATTCTATCAATTCTGGTAGTGTAGTTCTGATTGCAGTCTAGTTCTGGTACTAGCCCAAGGAGTATTCTACAGGATAGCTGAGCAGATACAGAACATTCAGTAAAGGAAAGGATTAAAATCTTGAAATGGTTTTGATGTTGTTATTTGCCCCCATGGCTCTAGTGAAATGAATTTTAGAAATAACATGGACTTTTCCATTGGATGTATCCACTTAAGTAGCTGCTATTCCTCACCTGCTTTTTCACTCTTGAAATTCACTCATTAAATGAGAGAAGCTTTTCAGGTAACATTTCTTTCCTTAGTGATATTTTCCTTGACATAAATATTTTAAATGGCATGATAAAGAAAAAAGAAAGAAACACATGCTCTTGGGCCTGCTTCAGTTCTTCTACAAGTGTAAACCAGGAATAGCTTGTGAACTCTGTAGTGATGGGAAGGAGAGAATCAGATTTGCTTGATTTCTTCTTTTCTAAGCAAAGAGAAACTTCTTTTGGTTTTGTCTGGGGCTTTCCCTAAGTGATGGCTGCTTTTTATAGTCTTTTTTTGTTGCAATATAGTGCCCAAGGTTACATTTGAACCTCATGTAGAGCAGAAAACCCTGCACAAGAGTTGAGGAGATCTACAACCACATTTTGGACCATAAGATGCGGGAATGGTAATGCCTCTTGTCCATATGACAGAGTTAGAGAGGAGAGATGGGGAATACATTAAAGTGATAAAATACTAGCTGGACTTAAGGCTGTGACAGGCATACAGGAAGAAGAGGTGGCAGAGTGCAGACCAGACTGGTGGAAGGTGTGCCTGACTGTTCGCATCAAGGGAGAATACACTGAAACGACCAGGAAAAAGTGTGTGCATCTCCAAGTTGCTGTCCTGTAAAGCAAGAGAACTGATAGTAGAAGAGGAGGTGAAGCATCAAAGAGTGTTTGGAAGATCATCCTTGCCTATTTGGGCCATTGATTAACACAGGGCTCAGTAGTGTCTCTTGGGTATCCCATAATGCAGTGCCTGCAGGTCTAAACTATCTGGAAGAAGAGCTGATAGAGTGGAAGGAAGAGTGTGTGCTGGCAGCCCAAATGAACAGAACTCCCACTTTCTTTCTCTGTTTTTTGATTCCCTCTTGTTGCAGCACATGGTATTCAGCCAGACCGAAAATAGCCAAGCTGGATGTTTGAATGTCCTATAGAATCATTCCCAGCACTAATATAAGACTGGTGTTGCCTTAGTATGTTCTTGTGTGGAGCTGCTTGTGATGTACCCATTTGGGGCTGACAAAAGGAGAGATGATTCCCTGCTCTCACATTTCTGCAGCTTCATGCCAGGAGCTTTCATAGCCAGAACTCCAGGATGCAGTTGTGGAACATAAACTCGTGTTAAACATTCCATTTAGCAAACTGTGGGGGAGGAAGTGTGTTTTTAATTACTGTAATGTTTCATCAAGGGTGAGCCAGATGACTGACTAAGCAGCAGCACAAGATTTCTTGTTTGGTTTGAATGTATCCTCCATTTTCTGCATGTGCAGTCATAGTGCATGCCAAGGTAGTATAACCCTCGGTTTACCTTGGCATAGGTATTGAATTATGCTGTGTCTGTGTGCTGAGTGCCTGGGTTCAGAGGGATTCCACTGGGACTTTTCATCTGAATGCACCTATGCAGTTCTCCTCCCTGCCTTGAAAACAGTGGCTTAAAGGAAAGGGATCTTTCGGGGCAAAATTACTCTATCTAGTAAATGTTTCAGGTTGTTTAATCTGGTCTGCTCCCATCTACTCCCATCACTTTCAGCTTCCCGTATCTCTCATATAAATCAGAAAGACACGGTTTGTGCAACCTGTGTAAATTTATAATGCATGATTGATGTCCTGTGACACTTATCTCTGTCTTTGATGCTAAGGACAGATCAGAGTTAAAACTGAGGCACATTCTTGTTCCAGCTAGATGACTCGAGAGCCATCTTTTCCCTTTTCAGGGAGAAGAATATCCCAGAGTGGACCAACTGTTACACTTTTTATAGCATATGATTTGATGAGCTTACATTGATTCACATGTCAGAGTAGAGCTCATAAATTACAGTATTGGCCAAACTGGAGAATAGTAATTGCATATGGGGAGTGGGGGGGGAGGCCAAAACAAAAGTTACATTTAGGAAGTGAACACTTAAGTAGGAAAGTAAGCATATGAATAATCAAATGAGATGAAAGTGTTTTTGCTGGATGAGTTTTAGAGCGCTCAGCCCCTTGCATGCTCCTTGCACAGTGGTGGATCCTGCAATGTAAGCTCTTGGTGTTGCATTTTCCTAGTCATTTTTTTAAAATACTTTTATAATTTAATTAGAAAGTATATGGGGAAGTCCAGTCATTATGATTTGAGTATTTTCTATTCCTTATTTTTCCTTTGTCCTGAAAGTGGAGGAAGTAAATGCATATTCTGGCATTCAGAAACAGCGATAGCAAGTCCCAAGGACTGTCAGCATGGAGTGTAGATAGCCAAACCATAAATGTCAAAAAACTGTAGTGTGACAGTTATCCAAATAAGTGTTATCATATGGGTGATTTCCCCCACTTTCTCCTCTCACCTCTGCCATGGTCAGGAACTGCTGACCTGAGGACGTTTTGAGGAGGGACCAGTGTTTCGTCTTGATCTGCATCTAGCCAGATGCTTTCTGCGTTCAGAATAAGCTTTTATTCCCTTGTTCCTCCTTTCCTGCCCCCTCCTCCCTGGGTTGAATAACCCCTCACCCCCCATCTCCATGGTGCCGTCTCAGTTATCCCTGCTAGCAGATGCATCAATCATTTCTCCCCTGGGAGCCAAGTGTACTCTTACACCATGGAAGACCAGTTCTGTCTTGCAGCCTAGTCATTTGCTTCCTTTTATCAGGGAGGCCACCTCCAGCCCTTGTGCAAGTGTGGTGTTTCCAAGCTGGTGCTTTGGAAGGACCTCCTGCAGTGTCCTGCCAATGCATCAAGATAACAAGACTTGTGCTCCTCTCAGCTCCAGTGCTGATTCTTTACCTCTTTGTCTGAGCTTCAGCACTAACACTTAGCATGTCCTCTGTGATAAACAACTTCATCTCTTCCATACACTCTTTCAGTGGTCTGGATCTTTCTTCCTTTGTGTTGTGTCTATGATAACAACAGAGGTCTCTGCAGCTGCAACCTTTACAATAACATAAATTGGGATTAAAAAACCAAACCCTCATTTCTAAGCCAGTTAACTGTGACTGTCTAGACAACAATTGCTCAATTTCAGTTTGATTTATATTCATTCAGCCAAGAAAAAAAAAATTACCAGATATTTATTTTTCCATTGACTCTGTTTTGTGTAGTTCTCTTGTGAATATTGTTTGCATTTTTCTTTCATTATGAAAACATATGCAGGTCTTTTTTTCCATTTCAAACTTTCACTTCATAATTTTTTTTCCTCTTGTGTTTCTCCCTTTCTCTTTCTGAGGTGTTATGTGGCAATTGTTACAGTAAATGAGGCCTTTTTATTTAGGTTTTTAAGGTTCATTTTTAATTTTTGAGAGTTAGTATTCATAACTGTACGTTTGCTGTGCGTTTGGGTAATCTAATCAGCTGGCAAAATGAAGCTGTGTTAATTGGTAAATTGACACAGCTTGGTAGACCAGCTGAGCTCCAGGACATGGAAACTGTTATACTGCTTTAGATGAAAAATACAAAATCATTGGAGTACTTCAGCAGAACACAAGTGTGGAAATGTCCAGTGAGGTTCAGGACATGAGCACAGACCAGCTTCCATACTTGAGCATCGCAGGTTTTCTGCTCTTCTTCCATTACCCTGGTAATAGTCTCAAGGATGCGGGTTTTAGCAAAGACATACACTAATTCCATTTCAGGCAGCTTGCTTTTTAATATTGTGATAGCCCACCAAGTTCCTAAAGAAAGTGACTACAAATTAGTGTTGGAAGTTGCCTGCCTGCTGCTTTGGATGAACTTTGGATGAGCTGAATTATCCAAAATACTTCTGACTTTCCTTTATTCCCAAAAGGACAGTCAACTTACTGTAAGAGAATCTGGCACACGCCAGTGTGTCTTGCATCTTTGGCACCCTGTAAGTTGTTTTCCCCACTCATCAATAAAAATCAGTCAAGACACGATCGGCAGATTTACTGAGAAACTTGCAGGGTGCACATCCAAGCTAAAGTAAAGCTGACATCCTATCAAATTTAAGCTTGTGTTTTCAGTTTAGTCACCTCCTTTTTGCAAAATGTTACTATGCAAACATTTACGTATGACTTCAGAATGTGTGCAGCTTTGTTCCATCTTTCTGAAAGGATGGGACACTGGGAAAAATGGGTTTATATGCTTTTGAACAATACATCTGTCACACGTGTGTTCTAGGAAACAATATTCCATTGTGATGATTGAATCCCGTTGTTTGATGTACTAAGTTGTTATATGGAAAAAAAAAAAAGCTGAAATGGAAAAATCTCTTTGTTCTTCTACATTATGTCTACTTGTATGTGGAAAAATTGCACCAAGTATGTTTAACTACAGAAATGCCTTCCAGCGTGATCTCATTCACATAAAGCAGTAACTCCTTGATTTTTTTAAGCAGTTGAATTCTGTGAGAAAATGATCCTTCCTGTATTTTCTCATTGTGAACTGCAATAGCCCAACCCATTTCTGTTAATAATTAACTGTTCATTCTCTAATGCTGTGTGCTGCCTCTTGCATTTTTCCTGACGACAGCGTGTCCTTCTCTAGCCTAAATCCCTACAGCTATGATGAGAGCTGTCTCAGCAGCAGTGAAGACCACATCCCACTGGCTGCCTTGCCCTTGCTGGCTGTTTCATCCCCTCAGTACCAGGATGCAGTTGCCATGGTGATCAGTAGAGCCAATCAAGTTTACAATGAATTTCTCAAATCTACAGATGGGGCTGGTTTTAATGGACAGGTAGGACTATTTTCTCTTACATCAAATTAAAATTCCTTTGGAGCAAGGCTGTTTCTTTTTAACCCATTGTGTTGATGGTTTTGAGTTATGAGTGTGGGACAATATTGCAAATAAAATGAATGAATTTTAGCATGGGATTACCTATGCAAAATGTCTTCTCAGTACCCAGCATGAGAAAGACACTTCTGGAATCCTGTGCAGTATCTAACATGGACTTACTCAGTTGGTAGATGATACTATACCTTCTCCCACAAGCATTTTGACTCCTAAGCTCTTAATAAGAATTGCTACAAACACTGGTAATGTGTAAGAGCCTTAACTGTGCGGTAAGTGTGGTATGCTAAGCAGTGAACAACCATGCCAGCTCAAGACAAATAATCTATGTTACCGAGTTCCTCACACACCCGCTATAGCTGATACAAAAGTTGGGACATCTGACTAAGAGCATATGGAATCCAACATTTAACTATTGCTATTTCTTTTTTGCCTCCATCACAGTAGTAATAAAACAATTGACAGTAAAGAAACTTAGAAGACAAGTGTTGCAGATTTTCTGTGTAACTTTGGGAAAAGTCACATAATTTTTCTGGTGTGACCCACTCCCCAGTGAAGTCACCTGCACACTTCTTCTGGCTGATGTGTCACAGTTACTCTTCCTGCTTCTCCATCTTTAGACTACAAAAAACAGTACTTTCGTGCTTCACATAGAATAAATATGAGACTGCTACCCTGTGTGAGCTACTGAAATTGTTTTGTGATGAGGCTCTCTACATAGCTGGAAACGTGCACTTCCTTAAAGTACAGTGACCTACAGACTTCGAAAAAGAAAAAAAAAAGACATTTAATATAGGGTACAGTGCAATCTTCGATGGAAAGCATGTGTTTTATTGCACAAACAAATTTTTTTCCATAGCAGTAATAAGATTATGCTGTGGCATATCGGTATTTTTAGACTAAAATTTGGTTTTAAGCCAGTTTTAAAATCCATAGTGAACTATTCTTGCTTGAAGCATAAAAGCAGCCCAACTGCGGTGACAGAAAATTATGAAAGGTGAGATTATGTAAAGAAGAATTATACCAGTTACAGAAATAATTGTGAAAACAATTCTCTCAATAGAAATTAAGGGGTTTTTTTCTTTGACAAAGCTACGAAGAAGTCTCTTTGTGTTTTACAAACCATGTATATTAATCTTTCTTGTTAAAAAGTCTGCATGACCTCTATATGCTCCACAGAATTTTCACCATCAACAATTACCAGCATTGTTAAAATGGAAGTGACTTCTCTGTGGTGTCTACAGTGCTTTGCTTTGATCCTTAGATAAAAATCTCAACTCTACCTCTGAATAAGTTCTGTACTTTTAAAATAAATACCATATAACCTGACCCCTACACCGTGTGTATCTTTCCTTTCATATTTTGGTCTCTTCTATCCATTTATATTGCAAGTTCATTAGATCAGAGATTGCCTTTTTTGTTTTATACAGTATCTGGAACAAGTTAACTCCATTACCTTAATGCCAATAATAATGAGGATTAGAAATGGAATGGTAAATTGAAGGAGGTACTATGTAATCCCCCACAAAACGTGCTGTTAATTTTATTAAGGTTACCTGTATCATATAATTTTCAGTTCTTTGTGGACTTCATTGTGTAGCATAGGAATTTGAAAATCAGAGACTAAATCAGCATGCTGTTCAATTGTATACAACTTTAGAACAAGAATTGTCTTAGGACAGATGTTAACCTTAATGTATTTTGGTATTTTATTTTTTAAAATGTTTTATCCCAAGAAATGTACTCAATTAAGAGTGTGTGTTATATGGAGATGCACTAAGGGAATTTTGAGGTTTTTCCCTACCTGCAACTTGAAGCGCTCGCTTTTCCTAACATGCTTCCTTTGAAGAAATCATGCACAACATCCTGTTATCCAAAATTTGTAGTTTAGTGTTGTAGCCAAGCTGAATTAAGGCTAAAAGCAAGTTAAGGTTTGTAAGGAGAGGTAATGTCTTCTGTTAAACTAATTGGAATTGGGAACGACAGACTAGATGTTTGCCTGAGTTTTAGAATTGGAGAGAAAGGGTTACTGGAACCTGTGGAACTGTGGGGACTGTTACCAAGGAGAAATGTAATACAGCTATTACTCATCCTCAGACACAGGCAGGGGAGACGGAGAGAAAGAATTGTCTCCTGTGGGATAGGGAGGTGTTCAGTGGAAATTGGCTTGTGAGGTAGATTCTAGTGTGCCTTAAAATTACTCCAGCTATTGCATTCCAAATTTTAGTACTCTCTGTATTTTAATTCCCAGGTCCATACTTTGAAGGTAGTTTGTATGTTTATATTAAATGTGAAGCAAGAGTGAATCTCTCTGCTTAACACCTCATGTAAAAGTTCCATTCCCTTGTCCTGACAGGGGAGTACCAATCTGGTTTTAATCTGTTGAGATCCTCTTCCTTGTATGACTCTGAAGGACATGTTAAGTGGCTTGAAATCTTTGTGAGACCGGTTGTCTGGTGATCTGGACTGTTTGAGCTGGAATCTGGCTGCAAGCAGCTAGAAGAATTTGAGCCTATTTGGCAGGACTCCCAGCTGGTCAAAATAATCCCTGGGACAGATATTTTTGGCATAGGGTATATGGCTGGAGATAAAAGGAAGTGGGAGAAGGCAGCTACACATTTTCAGCTGCAATAGAAACCAAGGTGTAAAAAAACCAGGAACAAGGCTGTAAAATAAGACAGCAACTCCTCTGCAGTGCTGTGATGCTTTTTGTTTCTTTTAAAACACTTGCTACATCTCCCCCAAAAATCTTTTTATTTTCTCAGGTGTGTCTCATTGGTGACTGCATTGGAGGAATTTTGGGCTTTGATGCCATCTGCTATAATTCTAATACAGCTGACGAGAGTCGGAACAGTAGCAGGAGAGGAAGCATCAGCAGCATCCAGGTGAAGAGAAAAAATCCACACAGCTGAAACCCTATAGATTCATTCCCTGAAGGAAATCAGCTCCATATAAACCAGAGAAAATTTAAAGATTTGGTAAATTGCCATGATAGCACAGGATTTTGCTCATTTATCAAGAAATTGCTGTGTGAAAATTAAGTCTGCAGCTTCAGTGTTGTGATATACAGAAATCGCATGTAAAGGCTTTACCTGTAAATCTGCAAAGTAGGGTTACCAAGTGCCCTTTATTGTATCCCTAACTGTAGATGAAAACAGGTCCTCTCAGTAATCTCTGGTAGGCTCCCGGTTTTGCCAAAGTCTTTTATCTTTCTTTTTATAATCTTTTTATTTGTTCACATAGGGACCAGAATGCCTTATGCTGCTGCCTGGGGGTAGTCTAGCATTAAAATGTGTTCGTGAATAAGTTTTAGTGACTGGTGAAAGAATGCTTCCTTCCTGATAAGGAATGCAAGTCACCTGAGGATCTGTGAATGTACCACTGAGCATAACAGGGTCTAAATGAGTGCTACATTTTGAGAGGAGGGAGGATTAATTCTCTGATCCAGGAAAGATTTCATGATAGTACAAGCACAATTTTTTAAAGTAATGCTAGCATGTAAGCTTCATTATTGTGTTCAACACTTAAGAAATAAAACTGAAGTTCAACTAATCTTATGTACTTCAGACTCAAGTGGATATGGAGAGGGTGTGTGGTGTATTAGAACTAACACTGAGTGAAGTGCCCACACTCCATTCTTTGATGGTTTTATGACCCTGGCCAAATTGTCTCATCCCATGACTCTTTAGTTACCTCTCTCCTCAAAAATGGGCCCAGTGATACCACCCTGCATGGTTCATTTGAGAGCTCTGTGTGATGGGAATACTCATGAGCAAATAGACATCTTCTAAATGCCTTCAGGAAAGAGAATTACTCACCATTAATAACATGGCTCTGGATTCTCAGCAGCCAGCCTTTGTTAGTACTAGCACTGAGGACAGTGCATTGCAAGCAAAGTAAATGGAGAAATGGTCCTCCTGGATCCCAGTCCTACAATGGGGTTGGTTGTAAAAGGGCTGCTGATGAACCTGAGAGTGGGGATCAGCCTTGAGGGAGTACAGGTTCTTTTGACTTCCCTGCTCTTATAATTTCAACTTTCCTTTATTTGTGTCTTTTCTGATACCAGAGAGCTTCTCTTCCCATTCCTCTCTCCATCTTTTCCTTTTTCTCCTTTTGTCTTTTTCTCTACTACTCTGTGTGTTCAGAAAACTAAGTACTCTTTTCCTTCCTTGTGTTGTCTTTCTGGCCATTGTTCTCAGCTTCCTTCTGTCAATCACATTCAGGAGGACTCTTTTTTTTTTTTTTACTGGTTTTTTTTTTGTGTTGTTCCCCTCTTCCTTGGTGTCTCCAGTAGAAATGGATCTCATTGGAAGAGTTTGAGATGCAGAAATATAAGAGTTTTTTACCATTTCACAAATGTCAGGGGTGTTTGTGAAATGAAACTAGTTGGAAATAAGGATGAGACAGAGGTACTTGCAAACATTGCATTTTATGTTCTGGTTATAAATAGTGAAAATAGAGTTAATTAGGTTTATATAGTTCCCTTCTTACTCTGTTTATTTCAAAGTGGTCTATAATAATAAGCTAGATTGGTGATGCAGTGACCATTACATTCTCTGAATAGTTCACAGTTTTAGGCACTAGAAACTTCCTTTTGGAGAGAGAGGGCCTGTTAATTTAATGAGGCAATGTATATAAGGAATTAGAATGGGGCATTCTTCTACTGCCCCAGGTGAGTATTTGTTGGTTTGTGTGTTGTAGTCTGTTTTCTGTATTTTAGTTTCCAATATACACTAAAAATCATATCAGTATTATCCATAATAGGTAGTGACTTCTACAGTGTTGGCGGAAATGTGAATGATTACTGAGATCATGATGATTGTTGCGTGTACGTGCTTGTACAGGGCAGTATTTGAAAATTTACCTGCATGTTCAATAAAAGAATCTGCAGTAGAGCAAATGTCACTCTGCTCAGACCAGACTAGTAACTCTTGTTCTTTAAAAATCAGTTATGTTTGTAAATGTCAAAATACTTAACAAAGAAAGCCAGTGTTGTCATTGTCATCATATCACTCCTTGGGTTATTAAAGGACAGAAGGATGAAGTGAACTTGGTCCATCATCAGAAGTGGAAAATGAAAGTCTTGTATTAGCAATCACTGTACTTGGCTGGGAACACTGTCTTTTAGAAGAGGAAGATGGTTCTTTTTTGTTGCAACAGCTAAAATACTCATAATTTAGAAGTAGACAACTCTTCATTAGGATGAATGGAGAAAGTGGAAGATTTGCTTCACATGGATCAAGGATAAATAAATGCCACCTGTGGGTGACTAATTCAAATCCCAGCATTGATACCATTTTACTGCAGATGAGATTTTAATTGTGGCGTGTGTGGGAGTTGAAAGAGCTTGTAGCAATGGAAAATAAGCTTTTTAACTGTTTAAAATGCAGTGAATAGTCTCTATACTGATCACCTCAACCTTCTTCTAAAGTGTTGCCTAATGTCTTTTTTTTTTAAGTGGCTTAGTGTATTTTTCAGAACTATATCTCACTCCCTGATCTGGCTGATATAAATGCCAAATTGGCTTAGTCTGTTTTGCAGCATACAAGAAAGACTGTGTCATGAATGTGAGCCTAAATGCTCAAACAAGTGTGATAAAAATCGGGTCAAGTTTTTTTAATAGGTTTGAATACAGGATTTTTTTAACAAGACTTCCAACCCCACCCCCTCTTAAATGTATCAGACTACTATAAATTTGAACACTTTCTCTTCACTGTGACGCCACAGTGTGCAGACATTTTGACATACTCTTAGCATCTGATGTCATTTTCACCATTCAGATGCAGAGAAGGCCCAGATGGTTTAGCAAAGTTAATTTCTCAGTGATAGTTCTTCTCAACAAATAACCTTCTGTCTCTCTGTGAAATGATTGTCAGACTTTCCCTATTGAATGGCTGTTCAGTAACGTGTAAAATGAATTTGGTCCCAGTTCAGTCCCTAAGGGACTATCACATGAACAGACTGTTCATGGGCTAAAAGCCAGCTCCAGAACTGGCACTAGCTCTAGTCCTGGGTTCCCTGTTCTCAGGAATAAGACTAATTATTCACTTGTCACAGAAGTCAGGAGGTCCTCTTGGCTGTTGAAGACTATAGGTGGAACAGTGTGGGAAGGTTCATCGTACAGATCATATATTGCTTCTGTCTTGGTTTCATTTTCTTGCAACTCATCTGCATAGTTCTGGAGGACAGATTAGGTTCTTCAACATCTCTTCGAAACATGAAATCTCACCCCATGTGCACAGGGCTGCTATTGTGCTCCAGTACTGAGTGAGGTTATGGGAAGTGCCTGTCCTGTGAACTTGTTCTTTTTGTAGCTTCAGAGAAATCGATTCAGTTATCATGTTTTCCATAGTCTGTCTGTGTGACTTTGGCCAAGTCTCTTGATCTGTCGTGTCTCAGTCCTCACCTGTAAGCCTTGCACTATTTCTCACATCCTCTGTTTTGTCTAGTTGGATTTTACACTCCTTGCAAGTTGCTTAAAAGTACTGGACATGATAAAGTCTACTTTCACTTGGGGCATTTGCTGATAGGAATTGTGGAGAGTGTTCCAATGACACTTCAGTGGTGCAATACAGTGGCATAATGCTATGTCCGAGAAGACAGGTGCAGGGAGCAGTGGTGGAGAAAGTGTAAATGAGTGTGGGGAGAGAGTTGTATGCAACAAGGAAAAGAACAACTTTGAATCCTGCTGTCTTGTACGATGCCTAGCCAATTTCCCAGTGATCTTCCCTAGGGTCGTCTCACAGAGATCTAGTCCCTTGTCCTTCTAAAACTACTTTTGTCTTTCCTCATTGAACTGTGTGTGCCATGTATGCTGTGGAAGACCTGAGTTTTACCCATAGAAAATAAAATTTAAAATGTGTTGATTTTGACCAAAGAAAATGAAGGCTTTCTTCTGCAGTGCTACAATAGCATGCCATGTCCTGTTAACTCGCTTTAGGTGATGATTATTATTGTAGAGTTTAAAAAAAAAAAAGAAAAAAAAGGCAGCTACCATTCTACTGTGTCTCTGACAGAAACTTTGTGCCCAGTAAATCAACAGGCACAATTGAAATGCTGGGTATGCTACGTTAACCTTAATGATAGCAGTGCAGAAGAGGGAGCTTGATGCTTTTCCCACACAGTTGTTCTGAGACTGTCAAACTCTTGCAAAATTTGACCTATCTGAGATTGTCTTATGATACAAGAGAAGAACACCCCCTCTGCAAGGAGAACCTGTTACTGAAGCTTAGAGGACAAAGGTGAATTGTTGCCAGCTTTCAGGGATAAAGATATTAGCTTCCAGTTTTTAAATACTGTAGAGAAACATGCGTGTGACTAAAAGAGAAGTGTTTGGTGTTATGTTACTGTCAACTCTATGCCTTTCCAAGAGCCAGCCTTCTTCCTGAGACCACCAGGAAATCAAGAGACATAAACAAAAATATTTAATCATGTTGAGTTCCTTTTATCTGCTTTCTTGCTCTGGCACCTTCAAAGGTTCCCATTTTTCTCCGTCTATTGACAGGAATTCCTTTTTAAAAAGTAATGGGAGCTGAGATGCTGACATATCTGCCATGTGATTTTAACAAAGAGAGCCTTAAAATGTCACCAGGGTTTTGATGAAACTCAGAGCCTTGACAGCACTGATATGGTTTTCAGAAGTCACTCATGGTATGATTTTTAAGAGCTTGACCTACAGCCCATTTAAATCAATGGATTTATCACTGCATTTCATGGGCTTTGGTTCAATCTCTAAAAATTCCCGTTCAGCTATGTGTATGTGGATTCACCTCCATTTTGTGTGCCACCGTGAATATTACACCCTAATAAATTTATTCATAGTAAAAGCACCAAATTGCAATTTTAGGCAAAGGTGGCAATATACTTGTAGCATGCAAGTTACAGTTTAAAATCATAAATAAATCGCATTTTCATGGCACTGTTGCTTGGGAACAAGCTAGAGATGGGAACTCATCATAAAGGCTAAGAGGTAAATGATTACCTTTGCTGAATCAGTTTGGGATAATGATGAGACACAAGCAGATAAAGAAATGTTGTTCACTTACGTTCTTGAGAATTCACCTATAAAAGGTTACTCTGTAAGAAACTCTGTCAGGAACAATTTGGTTATAGGAATTTTGTCTTTGAAAGGTCCCTGGTGTTCTGAAGAATAGATGTAGAGTTGCTAAAAAGTACTGATGTTATAACAGAGCTTCAATGTAAGGTTGTAAACTGTAGGGCAAATCCAGCTACATAGAGTCAGTGTCAGGCTGAAAAAAAAGTTACTGGTTACATAAAAAATTACAAGTAGGGAACAGAGCTGGTTCTGACTTGAACTCAGTGGAAACACATATTTTAGGTGGAGACTTTATTTTGGTTTTACATCACTTCAGAACACTAAACAGTGTGGGCAGTCAGCTGCCAACACACCACAGGAGCCCTCATGCTACCTGGCCCTGTGAAATAGTTCTCTGCACTAATTAACACTAACAACTGCCAGAAGTGAGGCCTAGTTTTAACATTGTAGATATATTAGTATTATGCCAAGCAAGGTCCTAAATCTTGCACAACTTTAATATAAAAGTTGGCATGATGTGAATTTTGCTATGTTAGTATGAAATGCAGAAAGAGATTCCTATGCGCTTGTTGAGTTTTTTCATTTTACAATCATAGGAATAATAGCCTGTGAACATGCTGGTCCTAAACTAATCTTCTGCACACTATTAAGATGCTAGTGCTAGTTGTATCATATCATCCTATGAATTCTAGTACTGCATTGTAAGAGTCAGTAGAATGTGGATGAAAACCAATAATTACACAATTAGAAGGGGTTTAACTGTATCTGTTCTCCCAGTGTGCCTTGTTGATGTTTGTATCTTTGAAGTTTTGTAAAAGTAGATGTCAGGCATTTTCACACTGTTTTATTTTGTTGATCCGAATAGAAGGAGATTTACAAAGAACTGGATTACACAGTTATTAAAAAGAACCAGATCTTGCATGCCTCATGCACCCAGATCTTGTGCATGAATGGGCAGATTCAGTCCGATGGCGTTTGTTTTGAAAAGCAGCATTTGTGTTGGCTGCTGAAATGGATGCAGGAATAAAAGTCTGGGGGTAATAGGGATATGTCAGGGAGGATGCTGGTGCAAGCTGCAGAAGTGCTGGAGGAAATGAAAAATAAATAAATCTATTTCCTATTTCAAGGGGTACCTTAAAGATATGGTACCACTGGTCTCCTCTTGCATCCCGCAGAAGTTCACATTCTTAAAAAATAAGGTCCCGCATCCATGGAACATGATGAGCAAGACCATTAATGTTGTAATGGGCATTTTGTGCACTCAGGTAAGACCCCTTCTGATTACCTTATGATTTTTATAGTCCTCTAAGAATGATGAAGTCATGAGGGATAAAGCTTTTGTGTTACTCCTCTTCCCCCCCACCTAAAATTCCTGATTCTCCTTCCAGCTTTTAGGCTATACATCATAGAGGGAAATATAGTCTTCATCTCTTTCCTTATCTTCTACTGCAGAAAGAAAGTCTAACCCCTTCCACCCTTTCTTGGATAAAGTGAGGTCAATTGTGTAAATGCAGCCATTTCATATAAGCTCTGTCATATTTTGGTCACTGTCTAAATCTTCCTTTTACTCTGTTCGTTCTCTGAAGGATAATCCCCTCTTAGCAGAGGACTCCAGTCTGGGTGGCAGCAAACGCCTGAGCAAAAGCAATATTGACATCTCGGGAATCATGGAGGATGAGAAGCCAAGGCAGCCGTTGCCTAGGAAACAGAGTGACTCATCCACCTATGACTGTGATACTATAACCCAACATCATGCTTTCCTGTCTAGGTAACTAGTGTTTGATGACTGAGTAAAAGACATAGGCTTGCCATTGAACAGAGCCTGTCAGTACCAGAGCAACAGAATGATTTTTATTGTTTGTGGTGTGTTTCTGGAGGTTTGCTTAAAGTCCCTGTATACCTCTCAAAGAAAACTATAGAAATAGTGGGTCTGATATGAACTTACTCACATGTGGAGAGTTTTTTTATTTAATCTTTATTCAGCTGTGAGAGTTTTGAATATGCAAAACGGAATGCAAGTAGTTCCATTTCTTCAGTGCAGCCCACACAAACCAAGATGGATGAATGCATTATAATTCTAAATTTTTGTTACATTTTTCTTTCTAAAGATCTCTCTGACTTCACTTACAGAGTTTCTATTATTCTGTAAAGAGTGAGATAACTGCTTTAGTTGCTCCCATTGGTCTATGACCTATTCAGGTCAGCTTTAAAACAACAACAACAAAAAAACCTTGCATAAACATTTGGCTTAAATGAAGAGGAGGTTGCGGGAGGAGAGTTGACTTAATTAGTTTTCCTGGATCCTAAGAAACCTTTAAAACGCAGATTTGGTGGGAACATAAGCATTCCCTTTGTCTCGTTGTTTCTTCCTGTTCTAAGCTATTTGGTTTTTTACTTACCTGAGTTCTTTGTGCTTTTTTTCCTCTATCAGTCATCTTATTTCCTTTATGTCATTGGGAATGATGCAGAGGGAGAAGTTTTATTGTGTGTTGAAGTTTCAGTTCTGCTACAGTTGAGTATAGTGCAGACATACCACTGTGCTTTACTTCAAGTCTGGCAGTTTTGTTAGTAGCAGTTTAAGGTAATTTTGTTTTCTTGCTTTGGCTGAATGTACTTTGCTTTTGTTGACTATTCTGCTTTTCTTTTCAAACCACTGGGTTTTCTGGATATCAGTATGTTGTAAAGCGTCTTCCCTCTGAGACAGAACGCCTGTTTTTCGCTTGTCTATGATTGAAAACGTGAAGATGTTTTTGGTTAGTCACTTTTAGGTTCTTGTATAGAATGGGTACTGTATTATGTTTAAAGCATAGCGTTGGCTTATATAAAGCACTTCAGACTTGGGGGATAATAGGGTAATTAAAAGACAAAGATAACAGTGTTCTTCCAAGCCTTTTTTCATTTCCTGTTTATCTATGTATTTAAACTGAAAGCTTTACATGCAGCTGTACTTAAGCAAGCCAATAGAAAAGTGTTATCTTCCATCCACGTTTCGGACTCCTCAAACTGTAGGCTGTTGTTAAGCTATTGAGGACTAGTTGGACAAATACAGCCTAAAGATGGCAGAAAAAATTCCTTGGTAAGGTAAAAAGCAGGGGGGGAGGAGGGGGCAGGGACCACAAATCAAATGAAACCATGTCATCCTCTGACCCACCCTGTACATAGAGAGAGATTCCAAGCATTTGGTTTCCTGTCTGTGAGACTTGCATAAGATCATGAAGACTTTTTTTCCTCATGAGCTCATTTACTGCAATTTAGAGGTGGTGTGTCAGTGTGAGTAATGAGGTTACAAAGATCACTCTTTCACACAGACATGTCCTTGTCCTACACACTGTGGTTGTGTGTCAGCTTGTGCCTTTTGTCCAAGTGCTTTTGGCATAGAGAGGTAACTCCTAACTGCTGTGCTGCTGATGGATTTAATTCTTGGCTTTCTTCATTTCTACCCGAAAGGGGCCCTAAGCTTGGTCCCTGGAGTTTTGGTTAATAACATCGTCTTATAAATTGAGAATGTCACTAGGTTCTCAGATTGAAAGAGAGGCCTTGTGTCTTGGCCTGATTCAGGACCAGTCTTCAGTATTTCTGGATTCTGATCCATGCTTGGCCACTGATGCAGAGTATAGTGTACAGATAACTCATGAGGCCTTCAGTTACAGCTCTGGTTGAAGTCAGCATGGTCAGCATCTCTCAGTCACGCTCTGCATGCTCTGGAGGCATGTTCTGCTCTGTCTCATGACTGGACAGCAGGTGTATATGCTACTTTTCTGCTTCTGAATGGAGTTATATTTCATCTCCAGCAGAGCTGAATGAGGGGTGAGTCTGTCAATGAGCAATAGGTGATCTGTATTTACCTCATACATGTATGGCATACAAAGTAAATGAAAGTGTTTAAATCACTTAAAAGATTAAAAGCTGTCCATAAGCATCACTAATTTTAACCTGTAATGAATAGTTGAAAACTAGTGAAATGCTAGTTCATAGCTCAGGGAATGGATGAGAACAATCCTTTTTATGTATCCATGTCACATACTTCATGACTGCAATCTTTTACTGCCATTGTCCTTATAGAACTTGTGTTGGTTAGAATTTGTAGCAGAAGTTTCAGAATAAGCTTACATACATCTGTACTGCTAAAAGGTAGGGGAAGTAAAGTTCAGTCCTTGCATAACTTACCAATACGTATTCTGCAGAATAACTGTAGAAAACTCTTGCATGCTGAAGGTAGTAAACTTACTGAATAGTTGCACAAGAAATCATGATAAGTGGCTGCTATACTGCAATATCTATCTACAGTTTAAGGCATATTGCTTGGATCTAGATACAGCTGCTAGAGCTTTCTAAGCTTTCTGTTTTAGGAATGGATTTTTTCTCTGGATGCCCACTTCATTATTGTTGAATCAGTGCATTTTCTTTGCTCAGCATCCACTCAAGTGTGTTGAAAGATGGTGCAGACTTTCCTCCTGTGAATTCCAGTCTCTCAGAAGTAAACCTGGGCCGATTTGAATTCGAGGTGTCTGATTTCTTCCTCTTTGGATCGCCGCTTGGTTTGGTGCTGGCCATGAGGAGTACTGTTCTGCCTGGCCTGGATGGTAAGCTCTTTCTGGAGTTAGAATGCAGGCTGCTTAATGACCTTTGTAAACAAAGAGACTCATAGAAAAGGAGGTAAATAAAGGAGCCTGGTTAAAGACTGGGTAGTGAGGTAAGTTTCTTCCTCTAAAAGATGGGAGTGTTAGTGTAGGTAGGTACTGAGGTGATGAGGATTGTTCCGGGGGTGTCACTGCTCACCAATTTACAGTAGTGTGTCTTTTGCTCTGCTGTTAATCTTATATTCCATGTCATACCACATGAAGCTTACACCTCACCAAGGATCAGTCCTTGAAAAAGATAACAAAAATAACATCTGTGCTTGGTTCAGCATTGCATCTTGTTCAAGTCTGGCTTCATGGGTAAATTTGGCCCCCAGCTGTGTTGGCTGTGAGCCATTTTTTCCTCTGGTCAGACACATACAGTGTTTTTTTGTTTTATTTCTAAATACATCTGGATTTTTTCAAATTTTCAGTTTAAGTAAGAGCTTAATTTACTTTTCAAAATTCAGTGTGCGTTTTGCCTTTTTGCATCGAATGAGGTTTGGTTAGCACAGCATCTTCATAGGAGATTATATATATGTTCGTTTAGCGGGTAAGGGAGAAAAATCAGTTGCAATAGTGAGAAGAGACAACAATTCAGGATTCCCAGTTTTTTTCTTCTCAGTTTATAGACTTTTGAGTAATGTCATTTGACTGAACTTTCAAAGTCACATTTGATTGCAGGAATGTAATATAAACTGAAAATTATTTTACCTGCCATAATTAAAATATGACCAAACACATGTCTTTCAGAGCCTTTAGAAATCTGGTAGGATTTTTTTAGCAACTTCCATTGACTTACAAGAGAGCGTAATTAAACTCCCATTTTGCATTTCATTCTTTGTATTTGCAGTACTAATTTTTCTTCACATAAAAAACAAAACAAAGCTCAGCTAAAAAGAATGGGAATTCATATATATTTTCCCACAAACTAAGGCTTTTTGCTGCTGTGAAAGAGCTGTCAGGGAAATGAACAAAAATTACATAGGTGATGGCTGGCTTTGAAAACTGCACTGGAATTTATTTTTCTGTCTTGGGGATTTCTTTACAACATTAGCAATGCTTCCCTTGGAAGATGGTGGGGGTTTTGCTGGGGGGTTTGGGGCAGGGAGTTAAGGGGTTTTTTTTGTAGGACTTCATGTGGAAAAATCTATCACTATTAATTTACACACATGGAGTCAAATTCTTTGAGCTAGAATTTGTATTTTTGCAAGATGTCGTGGTTTCCATTTAATGCATCAGAGTAGACACATTTACCCTGGAATCACATATGAAATAGAGCATGCATCTGTTAGATACCTTTTTAGAGTGAGGACAAATGCTGATTAGCAGATGCCAGTTACTGCACAGTAAGTAGAAAATACTGGCAGTGTTTGGTACAAGCGTACCTCAGTGGCAGACATTGACACATCTTTTCCTATAGCCAGTGGTGGCTGTTAGCAGTTGACTGTGTGTGGTAAGCCCTCCCATCAGTCAGTCCTGATGAGCACAGTTAAAATTCATGGTTCACTTTAAGGGAATGTACACATGTATTGAATATGTGTGAAAATTTATTGGAATTGTGGCTTTTTGCAAGAGGGATTGCTTTGAAGTGATGTACTTTTTCTGTCTAATTCTCTGTGCAACCTGAAATCTTCCCTTGAATGCTGTGCTGCATATGAAAGGATTTGTGTGTTCAGAATTATGACAATTACATTTAAAATTCATTGTTGGCCATATAAACATGCCCTTTAGAACTAACATTGGATTCAGAGAGGTGAGAGCTGCCTTCCTGGAACCTTACATTGTGAAGTAGGATCACAGAGACAGGGGAAGCTCTGCAAGTTGATCATAACCTTTCCCTGTCTGAAATTCCAGGCAAAGCATAAACAAGTTAAAAATGAGGCTACTGGGATTTGTCTCAGGTGGTAATTTTAAAAACAAAGTGACTTACCATATTTTGACTATGTTTTGTATGAGGCCATAATGCTGTTTTGAACTTGAAACTCAGCTGTGTTACTGGGGAAGGCTGCAAGGCAAGAGAAGAAAAAAAGAGACAGCTTTGTCCTGACTGGTAAGAAGGAAATTTCTGAAGGTTACCACAACTCTGATTGTTGTATGTGCTTCCCATTTATTCATGAGAATGTATCAGTAAATAGAAAACATAATGTCTTTAAGTTCTGATAGCTTCCTTTAGCAAGATGTCTGAGACATGGCTTATGGACAGTGAAACTGGTAAGACTGGGGCAAGATATAATGTGTCTATTCCACAGTTTCCACTTGTTTCAGGAATCTAAAGCAAGCTCTTCCGCACAGCAAGTGTTCCTGTTACCTGTTTGGAAGGAATTAATGGACCATACAATTACATTTTTACCTTTAGATACTGGAAAGCAAAGAGCAAACACAACTTCTGAGTCCTTCTATAATATTTTGGTGGCAGCTCTGTTCACAGGTCAAAGGCCCCTTCTCATATTTAAATTTATAGCGGGTGAATGACATAACTATCAAGAATTGGGATCAGGTGGAGATGAATGGCAAATTTTAACGCTTAAATACTTTACTGGACTGGGGCTGTATGTTTCTAAACTCTCTAGCTAATAGTGCTTCTTTCCCTAATCGTAGCTCTGGTACCCTCCAGACACTTTGACAGGAAAATTTCACATAAATTACTGGTATTTTAAACTATTTTCTTCAAATTAGCTCTCACTTCCATCCTCCCTCTGGTGTCCTGCAGGGAGCATGCTTTGAGAGCAGCTCAACTGACCAGCATTTCAAACACATTCCAAGGTGAGCTGAGTCTACTTGAAGCATAAGTAGTCTTTAGAGGTGCATATGAGAAGAGAATCCCATTTTAAAGTGATAATTATGGTGCAGTTGTGAGGAAAGCAGACAAGTTGAAACCTATCATGCAGATAGTTGGAAGTTAGGTGAGAAGAGTTGGGTGCCCTTTTTACTGAAATGAAAGGTAGAAAGCTACCTGGAAATGTGAGAAATAAAATTCAGGATATTTTCATGTATTTGTTTTGTTAGAGTCAGTTTTTGAAATAAAATGGAAGAAAATTATATCCATTATATTATTATATTTATTATATTATATTTATTCATCTTTACACTAATAAGAATGTGGCTAAAACCAAATCTTCATTCCAATTTTTTATTTCCTCGCCAAATGCCTTTTAATTCTCTTCTGTTGAGTATTCTGTTGGTCCCTTAGTGCTTCCTTAACAGTTCTGGTTACCCTCTAATACTCTTTTCTGTGGTCCTCCCACTGTCTAGTCTTAGTTCTTATTTTCTAAAGTACTGATCATTTGTGTGTCTCTGCCAGAGTCTTCCACTCTCTGTGTGCTGATTATCCTTGGATGAGGCTTGCTACCCTATGAAAATGTCGGTGTTTTTTAGAATTCCAAATAGATCATGAGTATCTATCTACATCCACAAAGTGGCACTGTTCTACCTTAGGATGGTTGTAATAGTAGGGTGTTTTGCACTTGCTCTCAATAGGAACTAATACTGCTAAATGCCACAGTAGTAGGAAGTAATCTTTGGAATATGTTATATTCCTTTGCCAGGTTGGAAGAGAGTTATGAAAACAGCTGATAACTTGGAGGACATGATTTCTTGCTGCCACTAAATACCATAATTTGCCCTATGCTAACAACTTTTATAACCCTGCTGTTTGCATTCCTGGCTTGCTTTGTCTCTGTCTGCCTTCTGTGCATATACAGAAGGCAGACATATACAGAAAAAGTTCCTGTACAGGAAGTATTAGAAGGTGCAATTAGGCAACTGATTTAATTACATTAAACACTTCCCTTATGTTTATCTCTGACAGTTAATATTAAGCATAATGAGAAAGAAAGAATAAACCAATATACTACCCACTAGGGAAGGAAGCTCTAGTTTAGTAGGATAATACCCAGTTTATTGCTCTACTTCATAAGCACTAGATCCCTAAATACAAACGTCAAAGTTATAGGCTTGCCAAAATGTTTTTAATTATAACGCAGTGCAGTGCTTTACCTCACAGAATGTATTTCACAGTAGTTGGGCTCTGCAAGAGAATTATACTTTCCTTGCAAAGAATTAATTTCTGCTGTGCTTAAATGCTCTCACACAGGTAATCTGTTTCCATTTTTTCTGGCAAATACTAAGAACAAAATACAGCTTGAAGAAAGCCATCAAAAGTAGTCTTGAATCTTGGCAGTCTTGCTGGTGTTTCCCTTCTTCTGCTTCTCTTGTGATGCAGTTAACTGGAATACATTGGAGAATTTACTCAGTTTCCATAGCACAATAAACTGGTGCGTGTGTTTTGTACCCTACTTGGAGACTATGTTAAGAAAAAAGGGTACTTGATAGTGGTTCCTGGAGAACTGTGGAAAGGTACTTCACAGAAGAATCTCACAGGCCATAGTTGTTGCATATGGCTGGCTTAATGGTGCAAAAGGGACAAAGGTGGCATGAAGCTCCTATTTATTTGATAGTGGGAAAGGGAAAAGATTCTGTGGTGTCCTCAACAAGCAGCCTTACTCTCTCCTACTTTCTTTTCATCTGCTACCAGGAGTGCTGATTGATGCACAGAGCCATCCTTTCTAGAAAAATCAACACACAGCAGACATCAAAAGTAGGTTTTGGTTATCCTGCAGCTGGAAACCTGGTAATTGCCACTGATAACAATCTTAAAATGTTTTACAAAGAGAGTGTGGGGGGAAAAAACAACATACAAAGCTTCACTTAATGCCTCCAAAGACACCCACATTGTTCACTTTGTGTGACAGAAATCCTGCAGAATTAAAGACATGTTGCACCATCCTCAGAGTGAGTCAGTGAATACAAAATACAATGCACACTGCATGTCCAAAGAACAAAAAAGTTCATGGTTTTGCAGAACTGGATCGTATGTAGGTATACTCTTATTGGAAGATTTGTCCCAGAGCATTTCTTGAGGGGCTATGAGTATGGATATCTTCATGACATGAAGATAAGTCTCCTAGACAGTTTAGCACAAAGCACATGCAGTAAAGTGGTCCCCATGGCTGTGATTTATCATCGTACTCAGAGTATCTTGAGAAGGTTTTTGCTATGATCAATAAAAGGTTAATTGTCTTACTAGTTTGAGAAGAAACATTGTGTGCCTGTGCTGTAGCCTTCATAGAACAAACACTCATATAGAACAGGACAAAACAAAGTATTGCTCTGACCTGTTCATGGCAATGCTGCTATTACAACTCAGTATCAATCTTTTAAGCTTAGAACTTGGTAACATCAACATAGTCGATATCAAGATTTGTCCCTGTATACCTTTAATAGCAGCAAGCCCCAGAACATGAATTTTTAGAGACCTTCCATCAACATGGAAAGCACTTGAGAAAACCTGTAAGAACGTAGTGTTTTCTGTTGTAGCTCTTACTGACTCTCTGTGACTGCAGCAGAGGAAGATGTACAGCATCAAGTTTGCTCATTGTAGTTTTGCTTATGTACAGATACCTTGTCTGTTGCACTTGAAAATGAGAAAGAACCTAAGTAGTGTGGGTTTGATTTTCTTTCTTTTTTTTTTTTTTTTTTTTTTTTGTTTTTCAATTCCACGATGGGTGCTCTGGTGAGAGATGTCACTTAAGATAGACTGCATGGGATCTAATATTCCATGACACCTTATATTAAAACTCTAACATCTTTCTTCATGGTTTCCAGTTAAGCGTGTGTTTGGCTTCTGCATGGGAACAACGCTGCATCAAACGTCTTCTAAGAAAAACATCATATACGTTACCAGGTTTTCATTATCACCACAAGGAAATAGTAATTCTATCAGAACAACATTTAGGGTTTATTGTGTAGCACAGCAAGTTTGAAAACATGTCTTGCTTGCATGGAGTTCATGGGGAGCAGACATAATATTCCCAAACATATTTTGTAAATACCTCAGTCATTCTTTTACTCTTGCAGTTAATAAACTGACTGTTGTAATGTGAAATGCAGTACTATACAAACTGTACTAAGTTTAATAAGCCTATAATGAATTGATTTGCTTATGCAGGCAAGATTCAGTGTGATTGAAGTGTGGTGTGGTGAGAAGTGACTACACAGACTGTTTTACAGACCTTAGCAGTCTCATGTGATCACCCATCTGAGTATAAGTTATGCTTTGCTGCTGTGTGTACAGTCAAAGGAATTCCTTATTAGCTGAGTAAGTGATTTTCAGATTTGCATTTACAGTTGCAGCCCAAAACCCTCAGGAACTGCATACCTTCAGCAAGAATCATAAATGTTGCTTTGCTGTTATAGTATGACCAGCCTCATTTCTATACATTAGCTTCCATAAGGTGACTTTAGAAACTGCTGTCACCTAGATTTAAGTCCTCTCAACGTAACAGGCCCATCAAACCCTTTTGCTGGTAAATATTTGAAGTGCAGAGCATCATAGCTGTAATGCTTAATATTATATTTAATTATATTTAGAAGATTTTAAAACTTCTTTTTCCTTCCTTACTTCTGTCAATTTCTCTGGCTGGTGTTCATGTCTGCTACATGCTTGCATCTCAGATTGTGATGTCTCTATAAACTCCTTTGCAGCAAAGTGATCTTTACATATGAAATAGCAAACAATTTAGTTAAATTTCTTGTGGCCAGATGTATTCTAGTCTGGAGTTTGCAGATGACCATATTAACCTTGTCTCTGTATAGACTCCTTGAAAATTGTAAATACTGACCTCTCTTTCTCTGTCTGATTCTCATCCAAGTATGCCAGGTCCGCCCAGCCTGCAGCCAAGTATACAGTTTCTTTCACTCTGCTGACCCCTCTGCCTGCAGACTTGAACCATTGCTGGAGAAAAGGTTCCATCTCCTGCCTCCATTCAGTGTCCCACGGTACCAGAGATACCCACTAGGAGATGGAAGATCTCACCAGTTAGGTACAGTGCCTATTTTCATAGCTCTCCTTACCTGTTGTTCTCTTAAGCATTCTCTCCTTACACAGGTCAAGAGGATTTGAAATACCAGTGTGCTAACATGCTAAAGACAAGTCATCTGGCACAGAATGGCACAGACATATTTAGCAAATGTGGAACTAAAGAAGATTACCAAGAAAAAATTATTCTCATGTATGAGCTTTGTGATGCTAGTTGTGTTAAAGAGGGGTTGGAAGGTGATACTGCTGCTTTAGGTGAAGTGTCAGTTGCAAACTTCCGTGTCTTTGGCTATCGTTTTAAACAATTTATTTTTACAGTTAGTTGACCTTTGCCTAGATCTTCAGATATTGTTTCCTTTGGTCACTTGTGGTTGATTTATTGTGGATATCTACTAGGGCAAATCAGAGCACTGGGCTAATTGTCTTTTGATTGCTCTTTTCCTAGGTAGGCTACTAAACAAGTTATATTGGGTAATAAATGTTTCAATCCAGGAAAAAAACAGAAATAGACTGATTTGTGGGGAGGAAAGAGGAAGACATGGATGATCGAGGTGCTAATAGAAGGAATTGTGCTCTTTTGACTTTATAGCAAATGAGATAAAATCATATAGGTGCAAAGTACCTTGTCATATTATGCAAAAAAGGAATTGATCAGTGTGTATCTATCTGTACATGCATGCACATTGGATTTATTCTTTTTGCTACAGATTGAGACATGAATTCAAGCCTCAGCAGGATGTTTCAAAAGGCTTTTCAGGATTCAGAGTTTAAGGTTGGAGGCTAATATAGTAAAATGGCAGTGTTTTCTATTTGTTGGAGCTAGGAGAATTGTATCATTGGGAAACCATTCTGTGCAGTAGGATACACACAACTGCTTTGTTTTATCTGCTCAAATATGGTGTACATTGGATGCAAATGTGTTCGATTAAATCAATGTTTGAAAAGCAACAGTTGATCTTGAATTGCAGAAGGGTGATTTCTAGGTGTTGGCTTCACTGAAACATGTGAAGATCTGGCTGTTCCTCAGGAATTGACTTAAGTAATAGCTAAGGTGAGGGACAGTCCAAACCAGGGAATATGTGCTCTCTCCTCACCCCCGTGTCTAAGTTTTCTTTCAATGCAAATATATACTCTGCTTTGCATTCTGACTTGGAGTTATTATGAAGCCCGACTGTGCACTTGGAAATCTGGCTGGTTAGTTAGGCACTAATTCTGTCACTGAGACATATCTAAGGCTGCCTTGAAAAGTTGAACCTGCCTTTAAATAACTCTCCTAGGAAGAATAGTTCCCTTAGGCTGCTTTTCAAGTGGAAAACCTTGTGTTGGTACATTTTACCAGCTTTGTTGTGTTAAAGTAAACCCTTCAGATACAGTGATTCTTGAAGCAGAGGTTTTATAAGTGATTTAAGAACAACTGGCATTCTTTTTGAGTTCATCTAAGGCACTGGGTCAGAAGATTCCCCTACAGAGCATCTAAATCTGGAAACCCTGTCTGTTGGAAGTATTATAAAATAAAGATTCCTGAGTGCTAATGATCAGCAAATGTTCCAAGGTATGGTTTTGTATTTAAGCCTCTGTGCAGAGTTAAATCCTTGCCGTGCTTTACAGCTACGCTGTGTTATTTTTTGATGAATGTGAAATCCTCCCATTTAAATGCAAGTGCTCTGAGATCCTTTTGGAATTTAAGGTTCTTCATTCACAGGGGATTAATTCTAGTGACTGTATAATTTTTTTTGCTTTCTCTGATACCTGGGCTTGTGAAAGTATTTCTTAAAATGAGAGCCTTCGTGGCGTCAGCTGGAATGGTAGTTTACTAATAAATTATGATGAGACCTAGTTACACCAAACTAATTACTATGCACTGCCCAAAGCCTTCAGCTTTTTCTGATAATCTTTCATGCCATTAAACAATCTCACTCCCTGTTCCTTTTCTCAAAAGAACTGATGATTAAAATAAGAATGATTCTGTTGTCTTCCTGAAATTCCTGATAGGTGCATCTGTGGAAGAAAAATCTGATCTGGAACCTGCATGAAAAAAATTTACTACTAGAAGGAAACTTCACTATATGATTCATAGGAACAGTTCAGTGATAACAGATAAACTGGCAGGGGGGGAGCAGGATTTCTATAGCTGTCTTTCAGTTCTTGCCAATCAAATGAAGCTCTTGGAGCCAGCTGCTCTGTGCATAGGGTTTATCTTGAAGCTTTTAGTTTATCAAATTTACTTTTTCCATTGAGATTCAGGAAACATCTAAGACTTAAATGTCAGGACTTAAATTGCAGACCACACGTTTATCTAGATGATTGCCTTTTGCATCCAGCAGGCATCAATACTTATCACTAAGTCTGCCCCCAGGGTCATACAGTTTGTAGTAATGTGGTGGTGTTTGTGTGTGTGATGGATCAATCTATTAAGTTGTTAATGATGATGAAAGCTGACTCTTACCAGGCTTGATTTTGATAATCACAGAGACTTGACTAGCCCAGAGAATTATTCCTCTTTCTGTCAATTACGTGGTCAGTTGCAACTGTGTCTTCTGTTGATACAATTCCTAATGTGGACGTGATAACATTCTTAGGCTATTGATAAAATAGCTTAATAATATAAAATTATTTGAGGCATGATTTAAATTCAGTTTTCTTCATGTATAGGAGAGTCAACACAAAGAGAAAGAAAAATGAGCAAAGATTAGGTTTAATATCTGAGATATCTTCGACCTGTGCACTGGATAGATAGAATAAAAATACTCACATCAGGCATCCCACTTTTTCAGAAGTCACCTCTTAAGCAGCTATTTATCTCATGTTGCTGTGATATACAGACAAGTGAAAGTAGAAGAAACTGTGTTGAAAGCACTGCCAGACATACAGAGCAGGTGGAAAAAACATTTATCTTCCTAACTCTTCTATCTCTGGTGATTGCTGACAGAAGACATAGCAGTAGATAATGGTTCAGACAAAAATACGATTTATTAATTGGTGGGGTTTTTTTTACTATAAGGGCAAGGTACAAAGTTCAGGTTCTGTTAAAGGCCAGAGGAAGCCATGCTGTCTTGACCTGTCATTAAACAGCAGCTTTCTCAGCTGCTGTGTAGTTGACATTTCATAATCAAAGTGCTTTTGTAGCTATTATAAGTGAGACTTAGCTCTGTGACAGGTCTCTGATCTACCACCAGTCATGTCTTTTGACACTTACTAATGTGTGGAATTTAATTCCTTTTTTTGCTTTGCTGCTTATGACATGATGCATTATATCTACTTGGGGGTTAAAAATATGGTTGTTATGTATTAATTCACAACACCTGATTTCAACCTATCCTACTTTTTAGACATTTGACATAGCAGAACATAGATAATCAGAATCCTGTTTACTGTTTGAGCTTCTACCTTACATTTTACTTTTTGCAATTATTTCAATTGTGCTGCAATTTTTCTCTTGCAAAGTTTTATTTCTAAGGAATGTGCAGGAGTGCCAGTCCAGACTATGGCTGATCCGACTGGTCTGCTTCATTATGGATAGATAGAAATTAAGGTCTAAAAGCACAGCACTTCTCCAATTGTGTATGCATATAATAAAGTATTGCTAATTTTTTTTGGAGATGGTTACTGTGTCGCCTTGAGGAAGTTGCTTTGCCTCTTTGTATTGGCTGTAACTCATAGTTATCCAAGATGAGACTCTGTAAAACAGTGCCTTTATTTTATTTCTTATCAAGCATGATAGTAAATTTAGATTAGTAGGATTAATAAGAACCTTTAGTGACCCTAAGAGCCATGAGGAAGGTTGTTTTGGGTGGGAAGTATCCGTTTCAGTTATTTAAATGGAAGAATTATGCACGTAGACTGTCCTAGTCAGAAGTTGAGCACAGGGCTTTTAGAAAAAAATAGTATTACATGTATTTTATTAATCTCTAACCAGTACTCTCTGTCCTTTTTTCCAATTCAACAAAGATGTGACCCACAGCAATGAAGGCAGGCTGCCCTACCTTTTTAACATGAAGGTAATTCAGGAAACAGGAGAAAAAAAACTGCCGAAAATGCCTTCCATGTTATTGATTTGATCTCTTCACAGGGAGAAGGGTTACTGAGCTTAGAATAACAGTATTACAAAATAAACAACAGGTTTCAAGGCACCAGATGCCTTACCAAGCTGGTCTTAAGCTGGTCAATAATATGGAAAAGGCTAACAGATATGTTGGCTAACAACATATTTTCCATTCTGTGCAAGGTTACTATTTTTATTTCTCTCTCCATCTCCATTTTAGTGGGAATGAAAAACCAAAACTCTTGCAAAATTATAATAGGGGAGGAAGGATTAGATTAGGGTCAATTTCTGACTGTTTCAGCGAGCAACAAGAATTCAGAAGCAGAAAATTTATTTTTAAAGCACAACCGTTTTTATTTCAGTGAATCTTTTGGAAGGGGAAGCAGAAAGTATGTATCACAACACTGCCGATCATGAGCACTTCATGGAGATACAGCTCTCATTTATGGGATACATTGCACCTTCTTCTGTGGAATTTCCTGTTGGTTGATGTTTGGATCAGGGTTCTGGATCAGATAGGCCCCTAATGGGGTGCAGTTTGGCAGCTTCCCTTCCTTACTGCTTATGTCCGTGGATTCTGCTACTCTCTTCAGTGAACTGATTTGCTGTGATGCTTTAGGCCACATGATTTGGGGTTTGTTGTCAGAAGGACCAGGTGCCTTGCTGTTCAGTATTTAGTATGACATAGAATCAGACCTTTTACTTCTTTGTGCTGCTTCTTTCACTACAAAGAGCATGTAATACTTCCTCATCTTGTGAGGTAAGTAATAGGAAAGCAGCATTGTGTTTTGTTTTCAGCTGTCTGTGTTGCAGTCTATGTAGTTTGCCTGAGACATAGGAAGTAATAAAATCATCCTTCCATTCCTTTCACCTCCATCAAGCTTTCCTGTAGCCGCACATAACTTTCCTTAATGTATGGCATGAGCAAGATTCCTTTGAAAGAACAGTACATTACAGTTTCTTTAATGAAAACTCAAAGCACATGTTCCCATGGAAACTACAATTGAACATATCCTGTCCAAACTACATACCTGTCACAAAGTGTTAGAGTTTAATTGTTTCTCTGATTCAGTTGCAGGGCAGCTCCTAGTGTTGTCTCATGCAGTTGATATATTCAGGCTTATGTCAAAACAAGCCAGAGTCTTTCTAGCCATGTCTGCTTTTTGGAAGGGAGGACATTGTAGGGAGCTGTGCTGCGGTTCCTTTTTCATTAAACGGTGACGTGTTTTACCACCATTAGTTCTGATAATCTATAGACACTTAAGCTTCCAGTGTATTTTTTAAAGGAATGGTATCCTTGAAAGCAACAACTTGTTGACTTCTATGTGCACCATTGAGGTATTCATTGCATTCAGAGTTGGTAAAACTTGAAAAGTTCAAGAGAAACTTATTCCAGGCCTCCACTACATAAAGAAATGTATGACATATTCCCCAACCAAAGACCATGTGAAAGATGAGCACAGCATGATTACAGTTATTTTTCTGAATGGGATTGAAATACACTGAGAAGTAGAGCAATACATCATCAAGGGACGTCTGCTTTCTTTTGTATTCTGTGCGTTGAACTGGGTCTCCTTTTGTTCACTGTTTTAACCTCTCGAAGAGGTTTGTTCTCTGAAAAACAACACTGAAGAGTCAGCTGCTTTTGATATGCACTTTGCTGTATAACCTCTGTCTCACTTGAGGTTCTGCCTTTCCTAGGTACAGGAGGGATGTGTAGACTGCCTCAAGCAAAGTTATCAGTAATGCTTTTATTTAAATGCATGTCTGTTCTTACATATTTCAGAACACCTCAGGAGAAAGGCTGTGTTTTGTTTCATTAAGTAGAGGTGTTAGCCATGGCCTATAGCTTTGTCAGAGTGTCATGAATAAATGAGAATTTGTTCCTTTTGGGAACATGCAAAACAGTAGATAGCATTGCTGAAGGTTCTCTTTCTAAAGTAATTTTGTTCATGTCAGGAAGTGGACAAGAGAAGTATCACAGACTCCCAGGGCTGTATAGCTCTTCTCAGAGAATGATTTTAAAATGGATAGGGTTGAGTGTGAAGTAAAATAGACTCCCAACATCACTACCTAGTTTGGAAGATCTTGGCCAAAACGGCCCAGCTGCCATTGTATTTTGATGGCAGTAGGGTGTGCTTTCTCCATTTAGTCATGCTGTCTCATGCTGACCTCCTCACTCTGAAGGAGTTTCATCCGTGGTCATGAAATCTGATATTATTCAGGAAAACGCCCATTAGCTCTGTGTTTAAAAAAAAAAAATTAAATAAAAAAAATGCACACGCACACCCCCCACTCCCCCAGTTTCAAAGCCATGTTGTTCATCCAATTGTTTTTTTTTAATTATTTTCCTTTCTGTAACCTGCAGGTGATGCTATCCACAACCACAGTGCTCTGTTCCTTGAGAACAGCTCTTTGAACATACCTTTCTCTCAAGAGAATCCTGGATCTCCAAACGCATCTGATCAACCACAAGGAAGAATAAGAAAGTTGAGCTTGGACAGCACAAACAGTGAAAACTCAGGGTCAACAGAAAGCTTGCCATCAGCATACCTCACCAACAGTGAGTGAAGCCTGGTGCCATGTGCTGTCTGACATGGCAACAGCCCTTCCCTCCACATCCTTTCTGTGCAAAAGTTTATTATGAAAAGGAAAATTACCTGCTTGGAAATTTGGGGAGAATGAGAACAGCCTAACTTGCTGCAATTTTAAATAACACAATTTAGCTTCCTCTTCTGTTTGTAATTAAGTAGATAAAGTAACAGAAGTGAAGTCACAGTTTTATATTAAGGTGCCATAAATAGTCATTAAGGGTTTCATAATAGGGATTTAGAAGCATGTTCCAGGCATGAAGAAATACAGATAGATAAGATTTGTTACCCATAATTAAAAGTGCTATGAATTATTACATTGTCCTGTTATGGACTGTAGTCATATATAAATATGCCGTTCACTATTTGGGAAGCATTTGCAATTCTTGTTCTATAACACAATCATAGAAGTACTAGTCTCACTGTACATTTTCTGTGGACCAGGCAGCAACAGGAATCATGCTGAGGTGATTTCTGCTTCCCCAAACTTGGACCCAATAGAACTGTTTAGATTGCAGATATTTAAGTGATGATGCCGTCAGTGTAAACAATAGTTTCATGTTTGATAGATATCTTTAACAGACTCTAAATGTCAAGATAAAAAAGCAGAAGACTTCATTCAATTATCTAGCTTAAACATAAAGACAGCAAGAGATTTATTAAGAAGATACCTTATAGAAATGTGATGCTATTTTGTTTGGGTTTTTTGTAGTTACTGCAAAGTGGTGGGGAACAAAACGAATAGATTATGCCTTGTATTGTCCAGATGTGCTGACAGCCTTTCCAACTGTGGCCCTGCCGCATCTCTTCCATGCCAGCTACTGGGAATCAACAGATGTTGTGGCCTTCATTTTAAGACAGGTCATTGATCTCTGTATTTTTTCGCTCTGCAACCAATAACATTGTGATCGTTAATTGCATATTCCAAGGGTGGTCAGGATGGCTAACTGTGGTTGCATCACATACAGTTGGAGGTAGGAATGACAGATGTGGATTTATTGGAGTGGTGAAGGGGACAGTGAGCCTACCATTAGCACTGCTGGCTGGTATTCTTACTGCTGACTGTGTGGGAACAATGCACTGTCTTGCATACCTTACACGCCCCTTCCATGCCCCAGATCAGTATTATGTGTTATGTGTTAATTTCCTTCTGTTTTTGAAGGAATAGGCTATTTCCAGCCTTTCTTAATTATGTATTTCCCTACTAAATGTCAAATTATTAGCATACATTTGATAATAAACCAGCAGTTTGAAAGTAATACTCCCATAAGAAAATCAAGTCTCTCCTGTAACTATATGAGAGTATTTCAAGGCATTGTGTGCACTGTCTCCTCAGAATTTATTTCTGAGTCATATGATGGGTCTGTTGTTCCTACTATGTCAGTAATTTGACAGCAGCTCGCAGTGACTTAGGTATAATACAGTGCTCTGACCTCTAGAGAAAGTGGTGAGGCTGAGAAATCTCACCTGGGGTAAAAAAAAAAAAAGTGTTCAAGTGAAACCTGCAGGGTAAGTGTCTCTCCAAGAACCCAAAGTGACCCTCACCCAAAAGCCAGTCACAAGCAGTTTAATCTGGATTAACCCAAGAATCAGTGTGTTTTTTATATCTAGTGAATGATGAAACAGCTGCTGCCAGGCAAACAGTAGAGAGAATAATGCAGAAAACTGCACAGTGACTTTTCTTCATTAAATCAGTTTGGCAGACGTCAGTGTGCCTGCCTTTCTCGCAACTCCTTTTAGCTGGTCTCTGAGTGTTAGCTCCCTCCACCTCCTGCTCCCAGTGCTGATGTCAATGATGTTAGCTCCCTGGAGGCTCACCTGGGATTTCCTGGGAATGGAAGCTCAGTGGCTGAGTTCCCTCCAGTGCAGAACTGTTGCTGAGTCATACTGTGCAATTGTATCGAGCCTCCATCTTTATACAGCAGTCTGTGAGTGGAGTGCACAGCATACAATCTGGCTGGTAACCAGACCACTTGCGGAGTTTTTGATTGCTGTTTTTAACTGATGAAATTCTAAGAGTCCTTCAACTTCTTGCTGTCATTTCAGAGCATCCTTTAGTATATCTGATTCCAGTCAAAATGTATCAGTAAGCAATGCAGAATTTTAAAAGCTAATTTAAAAAACTTTGTTTATAACTAGCATCACTGTAATCAAGGCAAAGAAAAAGTTGCTGAAGAGTTTTTCCATGAACGAGAACAGTCTCCAAAACAGGAATCTTATTTGATGCTCATATGAAAGTAGAGGAGAGGTTTCTACTGGAAGTGACAGGATGCAAATCCCTGTTTTTTTCTGTTCAAGGGCAATTGTACATAGATGTTTCTCCTCTCCTTTGTAGCTCTCTTATAGCTCTTGTCATCTCATCTTCTCTCTCAGGATGTTTTTTGCCTTGAATCCATCAGAACATTCTCCCATCTTTCCTTTCAAATACCTCCCTGAGCCCAGTTGTCTGCTAGCAATCATTTCTGCTTTATTCTACTTATTATTTATGTGCATTCATATCAAGTTGCATTGTTGTGTCTTACCTAGCCTTATATGTGCATCACAGCTTTTAGAATTTAATAAGCCTTTCAAGCATTTGGAACATGCCTGTAAAGCAATATGTGAGCTTACAGCACTACATAAAGGACTGGTTAGTTCCAGCATAGTCTGGACATTCTGCCCTTGCTGGGGGTTAAGGTTAAGACTAACGGCTCCTGAATGCCCTATGGGCACATATATTTCCTGCACATGACCTCCAGTGAATAGAATTTATGCCAATTTGTTAAAAAACACACTGACTTCTCAGCATTACTATGATTTGTTGCAAGCCAGCTGCTTTGCTAAGGCCAAATGCAACAGGATTTTACTCAAAGAACTTCATATAAGACATCTTTCAAAATTATTCTAGGCCACTCTTCCAGAGAGGGCACCCAGTGTGGAAAACTTCAGCACAGAAAACCAAATGTTCAACTTGAATGACTTTTTGCTGGCTTGTGGGAGACGGACTAAGCTATTTCTCATTCAAATTGAAGTAGCCTCACGCTAGCCATGATCCCAGGGTCCAACCCACAGATTTCAGTAAGACAGGGCTTGTGGTTTCAACTGAAACAGGGCATAATAACCCACAGATTCTGAAATCTGTGGGTTGTGTTCTGAAATCTTGAGTTGGACATGGAAGTTTCTTGGTAAGCGTGTGATATTTAGCTTGTAAGAATGTGTAGCTTGTATGTTCTGCATGTTCACAAGTTTACTAACCACAAGCCAAATCCTGAGCCTATCACCTACTGCAGTAATATCCAAAAGGTGATAAGAACCATTCTGTCTGGATATATGTATAGAAAATTAGTACAGATGGAGTCAGGATCTGACCTCTGCCCCATAAAGGACATTAAAAAATACTTCTGTGGTCTTAAGCTGCTTTAGTGATTTTGCATACTAAAGCAGACAATGTGATTGTCACTTGATACCATCCTAATGTTTTCACCATTTTCTCTGGAAGAATGTGCAAGCTCTGTTGTGAATGGAAAAGCAGTTCAGAAAGTACTTGAGATTAAGTGTTGGCCAACAGAGTGGAAGCAGTTTATTTGTCTATACAATTAATGTGAACATATGGCCTGTACCTCTTTCTACTTTCCTTGTGCTTTTGGCTCTGCAGTGTCATTCAGCTGGAGCAGCAGTGTACTTTCCCTTTATTTGCCAAGTACCAGGGCTCCCCAGGCCACATGCTGTTTATTAAAATATTAATATAATTTCAGGTGATGAGGTATGAAAATGTAAATTTCAAGGAAAACGACAACCTGGATCCAGCAACACTAAGTCCATCCAATCCACGAGAAAAATGGCTACGCAAAAGGACACATGTCAAATTGAGAGTAAGTATAAATCTGTATATATATGGTAGCTATAGAACTTGGGTTTGGGAGCAATTTAAATGGAGTTTGATCTCCCGAAGCATGAGTTTACATAACTGAATATTACTAAAGAGCTGAAAACTGCTAACATAATCCAGAGGCAAACAACAATTAGGGAATAGGAACAATTTATTCTTAGTTTATTGCTATGTGTTGGGAGAAAGTGTATTTCTTTCTTTAAATAACAGAGGGGCCTTAAGTTTTAGTTAAGCAAAGAGGCTGTTTTTCTATTTTCTTATATGTTAGATGAATCCATAACTCAAGAAAAAAATATTTTCTTCATTCTTCAGATGCCACTTCAGTTAGAAATGTCAATTAAGATGCGTGTCTTGCACATAATCGTGTGAATCTATGGCACCACTTGAAGTGAAAGATAATTGGCATTCCCTTAAATGTTCTCACTTATTTGGTTGTCTTGAGCACTCTCACTAGGAAGTCTGTTCAGGAACTCACCATTACTGGAAACCTGGCTCCAGCTGAAATAGGAACACAGTTTTGCTAGATGCTCTAATGTGCACTGTGATGTACCTCAGACACCCTGTCCAGGAATGTGTTTCCGTGTCACTGTTAATAAATAACATAAGAGAGCCTCATTACAAGAGCGAACACTACCCTTCCCACCTTCTGCTCTTATTTCAGAATGTGACTGCTAATCACCGAGCTAATGATGTCATTGCAGCAGAAGACGGTCCTCAGGTACTAGTTGGGCGCTTTATGTATGGACCTCTGGACATGGTAGCTTTAACAGGTGAAAAGGTAAAGTCTGAGTAATCAATTTCCTTACTTTTCTGAACCAGCTTTTACTAGAAACAGTTTTTGAATGTAGCACATGTATAGTACCAGAGAAAGCCTTACAGTGAGGGGAAGTATGTCACTAGCCCCCACCACTTCAGCAAAAATATGCTGTAAGTGGGCTTTCCTGATAGCTGACCTTTTTCCCAGCTTATCCTTCTTACATGATGCTGGCCATCTCCTCTGGTTAATGATGAGTGTGCTGTGCAGTAATTTCTGAACCTGTCATCCGATCATACCACCTACTGGACACAATGAACTTTTTGAGCAAGGAGGAAAAAGAATTTTATAGTGGTTGGCAAATCACTACAAGAAACATTTATATCCTCTTATCCAGGTAAGACAACTAGATAAAGGAATAAGGATTCTAGAGCCTAGGTGGCTGCTGTTTCTCTTACACATGGAAGAGTAAAGATTAGTTTTAGAATTTAAGTAATATGTGACACGATTGGAACTGTCTCTCCTAAAGCTGCCTCCAGTAGCCAGGCTTACAGGTAACAAAGCCAAGCATTAAGAGAACACATTTGTTCATATTCACCGAGACTGTAAGATTTTTTTGTGGAAATTAACAAAGCAATGCTTCTGAGCTGAAGGTAAAACTGAAGCATGGAGGCTTCACTTGGCCTGTTTTGTGGGTGCCCATTCTGCTAAGATGCAGCACTAACCTGATGCATCTAGGGATCAGCCTGCTGACAGCGTGCCTTCTTTGGAGCGTATTTGCTAGTGCAAATGGCAGAGATGGATGTTTCTGGAACCATGTTTCTGATGACCATGCTTCTGTCACAGCTGGGCTTTTGTTAGTCAACTCCACAAGACATAAGTGATGTGCTGCTTCTAAGATTTTGTCGTAGAATTCAACATAACCTGTGCTGATATACACATTGAACTGTCAATATAAGTTATGGTTATATTTTTAAGACCGTCGTCACTGCTTCAATCTTATCCCATATGGTTTGTAAAAAAACTTAAAGCAGCCCCATCACTTGAGCTTACATGCAAGACAGGATCATAGATTTTGTCTGATTTTGAAGATTTTAATCATAGCTTTTTACTAGCTTTTATAAATTTCTTCAATCTGATCACATTTTATTCATTGATAAGGTTCTTCTGGCACAACGATTAATAGGGCACCAAAGGAGTTCATAGTGGTCCTATGAAGAACACCGAAATTGTATGGTTCCAAGACTTAATAATTTCCTCTTTGTGCCATTTCTCAAATGTAAGTTCAAAACGTCAGATAAATTTATCTGAGTGTATTGGATTGCATCGAAGCTCTTCAATTAGATCTTAGTCAGGAAGACTGCAAATCAAAGCTGTGTAGGTAATGAATCTCCTGCCATGCGTTATTTGTGCCTATATCCTGGCAATTCCTCAGGTCAAAAGTTGGACACTCTTGTAACTGATACAGTGCAGAAATTAGAAGAAACCATTTTTACCACAATACCATTGAATCTGTCAAAGGAAAAGCCATACCTCTCCCACCTTCCCTAGTGGGAATTAGAGTGGGGGAAGGACTTTTAGGTCAATTAGCACTGTGGCCTGCAGACTTGAGCAGACCTTGAATTGTTAGTTTGAGTATGACAGGTGAACCTGATCTGCTCTGTCACATCACGGTGCTATCCTCAGCGGGCAGGAAATTTCCCCTGAACCTCATCTGCTTTGGGTGGCTCCTGTGGAGGCACAACAGAGTAGTGATAATGGGGATGAGGCCATCTGGTCAAGACAAGGAGACAGGAGCTTAAGCTTATCTGAGAGTCTCTGACAATAGTATCCCTCATGCTCCCACGGGACTGGCCACCTAAGTAATCTCAGCTTCAGTCTGTTGACCTATTAGAAAATGTTAATTAACCTGAGGTGGGCTTGACGTGCCAGTTTTTACTGAGGCAAGCATCAGTCCTGGAAACTACCCTTGTTTTCCCAGGAAGTCCTAAAAGGGGCCTGTTGGGGTTTCTACAGTTTTGTAGAGTGGATTCATTTTAGCCCTGGGTCTTTTACTGAGATGAATTTAGGCTGGTAAAAAAGACAAGATATTCAGTGTTTTAGTGTGCAAATGCAAACTATGTTGAAGATGCATTTCGGTGCTTTTCCTGAGGCCAGAGGTGTGTCTCTGGGATTTACTTAACCCGTTATTTTCTGGCTGTTATAGTCTAATGTTTTTCCTCCCTACATAGATGATTGTATGGTGGCTGATTGCCTTGAAGTCGTACTCCTATTTCAGAAGGATAGGGGTAAACAATAAGCTGTGTTTCTGCAGTGGGAAAACAGATTGATAGTATGCTTGGGTATTGATTAGAATCCTGTCATTAAAATCTCTTGAAAGAAATTGCTAAGTAAAAATGCTAAGATTATTACTAATTAGTGCATTGGGGAGAATTCCATACTCAGTGTTTTATTACTGATAGTTTTCATTCTAATTTTGAGGGATTTCAAAACTAATAGAAATACTATCTGTATTTTTTTTTTATGCTTGTATGTTGTCCCTCCAAGGATCTCAAGAAACTTTACATAAAATGCTATATTTCATAATCTCCTGATGTGGAAAGGGAAAACTGAGCCAGAATGACCACAGTCAGCAGAATGCTGTTGTAGTAGCTTTCACATTAATATTGAAAAAAGAAAATGTTGATCTGAAAGGACTGTAGTTGTGCAGATTTTTCATAATGCCCAATGCAAACTTAAAACTACTTTTCTGAACCACACATACACACACACACACACCCCGCCCCCACCTTTAATGGCTTGACGTGAGAAAATGTTTAAATGGGAAGAATAGAAGGTAAGAACAGAATGGCTGAGTAAAACAAAGTTAGAAGTATGATTCTCAAAAGAGGATATTTCTGTTCCTTGTTAGGTCTTGTATTCCTTTGTAGGTTGGAAGGAAGTTAGATTTTCCCCTAGCAAATCATAAAAATGTTTTCCTTGGCCCTCTCACTGGTAATGGTGCATCTGAAAGTTGGAAATTCGGAATCGATTAGGGTACAAAGTGAACCTTTCTCCTACTTATACCATCCAAGACTTTAAAGAAGCAGTTGGTCCACATCTGTATTCAAACTCTGAATTCACTTTGCAGTCAAAAAGCAGAAGAAAGGAGTAAACCCATTGTTTGATCCTGATAACACTTCTGGTTCAGCAATACCTGGCATTTCTTCCCTTGCACCAAAGCTCATACCTTAGAAAAATTAATTTCTGAATTTCATCAGTTTGGAATAGTTTTAGTGTTATTTATGGTTACATCCGAATGTCGTGTAACATCATAATGTCCAAGAAGAGCATATCTGCATAGTTATCAAGGTTATCAACACAAGTAGCATCATCTTGTAAGCTGCTGGTGAATATTGTAGAGTATTTGGTGGCATGCTGAGCACTGAAGAAATCCACATAAACCTTGTATGCCTAAGTTCTGTAAAACTTGAGTACAGAAGGAGAGCTTGGCAGATACCTCCCTCAGATTTACCAATGTACTTATTGCTCAAAAGTGCCAGTTCAAGTCAGACAAAGTATTTAATACACTTTACGTTAATTTTGATGAAATATTTCAGTTGAAGAAAGCCATATTGATGAAACCTTTTGAAAAAAAAAAAATCTTGATAATTTGAAGTGTTTAGGTTTTGCATTTGTAGGCAACGTTATGATTTGAGAAAGATTTCATTTTGCTAATAACCAGATGAAATTTTCCATTTTGTAGGCTTAGTATGCAAAAATCTATTATACACATGCAAGCTGAAATGATCTTTTTTCTAGTTTAGGGTTCCTGCCAAATTTCTGAGCTCTATACCCTCGTTTGACACCTGCAGTGCTAAGCTAAGTGCTTTAAATGATGAAGGCAATAAGATCTTGTATTGTGTGTTAGGAAGCATTTTCTGATTGAGAGGACCCTCTGTGAAGTTTTTACTGAGTTTTGAAGTTCCTTCAAACTTCCTTGTAAGCTTTTAGTACAAGCCATAATTGGAGATACTAATGTGATCTGGGCTTGGCAGGCCTTGTAAATAGAGGGCATGTTGCCTACTATCACACTAGATGACTGTTTCGTTGTTTTTGCAGGTTGATATCTTCATAATGACTGAGCCATCTTCGGGTAGGTGGGTGTACTTTGACACAGAGATATCCAACAGCAGTGGCCGGATATCCTACAACATACCCAAACAGAAGAGACTGAGAGTTGGTGTGTATCCCATCAAAATGGTGGTCAGGTAATAGCTCCAAGCTGGAAGTACAGCTGTGGTGGGTTGCTGTGATCAGAAAGACACTGAGGTGTACAAGATTGAAGGAGGTGCAGAGGGAGATTTCGGTCAGTTAGTTATCTTTTCTTGGTCTTGTCGCTGTGTTGTCAGCTTAGATTTGAAGCAGTGATCATCTGTTTACTGGCCAGTTTGGAGGTGCCCAGCCCAATGGGTTTATCCTTACTGCAACACAAATCCTCAGTGAAGTTCAATTTAGGAGCACTTGGTCTTGCAAAAATATGGGGATTGGATGACTGTAATCAGTCTTCTTGTGGCAAGAATGTATGACTTGGGATATTTTGCAGCCTGTTTATTTGGGAAAAGACTGCTGAAAGGTATAGCTTTGTGTTCTTCAAGACTGATAAGAAGCTTTTCTCATTGAAATTAATGGTAGAGGATGTACCACCTTGCTCTCAGCCACCTGTTTGTTGATGTCAGGCTCATCAAAAGTTACCTTAATTCTGTACTCAAGACCATGTTTATTCTCAATTGGGGGAAAAAAAACCCCAACAAACAAAACCACCCCCACCCCCCCCAAACCCCGGTACATGAAAATAACAATTCATTGAAGTAAAATCAGTCAGCTCTCCTAGCTTGGAGCATTTCTTAAAAATCTCAATGCTAAGTAAAGCATGAAGAATGAAGATGCGTGAAATAAATTTGTTGGCCTAGGTGCAGGACTTGGGTAGCTGTGCTTTTAAAAAATCTTATGTTTAATAAAAGCCTAGTTTGATTTAATACGGAGTTTTAGTTTAATATTGAACTTAGAATTAAATTGCCTAGCCACTTAGGAAGTAGCTTTACAGCTTCCCTTGAATCCCTACTTCAGAGGCTAAATCAGTGGGAGGAATTTAGCTGAAACAGAATGTGTTAATACCCACCAGTTAACCAAGTCCAAAGTCAATTTACGATCTTATGTAGTGCTAACTGAGGGGGAAGAAATGTTTTACCTCAGTGTAATAGACAGTTCAAGAAAAGAGAGTTACTTCAAAACTAATTAAGGTGTATTCAGAAGCTAAGGTCCCATGGGCTTTTAGACTGCAGGAGTAAGTTTCAAACAGGAATGAAAGAAATTGTCCTGTCTTTGCTCATTAAGCTGTGCACACATATCGTAAGAATCTTCATCATCAGACATAAATTTCTAGATCATACAATAATCATCTTTCTAAATGAAAGAAGATGTGGTCTCCGGGTTACATTTCTTAGGGAACGTGAGGTCATGAGATGGTAAGAGCTTTGGATCACTTTGTGCTTTAATGTCCAGACCTCTTGAGGAAAATACATCATGAGAAGATTGCATTTTGCATGCTTTTCCATGAGAAAAGCCATCTACGATTGCATTTATCTTTGAGTTTAGGATTGTTTCGGGGTGGGCTTTTTTTTTCTCTCTCTCTTTTTTCTCCTCACTTTTCTGGATTCGCATTCCCATTGTAATTTGCAAGGATAGAGGGATGGGTAATGCTAGTATTACCAGCTGTTTAGCTAATGGAAAAAAGCTGATTTGTGTAAGTACATGCCAGTAAAAGGTGCATATAAATTCTTCCCTTGTAAGTTTTAATAATTTGCAAGTAACTGTAGACTGCTGGAAAAAAAAATGTAGCTAATTTCTGTGTGTGTGTATGTATGTGTGTGCATATATATAGCATTCATGTCTTATATGTGTACATATATAGACATATATATACACATATATAGACAGATAGCATGTTTGAGTACTTCAGGCTGGTTTGGGTTCTTTTTTTTCCTAATTCTTTTAGATATTTATACACATGTGATTTCTTATTAAAGTCAGCTTCCAAATTTCTCTTTGGAAAGCTATTTCCTAAAAGTAAGTTTTAATTGCCCCACATAGGACTGAAATCAGAAGCCCTATTTGACAGCGATTTTTGAAGCTGTAGATCCAGACAAATCTAATTTCAGGTCTTAACTAGAACGTGCAGAAAATGCATTCCGACTTTTTGCTTTTTTAATGTATTTATTGCTTTGACTCTCCAGAGGGGACCAGAGCAGTGCTGCAAGTTACCTGACTGTGCTTCCCCGAGGAATGGAATGTGTTGTATTCAGCATTGACGGTTCATTTGCAGCAAGTGTTTCAATTATGGGAAGTGACCCCAAAGTCCGAGCTGGGGCTGTTGATGTTGTCAGGTAAGCGAGGTTTGCACCCTTCACTCTTTAAATCTCTGGCTTTCCTGTTTGAACACAATAGGAAGGAAAAGGGCAGAATAGGTTTTTTTACTAAATAAACAACAGTTCTTTAAAGGCCAGGACTCTTTGTAGATATATTTCTGTATTTGCTTGGACATCAGGTCTGCCTGATTTTCAGGGGAATCTTAGAATGCTGTGGTTTACTTTGAGTTTCGTAGTTTAAGTTGCCAAAAGATTAAAACTTGCTTCTTGGGAATATGGCCTTAAAGTGTGTGCAGTGAAGTAATAATGATTCTACTGTGATGAGCAAAGAGTATATTTTGTGTTTCACTAACTTCAAATAAGGGCATCTACTTCAAAAATATCAAGTGCCATGAATGCAAGAGCATATTTTGGAGGAAAAATTAAAAGGCCTTTTAATCCATTCTTGCAAGTCTGTTGATTGTTGCGCTGGATGGGGAAATACAGCTCTCATTTTGGAACTTGCATGGGAATGGAGGGATGTCAGTTTTCAAGGGTTTCCACTCTTTACAGCTGAAATGGCAGGAAATCTCATTAAAAGTTTCAGAGATATAGCAGGACTTGATGTGTAGCAAGGTCTATTCAAAGTACATTTTTAAATAGCTGTCATATTTTGTATAACATATTGTATAAGAATCTGTCTTGCTTCCCTCCATCTCCCTCAAGATGTAGACATTATTACTTAATTTCTTGATAAGAGCAGAGACAGGCATGCTGCTTTCCACTTGTTGAAGGATAATGTCTGACTTCCAACTGTGTCTGTGCTGAGCAAAAAAATGATGGGTATTCTCTTTCTGCACCTACATAATTTATTTACCTGCTGTTTCTGACAGGCATTGGCAGGACCTGGGATATCTGATTATCTATATTACTGGCCGTCCAGATATGCAAAAACAGCGTGTGGTTTCATGGCTGTCTCAACACAACTTTCCACAAGGGATGATCTTCTTCTCAGATGGACTTGTCCATGACCCACTGCGACAAAAGACCATTTTTCTCCGGAATCTCATGCAAGAGGTACTAGAAACCTGTTTATAACCTTAAAACTTTTTCTAGAGAATATCATCTAGTGAAGTTAGAGTTCTCTCTTCCTTTTGAACAGTAAATCTCACTGGCCATCACAAAGTCTTTTATGCCATTTATCATTTCTTTTCTCACTTTTTAAAGAGCAAGGAAGGTTGATAAAACATCCAAAGGGGCCTCCTGGCATGACAAATAAATGAACTGCTTGTTCTGCCCTATGTGCATATCTGTAGTTGTTGCTGGCATGCAGGCAGACAGATTTAGCTTTCTGTGGTTTACAGAAGGAGGTTGTTAACTATGAACTCATCGGCTGCTTCACTGCAAAACAAGTGCCATCCTTGTAGTGCGTAGTGTTCAATAGAGCGTTCACTTTGGAAGTAATATTTGTTTCAGTGCCACATCAAAATCTGTGCCGCATATGGTTCCATGAAGGATATTTCTGTGTACAATGTCTTGGCTCTGTCGCCATCCCAGATCTACATAGTTGGACGATCAACAAAGAAATACCAGGCGCAGTGTCAAGTAAGTAACTCTTGCTACTCAATCAGGAAGTCCTAGGGGGAGCAAGGAAATGCATGTGTCTGAATGCACGTGCAAACACACACACACACACAAAGAGCAGAGACAATGTTTCAGAGAAAGAAGAGCATTTTTTATTTCAGATGAGGCATTTTCTGGCAAGGTGAATAGGAAAGAGAATTGAGTGGTCATAGGTTGTATCTGTAAGTGCATGCATCGCGTATTGCTGAATGACAAAATGGAACAGGTTACTGAAAAAAAACAGTAAGGGGAGAGGAGTATTAGTACTCTGTAGGTATCTAACTGGGATGCCAAAGATAGGAACTTAATTCCTCATAGAACTCGTAGGTTGAGGCAGCAGTAATTTGTCACTCCCTTTCTTTCCTTCCTATTTCAGTTCCTCAGTGAAGGTTATGCAGCCCACTTGGCCTCGCTGGAGTTCAGTCTCCATTCACGACCCAAAAAGAACAACTCTCGGATGATCTTGAGGAAAGGCAGCTTTGGCCTCCACTCCCAACCTGAGTTTTTGCGCAAGAGAAACCACCTCCGCAGGACTATGTCCGTACAGCAACCTGACCCACCTTCTTCAAACCCCAAGCCAGAGCGTGCCCAGAGCCAGCCTGAATCAGACAAAGATCATGACAGGCATTTGCCCTCCATTGCTTGGGTTCGAGGTGGAGTTCACAAATTTGAATCTGTCCCCTAGGAAGCTTGGGAATATAGATCTTGGGTGCACCCCATTAAACTTGTAGGCATGCCTCAAAGATAATATTTAGGCAGCTTCAAACTAAGAGTCATAGAGGGGAACCTGTACCTCGGAGTCTTCCCTGCTCTGGAATCTGCCTTCTTACATCAATTGGGGAACCACCAGGCTGTTCCTCTTGACATGTTTATTGGGAAATTTTAAAACAATCTAAAACTATCGCAAGTGCTTATAACATCAAAGCAACAGGAAATATCTTTGGTTATTTTTTACAACAGATACAATAAAATGTGCAATAAGAGAAAAAAGCTGTAACAGGCTGATTTTACTCAGAAGAGGGATTGTGGCATCAGTTAGCTAGCTGCACCCGAAACAGTATAAATAGTAGGTCCCATAGGTTACAGAGAAGGTTTACACTTTAAATAGTTGTATCTGTTTCCACTTTTGATAAAGCGATACACTTGCAAGGGAAGCAGAGGTGGGAACTACAATAATGGGTGGTCTGGATTTGTACAGCAAGATGCTTTTTGGGTGCCTTAAACCCAAGACTTCCTTTCAGCTTACAGTGTTGGTCAACAGACCCCAACATGGGCACTTAAGTTTGTGTGAGGTGCTGGACATCAAGTAAATGGGAGAACTCCACTTATGAACCAATCATAAAAGCTTCATGTTAGAAATAAATGTGTCTGCCACAGTTTGAAGCAGTTAGTGTTGCTGTATACAAAGTAATGTGCAAGTGTACAAAGATCACATTGTTTTGTGGAACTTGGTGACAGTGCAAAATGTGTAGACTACTCTGAGTAAGGAGATGGCTCTGACCACTCAGTCCGAGAGACAGATCCTGAGATGGTAAACTAAAGGGAGCCCTTTTACTAAGGGATCTGCAAACTTCAGAGCAACCACTTTTTTCATTATTCTAACTAGAATCTTTACACTGGAGGAGGAAAAAAGTAATGGAATTCCTGTGGGTAAATTGTTTACCTTCTCATGCTATATAGCAACTGCTGTGTTAAGACAATGTATAGCATTCAGAATTACAGCATTTGAGCTTCAAAGAAAGTTCATGCCAAATTACAGATGCCAAATAGACGTTCTCCTACTGATTTAAATTTCTCTTGGATCTCTCAGTGAACTTAGTAGAAGTAAAATGTGTGAAATTTTCCCTAAGTGGTAATATTTCTGAAGTGTTGTAGTTAGTTTAACATAGTAGCAGTTTGCAGATTCTTCATGCAGATACTTCCACTGCACTAAATTCACCAAGAGAACTTTCATGACCGAACTGAAGCATGTTTTAAAATCTGCAGTGAAGTTACAAGTGCACATAAAAAACCTTTTCTTTAAAAGTTAAAACCAGACTATTGACACTGAGAAAGCTTGAAGTCAATAGATTTTTTTCAAGTTGGTTGGTTTGTTTGTTTGTTCATTCATTTTTAATTTCAGGAAGTTGGGGTGGAAAGGGTGTCATGCCTTCCCCCTGCCCTTACTTTTAGGTTTTCCTAGTCTGTAGCTAGACCAGTCTCTCAACAAGTTTTTGGTTAATGATTTTGAAAGTTGACATGTGAAGCAAACAAGAAATGCAATGGAAAACTGTTAAGACAGTGCAGAACTAAGCCTAAGACTATACTTCCTATTCACCCAAAAGTTTCAGTGTGCTTTTTGAAGGGCATAGTAATGTGGCTTTTGCCTTAAAAGGCAGCAAAGTAACTTATAAATGGAGATCTTTTTTTTTTTTTTTTTAGACATTACTTGGCAAGATTGTCAGTTACCGATTTCAAACTTCCTGAAAGATCTCCGGCACATCAGTAATTTGTTTTTTATAATGCTTCCTTTAAGGGAAGCAGTAATCTTCGCTGGAGATTTAGGAAAGATGTTAAAAGTTTGGTAGCTCACACTAATTGGGAGCAGGAAACTACATTACAGGGGGCTGGGTTTTTATGCTCTGTTGCAAAGTCAGCCAGCTACAAAAGCTAAATGAACGATATCCACAAACTGCAATGAAGCAGTCTTCAAGTTTACAAATGCTTTCCCATTAGTGTCACACCTAGTTCTTTAACCCACAAACTTGGAGGAATTATTATGTGTTCCATCTTGGCCCACTGTGTGTATTAATTCTAATCACATAGTTCATTTCTTCTCCTGTCCTCTGCAGCTAGGAGGAGATTGCACAAGTACAGCAGACTCAATCTCCCTCCAGTCAGTTCATTGTTAGCATGGTCCTGCTTGTTAGTCTTAAATAGGTATGGGAATCCAAGGTTTGTGGGGGAGGAACTCAATAGGCAGACTTTAAATTTGCTGAGGGCACCTAAAAGCAACATTGATTGCAAAGTTCTTTTTAAGCACTGGGTGTTGTGTAGCATGTCTCCTGATAGCAGTCACTGTTCCTGCTGCAAAGTTCAAAGCTAATGTTGCTTTAGCCATCTACCTCTGTCATCCAAGAGACTCCAAAATCTATTTTTCATTTTAAGTTGCTGTAGTAGAAAGGCCTACTTCATTTCAAAAGAGGGATCGTGTGTAATTCTGTGACGGTATTAAAGGAACTAGTGTCTGAGCACAAGGCTAGAGAAATCTAGGTTGTTAAGGTCTGTCTTTTGCAGACACGGTGACATTTTGCAGGGTACCTTGTCATGAAAATTCTGATTTTGTGTATTTCTATTAATAACTGGGTCACTTTCACGGTAGTCACTGTGCTGGCTTCTCTTAAGAATATTATGAGCTAATAGTAGTAAAACAAATGCTAGTCTGCGTGCATGATTTAGAGTGGTAACAATTTCAAAGTGTCTACACATGGTATTGAAATCAAGCTGAAAACATTTTCCCTAACTTCGTTTCCTAGAATATATGGGAGTTCATGTGGCCTTTGCATAATTCCAACACTACTTATTGCTCAGGGATAGAATGGTTTATCTCCTGATCACATGCCTCCAGCTGAGCACTTTGGCAAACAGTGATACAGGCATTAGCTTGGAGGTTAAGGCTTCATGTTAATTAGAAGCTGATCTTTTGAAACATCAGATGCCAGATGCATTTGTTTTGAAAGCACTAGCCAGTTGCCGCTAAAAGGGTAAAACAACTTCTGCTGGAGCTGAGTGTATGAACAAGATGAGTGTGATTTTAGACATCTCACAACTAGGCTGGCAGGCAGTTCAAAAAATACTGTGGCAGTGGCTGGGGACCTTATGCATGTTGAACCGTTAGCTTTTTTTTCCCCCAGCTATGCTTGGGGCAATCCCTGAGGTTTGCCTAATGAATCACTAGTTTTATAGCATAATTTTTCAGTCATGTTTTCTCTTAAGACATTTCCTTCTGGTCAGAATTATAGTTATACACTTTTCCCACATGAAACTACACACAGTGGTTCATGGGCATTCAGTTTGCTATTTGATTTCAGTTTTAATTGTGCTTTCACAGGATTATCAGTCTTCCTAAGCAGGCCATTTGCTGAGGATAGGCTTGATCCTACAGTCTTATTCTCTGATTGCAGGTCCTCATTGCTGCAGTCTCTGCAGTCTGCACTTAAAAATTTACAGGCTATGGAAGTGTTAAAGCATACACAGAAGGGAAAAGGGACAGAGAAGTCAGGTGGGAATGGTGGGTGCCCAAGGAACACAAGTTAGACTCATCAGCCGTTTCAGCACCTTTAGTGCCTCCAGTCTGTTACAGAAAAGCACATTCTTTTAACCTGCTGAATGGAGGAAGCATAAGTGAAACTGTAAACCACAAACCTGTTATTCCAGTGGGTGCTAAGGCAGCAGTACAAGTCAGTGCAAAGTAGGCCACAGTTGGAAGCATTTACTTCTTTGCCCTGTTGATATGGGTCCAGTTTAAAATTACTGTAAAAAAATGGCTGCGGTTAATAGCAGTGGTAGATTTATCTGAGATATTGTGAAAACACACCTTCACAACTGTGGTGTTTTGGTTTTGTGTGTGTGTGTATGTGTGTGTAGCTACTGGAAGACACCTTAAGTGAAGTTTTGGTTCTGCTTTCACAGCAAATTTCTAACCAATATACTTTAAAAAATACCTACAACAATGGCTGTTTATTTGTTTTTGTTGTCTAGTTAGCCAAGTTTGAAAAAAGATATCATTGTGTAAAGAGTGCAGAATATTCCACAGACCTGAATAGTGATGTTGATCCAAATATGCTTATTTTGAATAACCTTTTTTTTCACTAAAGTGTTTGCATACACTAGTGCTCTTGGAACAGATTCTTGCTTGACCAAAGTACTCCTGTTTATTTTTGTGGCATGGTTTATATCTATTCAGCATAACATTTTGTTAGGTGTAAAAATGACATGGTATTGGTAATTCCTTCTTGTTCATTGGGGTTCCTGAGACCTGCCATTTTGATTTGTTTACATGAAAATAAGAGTCTTAGTTCTTATAAATTACTTCACCTGTTCCTCTAGTAACTAGGGAAGTTGCTTCTAAACAGAGTTAAAACTTTCACTGGTTATGTAGAAGTGGAATTATCAGTGAGCTAGAGAAGGAAAAAAAAAGACACACCTTAATCTACTATTAAAATAAGCAGAACAATGACACTTTAACTGGAAGCTCCACTATTCTGCAAAATAGCCTTTTTTTGCCATTATGTTGTACCATTTATATATTGGAGTCTTTAGGTCAGGGCACTACTAATGTGTGTATTTAAGCAAATTCCCAATACTTAGATTTATAGTATCATCATGTACTTCACAGAATAAATTTAGAAGGGGAAAAAAAGTATTTCCATCTTTCTATAGTTTCCTGTCTTAAAATTGCTAAAAAGTTTGTTTATAAGCATTTTTAATAATATGTGAAATCAATAGGTATTTTCAGTTTTTAAAATTTGTAAGCAAGTGCAACAATTGTTACTGAACAAATAGGATTTTCCACAGGTTTCCCCCCCCCCCCCACCCCTTGCATCTAAGCCACCGAAAAGGTGAGTACATCATAAAAGTACTAGGTGATTGGAGTATGGGCATCTTTTTAATAAGCTGACTGGCTTAATAATGGAGACAAGATTTTACACTGCAATTTCATCATTTTTCTGATTAGAGCTTGAAATGTGGGATCTGAACTCAAGATTTCTGCATTGAATTGTTCATTTCAGGCATGCAGGGGAGAAAGTGGCACTTTCCATCCTCATCTGGAGCTGGTACAGGATAGAATTCCTATAAACACAAAATTTTCCAACTTAACCTCCTCAGCTTCTCTAAGAGCAATGATTCCTCATGGTCCGTGTTCATAGCTTCAGCAGAAATTGTGGGTGTAACAAGGTAATTTGACTTCCATGATCTTTAATCACTCAGTGTAAATATAGGTTCCTACAGATGATCCTAAATTCAGTCCCCCGTGAAAAATGGAGGTAATAACACATTTTTTTGGGATGAAAAGAGCTCTTTTTTTCAGAAATAAGAAAGGGCCTGGAGCAGCTAGAATCCTGTGCCATGGACTCTGGAATTGAAGTCAGGTGTTGGTATTTCCTCTTTCTCTCATTTTAGTTCAAGCCCAAGGTAAGGGGATTATATTTTACCCTCTATTTGTATTTATCTCAATAAGCTACCTTTGAAATTGGATATAACTGTGGGGGATGGGGGAACATGAAACAAACTTAACAGTTAATTTCTCATTTGTAAGGATGTACTGAACTTAAGGGGGGAAGAGAGAGAGAGGCAGGTTTACTGGGACATGCTGGGAGATGGTATACCAGAGATTACAGCATTGAAACATAATTTACAGATTGCAAGCTTTAAAGATAAGGTTATTCTGGGAGGACTGGTGTAGGGCCCAGAATGGCAGTCCTCTCGCAGAACCCCAAGCCTTCTGCATAAAACTTATTTTTTTATTTGTGAGGGAGGGAAGGGGGCAGTCCACTTAGAACTGAATTCATACAAGGAAACTTGAAATTGTACATGTTCTTTCAGTCTACAGTTTTATTAAGTGCATACTTTTAAACATTATTTGTCAGTGAGAAGGTTCTATCTGGTGACAAATGTTTATATTTCTTATGGCTGCCTTGTAAAGATTCAAAAATGTACAATAATGAATTTCTTAATATGAAATAAGGAGTAAGATTTCTACACCTGGTATAGATTTTGATGTGAGCTGGTTTTTAAAATCTTATAGCAGATTAGTCACTTAAATAAAACCTTCTTTGCCTTTAAGCAAACAAACAGTGTCACTGATTTTTCTTAGAAGTGGTGGGGGAAGTATTAGATCATCATTGTACATGTCCTAGTAGCCAGCAGAAACAGTATAAAGAGAGGCTGTTTAATACATCTGACTATCTGGAATGATACTTAGATTGGAGGTTGACTTTTCACAAAACTCCAACCCTTCTTTCTTTTGAAGAGTCATATAAGAATTTCAGTAATGAGACACCATCTTTGTGAAAGCTTTATAGAATTAGTTTCAGTACATACAAAGAATAACTTCAAGCTCTACTGTTCCATATAGAAAGGTGGTTAAAAAAAAAGCAAAACTACATCCAAGAAATAACACAAGCTAAAACTCTGTCATATTAAAGCCTGGAAGTCATCGTTGTTTTCATGTTTCCAGGCCTCATTAACTGTTTCAATATTTTAAAACAATCTAGTTTGACAAGAAAAAAAGAAAAAAATCAGGAGCAAGTTTAAAATCACTACTTACACATCAATCAGACTTGAACATGACTGCTTCCCATATTTATACTTAATACCATTAACATTTTAGTTAGTTCCACTTTTACTAAATTACATGTGCATCTTAAAAATTATCAAGGAAAACAAAGTTTCCCAAATCAGTCTTGTTTGAAGGTTCATCTTAGAGTGAATGTAATCTGAGATGCCTGTACAAAGCTGCTGCCATGGAAAACAGCCCTGGTGAATTCTAGAGCTTGATAAATCTGTGCTTTAGTTTGAGACTAAACTTTGTTAAACTGAATCACCTACCAAAAAAGGCTTATCAAATGAACATTACTTTTTTTTAAAAAAGCAATTAGAGGCAAAATACAGGTATCAAACACTTAGTATACTTCTTCAAATAAAATACCTGCACTGTGATACTAGCTAATAACAGTAGTTATAAGAGGTTACAATAATTGTAGTAACCAATTTCTGTGTGTAACTAAAAGACAGATATTGTAGTACAAAAGCAATGTTTAACTCAACTGCCAAGATGCTATTTAAAGCAGCAGCAAGAAATGACATAAAGTTGCTTTGATTTGTCTGGAGCCCAATTACTTAACACAAGAACAGTTAGGCTAATCTAATAGCAATCCTTAAGGCCATGAATTAGAGTCCTAATGTGGGTCTTCTGTTGTGGTGTGAGTGACTCCACAGAAACCTGTTGCCATGGAATGGCAGTTGTGGTCAGAACTCAAACAAGCCACTACTGTTTCATTAACCTCCAGTTAAACATGATGTTTAACTTTTGGTTTGTTTGTATATAGAAAAAAAATTGTTAGGCTTTCAGAATAATGGACCAGTACTTTTAGTATGCAAAGTACTCATACTAAAACCTGTGGCAATTGGATACCACTCTAAATACTACTATTGCCTATGATCACCCTTCATAAGTCTGTGGCCCTTGCTCTGGCCATTCCTATTTGTCAGTTCAACATAAGTTTCAAAGTACTTACTGCCTTATAAAAGTCACATTCAAGATGGTCTCTCGTCTCAGCAGGAGATAATACACTGTGGTATAATTTTGATTCTCCTGTTCACTTAGAAAGAGAAAGCAAGGGAAAGGAAGTCCTGAGCTGCTTTGTCAAGAAAGATTATAAAATGGAATGGCTTGTTCAATGTATAAAGTGCACCCTTTCACGTGGTACACAGAGCTCTCCTTTATCTATGCTCATAAACTAACAACAGTTACAGCCATCTCTGTCTAGGTACCAAGTGCTTGATGGAGTTTCTTTGTTCGCCTTCGGATAGCTTGAAAAAGTTTCTGAGATCGACGCGCAGACTGTAAGTTTTGTGCCATTAGACAGTAGTAGTTTGATATTGCATGTTGCCTGCAGAAGAACAAGACTGCCATTAGCAGCATGAAGTCAGTAAGGTTAATTAACCAGTTGTCACACAAATTGCTGGAAAACTGTTAGATGGGAGCAAGGAGGAGGTCTGGGACCTGTATACTTTCACTGTATAACAGTTGTAAACACTAGCAAGAAAATATTTTGTTACTTTCAGTGAGCATAAGTGGCAGTACACAAATTAAGTACTGCAATACTTTAACTAGCAACAGGAGCATTTCTTGTGATATAATCTAATCCATTAAAATGAAAAACAGTAGAACAATGCATGGAGCTGGCACCTATAAGCAGTTTGAGATCAGGGTTTGTTTCATCATGGAAAAGATTAAGAGGGAGCTGTAAGACTAAAACTCATCATAATTGGATACCAGGACAGAAAGTCATATGCAAGACTGTAAGGGCACCTCCAAAAAAGTTTATTTCATGATTATTCCAGTAGGCAACCTAAAAAAGAGCCAGTGACAGAGCAGGCACAACTGGACCAAATTGCTTAGTGGAAGCAGTACACATCACTGTTTAAAGCTTCCGTCAAGCATTTGAAACTTCTCTCTTTTCCTGAAAAGTTACAGCAATCAATGCCTTCTGCCTGTCTTTGTTGCTAAAATAGGACATAGTATTCAGGGTGTAACTTTAACAAAAGGAACACTTCCAGCACCATAGCTGAAGATATTAATGTCACAATACAGATCTCAGTGAAGGTAATAGAGGCTTTGAACCTCTATGGTTCAATGAATTGACACTGGAAGTGATGTTTAGAAACTTACAGCAAAGAACTCCTGTTCCCATCCATTTAGGTACAATTGCTGTGTTTAAAAATGCCAGCAATACAGGCATCAACTGCTGTTATTGTGATAGCATCATCTTAACTGCTAAGACAATGCTAGGGATGGAAAAGAAAGGCTGTAAAATTAGGCAGCTCAGGGTAGCAGTTTGTTCTGTCATGCTTTGTGATCTTCATTAGTAATCAGTGAGAACTGAGGGCAAGTGACAAAGACATTAGTACCAGTAGTTTTCTGGTCTGGGGTGAGAAAAGCTGCTGTTTGCATAGAAGCCCAACTTACAGTTCATTGCGAACCCACAAGGTCTCGCTAATCCACAATGTAGAGGTGAAGTTTTACAACTGCACAATGATCTACTGTAGCAGAGACAGCCACAGTGAATATGTGGGAAGAACCCTGTGGTTCCGCATAGTAATACTTTAAAGAAGCATGAGTTAATAAGCCTTTCTGTCTCCAAACAGCAGGTTTTCTCCCCAGAGGTGCATGCAGGTATAGACAAGGTAAGTGAACAACTACTTTACCTGGTTGATACTATCTTCAGTTACGAATGAGAGAAACTGTCATATCACTAACAGATGGGAGAATATTAGGAGTGAGATGTAGTGAACTTTCAATGGATATGATCATTAACTTAATACAAGATTTAACCTATAGTTACCTAGAAATTGTCCCATTGGTAAAAACTGAATTTTTGGAAACATGTAGGACTTTAAGCCCTTACCTTTTTCTAGATAAAAGTACTTAATGCTAAGCCCTCTCTCAATGATTTTAGGTGCTGGACATTTAATTACTTGACATAGAATCATCATGTGCTCTAAGAGAGGAAGACATTTAGGGAATTGCCCTGTGGCAAGACTTCTGACCTTTAGTTCTACTGTCTTAATATGTCTAACTCAGAATGACATAACCTTTACAAACACAGAAGCCTACCACCTCATGGATTAACCAAGGTGTTGTATAAGACATGTCTGCATCCTCTAAGTTTCTGAGTTATGGGTACCATGGACTATTTGTTAATGTAATGGTACCCAATAAAAGGATTTTCTTAGAAATGTGCAGGTACCAATGACTGTCAATGCAATGGGGATCCTCCGTTCCCTGCCTCCCCCCAACCTGCTCTTTTAGACAGAGGCAGGGAGGTACTGCTCTCACACAAGATCAAAGGTAGGCTCTTGCTGGGAAAAATCTGACTTTCACAGCAAGAAACCTGAAGACAAGGAGAGCATCTGACAGGTTTTAGAAGCTGCAAGTCCAATTGCAGATTTAATCTGCACAGGTATCTCGAAGAAAGAAAGGCTTTGCTTACACTACAGCTGAGAAAGTTCTGCAACTATTCCTGATCCTGAGCTACAAGGATCACTTAGCCTGCAATTGGTAATGTCCGAGTGGGAGGTTGTCCTGGTTTCAGCTGGGATAGAGTTAATTTTCTTCCTAGTAGCTGGTATAGTGTTATGTTTTGGATTTAGTATGAGAAGAATGTTGATAACACACTGATGTTTTCAGTTGTTACCAAATAGTGTTTGTACTAAGTCAAGGATTTTTCAGCTTCTCATGCCCAGCCAGCAAGAAGGCTGGAGGGGCACAAGAAGTTGGGAGGAGACATAGCCAGGACAGCTGACCCAAACTGGCCAATAGGGTATTCCATACCATGTGACATCATGGCCAGTATATAAGCTGGGGGGAGTTGACTGGGGGGGTGGGTGGGGGGGAATTGCTGCTCAGGAACTAGCTGGGCATCAATCAGCAAGTAGTGAGCAATTGCATTGTGCATCACTTGTTTTGTGTATTTTAATTATTTTATTATTATTACCATTATTATTATTTTCTTCGTTTACTGTCCTATTAAACTGTCTTTATCTCAGCCCATGTCTTCTATTTTTTTTCCAATTCTTTCCCCCATCCCACTGGGCAGGGGGAGTGAGCAAGTGGCTGTGTGGTGCTTAGTTGCCAGCTGTGGTTAAGCCACAACAGAGGTAACCTGTTGCTGAAAGTGGAGGGAGAGTTAGCGGTATTTACCTTTCCTCTTGCACAATGGCATCATCAAATGCCTGGGAGATACGCTTCAATTGACAAATCCCTGAGGAGACCAGCTCCAACTCGCAGTCAAACTTCCTGCAAAGAGAATGGTTGTTACTAAAGATCAAACAGGACAGACTGACTAGGTGACATTACCCAAGCCTGTATCCCTGCAGTAACAACTCTAGTTACCTCCAGTCTTTATCCAGAGCAGTTTAGGGCTGTAGCAATCATGCTCTTAATTCCAGTGACCCATTTGCTTCACATCTCCATTCATGCCAAAGACAGCTATCTTCTAATTCAAACACTGGGTTCAGATTCATGAGGCTTGGATTCAGCTTCTAGCTTGACATTTCTCATGTGACTTTGACCAAAACAAAAACCTATGTGCGCATTATGAATTATTTTCCTATCTCACAACCCTTTATCTAATTTGTGTTAAATCTTCAAGGCAAGAATCTATCTACTCTTTATAAAGAGCTCAGCATAAGCAAGGCAATTCCAGGTATCTTTGCTATACAAATAGCAACTTTGGAAAAGTTAAGAGCTAAGTAGGAGTGAGATGCATTGGAAGCCTTTTTCTTTACCAGAAGGGCATCAGCAAGGAACTTGGGTATGTCTCTAGTATCTGATGGGGACTGGTGCTGAGAAACATGGTGTAAACTTACCCAGTGGGGAGAAGGACTTTTAAAAAGTGCTTGTCACAGCACAAAATTAAGTTTCATGTTTCAGCTTTATGCAGTGCTCAGTCCCTGTCTACACAGGGACCTGTAACTACTCTCTTAACTATTCAAAGAGCACACCCTTTCAGGGGAATAGGATAGCAACCTTCATATCTTGCCTTTCACCTTACAAGATACTCTAATCACAGTAATTAAAGAATAAAGGAATAACATTTACAGAAGAATGTGGCTTACATCTTTCTGCTGGCAGGAACAGGTGATGAATAAGGGCTCTTCAGTGCTGCTGCTCTTCTTGATCTCCGGAGAGAGACAGCATCTTTACCAAGCCAGGATGAGAAACCCCTCCAGTTTCTGTGTTCTGACACCCTTGGTGGCCCAAGCAAGGCTCTTCTGCTGGATCTTGGGGTGCCTTTGGAACTGGCTGCTGGAGTAATGCTCTTCTTAGGGCAAGCAGTTCGAGGTGTAGTACTTGTTTTCTTGGTAGAACTGGTTGCACAGCTTCTGCTGATGGATTCAGCTGGAAAGGTCACCATCAGGTCTTCTGGGCTTTGGCAAGACTTCTGTATTTTCTGAAAGAAGCATTAGACAGACATGTTATGCTAAATGAACTCAATTAGCCTAGAGTTTGGAACCAGAAAGACAAGGGACATCTGAGCTGAATCCCTACCTTTCATTCTCATATCAGGTTTAGTCTAGCATGAATGCTTCTCAACCCCCTGTACCCATTTGCATTGGAGGAGTCATTTGCTCCCCCAATCCTTGGAACTTGTCAAGGAGTTCAGCAGGCGTTGGAACAGAGCTCCTGCTGCTCTTACACAGGAAAGACCCAGGCTCTCTAACATATAATTGATGTGGTTAAAATCGGAGGTCTCCTCCAAAGGGAAGTGCAAGCTTGAGTTTGCTACCCTGCTAACATCCAGCAGTTTTTGTCAGTCCAAATTTAGATTGACTATAATGAAGAACATGCTAATAAATAATATGGGTACAGGAAAAGGAGTGAAAAAAAATAAATCCAAAGTGCTATACATTTCTCAGAAAAAAATTTTTGCAAGCAATGGTAGTCTTTTACCCACCTTCCTCCTCGTAAAGGCTGCTCTGCCATACATGAGGAAATAGAGTAGGGGAAAAGCATTTATTTAGTAACAAAATAAAAGTTTTGATGAAACTACATCTCATGTTTCTTCTTTGCACCTTCCTCCCTATTCTGCCAGATCCATAACTTGCCTGTCTGTACTTTAGCAGGGATATTAAAGATTTCACTAGTTAGTAGCTATGAGACAACCATTATGGTGTGCAAGGGTGCAGGATAAACCCTCTGGAATACAGCATTCTGTACAGACTCCAGAAATCTTAGTACTGAAGTTGAAGCAAAAACTAAACTCCATCCACACTCCACTGCAAAGGCAAAGTACCTGGGACACTGTTCCAAAAGCATTTCTTGCTGTTCTTTTAATACTCTGAAGAGTTTGGCACTTCTGTCTTGCTTCTAGACTTTCCCACGTTGGGGTCTTATGAAAATTCAATTCTACTTGCTTTAATGGCACTCGCTTCCTTAGAGACATGCGGATGGTACTGAGAGAACTCAGAGAAGCCCTTCTTTTGAATTCGTTGGGTACGGGGCTCTCATTCTCATCTAAGTCAGCTAGGAGCTGGTGTTTCCGCCAGGCCATTGTTGCCTTGACATTTTGGAGCACAGATACCATCTTGTTCCAGTACTTGGTCAACCTTATTTCTAAAACAGTCAGAATGAGAACAAGAATTAGACAGAGCAAGGTACAGAGCAGTCCAGAAAAGGAGAAATGGAAATTGTTATACAATATTTTCAGTTACATTTGCCTGAAACCACAAAATCAGAGCTGAGCAGACTTTTACTTGGAGGCTTGAAGGAGAACAGCATTGATTTCTACCGCTATTTAGGTCTGTGCATGTTCATGAAGAAGTCTTACATTGCATTTCCAGCACTGGACATCAGACCTGGTAAGCTATGAGTCTCAAGCTTGTGAGGTGGAATGCTCTGTAACTGCAAGTTTCCTTGTTGGTGTCTCAGACTAAGATCTCGTATCCCAAATTTTTGCCTTCATTCATCAGAACAGCCTTCTGCTGCCAGATGACTTTACACAGCTGCTACCGTCTTCTGCCTGTTATCTATAGGATATTTGACAATTTAAACATATATATAGTTAAATTCTTCATTTTCACTAGCTATAAAGCTAGGATACTGCTAGTGAATTACTTCTAAAAAGCGACTGAAATGCAGATGTACTTTAGCAATCTGAACTGAGCGCGAGTTAATTTTACCAATATTTCATTGCAGATTACTGTTAATAAAAAAAGCTGGGAGGTCTCTACCATCGTTATACCACATACTAGGAAAGCCTATCGATACCTTTTACTATCTCTGCGCTCCCAACTTGTCTCCGTTTCTCACAAGTGTCCTGATTTGTGTCTGAAAGCAGTAAGGCTTATTGAAATCTTCTATTCAGGAAGGCGTTTGGGCTATCGACACCTTTAATGCATTCCTGCACGGGGCAGCAAGGAAAGGCTAGTAATGGGGCAGCCAGTCACTTCTCCTACTAGCCGACGGCTTATCCGGCTTCCTTTCGATAAACTGCTAACCACTGTTGATTAATTTATGCTAGAAAACACTGCCCGGAAGGGAACAGCGACTGTCCCGGGGTTACGCTTATCTGTTCCCGCGCCGGCACCGCGCCGCACAGCCCAGCGCTCCGGCTCAGCTGCAGCCCGGGGCAGGGGACGGGCATCTCCCGCGCCAGCCGCCGGAGGCGGGCCCGTGCCGGTAGCACGGCCGCGGCCCTGGGGCAGGACTTCGCTCTCCGGCCGGCGTCGCCCGCGCTCGCCGCTGAGAGCTGCGGCCTGGCTAACGGCGCCGGCGCTGCCCCGCGAGAGCTGGCGCGGCGGCGCAGGGCGAAGCCCGGCCGACGGCATCAGTTTCGCCCGCCGGGGGCGGCCGAGGCAACGAGCAGCGAGGGGCGACGCCGAGGCCGGAGGAGACCGGCTGGGGCCTTCAGCGCGGCCAGGAAACGCGGGCCGCGACAGGGGCGCTCCGGCAGCTGCTCGAGGCTGTACTCACGGCGACGGAGGAGACCGAGACCCTCCTCACCGCTCCCAGCGGCAACCCGCTCACGCCTGCGCCGCCGCCGCGTTTGAACGGCGGCACCGCCCGTTCCGGCTCCCCGGATTGGCGCCGCTGCCGCCGCCCGCCCCCATTGGCTGCGCCCCTCGCACTGCGCCGCGGCCGTTGGAGGGCTCGGCGCCTGCGCGTCGGCGCCGCCCGCTCGGCAGGGGTGCCGCGGGGGGGGGGGGGGGGCGGCGACGAGTAGAGTGGAGGACGAGGCGCGGGGAGGGGGCGGTGGCTGTGCGTCCCGACGAGTCGCAGGTCCCCCCCCCCCCCCAGCATAGCTGCAGGTGGTGGCGCCCGACCCCGCCCCGCAGGTCTGGGGCCTTTGCGGGCCTGTGGTCTAGACATTCACGTCGGCAGGAATAGCCAAAGGATGGAGAGGTTGGGTGACCCACTTGGGTGTCCAAGCCCTGGATCCTGTTTCTTCTGGTAATTAATTGATAGCCAATGTCTTAGAAGCTTTTGTTTGCTTGCTTTTTTTCCACCGGCTTCTGCAGCTCTTGCTGGAGGAGACAGCTGGTGTCAGTGCAGTGCTGTACTGGAAACCACCTGGGACATCCTCTGTGGCAAATGGGGCAGCAAAGAAAGGCCGAGTGCACAGAACGTGGTTTGTTTGGCGTTGGGGTTTTTTATTTGTTTTTCTTTTTCTGTCCTACCCTAGATGAAAACAAGATGTGCAAAGCATTTACCTTTAAAACACTTCTACCTGAAAAATTGCTCTGGAAAGAGCTGTAGCAGCTTCTGGTTTTTTCTCAAAGGTTTAGTTTTATCATGCCCCCCCGCCAAGTTAAACTCGGCACTGACGGATACATACACCTCCACAGCTAAGTCTTGGCTTAGAGCCATGGGAAAGCCAACCCAGTAACGCTGCAGGATACCTCTTGAGTCCCACCACTGGCTTATGAACATACTTTCTGTAAGTTCCTAAGAGCTATGGTTTAAAAAAAGTTCCACATGATGATGTTTGCACCGCCTTGTATTCATACACTATAATATGGTCCAGTATAGCTCAATAAATATCCCTTGTTAATAGACATGTTTCTATATATTAGCCCCCTATATGCTGTTCTGCTTTCCTCTGCCCACTGGCTTTATGGCTTCCAGATAGTTGCAGGTGTGTTACGCCTCCCGCCCCTGCCTGCTGTCTCTATAGGGGAAGTTTCAGGCTCCTCTCACTGGCAAACTGCAGCTTGAGCCCAAAGGCAAAGGAATGACTCTGTGTAAAGCTCTCCAGGGTGCTTATGTCCCGTGCAGAGTCAATGACCTTGGCAACCTGCACACAGGGCCAGGCCAACGACCCGAGAAGGAGACACGGGGTGGGGGGGGTGGGGGTGTAGCAGTTTCTGCAACAACTGTACTTACTCTGTCCAGCTAGGCTGGAAAGAGGCACGAGAAGGGGCCTGCTGGATCCCTCGAGAAGCAGAATTGCTGTAGATTGTGCTGTGGCTGTTCCACTCTTTGCCTTTGGCAGAGTTACTTCCCAGCGGTTGGGAGACAGGTACGCTTGCATGGCCTGAGTACTCTGTCTTAGTTTAAGCATACAAAGCACAGAAAAGGGGAATAGGCTAATACTATGAAGGACTGCGTGTATTATAGCAATGATATAAACAGGGAGGTAATTTAAACTTGGTTTTACTCTAGCACATGCGGACTCTTATTTTAAGTTGTTAAAAGCATCTGAAGTTACTGGAGATTTAGCCTCATCCAAAAGGGGTAAGAGAGGAAAGGAATCTCTGACAGAGAAAAAGAGATGCAGAAGGGGTCCTAAAAGGACTAGGCGGGCAAAAGAAGGCTGCGGGACTCACCTCCGCGCAGGCGGCGCGGAAGAACACCACCGAGGGCCAGTCGGATGCAGCACAGCCCCGTCCCCCGGCATGCCGCGGGCCGTGCCGGAGGACTACATCTCCCGGCATGCAGTGCGCGCTGCTGCGGCCGGTGTGACGCTGGGAGCGGTCTTTCTCCCGCCCAGAGCCGGCCGCCGCTTCGGCGCTCCGAGCCTCCGGAGCGGCCGCCGGCTGCTCCAACCCTTCCCCGGGGATTCCCCCGCAACTCCCCGCCTCGGCGCGACCTGGCCCAGGTCCGTGTCCAGCTGACCTCAGGCTACTACGACTCCTTAGTAGGCTCCCCGCCGTCGGCCGCCTCTGGCGCAGCTCCGGCGCTCCGGCGGCCTCGCCTCGCTTCCGCGCGGCCCCGCCGCGATCCCGGCTCCCCGCCAAGGCGGTACGCCGCCCTGCTGCGGCCCCGGCACTGCGGCTTCGCTTACGGCTCTAGGCTGTTTCTCTCCTCGCTCGTTGCGTGCTGGGACCCCCAGCTTTCCTGTCAAATTGCCCGCGACGTTCCCGTCTGCCCCCGCCGCCCCGGAATAGGCGGGGGCTGCTGCCCGAGCGCAAAACCGCCATCAGCACTCGCCTACTTCACGGTCGCAGCCGTAGTTCTGGTTCTAGCCGGCAGTGTTTGGCAAGTCCCTGGCGCACAACTGTCCCTCGGGGGGCAACGCACCCCTGCCCGTCCATTCGCAGCTGCAGTCTGGTCCGCCAGCCCCTTGGTCGAGAGCTGCTGTCCATCGGGAGCTGGTGAGCCACCGCCATTAGCCCCATCAGGATCAGCCGGGCCTGCCAAAGCAGCTGAGGTGTGCCCCACCTCCTGAAAATGGCATGCTGAAAGCTAAAGAGAGAAGCCTGGATTGTGCAAGGAGAAGTAGTGTTAAGAGGACAAGAGAGCAAATGGAGAACTTTGCAGTGCGACAGAAGGGTAAAAGAGAAACACCAGGGGGTGACGCACAACTGGATGACTCTGGGAGCACAGAAAGGCAAAAGAATGGCCCGGTGGCATGCCAAAAGGAAACTGGAAAACTCCGAGGCACACCAAAAAGCACAAGGAAAAGTCTGAGACAGAAAGGAAGGCTAAACAGAAAACTTTGTCACGCTTTGCATGACAAATGGCAGGCCTTCCTACACACCAAAACGCCCCTAATGCATGTAATGGGGCTCAGTGGGGCTGACAGGAAGTCACCTGTCCCTATGGAAATTCCAACCCCCACCACCGACGGCCCCAGCCCTTGGTGCCAGACACACCAGGAATGTCTCAGGAGCTGATGGATAATCCAGGACCGGCTTTCAGGACCCTGCACGGCACTGGATGGATCCTGGCAGCCCCCAGGGTGATGTAAATAGTTCCTAACAGCCAAATGTCTGTGGCAATGTGAGAGAAATTCGCTGCAGCCCTGTGAACAGCACAGGGGTTGTTCTAGAACCTTAAGGAACCTCAAAATGGTCCAAGAGCCCTTAGGACTGGTCCCCATCTCCTCAGACACAATATGTAACATGCTCCCTGGAGCTCAGTGTTGAGATGCTTTTTACTGATTGCAAAAGCTTGTGGGAGCTCCACTCATGGATGATGACATGGCGTGTCTATCAGAGACTGGGTGCTGAGACCAGAGGAAGCTGGGTGTGTCCCCCACGGGGTGGTGTTAACACTGGGCAGTGTGTGAGTCCAGCCCCACAGAAAGGAGGCAGGCAGCCCACATCTTGCTCACTCAGACACACTGCAGTCGTGCCTTCGGAGCACCTCTGGGGAAGCATCCTTGCTGAGGGCTGTTTGTGCCATCTGAGAAAGGCACAATGAGATCTAGTGCTTGGAAGCAGAAATGAAGCATACTCAGACTGAAAAACAAGTTTGTTTTTCCTCCGTGGGAGGAATCAGCTGTTGGAACAACTTGTCCAAGGAGGTACTGTATTTGCTAGTGTTTGGAGCTTTCCAATCGAGATTACATATCTGTATAAAATCAAAGTGCTGTATTTTATGACGATATGGCAGTTTGGCCAGTATCTTTTGTCCTAAGTTTAGTTAGCTGAACGTACTCGAGGGCAGTAGGAGTTTACTTCTTTCTAGTATGCGTGATCCAGAGTTTGTTTCATCAGCTACCTGGGAATGACAGACAGGTGGGAACTGAAAATTTGTCTAGAGCAGTTAAGTCAGCATCACAGGCCTTGAGACAGCAAAGGGTATTTGAGGGAGCACGTTACTAAAATCCTAGCTGTGTGCTCTTAGCTAACAGGCCCTGTCTGAAGAAGGAAATCGTCACAATGCCCATTTCTTTTAGGACAGGACCAATCCATTTTCTCTCATGAAAAAGTTCCTGCCCTCTGCTGCTTGCCCTTGGCCTGCATTTAATTCAGTGCCTTCCTGATTGGGTAACTTGGGTGTCAGTGAGGCTGTGCTGTGACATGTTACTTCTAGCTTGCTTTCTTTAAACAAACAAAAAAACCCCTCCATCCTGGGGATTATCTCTGTTACCTAGTTTATACCGTGACCGCTCAGACCATTGTAGCAGCTCCATGAAGAAAAAGGTGCATAGGGCAGTGAGAAGGAACTACTTATCCTAGCTTCACTGCCTGAGCAAGTCTGCCTGTGTACTTCACCCTGAGGCCAGAAAGAGAGAAGTGATTTGCCCAGAGTGGCTGAGCCAGCCTTTGTCAAAGTTAAGTTAGCACTTGGCTATAGCTGGCTTCTGGCCTGCAGGCAAAATGCCAGTACCCTGGCTCAGTTTGTATGTATTTGCAAAGTATAGCACTGAACATCCACTTCTCTGCTCCTGCATCCAAAGTAAGGGAGTTAGAATATGACAAGCAACCAAGAGCACTTTGCAGATTTATGGTCCTAGGGCAGTTTTACTCACGCTATCAGAGCTTTCAGAGAGTTGTTTTGAGAGAATTGGAAGATGTGATGAAGTCACAATGGCTGCGTATGTTTGAGACGAGTCACACAGTATTATTTTAGCTGCATTCCTCAGTTTCTTTCTTTGGCTTGTATTGTAGGTAAGGATTACAGTTATTTTGTGGGCAGTAGATCTGGATTAAGAGGCTCTGACCTGCCTTGGAGGGCGTTAATGTCCTGTCCATAGTTCTGTGGAGGTGTGTAAAGTGATTGAGTTGTAAAACTAAACACCTGGGGAGGAGATTTTTCTTTTAAAACCAAATAAGTCTCTAGATGTGCTCTAGCTGGCAGCCCCACACAGCTGCTGAGGCTATGGTAACCTTTGCTCCCAGGGGACAGAAGTGTGCAAAAGGAGGTGGTGCTAGTGTGCAAGTGGCCTTAGGAGCCACTGCTGAAGGAAGTACTGCTCATTCAGATCCTTGCAGCCTGATACATCCTGCTTGACTTCCCTCTGTGCTGTGTCTTGACTGAGGACAGAGTCCATGGAAGCTAGACCTTGCACTGTCTTTTGGACACTGGAAGGTTTTGCAGACTCTTGCTTGCTGTCTGTTTAGCTGTCACTGGCCTTTCTTGGTGTGGGACAACCATGATGGGGCTGTCAAAACCAGCTTTTCCAAGAGCTGTTTCACTGTAGCTTCCTCTGTCTTGACTGCCAGATTCACACAAGAGGCGTGCCTGCTCTACTTTATTGCATGGGCAAGGGATCTTTCTCACAGAGGCTTTTCTGCATTGCACATTTACTTAGCCAGTCTCCTCTCTGGAGAGAAGGCAGGGCTTCTTGACTGTTAATAACCTTCATTTGGAGCCAGTTGTTGCCTTTGGAAAATTGTGACGTGGTTGAAGGCTGAGCCTACCCTTAGAAACACAGCATGACTGACAAGGCGATCTGTGGAGCATGTGCTGTCTCCAGAGAGGATTCAGTGACAGTTACTTGGGTTGTAGGAAGACAGCTGGTGACAGCTGGTGATCATTGTGGCTGTCAACGCTGCTGTTCTTTGCTTAGTTCCATTTCCATGCATGTCAGTGCTGCAGCTGTGCTGATTAAGTGCAGAGGATAAATTCACTCGCTTGTTTTTTCAGCCTCTTACAGATCCAGATACTGTTAATGAGTCTACCTGGCAGAAACAAGAGGAGAGTTTGTTTGGGGTTTTTTTAATGTGGGTTTTTTTTTTTCCCCTCACCCTTTTGTAATTTCATTGATAAGAGGTAATTCTACAACTCAGTTTTCACTCCTGCTATAGTATCATGCTCAGCTGGGAAAGCTGCAAGTGAATGAATGCACATTGCATTCAGCTCTCAGGATTAGTTTCTTATCTGTCCATCTGCATCGCGGCACAAAATTAGAAAGCAGTCCGTCCAGCATGGAACTCTGCCCTGCATTTCCCCTGACTGAGTTATTCAGTCCCCAAATTGTCAATTTTGTCATCTTTCAACTCCTACCCAACCAACAAAATACATGTGAAAAGGAACTGCCTGCAGGCCATAAAAGTATAACTGCAAGTACTGAATCAGAGCTGAGCTGAGCTTCCTGGTCTTTTCACAGCTTTCTTGCCAAACTCTGATGAAGCACAGACCTTTTAGAAGTCAGCTCACCTGTGGCTTTCTCATCACCCTGCCAACACTGACTGTGGTATCATCTTTTATTTTCAGTTCACAGATTCTGAAACGTAAAACCCTCTTTCCATCTTATTCCCTGCCCACTACACTTGCCACCTGTCAGCTCTCACCTTACACAATCAGAATGCTCTTGAGGACTGGGACAGACTTGGCTCTGTACTGCCTCAAGTATGATGGAGTCCTGATTCTTTATTGAATTTCCTCACTGACTGGATAAATTCCATAGTTTGTGTTATGTAGGAGGTCAGCCCAGAACAGGCATTCCCAGATATTTTGGTTCATGAGTGAATGTACTTTCTTGCAAATGGCCAGCCACTGCTCCCTTTAAATTTGGGATGAGAATGGTATACGATCATACTGTTTCATGGGCCTGCTGTGAATCACTTACTTGCACCCTTCTGACTGCTGGTGGGCTGCAGAGCATGGTTAGGAATGCCAATGAAATGATCTAATTGTCCCACCTGGTTTTAAAATCTAGTGAGTGAGGCCTATGGGCATTACTTTAACTTTCACAGTTGTGCCCAACACGTTTAAGCAGCACAGAGGCTACTTGTAAGAGCTTTCAGAATGTATTTTGTGTCGTAATGAATTGGTAAGAATGCAGTAAATAATGTGGAATGGGAATATTAACAGAGTATATATTTTCCCCCAAAGCTCTGAAAGGCTCGATAAGGAAGGAATATCCCTGCTGCTCACTGAGATACAGCTCCCAAAGACAATAATTCAGGACTGGGTCTGAGGGGTACTGTGTACAATGGAAGGCAATACTGAGAATTTTAGAATGTCAGAAGAAAGTCATTCCCAAATGGTAGGTGGGCCAAACCAGAAGTAGTGACAGTGTCCAAAAAGTGTCAGTGCAAGTTCCTTGCTTCTGTGTTTTGCCCAAATGGTGGTGCCTCTGTTGACACAAACCTCTCAATTGCCCTGCAGAGTAAACACGGACTATTACCAGAGAGGAGTATGATACCAGATTAATCGCTGCTTGCTCCAGAGTTTGGCTTGCATTTTTCATGTTGGCTCCGCTTGGTTTGGCTTGCGTTTTCATCGTTACTCTGATTACATTCCCAGTTGGGTCCATAGGTACCATTGGAAAGGGATAATTCGCATTCTTCACCATGGTGTAATTTACAGATTCCTGACTCTTAGGCTGTAGTCTTCTGTGTGAGATAAGGAGCAGGGGAAGAGGAGGACATGGAAGATGACTTCATTTGGACTTTAATTCTCACCTTCCCAAGATGTGGGCTTTGTTTCTAACAGTTTGCTGGCTGCTGCAGAGCTGCTTGGGGAAGGTAACCAGATGTCTGCGTTTTGCCTCTACTGTCTGGAATACAGGATGGTACCCAGTGTCCTGTTGAAAATTTCTACAGGGTTGGTTTTTTTCTGAATTTTGTTTGGGTCACGAGACTTTCCTTGTCTCTCCCTTTCAGTGATATCCAGCACCGAGGCAGAGCCTTAGTAGACCAGGAGCAATCCTGCACCCATGACACCTAAAAGGATGTGCCACCATAGTCTGCCTCATGTTTCTTCTGTTACAAGCTCCTTAAAGAAACTTAAGCAGTGAGTTTTCTCAAGGGGAATATTTTCCATAAGGAAATATCACAGCCTGACTGTCTGTAGTCTGTCTGACCATTTTAAATATCTAGTTCTCAGAGTTCATCTTCCTTCTCATTCAGCTATTCACTAGGTGAGAGATGCCCCCTACTCCTGTTAGACAGCACTATAAAGAGCATGATATCCTGGAGTTAATATCTCTCCCATCAAAGGCTGAAAACCAAACTGTTATTTGTGGTTGCTCTCCCGAGAAATGGCTTCTCTCTCTCTCCCTCCCCTCCCTCCCTCTCCTTCCCTCTCTTCTCTGTGTTGAACTAGACAGTGCAGTTGCAATTCTTGCATTTAGCTGGTTGATTGTAGCTCAAATAGCATATTGTACTTCTCTTGGCTTTACTCTGATCACTTTGTCATCTCAAGATGCTAGAGATAAGCCGTTGTCTTACTCTGAAAGGCTACGCTCTCAGACATTTGCATTCCATTCTGTTCTCCAGAGATGCTTATGCTGTGCACCTCATCACATTGGGTGCCTTCCAGTGGTGCACCAAGTGAGGTGGCTAACATTTGAACTCCTCACTTTCCCTGGGGGAAAAGAGTGTGCCAATGAAGTTTTGCTTTGGTAGAATGTTTTGGCTATGGACTTTTTCTTGGAAAAATTTGGGGTGATTTATTTTGGTGTGTTTTTTCAAAAAATTCAACTTGTTCTTGGAAAGGCACAAGAAGAGTTGAGTGGTGGTCCTAGTTTCTGGAGTGTAATCGAGAGCATTGGGAAGGCTCATTTCATAGATTTGAATCAGCCTGTAAGAAACGCTGATTTTCAAAGCAAGAAAACGGTCTACTGGCCATCTTGATGGGTGATTCACAGTACTTGGAAAATGTAATGCCTCAGATGTGGCAAATGCTGAGTGCTATACAGGCCCTGGGGTGGACTGGGAGATTAAAATTAATGATGGCTTTGAACATGTGGTTTGGGAGTGCTGAGGAGGGCCAGAGAGAGAGGTCAGTTTGATCTGTGGGGAAAGCAGGAGTTGCTTCCAAAATCTGAGTGTGGGTCAGGGCATACATTTCGAAGTTGAGCTGCAGTGTTCCATCCAATCCCCCTATACTGCAATAACAAAAACAGTGAGTACAATATGAATCTTGAAAAATATTTAATAAGCAATAATATTTTTATTAGGTCGGAGGAGCTTTTCGGCATGGACATGCACAGTGGGTGTGGATGTAGTCAGTATCTACCTTGCCAGGCTTTGCATGGTCCTCTCAATGTAGCTGTAAGTGGGAGTATTCGTATTTTAGGCTTGGGTGCATCATTTAAAAGTCTACATCTCCCTAGGTCTCTCTGGCTTTTTGATGGAGTGAGAGCTTCCTCCAGAGAGCCGTTCAAGAGTACCTAGATTTACCCCAAATCTAGCCATCTTAATTGCCTTTGTAGGTGATGACTATAATTCACAGGCCTTTGGCTTTCTCTTTATCTTATTCTGTTATTGAAGCTACCCCTTTTGCATTCAGGTTTCTCACGGGTTCTCTGGGTTTAAGTGTTTAGAAAGCATCTCATTCAGCATCTGCTCAAGGCAGTACCCTGCAACTTGGAAACTCATTCATGCTTGTTGTTAATAGATTTTGTTTTTTCCATTGACGTGGGGAACATTAGGTACCTATTCCTTTCAGTGGATGGAACAGATCCAGAATTCTCAGAAAATTTTCAGAGTCAATTTGGTTTTGGTAGAATTCTACTGAAAGTGGTAAAGGTGACCTAAATTGCTAGGGGTGGACCATAGGTGCAGATTTGAAGAGAGAGTAATGTCTACCAGGGAAAAGAGGAAGCAGTGGATGACCAGAAACAACATGTTCGACAGCAGTTTGAATGACTTGACCAAGGTCAGGCACCAAACCCACAGCAGAGTCGGAACAAGAATCAAAGCTACCAATTTCTTCAGCAACATCTTCATCTTGGGACCTTCAGCCATTCGTTTCAACACTCCAGTGAGGTGCTATGCAGCTCAGAAGTGGGGGTTAAGAGACTGGATTAATTACTTGTTTACCAGAATCTCTTTGCTTAGGTACATCCATTCAAAGTGAACCCTTCTAATCACTGGCCTTCTGACCTCAGTGTTTCTCACTGATCATTGACAAATGCATGCACAGCAATACTGTGGTTCTAAGTTGCAGTGGGCATCTTGTTACAAAGATTGCTGCTTTGTAAAAATGCAGAATCATTGTGCCGCTAATAGCATCGTGTGTCCATTTCCCACCCCCCTCCCCACCCCCTTCTTGGCTGTTTGTTTGTATGTTTGTATTTGGTGAAAATAATACCCCTTTGCCATAAAAAGTGCTATGTCCAAGCTGCTACTCATATTACCGCATTTTATTTGCTCCTGCTGTCACACAGCCCCTGCAGGTTATAATTCACTGTGGCTGTCATCACTGAACAACCTTGCTGGCCCTGTTATTGTTGTTGGGTCCAGAAAGATGAGTTGCTGACCTTTCCTAAGTGCTATTTCTGTTGACTGCTAAAAACCTTCAGAACAAAGTTGCGTGTTTCTTAGTGGTGCAAGCCAGACTATTTGCCTGCGAGCCTGCTGAATCTTACTTAGCGCATCTGTGAAGATAGGTCCAGGTATTTTAGAGGAGAGCCTAGTTTACTCTGCATATACTCTGGGGAAGGGTAAGCTTCAGGTCTGAACTACTGGTACTAGGTACTGCTGGTTAATCACATTCATGTAGCTTCTGGTTTGCTTGTAACAGAACAGTGAGCTCACCTCTGCTTACAAGCTACCATGTAGAAGGCATACTGCTGACCGCCACATATGACTGCCTACTGTTCGTGTGGGCAGCCCAGTGCAGGTCTACATTGTAAGGAGCTCATTGGGAATACAGTAGCAGGGCTGGAAAAAAGGCATTGTATATTCCACTGATTTCAGGATAACAGTTGTCAAATGTCTGCTATTCTCTGCATCTCAACTCTTTTGGTTATTACTTGCAATGCTAATTTAGAGCAAAGCTCCCAAGCTGTTCCAAACCGTACAGGATACAGGTAAAGGAACTGCCAGTTCCACAATCCTGCAGATTATGGAAGAAAACCCCACCTTTCTAAATATAGGGTGGGGGTGGGGGGAGGAATTTCTGGAAAGGTTTGATGTTGATGTTCATGGGAAAGTTTAAAACCAGAAGTGTATGGAAAGTCCCCATATTTTCTCTAAATTTAGGCTGAAGGATGAGGAAGTTGTATTAGTTTAATTCCATTGGGGAAGTCTTATATATTTCTTAGCTGAGGGACATATCTTAGTGCAGCGAGAAAGAGACAGACGGATAGGTGCACTCCCCCTGTTTCCTCCTTTCATAGCTGTCAGGGCATATGCTGAAGCAGCATGGAGGCAAAGCTCAGGGCTGATGCTAGAGGACTAAATGGGAACTGTACAAAGATGCGTTCTTATACAGCAGCTTAACCAGTGGTGCTGTAGGCAGATCACTTCAGAAAATGCCTCTGTTTCTGTCCTGTCTGTAAAATGTGGATAAAAAGCTTGGCTTTCTTAAAGAACTTAGTGATCTACTCACCGGAAGAGGTATATGTATTTAAGGAATCAGGGATTAGTTTGGCTCTATATAAAATGAGTCAAAGCAAGGTCATTGGTGAGCACGCTGCCATTCTCCGCATCTCAGTGTTCATTGCTCTGGTATTAATGCCTCACCAGGGTCCAGCTAGCCTGTCCAGTGCTTCTAGACTAGTGCCTTTCAGTTGCTTGCACTAGCACTTGGGTAATGCCTAAGAAATGCTTAGCAGCAGTTGGGATCAAAGGTTTTTGTTAAAGCAAAACACAAATGAGAAGAGAATGCTTTTCTCTCCCTCTTTTTGTGAATGTTCTTGTAAGCCTAGATAAAGAACACCTTCCTTTTTTACTCATTTATTGGCCTGTATGAGAGGATAACAATCCTCTTTTATAGAATTGTTTGGGTGGGGTTTTTTTTCACTCCTGTGCAAAGCTCATGGCAGTGCTGAAGGTCACAAGTTTAAACCACCCTGATGGCCTTCAGGGGGAACCATTATGCTTAGGCAAAGTGTGATTACTCGCTAGTGTGAAGCTGTTCAAATAGTTGGTAAAAGCATGGAAACTGCTATTCAAATAGTTGCCTGAGGAGGAGTGAGACAGTTTCTAGTTGCTTCCATTTTTCAATGTTGAATTCTGTGCACTCCCGGATAAATCAGCATCCAGTGTTACACAAACCTCAGCTTTTGAATGCCAGCCATCATAGAGGACCAAACTCTGTGCCCAGCCAGGTAACTCAAGGCACAATGAATGATGGGTATGCAGTGGCCATGGCATGTTGTCTTTCTGTCTATACAAATGCACCCTCCCTCCTGCCACCCCCAAAATAACTTCCTGCTTAGTTTGGTCTGTCGGTTAACCAGCCAGCATTCCCAGTAGCTGGATAAAGGCCACCTGGGCACCGATTGCCCCACCATGTTCCAGATCATAATCTGTGAAGTGTCCGGTATTTATGGTACTGTGACCAAAGCACTGATGTGGAAGCTCTCTGAGTTACCTGTGTCCTTATATCATCGACTTGCTATATCCTGTTATTCTACAGATGGCTGGGGGAGCAACTCTGCACTGAATGTAAATATTTTTAGTTTCAGTAACTTCAGACGGTCTAGGACAGTTGGTGCTGGCTAGAGATTAGCTCCCACTTCTTTATTTATGCTTGAACTACACTAAAGTCAAGGTCTTACGATTCATCCAAATACCACTGTCTTCAGTGAGAGTCAGTCCTTTATTTTGTCTGTGTTTAAACAACACAGTTAAGCAGAGAAATGGAGTTCAATGTTGGAGAAGCAGAACTTTGTGAAGGGTCTGGACATAATTATTGCATGTGAGAGCCGAAACAAGGAATGCTAGTGTAGTATCAGTGCATTTGTACTGCCTTAAGTAACAGGAAACTCAGGCTCGTTCTTGTAACGGGTTTGCATTAAATAGATAGGTGTATCATCAGAAGTCCTTAGCATTGTTTTACTTCAATAGTAATACAGTTTAAGAATTTGAGAGGGTAATCAGCTTGAGATTGTATCTCACCACTGCCCCCCTTTTATTGTTTGAACAACTGGTTTCTGGGAATATACTGAAGTGGCCTTTAAGTTTAATATCTGCCATAAGGTTTTACATGTTTTCAGTGCCAAAGTTTATATGTCCAAGTGATGCTCTGGTATCCTTGTTATCACAGTGGCTTGCTATAGCTGAAACGTAGTCTCCCTGCATGGTCCCCACTAGTTCTGTGACTGCAAATATATAAGCAGCTGAGATAGCTTCATTTTTGCTCAGAAGTACCTGAACAGCAATAAAGGGAGAACAAAACTAGCGAATTAGAGCATGTTTAGCTATTTATGAAGGATCACATATGAAGCCAGAGTTGGAAGCAATGGCTCAGTGGAAACAAAATATGACTCCATTGAGGTCAAAGCAGTTACATCAGGATTCATCTGTAGCCCCCATTTATTTTTAGTTTCCCTGTTAACATTCCTTCTTATGTACTTATAGCATGCCCTTCCCAATATTCCACTCACCCACTCAGTTTCTCTGTCCTTTCTCATGACAGAACGTTGGAGCTCTGGTTTAACTTACAGTCAGATATTTTAAAAAAAACCAGACCGACCAACCAAACAAACCAAAACCCCGAAACCAAAGAAAAGACACCTAACTGCCATTGCTGTCAGCAGAAGTTGGCTGGGAAAACATCCTAATAAATCCAGTACTTAGTATGTGTAAACTTCAAAATCAAGACCAAGGCCTGCATTCTGATTTTAGAGGCACAACTGTAAATCTCAAGTAACTGGAGGAATTGATAGAATAACACTACATTTACCCTAGTATTATAGCTGAGACTGGAATTGCCCTGTTATCTTTTAAATTACCAGCATAGCATATGCATGTTTGCCTTGATTAGGAGCTGCAGCTCATTCCTTCCATTATGTTTAATGCAAATATGCAAGGTCTGGGTTCTGTCTTTGGTAGAAGTCTTTCCCAACCTTTCAGAAATCTCACTGCAAACATTACGTAGCTGCCCTTGGTAAATGTCTGACTCTATTGCCAATTACTGGTACAGTCAGTGATTTAATGAGCATTAACCATGTCACCTATGTTACACAGGCCGAAACACCACAGCAGCCAATGGCTAAAATTTTCCTGTTGAAGGAAGAGAGCTGATTGCTCTCTTTTGGGGACTGTATCAAATTTGTACAGGTTTGCCATAGGCTGTGAGCATGTTTTAACACTCACGATCTCCCTCCCAAAGGAGATGTAATGAAATCAGTTTGCTGTAGAACAAGGAAGTGAGGGACAGGTCGTAGCAGGCTAGGAAGAATAACAAGCCAGAAAAGCAGAGCATCCAGGAAAAAGGGAACCCCACTCAGGAAAAGAGACAAGCCAACATACTGGTCAGGCCACTATCCAAACGGTGGGAATTTTATGTGGTACACAGGAATGTGTTGGAGGGTTTGTGAAGGATGCTTGAAGAGCTCATCAACCAGCATTATCAGACAGGAAAGCCACTATCAAGCCCTGGCCTGATAAATGGTCAAAGAGCCCTGAAGAATTCCGTAATGGAAGCTGGAGTAGTTTATGAAGTGTTGGGGAATGCAGAGTGAGATAATGGGGTACCCAGCAGTAGATTACACCCGAGGCATGAGCAAGAACAGCATGCTACTGGTCTCTTGACATTCCTGAAACTCTCCAGATGCCTGGCAAAGGTGTTTCTTAGAATGAAGACAAAAGCAGACTGCAATTAGCTGACTTGAGAACAAAGCACTGGCCATTTTAGTTGGAGTTTTGCATGTCTTTTGGCAACTCCTGAGGGGAAGCTTCCCAGCCATGGATGCATGCAGCCGTGTCCCAGCCTGATGGGATGTCAGGTTGCTAACCATGGAGCTGCCACCTTCCCATAGTGGGCAACCCTGCTCCTTTCAAATGCAAAATCCAAAGGTCAATTACTACAGTAGCAAGTTTTCATCCTCCCTCCCAGGGGTTTGCTTATGAGGCCCTTGGCCTGGGTCACTCTCACAGTGCACCAGAGCCTGGTAAGACTCATGGTTACTTTTCCCTTTTGCCCACCTCTGCCCCAGTCCCAGAATTTCCAGTGGCGTCACCTCTGGCCCCCAGACTGGGTAAGCTAAGTGCTGTGGAAAATAATGGCTAATAATAAGACACATTGTAAGATGCTGTGCATGATGAAGCAGGTGCTAAGGAGGAAATGTGATTAAGGAACTGGTTTCGGTGAAGTGACTGTAGATTTTTTCCACTTCTTCTGTAACAGAGCACTTTGAGACAGGTGCTGACGAAAAATGTCCCATCGCTGAGGCCTTCCTCTCGGTTGGCAGTCCTGTGTAAGCTGGAGCTAGGCCAGAGTATCAGGTTGCCTTCTGCCATGAAAAGCTAGAACTCTGACCTGGAAAGAATTGGAACTGCCCATGGAATGCTGTCAGACACACGATCAGATAGTGATTTGCTGAGGATGACCAGGCCTCAGTGTTATCCAAGATCAGTATTGAGACAACAAATTCTGCAGCTATGGCAGCGACTGCTGTCTCTTAAATGTTACCCTTTACAGGGCTTGGCACCCTGAAGTGTAACAGAGACTGTTAGTCCTTGTTGTGGTGAGTCAACGGGGCTGAAGGAGCTGAAAGACCGTGCACAAATCGGGGAAGGGTTGCTCCTTTCGCTGCCTGTGGATGTATGTGATTGCACATGTATCTGCAGGCACATGCCTTGTGCATGCACTCTGTTGCTTTCTGCCATCGTCATTTCAGTGTTGTGATAATTCCCAGTGCCAGGAAAGGATGACACGGTAAAGTTGCCTGTCAGTTATGTTAAACAACTGAGGACTCTTGACTATGAGCCCACACAAAGTGATTGTTATCTTCAGCTGTTTTCAAATAAGCTTTGCACATTAGAACTAATGACCAAGGTAAGTCACTAAGAACATAACTGATTTTTAATATTTAGAATGTTTATGCTCATTTAGTTGCCAAAATCTTGTAATTTCACATGCCATCAGACTGTAATACTTCATCTGAGCAGCAATTGTTCATGTGCGCTCAACTTATCCCATTTTAGAATCAGTTTGTTACTTAAACTATCCAAAGTCTTCCTGCACCTAAGGCACCTCTTTAAATCCTTGTTGCATAAATTCCAGTGGATTACTTTGCTTTTAGATTAGTTCATTTTAGTAGGTTGTGTTTTCTCAAGGTCTGAAATGAGTATGACTTAAGACAAGTCTAGAAAGAACTTATTTCAGGTGAGGATTCCCCAGCTCGTGCTTCAGCTCACAAATGCACATGGGCATACCCATGGATGTTATGGGCAAACGGTACCGGCCACATAGAGACACATGCACGCTCCTGTCAGAGACTGTAAGATGTAGTGAATGGTGACCAGATTTGCCATGTGGTTCTGTTTCTTTCATCACACTCACGTGATGGAATTTAGGTTTCTTTTCCTGCCTTCCAAGCTCTCCCACCTTCTCACTCCCCCAGATCCTCTGTCTGGGAACTTGATGTTAAAACACTACTGGAAGAAGTTGCATGAAAGGCAGTCCTCCTGTTGTCCTGAATGGCAAGACCATAGTGGGAAAAGCGATGACTAGTGCAGCAAGAGAAAGATTATATAAGGTAATAGAGAAAAAGGTATGGAGAGGATTAATAAAAGCTATTGGTGAAAGAAGGGGAGAGAAAAGGCAAGCTATTGAAAAAAGCAAGGAAAAATGGTATTTCATTTTCAGTGTCTCTTAAGGGGAGGAAGGATGGTGACAGTTAACAAAGAATGGAAAGGTCAGCTGAAACTTAGCAAGTTGCCAGATGATTGTGACAAGAAAGGGAGCCTATCCCCTTCCTCAACTGAGCAGAACAACTCCACAATCAGTGGGCTGCACTCCTCTACTCTTCTTACACCAGTTTCATCCAGGTACAGCCCCACCAGCTTTGGAGGGATACCTCCTCTGGCTGATGGGATTAAACAGACAGGCATCTGTTTTCAGATGCTGGCTAGTGGGAGATGATAGGCATGATCCCAGGCTTCCCTGCAGAGGAGTAAATTCCAAAGGCTGGAATGTGGAAGGTCCTCTGATATATCAGCTTCTTTTCTGCAATGCTTATTTGTCGTTCCAAATGTAAAAGTCATCAACAGTGCTGTCCAGGAAGATCACTTCACAGAATCCAATAACATATCTGAGCTACTGTGGAGTAGGAACCTACTTCTTTCTTTATATGATCCTGGCTTTTTAAAGAAGCCTTACAGCAAACTGAAGTCACATCCACTTCCTGTCACCCCAGTTTTGGCAGAAGAGTGTAAAGGGCCTTTAAGTCTCAGTAGTCCCAGAGATTCAACAAATTGCCCAGTTGCTGGATTGCTGGAAAGTCAGTGGCAGAGGGAAGACCGGAGCCCAATTGCTAGTCCCTGCTCTGACTGGTCTGCTAATGTGAATGAAAAGAGACTCGGGGAACTAAAACAGTTCATAAAATAGAACAAACTTAGAAATTACATCCAAAGGGGAACGAACCTGAAGTAAGGAAATCCAACAGCGAAGCACTTACCGTATGCAGCTGATACGCTGCATCGTAGTGCGCAATTGATTTTAAGGGCTCTGGAATTATGACTGCAACGTGCTGTGTTGATCAGCATGCAACACACAGGCAAATCACATTGAGGGCACTAGCAATCTTTTTGCATGTGCACTTGCCTTCTGGTAGTAATCAAGTTTCACACAGTAAGTGCAAAGCCTCTGGTCTTTTGCATGTGCATTGATGTGGTTTGTGCTTGCTTTGGCACTGCATGTCTATGTTTCTTGTGTCACGCTGAAGTACAGCAAACCACTCAGGAGTATCTGTTTTTAAGAACAAAGCCAATCAGATGCAAATTTGGACACAGGCTTACGCATCTTTTTGAGTCAGAGTTCAAGTGGACATGTGCATTTCAGTGATGCGGTCATTCCCTCTGCTTTGCCTGATGCTGTGAAGCTGCCTACTTAATCCAGTACTTTCACAAATGGTGTATTTCAGCTCCGCTTTGACACTGGCAGTCATTATAGTATGTTTTAAAGACATATGCTGATTAATCCAACCTGTCTTGTTGGCAGCAACCTAGAACTTTGAATCTTGTTCTCTAACTTCATCTCCTCCTTGGTTAGAGGATTAATTTTGGAATACAAATGACAGCAAGCAGGAGTGAGCCGTGGAAGATGCCAAGCACCGCTTGCTAGCATAGGAAATGGTCTCCCAGTGGAAGGCTTGAGCCATCTTGCAGGTTGCTGCTTAAACTCTGGTAGCTTGGAACCTGTCAGAGCAGGGGGAAAGAAGCAATGTAGGCTGGCAAAATGTCATGTCCTAACAGCAGGACATGCATCCTGGCAGTTGGTTATAGTCATCAAGATTCCAAGCCTAAACCTGTGAATGTGCTGAGAGCTGATGGGTTAAGCTGGTGGTTAGGATGGCATGCTGCCTTATGATTGGTGCCAGTGTTACAAGTACTTCTTCTATTATAGGAGTACTGAGAGCTCCCAGTTATGCCGGATGCCGCCCAGTAATTCATGGGGTAAAAAATAGTCTGTCACCAAAAGAGCTGACTGCCATATTTGGCAAGACAGTCAACAGAAGATGCTTTACCTGAGGGGTTGTTATTAGCTGTATTCTGCAAATAGGATAACTGAGGCAGAAGAGGGATGAAGGTGACTAGCGCAAGGAGGATGTCTCTGACAAAATGGTTGAAGCGACTTGGGCTACCGCATTAAGCGGTTATGCCTGTAGTTTTAGAAGCATCTGGCCCAGCAGGAAAAAGAAGAAAACTGCTGTCTTAAAAATGAGTAAGAAAGAAATATTTCCCACCCTTTATCTATTGGTCCTCTATGTCCAGTCTGTACAGCGCATTTCAGACTCCTTTGGAACCAAGTCCTGGTGGTGGTGGTTGTTAGTATGACAAGGTGCTTTCTGTAATAAATGCCAAGACTGCTTATTGCAGGAAAAGCCTGATGCAGCATCCCGTACATCACTGGCAAATCTCCTACTGACTTGGCCAGCAGGATCTCACCCAAGCCATCTTTACAAAGCACAGCATCTGGCAACAAGCAGAAGCTGGTTGATTTTCTTTTTTTAGCCAGTTTCCCAGTACAGACTGGAAAAAGGCCAACCCCATCAGAATCAGCAGAGGACAAGAGGGTATTAGGATGGGGCTTGGCAAAGAACAAATGGGTGGAAGTGAAGATACTGCCACGTGACCTACTTCTTGCAGGGAAAATCGATTCTGTACCTTCCCAGAGCACTCCCAGCTGGAATGCCAGGGGGAGAAATAGCAATGATTTTGGCATATAAATTGCAGTAAGGACTAGGATAAGCGGAGGAAGGACTGGCATAATTTGAAGAGTGCATGTTTGCTTTGTTGGAGGAATATAAACAATAATGTTCTTCTATTGCAGATCCAATGCAGACTTGCTACAAAAATTGGCAGGCTCATGAGCAAACTGCCCTCGCACAGCAGTAACCTCTTGCTCATCAGTATGAAGTGCACACCCATGCAGACGCTCCGTTTAAATATTAGAGATGTTTAGAGATTGCCAGAAAGGACAGAATTTGTGACATACTTTCTCTGGACTTAAACTCTTAAACAATAAACACTCATGTGGTAAGCCTTTCTATGGGAGCCTTCTCCAAAAGAAGGCATTTTGCAGGTCACTGGGAAATGGAGAGTCAGCCGGAGGATGAACAGACGCCTGCTGGGATAAAAAGCCTGCCACGTTTTTTGCTCTGAAACTTTCAAGTGTTCCTGTGTGCTTGCCACCTGGCTGTGCTTGAAGGTCATCTGTTTGCAGGAAGACAGCAGATGATGTGGAAATCAGGTACGTGCCGGCTCCTCTCTGAGCTCCTCCATTTGCCAGTCCTTGTCACGCCACTGTTTGCTAAGGTGAAATGTCCATATCTGCAAAACTCAGTCATTAATGTTGTAGAAGTAGGAGCCCTGAACTGAGTTCTCTTTGAGGTCAGCCAGCGTGCTTCGGCTCTGCTCCAGCAATGGCAGGAAAACAATGATTCAAAAATACTCTGAGGAGTTTCCTCACCAGAGGGAGGCAACACAGACTGACCTGTTAGTCTGTGCAGAAAAATCACAGACAGCTTTGCCTTCAGCATTTAACTAGAGATAGCGCTTCCTTGCCAAGCAGAAAGGGCACAGTATGAGAAGCAGTTAAGCACCTGTGGGCAACACTAAATTTATTCTCACACCCCAATTTAAGAGTAAGTGGAGCATAGATGGGATAGACCCATGTGTACCAAAACTCCAGGTGCGTATACAACACCACACATCACACCCCCCCGTTACTCATCCTACCGCCTGCTCTTCAGTGCTTCATTTTAGCTTCTGTTCTCACTTCTCTTTACTCCTTTGTTGCTTTCAGTACTGATACCCTGAGGATCCTGCTTTATTCTCACTGCTCTTTTGGCGGTGGCAGTGGAGAGCGGTGGTAGAGATACAGTCTTAGTCTCTTCACAAGCAGAATTTTGGCTGGCAGCATTACAGAGGTTTCCAGTATCAGGACTGTCCAGCATCTGTCGCAGCAAGCCCTTCAGACTCTTGATGGCAGAGAACAAGGCCTTCGGTTACTTTATAGAAATTAAGGTATGGTTTTCAAGCTGTTGAAGAGAGGAAAAGTGGGAGGGGAGAGGGAGAGGCAGAGGCAGACTCGCGCTGGGAAGCAGTGTACCACAGGAGATAAATGGCTCCTGCTGCAGCCAGATAAAGGATGCAAGTAACTATGTGAGAAAAAAATATAGAAAGAGAGATGGAAAACATGAGTGTGGCCAGGGCTGGTGACAGCATTGTTCTCTGACACCTTGCCAAAAGCAGCATTCCCACAGAGAAAACATTTTCCACCCCAGTGGGTAGCTGTCAGAGAATATAGCAGTTGCATCCCACCACCTTTCTGGAAGGAAGATGTCTCTGATTATATTTTTTTTCAAGGCAGGGACAGCTTCCCTGATGGCAATCATCCCTGTCACCCTATTGGTTTATGAAGCTTTGCCAGTGTGGTGAGAGCTGTGTCAGCTGTTGGAAGTTACTGGGCAATGAGGTATGATACAAATTTGATGTGCGCTAATTAATCAGCATGCTTTGTGCAGAGTGAGACTGAGGAACTGACTCCATTCAAGCGTAGTCTCACTGCATGCTAAAAACCAGACCAGCCACTCGCTGCTGCCCAGCAGAAGTGGTCTTCTTCCTTTCCTGGTTGCTGCTCTGAGTGCTGCCCAGTTCTTTCCTTCTCCTTCCATTGGCTCCTGGGCTTTTCAGATTCTATTCTGGGCTGACGCGGCTAACTAGCCCAGAAGAGAGCAAATCCATTTCTTTTTCACTTGGACTGGATTTCTGCTGGGTTGAATGATTGAATTAGCTCATGAAGTGTTCTGATGAACCTGGAGCTGGCGCAACACAAACAGTGGGAGTGAGGATGGTAACAGGGGACTTGGCCCTCCATCTCAGCCACACTGTACCTTTAGATTGGATCAACTGTATCATCTCTCTTAACCCCATGAGTGTCTGTATAAGGAAGAGGTGTAGGATACACCATACGCTGCATGTTTGTGACCTCCCTTACTCTGAATGAACTTCCTTTTAGATGGCAGTTCCTTCCTTCAAAAATGGTGTGCTTTTCTGGTCAAATTGCAGAGGAGGATCTTTTCTTGATTACTCCTAGGTGCGTTCACATCAAATTTCCATCTTTTTCATTGTCTCCTCTGCGTTGTCATGTACTTCAAAGGGGATGGAGGAGAAAGGCTGCTGTATTGTGTCTATTCTGCAGAGGAATAACATCCATCTATCCTTTTCTCAGCTGTGTTGGCAACCACCCAGAGTCTTAGTCTCCTGAAAACATGTGAAAGTGTATGTGGGTTTTATGCTCCCTCCCTAAAGGCCAAGGGAGTGTGTCCGTTAGAAGACTGCTCTTAACAAACCTGTAAGCAGAGGAGTTTGACTTCATGGACAGTAATAGGGTCATCAGTTGAGTTAAAGATCTATCGGTAAATGATACTATAACCTAGGAGAACTTTCCAGTTGCTCCACAGTTTGTCAAGGCCTCTAACCTTAACATGCACTTTGCCAGTCTGAGCCCTGAAAGCGAAGGAAGAAAAAAAAAAAAAAGGGGCCAGTTTTACACTGGAACTGGAGAAATGAGAGGAACTATGTTGCCTTGTGTGTGATGGCAGTAACCGATGAGGAAATTAACAGTATGTATCTTTTTGCCAAGGAAAGAGGTTTTGCACTCTTACAGTATGGCTTTCCAAGTGTCCCTGTCTTGCAGACCCATCTTTCTATTTTATGTATCTCACATGGTCTCTTTCCTCATGCCTGAGACCTTTCCTCATGCCTTTAAGCTCCTCCTTATTTCAAAGGCATTTTGATGACCAAAAAGAACATGGAAGATGCAAATGGGCTAGGAACACTTGGAATCTTTGAATCAATATATTGTGTCTCATTGTTTTCATTAGTGTCTCAATTTTGCTTTTCCAGTTGGGAAGGAAGCCAAAAAGGAAAGGTAAAAATAGCATGTGTGTTGGGAAAGGGAGATGCTGATCCCATGGGCTACTTACAATGCACAGCTTTCCCCTATCCCTGCTTGTTATGTGGGCCACAGGCCAAATGTTCGGCTGATACAAATCTGCATAGTTCCAAAACACTGTGTTAATTTACGTGCTTTATTACAACACCATTGAATAAGAGCGTATTTCTCTTTAGCAAACATCTGATAGCATGGTAAATCCAGTCATATTTTCAGAGAAGCTACCCTATCTCCAACCATTATATTTATCAGAGCAAGCAAGAACAGCCACACAGTTTTGCATGTTCTTGTTCTTTGCATGGCTTTCCTCTTGAGCCTGTCTCCTATTTGGGTCAAATCACATCATACCCAGGAAGGTTTAGATGGATACCAAAAAATAACTCGATATCGGGGTAGTAATTCCAATTTAGTATACTCTGGCAAATAAGGGGAGGAGAAATGAACAGTTCCACAGTTATTTTCAGAACTCACACATTTTTGCAAGGTTTTACCCAATTGCCTAGTCACTTTGACCTTAAAGAATTTAAACTGTAAGACAGTCCCCTGCCCTGCAAAGATCAATCCAACTGCTTAAGCTCATGCTCTTCCAGTGTTCATTGAATTCAATGACTACTCATTACCTGTTGATAAGCATATACCTTTTTCATAGCAACCAAGGCACTCGGGTATGGAGGTGGTAACAACAGGGGCTATCAGGACAGTGTTGAATTTGAAAATGGAAGAAGTCACTCCTTCCCTCCCTGTGGCTAGCTGGGGAGTAATAGATACAGTGTAAGGAGAGATCACCCCTACCAGGAACACTGTCCACTGTGGATTCACTGCATTCTTATCTCAATGCTTCTCTCCTGGGACTGATGAATTCTGATGCAACTGGATTCACCTCTAGCATAACAAAGACACAGTTTTGTCCTTAGAGGTTGTGGAGTGATCCTGGGCTTTTTATTCTACTGCTGGTTTGCTTATCTCAGGTCATTCTTTATTCATGGAATGAGCCTTCTTGTTAGCCCTGAATATGGCCCTGCACCATCCCCAGTCACAGCAACTCTGAAAACAAACCTGCCCAATAGAAGATGGGATAAGTGGCAACATTCTTCTGTCCGTAAGCCTTGATCCTCCCCCTCTCTGCCCTGGCTGAAGTGAGGAGATTATGCATTGTGGGAGACCAGGCTTCCTCCTTCTGACTTGAACAGCAGGCTTGATTCTTCTTGCTTACATGCTGCAGTGGAGTAAATCAGGAACAGCTCCACTAGAATGAGAAAGAGAGAAGGCAGCCAAGATTAGGAAATTTTCATTAGATGAGGACTTTGTAGGGACGAGGACTCTGGTCTCCCTCCATTAAGCTCCTCATTCATGAAAGACACTGGAGAAAAAAACATTGATGATATATGTATGCACTAGTATGTGAGGATTTGTGTTATCACACAAATAAGCAGAGTTGGCATGGGAGCGGAGGGGCTCGTGGTGTCAATACATAACTTGTCCCAGCAAAGAAGAGTATTTTGGGACAGCTAACTTCTGCTGTTGAGTTGCCTCAGCCTCACAATTCCTAGGGACAGCATTGGTTGTCCATGCCCTTTTGCTAATGCTGCCTGGCAATGTGGCATGTCTCTCCTTATGTTATTTTTACTTTGGCTTACCCATCCATCTGTGGCAAATGTGCGGATGAAAGAGAGCTTCAGTCACCAAAGCAGTGGTAGCCACCCACCTGTCTAGGACATGGCTCACAGCATGTTGATGTCAGGCAGAGTCATGGCTTGTTAGTGAGGAGTGAATAAATGATTCTGTTGTTTCCTGGGGAATGACAATACTCCAGTGATGTGATGTATTATAGCCAATGAAACTGGCAGTCTGGCTTCTGCCTCTCCTGGAAAACTTTACCGTCCTTAAGGTGCTGATGTGTGTAACGATGAGGAGGGCAGTTCTGCCTGGGGTTCAACTGGCTTATTCTAAACTTGCAGGGTTTTTGAGTCTGACAAAGCTAGTGACCTCACTGTTTTCATAATTAGTCTCTCACATATTGTAAAATATGTTGTAAAATGCAAAATGACACAGTACTGTAAGTACTTAGTTGTCATTGTCTTGTCCACAGTGATTTGACCCTTAAAAAAAAAAAAGATGAAGGGCTTACTAGTAAACCCTGGATGCCTTGATAAATCCCTAGCAGTTGCTTGCTGTAGTAATACCTGATTGAAGTCAATTCTTCAATGGCAGCTTTATGCTCTTACTTACAATGTCTTTCTGAGACTACTTGGGGAAGGAGAGTGATGCTTAGAAATAATGTTTTGCTTGAGCCCAGTAGTCTAGTTGCAAGTCCGGATCTGGAAATGGGTTATTTCAATGTTTAAAGAAGGTCTGATGTGAGGGCTGGTTTAAGCCCCTCTCAGGTTCTCTACCTTGATGAGACTGTGTCAGGTGATACACTCAGTGATGTAAAGGCTCTTCTGACCATGTCGTAAGTAGGTCAAAGATGGTAGAAACTAAGATTCGCCTTGTCTCGCCAGGGTTTTTTTTAAAGCTTTGTTGTGAGTTTGGGGCTGGGGAGAGGTGTCTAGTTAGCAGCTTCAGACATGTGGGTCTTCTATCCACATACCAGCTACAGCATGAACAGTGTAGCCTCGAAGCCGGCAGACTGTGGCTTTCCTACCTAAAAAAGTTATACCATTTTATGTGTAGTGGCATATGGCACACTTTGGGGGTGCTAAACATGTTGCATTGTTATGCTTCACTCCAAAGCATAAAGCAGTTCTGAGAGAAAGAGTGTATTGCAGGAGTAAAAAGTATAAAGACAAAAAAGCCAGTGAGGGCGTTCTTCCACTGCAAACTTTCTCTGATTAAGGACCATGCAAGATACAACATTTCTGTTCCATGCTTCATTGAATAAGCAAGGAATAAATTTTTTCCTGCGAGTACCAGACTGGCTGCTTAGCTCTTAAGTTCAGAGCATTGCTTTTGAAAAATAAAGATCTAATATGGAAAAGCTGCAGCATGTGCTTTTGCCCTTTTGGGTCTCACTGCAGGATCCAGTTGACACAGACTGGCATAATGACTTAGTCTGGGGACTGTTCTTTCGAAGACAGCATCGGGACCTTGTGTGCCAGTGGCACTTGTGAAATGGGCTATGCCATTTGCAAACCAGACACTTTTCAGAAATCCAGAAGGTACCATGCAAGCAGATATTTATCTGCTCAGTGTGCAAGAATGCAGAACTTTCCATCATCTGGTCAAGGAGGAAGTGGCCTCTTCAGTACTGGAAATAACTGAAAGTTCTGAGCATAAGGATACTGCAGTAGTTTGTAGGATGCTACCTCCAGTGAACTGAGCTGGCCTGGAAAGAATGTTAAATGTGCCTGATGAGAAGTTCTGCTCAGTTATCCTGAACTTCAGGGTGAGCCGAGCCTCCTAGCAACTGCTACTGTCATTTATTGGTGGGCCCTACCAAAGCCAATGGAAAACGATGCTGCTGTGCCAAGTTGCTCGGAGAAGTGAAAGGCAAGAGAAGCATCTTAGCTGCAATGGTTGTGCCCAGAGTAGAATTTGCATGACCTTCCATATCTGTGACAGTGGTGGATACCTTTTACTGGCCCTACACACACCATGCTTAGCATCTGGGTGAATGACTCTGCTCTTCACATTGTGTATGATAGCATTTCTGAGGCAAAATTTGGCAGTGTTGAGGTCACAGTGCTGTTTGTTTAGCACTAACACAAATGGAGTTCTGGCCCATGACTGAGTTTCTCTTGTGCTATCATCATACAGCTAAGTAAATAGTAATGTTAAAAAGAGGAGGGACAAATGTGTTGTCTTGAGTAGAACAGGTTGGATATTTCAGCATGTTTCAGAATGTGCTCAGCACCTTGTGGGGTTGGGCCTTGCATGTTTTGGTGTCTGATTAATTTTTTTTTGCCTTTGGGAGGGGAGCTAAGAAGCTTTTGCTTCTAGGCCAAAGCATCTAAATCATGTATTTTTATATTCTACATGACTAGAGATTGTAGGAAGCTGCCAAGCGTTTTCTGATTAAGGGAAGTACAGTAGGGATTTCTGTAAAAATGCCATGAAGAGAGTAGTTTGCTGTAGGGACATTGTAGAATTCTGCCTGCAGGACAGACTAACTTTAAACTTTCTAGGTATGTGGCAACCTGCTGTAATTAAGGTATCGTGTTCATGGTGACTGTGTCAGCAGAGGTAAATCCAGGCATGACTTCTGGTGTTGGAGTTGTGAGAGTAGTTGAATTGACTGTCTTGGGTTTTAGTGCAAAACAGAAGGGCCTCTAAATGGTGCTTCTGTAATAGGAGTTGAATCCTTTTTGGTAAAAGGAATAAGCTCTACCCTTATGAGTAAAATGAGTAGTGATATAACTACATTAATGCTATGCGTTGTGTAAATATTTCAGGTTAGGAAAATGATACTCCTAACTTATATTATGTAATGTCATTGCCAAAATTCAGGGTTTTCTAGGAACTGAAAGATGGAATCCAGGTCATGCTGTCTTTAGGTGTCTTTCTGCTCTTACAATTGCAATGCATTTAATCTCTCCAGCCTTACAGGCCTTCAGATGCAGCTGTACAGGTGAAACACAACTGCAGTGACCCACAGGTTTTATAAAAACACGGAAGGTAAGGGCTCTTGGTATGATAGTCCTCCGCTTCTTTCCTTCCCCTCAAAATATTTCAGAAAGGCAGAAACTATATTTGGCTTGAATTTTACTGAGTGGATACCTTGTGTTACAGTTTTATCGCATCAGGGTTTTTGTAAGACACTGACCATTCTCAGAAGCGTCTCTGTGTAAATCAATTGCAGACTAAGCCATTATCTTTACTGTGGTACAGAACTAAGTTACAGGGCCCATGTCAAAGAGAATTAAATATCTACAGAGTGGAATAAATCCTCACTCTGATATAATTCACAACAGAATGCACACAAAAAAATTAACTCTGTATATGCCACTGGTTAATACACTGGTGTAAATAGATAGTTCTTGAAAGGAGATTGTAGTGAGGGGGGTGTCAGTCTCTTCTCCCAAGTAACAAGCGGTATAAAAGGAGGAAATGGCCTCAAGTTGCACCAAGGGAGGTTTAGAATGGATATTAGGAAAAATTTCTTCACTGAAAGGGTTGTCAAGCATTGGAGCAGGCTGCCCAGGGAAGTGGTGGAGTCACCATCCCTGGAGGTATTTAAAGGATGTGTAGATGCAGTGCTTAGGGACATGGTTTAGTGGTGGACTTGGCAGTGTTAGGTTAATGGTTGGACTTGATGATCTTAAAGTTCCTTTCCAACCTAAATGATTCTATGATTCCTCATTTCCTCACTGTTAATTAAGGAACACTCACAAGTATTGGTAAATGCCAAAATGGTGTCAATAATCTAAGTTAACAGAAGGGGAAAATAAAGCCTGAGGTGAAATGATTTCCTCAAAGCCGTGCAAAGAAAATGTGCCAGAGAGGACTAGTTTTGCCTCCAAGTCCTATTTTCAAGCTATGAACAGACCTCTGTTCCTCACATAGCATTGAAGTGTAATGATAGAATATCTCTCTTAGGTAGCAGAAAGACTCCTTTTTCTGCGCTCGAGTTTGCTGCATTGTTGCAGGTGATTGATAAAAAGCTGGAGGTGATATCCCCTACTACTGAAATAGCAAAATCCTGAAGGGGACATCTGTCCACTGCCTTCAATACCTACATGCTGTTTCTCTTCTCATTCAGCTTTATACAACCTTAATTCCACTGAGCACATAGAATTAGTCTAGATTTACACCAGAGGTAAACAGAACCTGGGTCAGACCTTTGCAGCTAGACTGGTAACAGGCATAAGAACCCATGACTTTAAGTTGCCCATATTACTGTGCTAAACCTGATTACCCTCTAGTGCAGTAGTCACAGTGGACACAGTCATAATTTATATCCTTAAAGATTATGTTAGGAGGAGGAGGCAGCAAGAGCTGTGCTTCATCTCAGGGCCAACTTGCAGTAACCTGAGTAAACAGGAGTCATTGGAGTTACTCCAGTTATAATCACGGTGGTGCACCTGCACAGAGAACATGGTCCACGCTGGAAGGAACAAACTAGCTTTGCGCAAATTCTTCTGCAACTAGAGGGGAGAACCAAGAGAAAATCACAGGCAGTTGCTGTGTGCAGCATTGCCACAGACTTCTTAGAGGGAGCTTCATGGAGGTATGCTAGCATCTGTGTGCATAGAGCCCCTTGGAGAAAAGGCAGACAGCTCAAGCATTTCTGGGTCCTATCCTATGAGGTGTCATACATCAGATTGTGTAACAGGACCACGCGTGTGTATGCTAATGTCTTGCAGCAGGCAACAGGCGATGGCTGCATCCAGAGACAGGATGCCTTTCAGTTGAGCTCCTTCAAGTTAAAGACCTGCTTAAAAGGCTCACTCTCTCTGGCTACTGCTCAGCACAGATGCAGTTCCGCCTGTGCCCCTTTAACTGCGCTGGCCTTTGGGCAACAATGCTGAGTGTGTAACTCACTGCAAGCCACCGCTCTTCTCTCCTCAGCTGGCCTGGGCTTTAACTGTAGAATGTCATGTGGAAGGAGTAATCTCAGAAGGTCCCATAAGGCAGACATTATCTGCAAGGTGGGGATTGAAGACTATGGCTTAACACTGACAACCACTGAGGGTGCCATAGAACAGAACTGGAAAGGGCTGCAGCAAATGCTGATTCCAGAGGTTAAAGGGAAGGAGTGGAAGATGGTGCTGTGTGGAACCTCAGCCTGTTCCAAGGGAGACAAGTAATATGATGTCAGTGCTTAAACCGATGTAAAACTTGTCAGGGAAAACAGTCCCACAGCCTGAGAAGATTTGTGACAAGAGCTGAAAGCCTCATTTTGAACTCTTCAGCATCCTGCTCTGCTCAACAATGGAAACAAAAGACAGCAGTTGCTGAGCCTGAGCTTTTATTCTGTTCCCAGCCTTGTGCCTGGCAGGGAAGAACTGAAAGGAAATTCCATCCCAACCAATTGAGCTTCCCACTTCCTGAAAATAGTAAGAGAGAGATAGGTAGGAGGCAGAGGCTAACAAGATGGGAAGGATGTCAGTTTTTAAAAGCCTTAAAACTTTCAGAAACCTTGAAAGAGATAGCTGGAAGCTCCTCTCATACCAACATAAAATACTAGTATCTTCCAGATGTTTACACCAAGTGAATGTCTAGATCAGATCCAGAGCATTAAAAAATTCCCTCAGTGATTTATAAAGATGTAGTGAGACCCTCATCCAATGTAGCTTATTCTCCTTGCACTGAATTCAATAGAGCTTTACTATTTCATGCATATTTAAGAAGTGACCCATTAAATCTCAAAAGAAAGCACCCCCAACGTACGTGGCTGTTATATTCTTGTCACCATTTGCCACCGAAATACGTATTTCAGCATACTCCTTAAATGCATCCTGGCAAAATGATACTAGTTACGCATGTATTTGTAGTACCACAGTGCTATTAAAATATCATGAAAAGCAGTTTACTATGCAGTGGAAGTAATCTGTGAATGCCCAAGACTAAAAGAAAACAACTTTTTCACAAATCTGAAGCTCAAATCTACACATTGAAGGGAACCTCTGGATCATGCAGAACTTGCCAATTTATATTGGCTCATACTTATTTTAGGTCCGTTTTATGCCAGTGATTGAGTAATCACCTGTTTTATCACGTTCTATATATGCTAGCAGATAATCCAAGACAGTGTAAATCCAAATGCTTGGATATAAATTTGCTTACTGTGTTTAAAGGAGTGGGTTCAATTGTTTGGATGAAGTTTAATTTGGATGATCTTATGGCCTGTTTTATGTGCCAAATTTTCACTCTCAAACCACAGGGAAAACAATTTAGAGCTTAGCACTTCAAATTAAACTATTTTAGTCTAGTATCATTGTACTAGAGCACTAGTGTTGATGTCAGAGATTTGAACCACTGGGGAAAAAAAATTAAGGCAATGGATCAGTGCAGATCTGCCAGAACAGCTACACAGGTTTTTACAAAAACATACACACACATAAAACCATCGTTATTGAGCTTTAATGTGAAATAAAGCTTGGAACATTTAATAGATTATGTAATACAGTATTATTTCCTGTCAAATGAGTGTCAAATGAGACAGACTTCTTTCTTTTCTTTCCTCCTCTTCCCCGTTCCCATCTTTGCAGGAATCTTAATAGACTTGTGGAAGTGTTTCTATTCTCTGCTTAAAAATGCAGATATGGTGAACTTCCCTGGGCAACACTGGGAAAATGATCATGCAACTGTTGCATACCCTAGGTGTTCTACTGGGCGGAGATCAGTTTTCAAAAGGATTATTCGTACTTGCACAAGGATCAGTGACTCATATTGCTCTAGTCCATAGTTCCTGACCAGGACCACTGAAGGCAGTGGATTTACACAGAAGACAAAATGGGCATCTTGTAGCCTGTTGTACATTATCATTCCTGGTGGGGCACCAGATGAAGAGAACTCAAATTTGTTTATCAAATCCTGTGGTGAGCATGTTGGAATGGCATTTATTTAAAGACAAACTCAAAACTCCTCGATATGTAAATTGACCGTATTTTGTTCTGGACTGAAACATTTTTTTTTTTTCCTTAGTTTGGGGCCTGGCCATACCATTTTTTCAATGAGTGTTTTCCACACTAAAGGCAGCTAAACTGGCTATTTGAGATAGGCTGTGGAATGTAATATGTTCCATGGGTGCTGGTTTGCTTGCAGGGTAGATTAGGTACTCTAGAAATGCCATAAGGCCCTTAGGAAAAACATGTGATATTGCTACAGAAATTGTTCAAACTGTTGTATTACTGTAGTATTTGGACCATTGCTAACAGAATATTGACAGGGTTATCACTAGTCAGGTTTTCCTGGGTGTTTCCTCTTCTCCTGCCCGGAGATTTTGCCAAGTGAGATTTTGAGAATTTTTTAGTCCTTGTCTAGGTTTCCCACATGCCAAATATCTTCAGTCAGGCTATCCTTCCTCTAGAAATCCTGGATGTAACCACAGCACATTTTTAATATCATTTGTTCATACTCCCCATGACATCCAGACAAGCTGTGTTACCAGCTAATTTAGCTGGAACTGTATGTTCTTCAAGGCTCTAAATTGTGTCTGAAGCCATAACTGGGGCCTCTTTCTTGCTGGCAGAAGAGAGTTTATTTCATCGTAGTAGATAAATGTCAAGAAGCCTCATTTGGAGAAATGGAGGAAAGCAAACAGAGTTTGTTTTAATGAAATGGCATGTCACTGCTGTTCTAGGACAGATTTTCTTTCTTTCTAGTACTCCAGATTGATTCTAAAAAGTGGTAAACACGAGCTCTTAGGGAACTATTGAGACCCCATGAACAGAAAAACAGTCGTTGATCTTGGTTTTCGGGCTGTGGCTCATACCTGAAAAGAGATCATTAACTGCTTGTACTTCAAAAAAAAAATCTTATTTCCTGATAGGATTTTACTGAAGAAAAAGAGCATCAGGTACTGAGACAGAGAGTGAAGGAGAGCTGAACATCAAATTCCTAGTGTGATTTGGGCGTCAAAATCTCTTAGGTAAATTTAAGCTCTGAGAATCTGAGCGTCATCTTTCCATCTTTGAATCGTATCATTTGGTTTGGGCTTAGCTTCTGGTGTTTACTTACAATACTATCTGTTTTGAGAGGCTTTTGGAGACTTAATGTATTCCCATGCTGTGTCCAGCTGCAAGAGGTCCAAAGGAGATTTCAAATGGGAACAGAAAGGCGGGTGTGGTTTTAGACTAATGAAGTATGAAGCCAATTCCTCATTTGTGGCAGGGCAGAGAGACAGACAGAGTGAAAGTTGTACTTAAATTTGCTGTGAGATTAGGAAGCATCCGAATTGTTGGTATCCTAACCTGTACTGCAGATTGTTCTAAATGTAGGAACGAGAGGCAGTTTTGAAAATGCTAGGTTTTTATGATTGTTCTATGGTCACTGAGTCTGGAAACAACAAAAGAATTTGTTTTTCTTGGCTCTGCTAGACCCTGCGGAGAGTGGGTTGAAAATTTTCTTTCAAAACACCTTTTGTCAGAAAACTGAATTTTCAACTAGATTAATACTCTTGTGAAAAAGTGTAAGCTTTCCTTAGTAATTAAAAAATAATGTAAAAATGGAACTCTTTACCATGGAGGGAAGAATATTTTCCAAAGAATTACAGTATTAGTACCATTAGCTAATAGCTGATAGCTGTGAGCTGTCAACTTTAATATTCACACACACATACATATATGTTATTGTTAGATAAGTTTGTATATGTTAAGACATGACCTATGAGCAAGTGGTAATTGATTTCTGTTATTACTGCTCTAGGGTTTTACACATACTGACTTAAACCCTTTGCAACGTGAAGTTGGGGTTAAAAGTTGAGGCAGAGTTTCTCCAACTTTCCCTGTTTGTTCTAGATTTACAGGCTCAGCTATTTGCTGCTGCAAATAGTGTTAAGAGAACAACTGTTGGCAACTGTTAAATGATGACTCCTTTCTGTAAGAAAGCAGTCATTATCTTGTAAGACAGCCATTTTTCTACAGCAGTGTTTCAATGCTGTAAAATAGGTCCTACAAAAGAGCTTGGGGTAAGGGAAGGGGAAGGCAAGGAAAAGGAATGCATACAGTGGTGCTGGAAAAAAGGAAGTGATAAGTTGGTATTTAAAGTTATCAATAGCTTAGATAAATAAGTATTACATACAAATACACACGCATACAGATGTCCACAGAGGAGCCTAAGTTTGTACCCACAAAAATTTTAAAATGCAAAAAGCTTTAAATTAGTGTGCATCTTTGTCCTGCTTCACTCCTGGAGGTTTCTGACACAGACCTGCAGGGGTTATCTCTGTAGTGTTCAGCAAACATCTGGGAGTCTAGGCATGCTCGTAAACAAGTGTGTAAGTGAATTAGTTTTGCATGTGAATGCAGCGTTCCTGACAGAAAGAGGCAATGATTCAGTAATACGGTAAATCTTGTATGACACCAAAAAAGCTGTAGCTACCTGACATGAAGTACTGAACACATATAGGCTAACTCTGATGGTCTAAATTTGCTTAAAATATTTTTCTTTTTCCTGTGAGGCTTTATGCACGAGGTATTGTCTCGTGCTGCAGTAGGCAGTAAAGAATGAACCCGAAAGCATTCCCCATCGCGGCTCTGGCTAGTTTGACAGAAACGTGTATCTCATCCCGCATGCACACACGTTGGATCTGCTGGATGATTTGGCAGGTTAGTATTAACGCCCATCGAATTACAGCCCACAGTGGGAAACTCTTGAGCATGAGAGTGAGTATGGTGTGTGTGTGTTGTACAGGTTTCTCTGCATGAAGGGACATGTGAGCCTTCAGCATGCGTGTCTAAAGGCACATGCATGTGCATTTCTGTCCCTGTTCTCCCAGAGACAGCTCTCCTCTCCCCTTGCCTCGGTGCTCCCCCCGGAAGAGATAAGCAGTGCTTACTTTGGCGTCATCGTCCAAGCAGCCCGGGAAAAAACAGATACTTACCCCTCCTCGCCTCACTCTGTCTCTCCCGTATTCCGCCCCGACCCCCATCTCCCACTCCTTCCTCTCCCTTCCCCGCACCGGCGCCGCGGCCCGCTTCGCGCCGTCTCGCTCCCGCCGCCCCCCACCACGCCCGGCCCTCACAGGCCTCCCCAGCCCAGGGCAGCTGCGAACAAGCCAGCGCCCGCCCCTTCTCCCTCCCTCTCCCACCGTTGCCTCCTGAAATTACATCTGCCCCTTTGAAGAAGAAGCGTACGCCGAGCGGGGCCGCCCGGGCAGCCGTGCCGCTCCTGCGCGCCTTCCCTCCGTCCCTCCGTGCCCCGCTGCCGAGGCGCAGCGCCACCCACCCACCCCCCCCCCCCGCCGGCCCTAGGCGCGGCGCGGGCTCTGCGGGGCTCTTCCTTGGCACCATGAGGGAGGGCCGCGGCCCGGCGGCAGCGGGCGCCGGCCAGCGCGGGGGCCGCGCTTAGGGCTGCCGGGAGGCAGCGGGCGCCCTCCGAGGGAGGAGAGGAGGCGGCCGGGCGCCTGCAGCTGGCGGGTCCCGAGCCCCCCCGCCGCCGCGCGCAGGCTGCGGTCCGCGGACACCATGGCCAGCGAGATGGAGGATCTGAGCAGCCGGGAGGCGCAGACGGTCTGCGAGGCCCTGGGGCGCTACGAGGACACGCTGCGGGGCGCCGTCCAGGAGATCCAAGTGGACATCCAGGTGTTCAAGCAAGGGGTAGGCCGGCAGGTGGAGGAGGTGCTCCGCCTCGCCAGCCCCCTGGCGCACACCGTCTCTGAGCTGCAGCAGGAGAACCGGCGCCTGCGGGCGCAGCTGGAGCGCCTGTCTCGGCAGGTGGAGGCCCTCGGCCGGTCGGCGGGGCTGCCGCAGGAGTGGGCGGACGAGGCGGCGGGGAGCCCCCCGGCCGCGGGGCCCGGCTCTCCGGGGCAGGGTTCGGCGGGCGGCGGGTTCTCCAGCCGCGCCAAGCTGGCGGTCGCCGGCCGGAGCCAGGTAAGCGCTGGCCGCAGGCAGGGAGGCGGCGGGAGGGAGGGCCGAGAGGGTGCGTGAGCGGACGCTGCACGGGCGCTGCAGGGTTCTGCGCTGGCATGGGAGCGCGTTTAGGGACACGGAGCTCCTCTTTTGCAGTGCAGGGTCAGTGGGCTTTTGGGAGGTGCTCTGAGAAATGGTCTTGGCCCTGATACCACGTGGAGATGTTCCTGATTCTCGCACTGCTTGGTCAGACTGGGATCTTGGTTAGAGTGGTAGCAACCTGTCAAGTTCACTGTGGTTAGAAGTAAGAAGAGAAGCTGAGGCAGTCTCAGCTATCAATATACGTGTGTATGTGAATATCCATGTATCCCTTCTGGACTCGATTCAGGGGGATCTGCGTGCCAGGAGTGCTGTTTGCCAGTTGGCAAGCTTACAAAGGAGAACAGCTCAGCATATAGCAGGCAGTAACGTGTTTTCATAAGATAGTGACTTAGCATCCTTCAGTGAGACAGTTTTGCTGCACAACCACTGTCCCGCACTGCTGCAGCTCGTCCTTGCAAGGCGGGCCTCGCACAAGCTGTCATGGTCACCGTGACCTAAACTAGCACAAACGCACACATTCCTCGCAGTGATAAAACTCTTTCTGCAGCCTAGTGAGTGGAGCATTGTAACTTGGTGTATGGAAACCCCAGTTAGTGGGAAGCTCATCTGGCCCCGAGATATTTTGTGTAATGCTTTTTCTATGCGTCCAGCTCTATGGAAAGAGTTGAGAGCTCCTGTACAATCCTTGGCACCAGGAGGTGGCAGCCAGACAGTACACCATGATTCAGTCATGTAAAACTGCGTGACACTAGAGACTTGTCTTTCACAGATGACAGCTATTTTGTGTAATCTTGATTAATCCACGTCTTAAGGGGCCTTTAAGACTGTTGGAGCATGAAAAGCTGGTCTGTGGTCTATCCAGACTTTGGGGATGGAAAATAAAAGCTTGGAAATTAAATTCAGTGAAAGTTAAATTGGTGGGATTGAACAAAAAGTCTGCATTGCATTCCAGCCCTTTTCATTCCTACTAACTCAAGAATGGGGGAATAGGGCTTCCCACAGCTGGGCAAGTGAAAAGGTAAAGCTGCTGCTTGATGCATTGTTCCAACATAGTCGTGGCAACTGCTGCCTTTTCCCCCACATGACAAAGGTAAGCAGCATACACACAACTTTCAGATCTGTTCCTTTTTGCTCCATGGAGCCACCCACACTTGTTTGTATTGCAAGGAACAGAAGTGAGCTGAGCAACATGGAAGGGACAAGGGGGTGTGGTTCCTCACACCATCTCACCTTCTCCATCATCACTGCCTACGTTGTAGTGTGTACTTCATGCTCTGTGAAAAGTCTTGCGTCGAGGTTATGGCAATATCCAGCTTTAGGTATCGGTCTGCATTAAAGCACAGAATGAGCTTTTGTTTGGATTGGAACCTTCCTGCTTTGCTTTGAGGGTTCAGGGAAGATCACTTAAGTACTGATAGTTCTTCAGTGCCCTCCCAACAATTTTCCCTGGAAGGTTGGACAACTAGATCCCAAGCTAGCATAGTTGACCGAGAAGGAATTTCAGTACTAAGAACCACGGGAGATGCAGCTGCAGCTACACACACCAAATGCATGCAGTGAAAACATGATTTTGTGGGTAAGGCTCTGATGTGGCTGCGCTCAAATGGCTGAAGAGCCTTGGTCACTGTGCCGGTCGCCCAGATTCTCTGTTATGAGGAAAGTGTTCCCTCAGTTGCTTGCAATTTCTGGTTATATGACCAAAGCACTTGAGACAGAGTATCATAAATGACAGTGTGTATATTTTCAGGTAAATGAGTACCTGTGACAAAATTGGTGACACTTCTAGCCGTAGTAAATACTTCTATGACATATGAAGAGCAAATAATACTGACCTGGAGATAGCAGCAAATCAAGATGTGCTCTTTTGCTCCTGAAAAGATGTATCGGTTGAGTTCCCTTTTACTGAGTGGTTGGTGTAGTGTTTATGCCAAGAAAAGGCTGGGTTCTGTGGCCTTCAACATTTCTAGCAAAATACTTGGGATAAGAGTTAAGACTATCTTTTGCAGATTGGATACTGGAGATTCTGAGCATCTTCAGTGTCTGAACCATTATTTTCTAATATTGCTAGATTATTTTTCCAGGTAATTTGATTGAAAAAAGTGAAGCTAGGGAGTTCCAAGCATAGTTCAGAAGTAAGGACACAGATCTCCTTTTAATTCTAATCTTCAGTCAGTCTCTGCTGTGCTGTTCTTGAAATCTGGTATACAACAGTCTAAGTGCTGATTCAGTTGGCATTTTAAATGGCCATTAGCCACTGCGATTTGGAGGCGAGTCTTTCTGGTATTTTGATGCCAAACTTTAATTTGGCTATCTAACCAGGCCAGAATCTGAGAGCTGCTTTCGCAAAGTTGAAAATAGGGTATGTTGGAAGAGTTAATTTTAAAGTGGGATCCTGGAGCCATAGCTGCACTACAGAGGATTTATCCCTCACTGAGCAGTTTGTAGCAACAAACTGTTGCTACAATCAAACTGTTTGTCATCCTTTGCAGTCACTGAGGTCTCTCTCCTACCTGCCTGTGATTGTTAGAAAGGAATAGTTTTGACCTTCTTGTTCATCAGGTCTTACATGTTGGCATGGAGTTTTATCACTTATGATCTTTCCATAGTGTTTGTGGTCGAGCATGATGCCTTTGTGAACAGGGAGGACTGAAAAAACTGTAAGGGTGTTCTGGTTTTATACAGAAGAGTTTCTGTGCAATGGGGACAGACTGCTGGACAGACCGCTGCAGAGAATGGGCCTGCAGTGGTCAAAGCAGCAGAGAGTTGAACAGCTGGCTATGACCACCTGGGAAGATCTAAACAAATATTACCCATTGGTATCTCTCTGTTGTGACCTGATGGCACCCAACAGTTAGTCAGCCTGGGAGTAACTGTATGAGACATAATGACCTGAGGTATACAGGCAGGGAGATGAAGTGATCCAGCAGTCACCTGGCATTACATACTAGTGATTCTAAACAATCTCAACTCCTGTATTTGATAAAGGAAGTCCGGTAGGTGCATTTCCTTATATTATTCTCTTACACTTCCTGCAAGTGTCCTTTTGGAATGGTGGCATTCCAAGGTTGCCTTGATCCTAGATTTTTTGTTGTTGTTTGTTTTGTTTTAATTCGATGTGACATAGCCATGGGCATCTGCTGAAGCTGCCAAGGTAGAATTGTTCCCTGCTGTCCATTTTTATCTAGCCTTGCTCCAAAAAAGGTTCTGTGAAAAGTGCTGCTACTGGTTTTTTTCAGTTATTACTCCATGTGCAAAAGCTTTCCTCATATGCTCACGGTGTTCAAGGCTTTTTCTCCAAGCTGCAGGGTCAGTTACCGATAGAGAATACTTGTGTTATGTGACCGACGAAGGCTTTCTAGTACAAGAATTAAGGGGTAAATGTGGCGTGGTTCTTGCTGGCATCTAGCAGCCTTGTTTGCATTTCCTCACACATTTCATGATTCCCCATTTCTGATGTATCAATGATCTCTTTATATGCAAGGAACAGAGTGTCAAATCTTGCCTTGCAGAAGGCAGTGGTGGTTTTGCTGTTCACCAAAGTGAAGCATCAATTTCATCCGGCATGCGTACTTCTCACAGATAAATGGCATTTCTAGATCCAATTATTTTTGTCATGACCCTTTTGATAATTGGTGCTTTTATGAAAGGCTTTGGATGACTGAGATCTCTCATTTGAGAGAAAGGAATCTCATTTGTCTGTCATTCTTCTACAGTTTGACCTTGTTGCAGACAAAAAGCTTGAAGACGTAACAGACGTGCACTTTAGAGGCTCTGAGAGGAAATAAAAATTGTATTTCTTTTCTTTCTAATCTCATGATCTGGTGCTTACTTTTTCTAGATGCATGGGATTTTCACTGCTGGGTTACGATATTTGCCTGGTTTATAGCAGTTTCCAGTTATGGATCTCCAAGGTCTAACTTCTTTGTAGTGAAGGAGGAGTTCCAGCAGCCCTACAACTATGGAAAGTGTTACCACCCTACATTACCTGGAGACTTCTGAGCTACAGAGAGATTAGTTCTAAGAGCAAGCCTGAGTAAGACATGCAAAACATTAGTGTTAACTTTCTTTTCTTCAACTTCACCAGTTCTTCATCATCTTATTATTACGTGAGTTGTACAAATGAGCACTTATCATTATTAAGCACAGATACAGGTACCTGTCCCTCGGCTATTTACAATCTATGTAGCCAGCATTGACAGAAGTATTGTTACACACATGGATTTGTCAGAAGCTTGGCATCTCCAAACAAAGTGGATTTTAAAGTACTTTAGCCTGACACTACTAAATGCATGGTAAAATCTGATCCCAGATCCTCCAGTGTTTTATCAGCACATGGGCCTTCCCCGTCCTCCAGCCTGGTATCAATTTCTTCCCCAGCATTGTTAGCCAAAATGTCTTAATCAGGTTTGCATAAAATAAATTAATGCAGCACCTGTCACTGCATTAGGAAGCCAGTTCAGTGTGTAGGATGCTACATGATCTTTGCAATGACCACCTCATTTGGCTGTTTCACTCACTTTGACCCCCACAGCTTATAAATTAGATTCATGTTTGCAGTCTAAATAGTCATTTGACACATTCAGGTCATAATGACTGACATGAATGGCTAAACAGTTCCAACTGTATGCCACAGGTACATTCTAGGGAGCTGCATTAGCTGTGCTTTATATTTCAGTTCTGGATATGGGCAATAATTGTTGACTAGGATCTCAATTACACTAAATACAGCAATAAAAGTTCTGAACCCCTGATTCTGTGTGGTTTGTATAATTAATATTTGTGTGCTTTTCTCAAGTTAAGCCTGGCATTTGGTCATAACTGAATATACTCATGCGTAGTACCTTCTTCTTGACAAATATAAAAGTTTGAAAATAATTTTATTTTTACAAATTAAAGGATCTGGATACAGTGACACAGATTCAGTTTAGTGGCAGTAAGTCAGACTGTGTGTGCATATGGAGGCATTCTCTGTGGGGATAGCAGATGGTATAAAAATGAAAAATATTTTTGATTGAGAGACAAATGTTATTTTAAAGAAGTTGTTCTTCTGGTGATGTGTTGTGAAAAAAGTTTTGTAGAGCAGCTTTGCAAAAGAACTCATGACTCCTTTTGGGCCTAAGCTGAGTAACTAAAGAGTGCAGCTTTGTTGGATGTAAGCTCTTCTGAAAACCTGTTTGTAATGAAGCCTCTGAATGGGAAAGATCCCACAAAAATCAGTGGAGCCTAGATAGCTGAATTGCAGTGCTTTTGCTTGTAAGAAAGTTTTAGATGCTGGGAGAGTGGGAAGTTCTGAATGTTCCAACTTCCCCAATCTAGTTTATTTTCCCTTCTTTTTAAATAAGAAAGATAGAGGAAAATGAAAATGAAGCAAAAGTTCTTGTTTGGATTGATGTACTGAACTTCATTACAGGTTTGATTTGTAGATGTACTGAATTCATTACAGATTTGATTTGTGGAACTTGCAGTCTAGGCAGGCTAACCTAGTTGTGGAATGGACATTCTGACTCCCAGCTATCTTAGGTGCACCTGAAGCCTTTATTGAGCATCAGTGGAAATCTGTCAGTCTTGTTAACAGGTCTATAAGCAACACTGGTAAAACATGGTGTTGTGCGTAGTTGTTTTTTTGAATGGTGGTTGTTGTTGGGTGGGGGTTTTTGTTGGTTTGGTTTTTTTAAAAAAACCCCAGCCTCTCATGCATTTTAGGTGGTAAACAGACTAAGAAATGTCTTGGCTTATCATGTAATGACTGTGCTCTTATTTTGCCGAGCATGTAAGTGCATATATAACCCCAGGAAGATAACTCACTTGGGAACTAGGCAAGAGAATTAAATGAAAGCTTCTGGCTGAGAAACCTTTAAAAGTCTTCTTTTCTGAGAGTACATCTTCCACGTTTTCAGGAAGTCTCCAGTCCTCTTCTGAACTTTGTTTTGTTTGAAAATCATATCCAGGTGATCCTATTGCTTTTCCTCACCTTGCATAGAAAAAATTGACATGAGAATCTGACCCCAGCTTAAACAACAGTATACAACCCAATATAATAAAATACACCATCCAAGCTGAGCGTTAAAGACAGTTCACAGTATCTCAGTGTCTTGCTACCATTCCTTTCTGTGTTCTATTGTAATACATCTTTGTAAGACACTTGCTTACAAGGCAGTAGGTTCTCATCTTAAAGTCAGGTTAATAGGGTTGTACCACACCTTAATGGTTTTTCCAAATTATGCTGTGGTCTTGAAAAGCCTGGATACCAGTTGTGATCTGAGAACGTAGGGCCCAATCTTAAAGTCAAGAGAAGGATTTTCCTTTACTTTAGTAGTTGTGGTTTAACCCCAGCCGGCACCTAAGCCCCACGCAGCTGCTTGCTCACTGCCCCCTTGGTGGGATGGGGGAGAGAATCAGAAAAGTGAGAAAACTCATGGGTTAAGATAAAGACAGGTTAATAGGTAAAGCAAAAGCTGCGTATGCAAGCAAAGCAAACCAAGGAATTTATTCACCGCTTCCTACAGGCAGGCAGGTGTTTGGCCATCTCCAAGGAAGCAGGGCTCCATCAGTGTAATGGTGGGTGATGTGGGAAGACAAACGCTATCACTCGGAAACATCCCCTCCTTTCCTTCTTCTTCCCCCAGCTCTACATGCCGAGCATGACTTATTTATGGTCTGGAATATCCTTCGGGTCAGTTGGGGTCAGCTGTCCCGGCTGTGTCCCCTCCCAGCTCCTTGTGCCCCCCCAGCTTGCTCAATGGTGGGGTAAGAGGCAGAAAAGGCCTCGGCTCTGTGCAAGCACTGCTCAGCAGTAACAAAAACATCCCTGTGTTATCAACACCATTTCCAGCACAAAATCCAAAACACAGCCCCATACTGGCTACGGTGAAGAAAACAAACACTACACCAGCCAAAACCAGCACAGTAGTGTAGGCACGTAACTCAAATTCTGCTACATACACCTGTGTTCTATTGAAATCAGTTGGAGGTTGACACTTAAGAGGATCAGAATCTCAGTCCACAACTGTATGACAAAATTCTGTTTAGGCTGCTTTACTGTACTAGTTAACAAATTCTTAGCAAGATCTCAGACCATAGTTACCAGGAGTTGACTGGGATTTGTACTTGAGGTAATGAGAAAGTTCCAGTATCTCAAGTCATGGGATATTGCAACAGTCTGTGCAATCTGCAGCATCTAACAAGATCGAACGCTTTCAAAAAATCTCAAAATCTCCAAGGTGCATTAACATTGTTGGCTGGTGTTCTTAATAAAATTTGGATGAGTGTAAACATGTGCATGGTAAACAGCAGACAAGTTCCAAGAAACTATTTTTGTTGATTTATCTTTAATTGATCATATGGTTTCTGTATTTTACATGAGATATATTTTTGTACTCTATAAGTAAATTATTCTAATTTGTGATGAAGCTATGGAATAAATAAGTAAAATCAAACTACCAGTTTGCTCTGTGTATGAAAAGCAGAGACAAATTGTTACTACATATATACGCCCTGCCTCTTTCCTTTTCTGTTATGTTCTGTTATTTTTATACTTGCCTGCAGTATAAATTCTTCTTCAGTATCTATCTTCAGTCTTTCTGTCTGTCTGTCTTTAAAAAAAAACCAAAAGAAAACAAAACTTGTTTGGATTGAGTTTATAAGAATTTTGGATTATGTTTGTAATTGCACATTACAGATTTTTTCTTTATTTTTTTTCTTTATTTTTTCTTTATTTCTTTTTTTTTTCTTTATTTTTCTTTATTTTTTCTTTATTTCTCATAAAATTTTTGGCCAATCTGGTAGTTAGATATCTGCCTAGAATCAATTAAAACTTTTTCATGGACTTTGTGTTGGGGGATTTCATTCTACTGCTGCTTCTTGGAAGCTACATTTTTTAATTGAAGTAATCGGTGTCTGTGAAGCAGTTTCTTCTTGCTTTAGTTCCTGCAGCCAAAAATCACATAGTTCCTCGTGATTTTTTGCACGCCCACATACGCATGAACCAACAAAAAAACCCCACCAAAAAACCACCAAAAAAAATGTTTGGCTGATTTTTCTGGAATTATATTGGCAAACATTATGCAAAAAATTGGTGCTTTTCCCAGAAAAAACTGTTCTTACGGAAGCTGCAGTTTATAATGCAGCTGTAAAGTTCTAGGATCATACTTACTTTACGTAGTGCTTTTGCAGTACGTTATCAGAATGTTATTTTTTTCTGCAGCGAACAGAAAAAAACTGCAGAGCATTAAGCGTTTTATGCAATCTCAGTCAACCTCTCCATTATTGTGCAGAGTCTTCTGTTTATCACCTTCACAGTGGATGGGGATACGTTTTTCTAACAGAAGTGAAAGACCCCTCCTAGGTGCATGAGGCCTGTGAGGACAAGTATGTGAAGATTGATACAGGTCCTGCATTGCCAATGCTCAGTTTGCAGCTTTGGCTCTTGGGGTTAGATAATTGTTGCCGCCTTGTGTTGTGGTCACTAGCACAAGGAAGACCTGTTCTTGGCAGATGTTTCTGGATATTCTACTAACTTTTGCTGCTGTTTGAAATTTAGCTGTTGTGTCTGTTGTCTGTTCTGACAGAGTGTAGACCTGGGCGACCACCACAAACCTGAATTTAGAAGAGTTTTTAGTTCTTCCATCATTGAAAATGGGCATCAGTCTTCATCAGGTAGGAACAGGGCATGAAATGAAATAGCACTACTTGTAAAATACCTGATCCTGGCAGTCATAGAGCAGCTCTCACATGTTGGAAGCATTAGAATCTTGCTATGGTTTCAGCACGGATATTGTACTCTGGCACTGATACCATTTAACTTTATTTCTTTAACTTTTAAACTTCAACTTTATTGTTAAGCATGCACTATGGTGTTTCATAAATTAGAGACTATTACTGTCACATTATCTTGGGGCACTAGTGATAATAGGGCCTGCTAATCTGGGTGCCATTGTAGCCTTGCATCCTGAAACATTTTGCAAATTACCTGTCTGCTTCCATCATCCTTCAGTGGAGAAAGGGCTTACTATCTCCATTTTAGAGAAAACAGGCACACAGCATTTCATAGAACCATGAAAAGAACAAGAATGCTGACTCCTAACCCACGGCAGGAGATTGGGGGACTGGGGGCTGCACAGAGGAAGAGGAGGAGCTTGCCAAATGCAGGTGCTAGTGGATTAACAATCTGAAGAAGTTGCTCTTGCTGAGATTCATGTAGGACAGGTGTGATCGCTGTAAGGATCACTTACACTAGGATTGCTTCTTTGGTGTGCTGTAAATGGTATAGTGTCCCACAGGTGGAATAATTCAAATGACTTGTAAAAGAAAGTTTTTGCATGGAAATTGGTTTGTAACTTTGGTACAAATCTGCAAATAAATTTACTTACTCTCTCCTTTTTATTTACTAGGGCAGGCAAAAGCCTCCCATGAACTGACCTCTTCTCACACGTCAGACTCTTCCCCTGAAGCCCATGCCCCTGCAGTCACCCTACAGATGCCCCACCTTCCCGTTACTGCAGTAACCAGGATATCAGAGAAGTTTTCAGGAGAGACCATCTGTTCAACAGGAACAACTAATGCGTCTGCTGGCTTGCTGGGACAGAGCAAGAGCAAAAATGCAATGGCATTGAAAACTCCCAACCAGTCAGGTAAAAGAGACAAAAATAATTTGTTTGCTGAAGCTGTGTCCCATTTCTTTACTTCAGGAAGCTGGTGCTACAGGGATTGTTCTGTGACCTAGTGTTAATTATGAAACCTCACTTCTATGGCTACATATCCCATGGTGGGACGCTCTGATTTAGAATTTTGTGGCTGCTAGGTGGAGCTTTAGGCGATAATGTCACATCTGCTGAGAATTTTTGCTGCCTAATACAGTTGAGTTTATAGTGCAGCCTATCTTCTAGCACAGTTGCTGAAAGAGTATCTCTTCAATATGGGCAGCTATTTTAATGAAATTTGCAGGAGTTTTTAGTGTTTTGAGACCTAAGGCCCCTTGAGAAGTTAGGCAGATATTTGGCTAATGGGTTCAATGGTCATTTGGAAGGAGGAATGACAGACAGCAGACTGAAACATATACACAAGTCAGAGTGATTGCAGAATCTTATTTATATCTAAATTAAGTTTAAAAATAAATCTCATTTCGTTCATATTGAGGTCATTAATCTTTGAGCTGTATTTCATATATGTTTAGTGATAGTGACACTTATACATCGGACTGTATATATGGGTCAGAAATTATGGAGACGGACCAGATGGAATTGCCAGCAAGAGATAGGGATTATTTGCAGATTATTCGTTCAACTTTTATCTCAAGCTAAGAATGTAGCAAAGCCTTCCTTTGTCTTCTTTTCTGCTGTTTCAGTGAAGGCCTGGAATTCAAGTACGGTGAGAACAATGGGTTCATCTGCCACTGGAGGTGAGTGTTCCTATCAGCATGTCCTTATGCAACACAAATTGAGAGGGATTCCATGCTTCATGTCTGGGGGATTCAGATCTGAGCATGTAGTTCCGAGTAGTAAGTACACAGTAATATTAGAATTGCTAACAAGACTGTATGCAGATTCAGTTTCCCAGGTATCATAGAAACTTGTTCTGCTGTATCAGATTCTCAATCAGTTCAAAGCGAGGGGTACTTATCCTTATTTGCACAGTGGTGTACATGTGTGCTGTTAGGCAATCTCTGCAATGGAAACAATAGGTGCCAGAAAAGTGTGGCAGAACAGACAGTTTGAGTGGTGAAGATTTCAGCTGACCAAGTGAAAACTGTGACTGAACGCAAGGTAACAGCAGTTGGAAAGTGGTGGGCCCACCACATGGATGCTGAAGCAAGTTTCTTTGAGCAGAATAGCAGTAAAGTAGTCTCCTTCATATATGAATGTGTCAAAGGAAAAAATGCCTTAAGGATTTTTTATGTCAGTCGAAATAGATGAGTCAAGCTCTGTGAAAAGTACTTCTGATTGATGTCACCAAGCTGTTACTGTCTACACAATGTACTGGCATTTCATAGTGGTCTCAAGTATCAGTTTAGCAAAGATGTTGCTCTTCCAGAATAGGGATCACACTCCTCAGCTTAAAACCTCTGAGATTTTCACAAATAACTGGCAATTGTTTGTGGTCCCAAATTCGTCACATCTGTATGCTGGCATTTACTAGGGTGTTTTACGTGAGAAGTCTAATTGATGTGGATCCTGTCTATAAGCAGTGGGGAGAGTTCAGCATTTTCAGAGTGTGGTTTGGACAGTGATCAGGTTGGATTGCTTCTAATATGCCAGTCTTTCTTCTTTGTGTATAGAAGGAGCCTTCAATGAATGAGTTGCTGGCTTATGCAACAAGTTTTGGCTTTAGTGTGTTAAAACAGGGCAAGCCACTCTGTTGTTCTGCATTTACAGAGCATAGCTGGAGTCCAGAGCTGGGCTCTAAGACGAAAAGCAGAAAAGGTAGAACCTCAGGGGCACGGGGAGGAAGATGCAAAGTTGGTTTTAAGCTACCTTTGCAACTTTTGGAGTCTGTTCTACTTTACAAACTAAAATATTTCCTGGTGGAAATGGGTAATTTAAATTATGCTCTCAGTCATGGCAGCTTTCCCAGGACTCCTTATGTCTGCCAGAATGACTGTTGCAAGCTGAGCTGTAGCACCATTTCTTCCTTTCACTGAAATGTCCATGGCAGTGTGCCCTCCGCTGAGGTGTGCACAAGGGCCTGAAATGATCCAACCTTCCCAGTGCAGTTTTATCAAAGGCATCCTCTTTCGGCCCTTTCTGGTATGTTTACACCATCCTTGCTGCAGTGCAACAGTTTTGCAGAGGGATTGAACCCCTGGGGAAAATCCCTCCCTGGCTTGTTAGCTCATACTGGAAGTTAGACAGAGGCCTGCAGCTTTTCACTGTGGTGAGTAAAAATCAATGTGTGGTTATCTATCAGGAAGTGGTTTGAAAATGTATGAGGAAAGGAGATAAAAGAAGTTCTTTTGAACTTGATGTATCTTGTTTTTCCTGCTTTTATACAGAGAGTACCACTTCTGTCACTAAGTCTGTCTCAACTGTGAGCTCTGGGATGAGTAGTGGAACCAAAACTGGTGAAAGGTATGCATTTTTCTTGACATTGTGTTAGGCCATTGTGTTCAATATAGTCTCAAGGGACAGGCATTCTGCTGGCTTGGAGAACGGGTGAGTCCCAGATGCTGTATTTTAAGCCGTTAAAGGTTGTGAGCTTTCCTGAGGACTAGCTGGAACAGAGATGGGAAGGGATAAAGATCTTTTCTAGAGCAGTTTAAAGCAGACCTAATTGTGGATTTCAGCATTCTTACAGTGTTAGTCAGTAAAGCTCTCAGTGTCAGCGGTAGATTTTTGTTAGGCCCTTTGAAAACACTTAAAAATACTCAGCTGTGTTGAAATTTGTACCTTGGGCTTATTTTTGGAAACCAGCATATGACTGCCATCAAATATCCTTAGTTTGGCTAGCCTAGAATTTAGTTTGTAGATAAATGCCTTACTGGGGACTGAGGACTACTACACATTCTTGATTAACTTGGAGTTGCAGTTGCTTAGTATAGGATTACATGGTATCACAATTACTACTGGCATATCCAGGCATCCTCAGCATGCAAAATATCCATCAAGAAAAATGGGACGGCAGCCAATTTAAATCTCTTAAATTGGGCTTGCATCTGCCTTGAAAATTATCCCAAATTCAGCATAACATTTCTTCTGAGTTAGTTCCAACATCAGCACTTCGGTATTTGAATCGGGATACACTGAGCACCCTAGAGAACTTGCTGTCAGATTTGACCTCCATCTGTACCAGAAATTAATGTGTGACATTGATGTCGTTGCTCCTTGCCTCAGTTTCCCCATCTCTGTCATGGGGAACATTTCCAAATGCGATGTGTGGCTTACTTCATTAATGCTGATGAATTGGTTCATGGCTCAAATAAAGACAAATTAGAATATAATCCTATATTTCTCGATCACATTACCAGCTTGCGATCAGTGAAGCAACACTGACATGAGCTCAGGATTCTGTGTACTATAAGTAAAAATTTCAAAAGTACTTCCTGAATTACTCAAGTTCCATTTTTAAAATGGGACTTACCCTCCAGGAACCCCAAAGTTGGAAATTAAAAGGATTTAGTGCTCTTGTGTGGCCACAACTTTTTTTTTCCTTCTTTTTTTAAAGGTGTTTAATTGCTTTTCTACTCAGTGCTACAAAGCATTTGTGACTTGTCCAGCTATGTCTCATTTGTAAAAGTACCTTAGACTCTTCTATACTTAAGTGCTGTTGTCTGTCAATAAAACTTTGACTTTTACTTAAATTGCTTTTGACTCATTCAGGTCCTCTTGAAATGGCTGGTTTGGGAGGTTTAGAGTAGGCAATGGTTGGACCTTTACGCTGACTTCTGGCACTGCAGAGAGTTACTTTTTTGTTTAACCATATACTTCTCATGTTATGTTTCTCCAGTGCCACTGACAGTTACTGTGATGTGACCTCCAGCTCTCACTCCTCTCCTCCCACTGTACATCGCCAAGTTGAAAGGAGGCGAGAACTCGTGCGGTCTCAGACACTCCCACGGATTACAGGAACACAGGCCAGGAAAGCACTTTTCGATAAATTTGAACATGATGGTGGAAAGTATGTCACACTCCTTGTCTCCAGAATGGGTTTGTTCATGGGAAACTAATTCGTCAATTTTTACCAGCAGAGGACAGCTGGGTGGGAGGACTCTCTCAATGTAGGATTTTGAGCTAAGGGACAATATGAGGTCACATACAGCTTCACTGACTTCACAGTCTGAGCCCTGGAAATTCACAGCTACAGATTCCTCTGGCTTTGGAGTTGTTCAGCTGAAGCAGCAGGTGCTTTTTATCAGGAAAGAGTGCTGTGAAAGCTGCCTTCTCTGTCATTATAAGAGACTGGGAATATAGTGAGTTTCTGTTGCGATTCATTAAGGACCGAAAGTGTGGACTGTTCTTTATGCACCATGATGGGGCTATGATTTAAATAGAATAGGGCTTGGAATCCTGCCTTTAGTGAAATGAAAATGAGTTTTTCTTGCAGGACCAGCAAGTTGAAGTTTCAGCAACGTGTTCCTCAAATATCACCTGGACAGGGGCTGACCTGGGCAAGGTTGCATAGGTGTTGCTGACAAGTAGGTTTAAGTTTCTCTAGAATGTAATTTAATCTGGTCTCTGTTAATTTTCCAGAGGAAAAGGAGAATCCAGAGCTAAGCTGAAGAGGTCGCAGAGTTTTGGGGTTGCCAGCGCTAGCAGCATTAAACAAATTCTGTTAGACTGGTGTCGCTCAAAAACCATAGGATACAAGGTGAAGACCTGCTAGCACTTTCAGCTCTCTCTTTTTCAGGAGAATTTGCCAAAAAAGCGTACTCAGAAAGTGAATGTAAAACATGCTAGACAATTAGTTAACTTCCTCAAGGTCAAGTTTTGTGCGCGTAACACAAACGTCATGGTTTGCATGGGTAGCACTTCAAGACAGTCAGTTATTGCATGAGTGAGATTCTGCATGTGTGTCAAAGCAATGCATTAGTGTTTGTCTGGAAGCCTACATTTTTGTGCTTATGGATATAGACTACAGTATACACTCACACATTTTTTTCTTAGTTGCAGGCTATTTTTTCATTCTCATTATATATGGCAAGACCTGAATAACATTTTGCCAGTACATGGAGACTATGGCCCTTTTGCCACACAGCAGACCAAAGTACTCTGTACTGGTATTAGACAAGTGAATTTGTAGTAAATGATTGAGATTGAATCACACGGTGTTAGTGAGCTAATTTCTGTGAGGTAACATCAGCGTAGCTAAAAGAATTTGGCAGTTGAGATTTCAGTAATTTTACCTGGCCTTAAACTGCAACTGCCAAAGCAATTTCCAGGAGAAAGAGCGTTTTTTTTTTCCTAGGGTTTCTTTTTTGTGTAATATGTTTTTCAACATTACTGTAAAATGTGCATTATTATTGCTGAACTCTAAATTATAGTATACATAAGCAGAACTAGTGAAAATTACTGTTAGTTGCTTACCAGAAAAGCTGGGGCTTGAATTTTATATGATGGGAAAGCGGCATGAGACAACAGCCCAAATATGTTTATTTTCGCTGTGGCAGTTGAAAGCAACAATAAGCATTTGTTCTAAGAATCAGGTTTTGCAGTAGGTGTAATTCTTCCTATATTTCTACCTATCTGTGTTCAAACAGGCGTTGAATTGGGCCTTACTGAAAACCAAAGCAAGCAGCCATAGTCTTTATCTAGTGTTATTCACAGCCACAAAATGAACAGTTCTTCCATTATAAGTATTTCACAGGGATAAGCAGTGTCCTTAGTTTCCGCAGATACTGAGCTGGTGCATTAGGCCTGCTCCAGAGCTCACTGACATTGACAAGATTCCTCCCAGTATTTTCAGTGGGCTTTGGATCAGGGACCCTGACCGTGTCTGCTTTGCATCTAGGCATTTCAGGCAAAAGGGTTTCATTGCTGAGTGCTGTTTTTTTCTCAGAATACAAATAATGTAACGGATATACAGAGAGGAAGAAAAATGTAAAGCCTGTGCTCTGTAGCTTTGGTTAGTGGGAGTGAGGGACAGAAAACTGCAGTGAGCAAAAGCAGCTGCTCTTCCCTGTTCCCCTGTGCTGCATTAACATGTGTGTTTTTTTCATTATGACAGCACATTGATCTCCAGAACTTCTCCTCAAGCTGGAATGATGGGATGGCATTCTGTGCTCTTGTGCATTCTTTCTTTCCTGAAGCTTTTGATTATAATAAGCTTGACCCAGCTAATCGCAAGCAGAACTTTGAGCTGGCCTTCACCATGGCTGAGTGAGTATCACATTAGATCTCCATGAAGTGCTTCCAGTTCAAGTGTAATGCAGCTGGGCAGCAGTGAAGAGTTTAATCATTCTTCTTGTAGATCCTATATCACTAGCTTACACGTGTCATGCCAAAAAAGATAATAAAGGTCTGCATAGGGAATGCATAGAACAGGACACTCAGGAGTCTAGAATCAGAGGTGATTTTACCAGGCACAGAATAATTTACTGGAGTCCTATGTTCAGGTCTTTCACAGTCTTCAGGCAGTACTTGAATTCTGCTTTCTTACCTCTGTGATTCTCACCAGCCTTAGCACTGACACACTAAGCTTGAGAAATCAGCCTCGAGTTATGCTTGGACAGAAGAGGAAAAAACCCTAGTTCTCTCTGTGTTTGTTTTTTGTTTTTTGTTTTTATTATTTTGTTCTTGAAGTAATGAATGATTCTTAATGGATTTGCTGATATCAGTCATAAAAAAGAAATGTGAGTTCATAGAGCACAAGGCATCCAATGTTTGCTGACACTCCATAGGAACTGGACATACAACTTCTAGTTTCTTACCCAACCCCACCTGCTTGATACCTGATTTGTATTTGAGGCAGGTTAATATGCGCATCCAGCCTCTCTTGCTAAAACTGTGGCCCCTGACCAACAGGGAGCAGGTAGATTAACTTTTGGAATTGGATTTTGTGCTAGGGTTCACCTATGTCTGTACGTTGCTTTGGTTGAACAAGAATGAAGGTTGAATTCAGTGTAAGTAGAGTTAGATCAAGGCTGAGAGCTTCTCAATATCTCAATGTGGTAACTGCATTTTTGTAAAACGGACAGAGCTAATACCCTCAGTCACACTGTCCTGGTCCTTTTTGATGCAGTATACCAGGCACTTAAATGATACCTTGTTTGTTAAATTCATCACCAGTGTGAACTTGTCAGCTAGAAACAGTAACTTTTTTGACCCAGTGTCAACATGATTCTTAATTGCTGTTTTGTTTCACTTGTGTAACGGTAAGAACACTCCATGTGGTATGCAGATGGGTTTGGTACACTCTTTCTGAACACTAACAGTATGTGGGAATACATGTTTAAAGTTTCCTGCAGCTTCTGATACAGCTTCAAACAATGGTACCACCACACTGAAGCTCTGGGGTTCTTTCAGAGCACTTTTTTTTTTTAATTAGAGCAATAACTTACAGAACTAGATTTGCCATTTGCCATTCCAGAGCAAAGCTTTTAAAATTCTTAGCGTAATATTGTCTCTCCTTATTAGACCCCCTAGCAAAGTAATTTATTTGGGAATTACAAGGTTTTTATACACACATATATATGTAAATATAAAAAATTTGTTGCTTGTCAGTGAGTTGAAAGAGATTCTACGACACTTTTAGGTGGTTGATCTCTAAAGTAGGAAAGTTGCAGTGTTTTTCTATCTCAGTTTATGTATAACAGTAAGTATAGGGGAGAACAGAAGACAGCATGCATACAACAGTAAGAAACATTAGCTAAGAGGTATCTACAGAAATTACTACTTCATAGCTGTGATTGCCTTTAAACTGTTTTCTTCTAGTGCCAGAAAAGCCAGTTATTGGTGCTTACCCCAGTAGGAGCTCTGCTGATCTAATTGCTTCCTACTCTTGTGATTTTTCACCTTAGGCCTCAGCAGATCTGTCCCTTTCTGCTGGTCCAGATCTCAGTCAGCCTTCTGCTCTCCAACCTGATCATCTGAGATTGTTGTCCAAGTCACTCACAACTTGAAGATACAGGGGTGGTGGAGAACAAACAATCCAAAGCCACATGGGCCTTCATTGGCACATCTCATCTCTTCTCATGTTTTCCCATTCTTTTGGAGCTTCCTATATAATAACAACCAGAAAAACTCATGATTTTCAGACTCACATGACTCTGCTTACTGAGATTTGGGCAGAGGAGTGTGAGATTGGGCCACATGCTACAAATATCAGGGATGTGAGTGGCAGTCAGTGGAAAGAAAAACCCTAGAGGGCTTTGGATCAGATGGATTGTATCCCAGTATAGAGGAAGAGAGGGAAAGAACAGGAATATTCCATGGTCACAAAAATAACAATCTCCAACCTGGGCCTGACCATTTCATTGTGAAATGAAATGTTGCTGATAAACCGCAGGATTTCTTAAGTGCCTCAGTGACGCTCAAATCAGAGCAGCAAATGAATCTTGGAAGTAGTTACACGCCTTAGATTTAACTCTTGATTTGCTGTATCTGTTTATTATTACTACAGGAAGATGGCTCACTGCGATCGTCTGATAGAAGTGGATGACATGATGGTGATGGGTCGCAAGCCAGATCCCATGTGTGTCTTCACCTATGTGCAGTCTCTATACAACCATCTACGACACTTTGAGTAAAACCATCGACACCTCTCCAGCCAGAAGGGTCAAGTACAGCATGCTAATGGGAAGAGTGACATTTTGCAAATGGAACGCAGTGTTATTTCTTGCTTTTTACTGTCCCTTTGCTTACATTCAACTGCGTGGCTGGCTGACTGACGTGTTGCTGAGCAGCGCCCCGAAGTGTTGATCACATCAGCATGCCAGTAATATAGAAATACATTTGAAAAAGACAAAAAAACATAGGGAAAGGCAAATGCTGTCATTTTGGTGCTAGGAGTAGGTTGGATCTTTAATAGTCTTGTGTTTAAAGATCACAGAAAGCTAATTTGCAGCTCCTGTCTCTCTTAGGCTGGGGACACAGGTTAATGCAGTGACAAATAACTGCTGCAAAGGTGTTCTCTCTTAAAATGCAGGTAAAACTCCAGAAGATAGCACCTTCGGTTCCACTTCTCCATTGAGCATAGCACAAAAGAAATAGCAGATGGACAAGGAAAATTTCATTTAGCAAATAATAACCTAGAGTACTCAAACCACTAGGGCAATATTGCCTTTTCTCCAACCCTAGCCCCCCCACCTCCAGCATACATGCACACGCACACACACAAACATCAAACAGGCATTGTTCTGTTCTCTTAAAGCAGAAAGAGAACATAGCCTCTTACCTGCTGACTGGGGGGGACAGATAACTACCATGTTACACAACAGCATTTGTCTGTAATGGTCAAATCTAAAGGGGTTTGCTTAGAGGCTTGCTAAAGCCTCTACTGGCAGTCCTGGATTAATTTCTTGATCATGAAGAATTGCAACAGCTGGGGCTGTTCTGTGTATGAGACTGTGTGTTTGCCTGATTTAGGATTACAGGAAAAGAGGGAGCTAGGAAGGTACCAAATCCTCTGAACAGTTGTAATAGAAGCAAGACTATAGTGCGCTTTGACCTGGACTCTGGGGGAGAGCAACTCTCCAGTGTGGACAGGAATGTCTTTACAACTTGTTCAGTCCTCATGCTGACTCTGAGGGGGAGAGGGAATGTGCAAAAAAAGTATGAAAGATGTGGGAGTTTTGAAATGCCTCAGACTAGTTTCCATTTTCAGTTAAATTAGCGTTAAAACCACAATACAGTGTGATTATTCCAGATTTACTGGACAAAAAGGTCATGTGTCAACCTTCCTGGTTTTCTCTTTGAGAAATCAACAGAGCTTTGTTTCCACAGTGAATGTTAAAAACAAAACCACTAAAAAATTATACTTTAAAAAAAAAGAAGCCTTTTAAAGTTATTTCTTCTCTAAGAACAGGCTCATAAAACTGAAAACTGAAAGCCACGAGCCCTCTGCTCATGCTAGAGAATGTTTTTTAACTTGCATTTGTGCTTTTTGTAGATATTTATAAAGATGACTTTGGTTCTGCATTGATGACCATTTATAATAAAATATGTCAAACACTCTTCAGATTTACTGCTTCTCTTTAGAATGAGGTGACAGATAACAAAGTAAAATCTGTGAAAAGAACCGAGAGGTTTTGCTTAGATTTTTGTTCTAGCCGTGATGCTGTGCGCTCTGAATTTCAGTTTTAAAAAGTACAGAAGTTCAGCGGCATTTGCAGTAGGATTTTAGTTCAGCTGCCCTTTCTAGTGAAGTTTACCTAAGAAACCATAAGTCAAGCAACCACTTTGTTAGTAGTCTCAGAAAAAAAAGCGAACACCAAAAGTGTACAAAGGTAACGTATAAGTTAACTGCTGAAGGTCTGGATCCTCAAGTTCTATTTGAAGTGTAGCTAGGCTGTTGCTGTGACACTATGGAAACAGTTTGAAAGACTTTTAAATACACATCTTAATACAAAGTATCTGAAAGATACTTGGTCAAACTAGCAGGATCCTTGGTGTTGCTCATCTCACAGCTTTAATGCAAGTGGACAGAGGTTGGGTGGGCTGTTCATTATTTGTCATATGACTGCCATTGTCTTCAGGTTTTTTACTTCATCTTGAATGACCATAATTCTGAGGAGTAAGTGTGCAGCTGTTGCTCCACCAAATGCACTGTAAGGATAAACAGACTGCACTTGTGTTTTGGAGAAGTGATTAGAGTAAGCATAATGAGGAATCTGTCCACAACTGGCACACGTGATACACATACATTCTTACAGCAGAACATTTTTCATTGACTAGCAGAGCCAAGATCCATTGTAGCTACAACAAGAGGGGCAATACTGGCTTTATATGTCACATTCCTTCACAGTCCCAGGTCGTGGATGATTCTCCTGTATGATGTGAGTGCTAAAGCCACAGGTAAGTGCTTGGCCAATTTAGGCCTAGTAAAAAATAATTATATAAAGGAAGTTTTAGACAGTAAAATTATTGCAGATTCACCAGCGGGAGTTTACATCCTTTCTACAATGTAGCTTATTTTCACAGCTACCCAGAAGCTATTTGTACAGGTTTTCTGAAGTTGTCCCACTTCAGAGAGGTAATGGTAAAGATAGCTGGTACTTGCCAGCAGACCGATTGCAGCAGGGTGAAAGACTATAAGCTGATTTTAACTGCTGGTGGTTCGCATGTAAGAAGATGAGGGAGATGGTGCTATGACATAATTTTAGAAAAACCTACAGCTCTGTGCTGATCTATATGACTATTTGACTATTCGATTGTATGATTAAATTGAATTTAAGTATGTAATGTATACGCCCTGCTGGATGTTTTAGTATTTTTAGTTTAAAAGAAAATGCAGAGTGTATGTGTGTGTGTATATATGAGAGTAAATGTGTTTAGCATAAGTGATAAAAAGAACAATATATTAAGTTGGCGTAGTATATGTTTTACACAGATGGACTGTTTCCTGGCTTTTCTAATGTTTCTGCACTGTATCTAAAATTCAGTACTGTCTAAGGTGGTTTATTGGCAACTTGATACTACTTTTAAAGGCTTGATGAATTTGTTCTGTGCAAATTTTCAAAATAATCTCAGCAGAGACATCACCTACTTCTTAAAATTATCTTTGCATATAGCAGGGAAGTCCTCTTCCTTGAAAGTACAGTAATTGGATAGATGCCTCTCATCACTTCTCCCTTCGTGTGACATTTCCAATAAAGTGTTTAAGCATATGCTCAAACCAGTGCAAACTCGGATACATGTAATTAGGTATAACACTAGCCCACATGCTTCGGCCTGTGTAATTAATTTAAACCTGGCCTGGCTCACGGAGATAAAGTGTCCAAAATAGAAGTTGGCATTGCTTTATGTAAAGTGCACTTAAAAGCCACTTTTGCTTATGCTAAAATAGCTCTATGTCTAGATAGAACCTCAGTGGAGTTAACACAGACTCACAGAACGGTTTGGGTGGGAAGGGACCTTTAAATGTTGTCTAGTCCAAGCCCCCTGCAATGAGCAGGGACATCTTCAACCAGATCAGGTTGCTCAGAGCCCGGTCTAACCTGGTCTGGAATGTTTCCAGGGATGGGGGCATCTACCCCCCCTCGGGGCAACCTGTGCCAGTGATTCACCACCCTCAGCATAAAAAAATCTCTTCCTTACATCTCGTCTAAATCTACCCTCTTTTAGTTTAAAACCATTACCCCTCGTCCTGTCACAACAGGCCCTAGTAAAAAGTTTGTCACCATCTTTCTTACAAGCCACCTTTAGCTACTTAAAGGCTGCACTAAGGTGTCCCCGGAGCCTTCTCTTCTCCAGGCTGAACAGCTCTTCAGCCTTTCCCCATAGGAGATTATTCCGGATGCTAGCGGAACACCAGAATTCAGACCCGTTAGGTTAGTCTGCTTTGCAACTTCAGCAACACTGAAAGCAAGCAGTTAACGATGCTGCAGTATCAGCTCAACCTAGAGACTTCTCCCACTGCAGCGCACTGTCGCAGCAGTTCGGTTGACAGTTTAGTCCTCCGAAGAATGAGACAATCTGTAGCATTTTTAATGCGCCTAGGAAGGAACGTGGCAACACATTTAATTTAGGTCTAGTCCCATTAATGCCGGTTGTTTAGATTCCTCCACAGAAAACGCGTTTTTCCAGACTCTGAGGACGTCGGCCACTTCTTCGTAAATAACGAACCCAGCGCCTACATCCAGACGCAACTCTCCCAGGTGAGGACCTGCTGCTTTGTCAAACCCTTCGTAAAGGCGTTAGTACGGGATGTGGCAAGTGGGGAGCATTTCAGCAGCGCAGAAGTCGGTGTTAGCTTACCGGGGCTCCCACACCGAGGAGGATTCGCCTTTTCATCCCGCCGTCGCTGTGTCTTTACGCGCGGGGCGGGACCGGCGATGCGCGTTGCCGCACACCCACCAGAAACCGCTCCGCGATTCTTCACTGGCCGCCGCCGCCGCCGGGCGCGCGGGCCTGCGACCGTTGGCGGGAAGCGCGCGGCGTGCGGCGGCGCGGACAGCCGATTGGCTGGGGCGGGGCGGGGCGGGAGCAGGCCGTGGGCCGCGCGCGGGCGGGCGGCGCGCGGCCTGGGCCGGGGCCGTCTTCTGCCCCCGCGGATTGCTGGAGGTTTTCGGGAATTAACAAGCCTTTTCCTTTTCATTCCTGTCCAGGTCGTCCTAGCGGCTGAGTCGATTTGACCTCTCTTATTTGACGAACAGGACTGCTGTCAGCCTCGGGAAGTCTACAATGATTTAAGCCCGAAAGCCACCTGAGACCTGAGGTAAAACCAAAACGTTATGTCGTACGATTCATATGGGAGGATCGGTTGTAAACCTCGTATTAACAGTTTAAAAGGGTATAATCTTTTACGGCAAGCGAACAAGGACAGATTTAGGGTCGGTAGCTACAAATGAATTACTTTGTGATGGTGCCACTCGCAAGTTGGGTCGGGACAGCATCAGGTGCTGGGCTTTCGGACCAAAACTGCGCAAAGTCCCACAGGTCTTGCAGTAATGCCTTGGAGGAGAGGACCATCGCCCCGGGAGCCCTCGGCTTTCAAAGTGACTGACCGCGTCTTCAGAAATGTAAGACGTTCATTGTTCTCAGCTGCTGCTCAGATACCACAGCATTTCAGTTTGTTGTGAACCAGTTTGTCACCTCTCTTTAATTTGCTCGTACTTCTAAAAGCCTTGGAACGTTACTGAGAGTACAGATGATAAAATTTTGTGCAAGATGACTAATATGCAGCCTGATACATATTCTGTGACTCACACTGGCCAAAGTCAACCTCTGTTCAAACTAGCTTTGAGTTCAGATCTACTTAAGTCATGGGAAACCTTTCACTTACTATGGAAATGGCTCCAGTTACTGCTCCAGCTGTTCATGTCACAAAAATTACTGCTTTCAACTAACTCATTTTAACACGTTATCTGTTATAAAAAAAAGTATATCTAGACCAAGGGGGTGGGGGGGTTGTGGCAGAATGTAGAAATCAAGGGACGGCTCAGAGAAGCATTGTTGTCTTGGACAAATAGTTGTGGACTTCATGTGTGCAGTACCATATAAATTGATTTACAGGTCTGCCTCAGTAGTGGTCTGTGTAATTGATTCTGATCAGTGTTCAGCCTAGTCATAGTTTTGCTTTGCCTCGTGAATCAGGAGCATGCTGAGTGTCTGTGACCACAGCTTTCCATCCTCCTGCATCAGTTAGCATATATTGTTCATTTTCCTTGCTTGCCTTGCACCCCATTCTCTGTTGCTTCTTGAATCTCTAGGTCCTTCTCCTCTCAGGCTAATGGCTTCAGTTCTAATGTCAACCCTGTCTTCTGATGCCTGTATTTTTCTTTGGCTAACTGAAATAGCTGGTTTTTTTCTATAAGATGGTGTTTCTTCAGCAGAAACCCCTTTTTTGCTCCTCTGGAGTATGTGCAGATTTCTGCTTACATGGTAACTGCCATGAGAGGCACTGACCAGTTTCATTGATCACTGAGAGAATTTAGCTACTGTTTGAAATTAAAGATCATTAGCAGTTTTCTAGCTGTCACTGCACTGTATTTGCAGCCAACAATTGCATTTGCTTCCCACTGTTCTGTCTTGGACCAGCTTAACTTCTTTTGACCAATGCTACTTGCTTCTTTATCACTTTGCAATCTCTTTGAATCTTGTTGGGAACTCTGAGAAACCCTGCTCTGATCTAAACTACATCAGGGCTATACGGAGGGGGCATTACTGTACCATCTGATGTAATGCTCTTTTGTCTCCTTCATTTCTTCTGCCTGGCTCCCAATCTCTTTTGTCCCAGGAAAGAATATAGTTGCCACAAAGATGCAGCATGCTGCTAAGGATATTTTATGACTGACTTTTTAGATAGCTAGGTACTTAACATGCCTTTCATTTGCTTTCACAATCTTTATGCACTTCTGCAATAAATTGATCAAAAATAGCTGTCTGACGCTGTGGGAACTATCTCAATTAATGTACAAAGAACACGTTTTTATTTCCACACAAATGTTAACTGGGAATTGGTGAAGGGAAGCACCACTGGCTTGTGTGTCCTGTGCTTCTTCCAGCCAGTGGTGCAAGAGCAGGAGGTTGCTAGAGGTAGTGTTGCTGTTCCCACAGCAACCTGTTTGTTTACCTTCCAGGCTGTTCTGAGCTACCTCCTGGAATATTTAGTTGCACATTTAGAAAGAAACTATGTGCTGCTGCTGTGGAGATTGAGGCTGGGAGCAAACACCACCCCCTGCCCCAGCGAAGGGGAACCGAGGATGTGGCACTTAGCCAGGGTTTGACCCTGGGAGCGGTCCAGGCCGGGAGCAGTATCAGCCAAGGGGTGTGTGAGGGAGAAGGGGGATTGTTTTGGGGGTACCTGTGCTGGAGTGTGGGCAAAGCTGTGTGTTGCTGAGGAGCAGCTGTGTGCATTTGGGGTGAGGAGCTGTCTCAGGAACACTGGATGAGCACAGTGCAAGAAGAGAATAATTGATAATCAAACTGCTGTGACTTTGCATATATTTTGGGCATCGGTTTCACCCTGCATTAAGCCAGTGTCCCCAGTATGCTTTCTTCTGCTTTAGCCCTTCCTAGGTGTTTCCTTTTCCTCATTTACCTGCTGTATTTCCACCTTCAGCTTTTCAGGACCTGTTTTCTCTTTTTTTTTTTTTTTTTTTTCTAAGGGCAATTACATTTCTTTTTTACAGCCTAGAGTTCATCCACCTCTCCAGCCATGTTCTTAAAAGGTGTTTACTTCTCCAACCTGTAGGAGACTATTTATCTTTTATATCTGTTCACTTTTTCTCAGTTTTCTGTGATTGTCGATTTAGTAATTCCATCCTTCCTCACAGGTCTCCTTTTCTTTCCCTTTTCTTCTCCCTCCTATTGCAGAACAGCCCATCTCTCAGTTCCACTTTCAAGCTCCTTACTTTCTCTCCTCCTAGCTTCCATTCCCAAATTCTTCTGTTTCTTCATTTTCCCACTCCAAACTCTCCCCCACAGCTTAGCAAAGTCTTGGGGAGTCTTGAGCAAGAAGTCTTTTCTTTTCATATCTGTGTCATTTTACAGGTGAAAGGGACAAGACTTTTTCTCACCCTCATGGACCTGTCTTCTCACCTTCTTGCAGCCAAATATAATGCTATTCCTGTTTTCAGGTTCCACATTCCAAGAACTGACCTGCGTTCTATCCAGAAAGTTTCCAAAAAACAATGGCCAGACTATTGCAAGCTCCACCCAAGTTTCTTCCCACAGAATGGGACATTGCAAACAAGATGCAGTGTGCCAGTACAGAGTCTCAGAAATCCAGGTCAGAGCGCACGATAGCTGAGAGTCGGAGGCTGCTGGATGAAATAGAAAAGTCAACTCAGAAAACCCAAAGTGATGTCAACAAGAAAATAGGTAATCCCATGTGTTCTTCGAGTGTCAAGATGTGTTATTTGAGCTCTATGTTTAAGATGGACTTAGAAAACTGGTTGATAGTGAATAGGAATGTATGGCAATGCCATGCTCTCTGATCTCATGGAAAAATTAAAAATATTTTAAAAAATATTTTGAGGCAGATTCTTTATTTTGTAACAAATAAATTACTTCTCCAAAACACATTGAAAGCTGTTGCAACCAAACCTCCTGACACAGGGTTGCAAAACTGTCTCCACACATCAGCACTACATCCACTCCACTATGGAATAAGTCTATTTTTAGCCATATCTAACATCTGACCCACAGCGCTTTGGCACATAAGATGGGCTTGTATTAATACCTGTTTGCAATTTTCATTCTGCAGAACAGAGACAGGAAGAAATAAAATTCTGGAGGCAAGAATTAGATAACAAACTTGAACAAATTGTTCATGAGACAGAGGTACTGTTGACTTTCAAGACTAGGCTGGAGAGATCCTTGGAGAGCTGCAAAGAGCCACTCATCATTGCACAAAAGTGTCTCCTGAACAGGTGAGATGATTAAGAAGAAAAGCATTTAGGGAGAGAAAAAAAAATCTAGGTAATGAATATTTAACAAATAATAAAAAAGGCTACAAAATAAGGGCCTGCCTGTCTTTGCAGTGGGAGTCACAGTTTGATTTAGGTGTTGTAACACTGGGGACTCAAGGCCATAAAGGAAAAATTTCCTGTGTCACAAGGAAAAGCCTTCAATTTGGAAAGCTGGGCTTCATCACATTCTGTTAGAGGCACGCATTTGAACGATGTGGCTGATGGCTTTTCCTCTTTTTGTTTAGGCAGAGGCGAGCTGGGATTGACTTGGTGCATGACGAAGTGGAACAGGAACTGATGAAGGAAGCTGAAGTCCTCCAGGGGGTTATTGCTTTGCTTGGACGTACATTGGAACAAACCAATGAGCAAATCAGGTGCAGAGGCAAAGAGCATAACTGAACACTGATTAGCTGAAAAGTAGGACAGCCTTAATTCTGAGAAGTTGTAGGGTTAGGCTGAGCACAGGTCCAAAGTTATCTTCAGTGCTTAACAGTTACACGAGGTCAGTCCTAATTCATGCTATTCGATCAGTAATGGTGAGAAGTTCTGTTTGTTAGAACTCAAAGTACTTGCACATAATTTCTGGTCTTCTCATGATCAAGTCCTGTGCCTTTAATTCCAGTGGGAATTGCTTATATGGAGGCAGCTTCATGCTCTAGATGTTGGGACTTTGCAACTAATTGTATTACCTAATGCGTGTACGCATGCGTGCTAGGAATACCTGTGAGTGTCTACACTTTGGCTTAGAGTCCAGTTGTTTCTCCTCCTAGACTAAACCGTTCAACAAAATACAATCTGGAAATGGATCTGAAGGACAAGTTCACAGCTTTGATGATTGATGATTACTGTGCCAGCCTGACAAACAACACTCCTGATATCAGATATGCTGATAATGCAGTGAAAATAGAAGGAAAGTAAGTGGTTATATAGTGTAATTAACATATGATAATTATACGGCTAGTATGAGCTGTTCCAGTAATAGCAAGATTAAAGTAACTTTGTATGAAACAGACTATATCTGTCCATCATCTCTGTTATAGTTTTTTTTATACTTCTGTCCATCACTTTAGCATTTGTGTAGTATGTCTGTGAAATAAGCCACAATAATCATGTTCCCAGTGAACTGCCGTTTACTGAAAGTTTTTGAGGCTTGCAGTTAGCTAAGGAAAAATTTCACACATTAATTAAACCCAGAATAGATTTACTAATCTAACTTCCTCTCCTCTCCCAGGGTGTCCTAGTGGGGAGAACACTGGACTGGGATGCATGAAGTGCAGAGTCAGTTTCTGACTCATTTATTTACCTGTCAAATGCACCCTTTCTGTGTGGGTTTGTTAGTGTGAATGGTTTAGATGGAGAAATAGCTACCACAGAAAAACAGGCTGAAAAGAAGAAACATACTGAGAAAGCAGTGTGTATGAGAGAGGCAGTCTCCCAAGGACACTGTTGGCTCTGTGAGAACTGACAACTTGTAACACGAAGAGACTGACTTGCTGCTAGCACATTAGTGTGCATCAACAGGTTGTATAACTCAGACCACACCCAGAATGGTGTTGGCTGCTATATGCAAATGACAATTACAGCTTTATATATCCATCCAATGAAACAACCCTCTGAGGAACTTTCCAAACACCTGCCTGCAAGCCACTGGTGCACATATATTACCCTCGAATTCTGGGGATACATTTGGGGGGTTGGCTTCCCAAATACTGCTCCAAGCGGGTACTATAAGTGACTGTCTTATAGGTGGTGAACTGTGTGAGAGAATAAGTGAATGTTTTCTGTGATTAGTTACCGGCTATTAACAGTAACAGCTGAATTATATTGGTAATAACAGCTTGCTTAATGAAAGGTGTTCTAAGAAATACTGGTTATTACCTGTTTTTTCCCCCACAACAACTTAATCCTTTATCAGAGAAAGGGAAGTCATAACAATGTTGCTCTGTGACTTTAGCAAATTCATTTCCATCCTACCCTTGTCTACTTCATTCTGAAATGTTTGCAATAGAGTGGGTCTTTATTTTGTATCTGTAGAATTCCCAGCATAACTAGCACTCACTGGGACATGCAGTTGATAGTACTACTTTATTCTTGGTTTTGTGGAGTAATTATAGATTTATGAAGTCACGGAGGGCCTGATGGTGCCAGCTGATGACCTTATATTTTTCATCTCTTTCAGTTTTGTTAGCCCTGAAGACTGGATAGATTTCTCAAATATAAATGTTGAAAAGGCTGACAAGCAGAGAAACAATTCTTTGGCACTGAGGGCGCTGATTGATAGCATCCTCTCACAGACAGTGAATGACATGCGCAAGCAATGTGAGATAGTGAATGTCGCGCTTAGAAATAGGGTGATGGAAGTCAAGGATGCTAAGCACAAGCTAGAGACGCTCCTTGCAATGGTAAGTGGTAGGGGACAGTCAATGAAAAAGTGGAAATGATGGGCTTGGGTTATCTACCCATTTTCTCAATCCAGTGGCTTGAGCTACTTTGCTTTAAGAATTTTATTTTTGCAATACAAGCAATCCCTGCCACATTTTCTTTTTTTTTTTCCCCTCCCTCCTATAAAAGTTGTCTTAGATTTTATTTTCTCAGCTCTGTGTGCACCACTACAGAGGTGAATTTCTGGAATCATGCACTCAGTAAGTTTTGCTGTAGACATCAGTAAGGTCAGGATTTCTCTTGTGATTTTTTAGTTACATGGGGCTCCTATAGAATTTTCGTGATTGTGATATAAGAGCCTAATAACTTATAAAATCATGGTCAATGTGCTTGAAATTTGGTACATGAAACCTGAGTGTTAATATTAAAAATTAATTGCTGAGTGTAAATCTCCAGTTTCACTCAGAACAGTGTCACCTGCTTTCCAATGAAGGAATGATAATCTTGGCTGATCTTTGTAAACTATCCCTTGATGAAATAACCTCTTAACATAATGAGTGTTACTGTGATTCTTATTACTATAACTATTAAAGAAGATGTTGATGATTTCACCCATTGTAAGAGACAGTGTGCAGCACTTCCTTCTGTTGGATTTGTTAAGGTGATGAATGAGACTGCCTCACAGGAGAAGAACATTGCAGCCTTAAGGAAAGCAATCGCTGATAAAGAAGGACCTGCTAAAGTAGCTCAAACCCGCTTGGAAGCAAGAAACCATCGCCCCAATGTGGAATTGTGTTATGACACAGTGCAATACAGGCTGATTAGTGAAGTTCAAGAGATTACAAAAAATATTCAAAGGCAAGTGGAAATGATGAAAGAGGGGAAAATCTGTGGTATAGATTACTGGGTTAATCTAATGAGTCAAAGTAAGATCAGGTCCCAGCTATTCTCCCTGAAAGGTTGGGAATTGCTTTTCCCTTGAGGGCAGGACACTTTAAGGGAAGCTGCATGGATATTGTCTCTCTGTGAATCCCCTTCCATCTTTTTTTTCACTCAGAATTTTTATCCCGTATGAAAAAAACCTATCCACATGTTTTCAACTAATGTCTGTGTTTATTTTCCCTTTAGATTAAAGGACACACTGGCACAGGCTGAAACAGAGCTAAAAGGTCTGAGACGCCAACAGCTTTCCTTGGAGGAGGAGATCCAGCTCAAGGAGAATACATTGTACATTGATGAAGTGCTCTGCATGCAAATGAGAGAGTCTCTTTACATTAACAGCTTCTGAAGCCATCATACTGGCAGATTGTGTGCTCTCCAAAGAGCCAGCTCCTGCTGAAATTTTATTGACAAACCTCCAGATTTATTGGGTTGGCTCAATGCTGTCCTGGTTCTAGTTGTGCAAGGTAATTAAAACAGACCTAGTACTTACAGCTATCTGTCTCACAGCTGTCTAGGCTCTAGAATGCCTGATGAAACCTCCCACTTGGCAATAAGATTCCATAATAAGAAATGTCCCTTCTTCCATGTTATTTATCTTGTGTGCAACCAATGTTATCTTTTGCTATTGAAAGTTCTAGAAGCTGTGGAAGCTAGAGCAGGAGTCTCCTCATAAGTCTCTTGTTGGAAAGCTGGGCAAGTGGGAGGGGTGACTCAGCACTAGCCATGGTATGTTTTGTTCTTAACAGCTGCTGTTCAGTAAGAACTAGGCACAAGGTGTATATCAAACTTAACAGGAGATAGGGACTGGTGCTACACTGGATAGCGCATCTGATGATTGCATCAGAGTCAAGATCAAGCCAAGGCTGACTTTGGGATAATAGCTTCCTCACCCCATGTCTCGGTTTCCCTATTTGTAAAATGAGATGGGCTTCATTGGTAAGGTGTTTGAAGCTCTACAATGTGAAGTACTGAAAAAAGAGGAGGGCCTTATTTTTAATAGAGATGCCTGTAAAGGTGGAAAAGGGCTCACTGCTTCTTTTGGTTCTGGCGAGGAAAAACAAAGCATGGGCAAGAATAAATGATACTGGAGACATAGGAGGCCGGTTCCCAAGTCCAACACTTTAATGCATGGAGTGTAGAATTGTCCCTTGCCTCTCTCTTGCTGTAATGGTATCTTCCCTTTCAGAGGCACTGCTGTCAAATCTCTTACTACTGCCCTCCAAAGGATCCATTCATTGCTTGCAGATGTTACGGGGTGTTCTTCTCTCTCCCTATGGTTTACACCATTGGGTAGGTGATGACAAAATATTTCAGCTCTGAGTCAATCAGGTATTTGAACTTCCTGTAAATATCGTACAACAGCCGATCCTCCTCACTGCTCTCTTGTCGGGCTATGTAAATCCTGACCTGTATGCATGAATGACAGTCATATCTTTCAGATACATGGAGCAGGCTCAGCCCATTAAAGCTTGTGACAACAAGAAGCCTCTGTGACTAATGAGGAATCTAGAGAAGCCAAACTCCTTGGTTTTGAGTAAAATCTTGAGGTTTAACTGTGTTTTCACTCCAAACTCACTGAAAACATCATCTCCTGCCAAAGAATTTGTGGGAACATCAAGGTTCCTTTTACCCCCAGAACTGATGCATCCCTGGGATCTGCACAGATCTGGGAGGATCTACTGAATTCAGAATCTAGCATGCAAAGTAGCATGACAACATGGTTTACACCAGCTGCAATTGTAGTCTGGCCCCAGTTCAACACAGCATCCCTAAAGAGTGAGGTGTGTTTACATCTTTTCACAGCTTAGTGGGATTCAACCCACCTGTCTCAATTTAAGCATAGATGTAAGCACTGGACTTGGGAGGTGACTGAGAAGCCCTAGCTTGAACTAGAGGTGACAGAGGGAACCCCAGTCTAGGAAGGACTTGTGGAATTGTTGGGGCTTGTTATTAAACTACTATAGTATTCTGTACATGGCTAAGTAGGTTAGAAAGCCCCATTTCTGTGAGTGGTTCTCAAGCTTGTTATAATGCTAAAACATTAGGGAAGGAAAGGTAGTTATGTTAACAGTTTCATAAGTGACCTTTCTATGGGCTTGGGGACCTTGCCTTTCTCTGGGTATTGGAGAGAGGAAGGGAATGGGAGTTTTGAAGCACAAAGTCTTACCTTTATGGTAGTCAAAATGCATTTCCTTTCTGCACGGTTTTGTAGCAGCCTCTCCATAAAGGTGACACTTAGAAATGCCCAGACTTTCAGAAATAACAACCTCTTGCATGATAAGATGAGCTGTAGCAGCTCATCATCCAGCAGCTCATGGTCATTGTTTAGTTCAAGTGTTAATTTCTTGAAAAAGAATGAACACTCTTAGTACTACTGAACAGAGCTTGTGAGTGCAGTAACTAGAATTCAGTAAACAAGAGTTTCCCAATTTTACCAAAAGAAGTGACTGTCAGCAGATCGATTTTGTACCTTGACGTTTGCAGAGAAACGGTTTTATGTTATGAAAACAGTACATGCTACAGTAATCTCCACTGTCCTGTTAAGATGGGGAGGGTGTCCCTTGTGTGTTACATACCATCCTAAGAGATGCACAACTTCTATTACCATTAGAAGATGCTGCACCCGCAGCTCATGCCATGGTCTTATTTGATATATTGGAAATCATCCCAGATACAAGAATAGATCTGAAGACAATTTCTAGAAAACTTTACAGATCTCTGGTGTTTACTGGAAACCCTGCAATGCAAAAGAACTTAAAGAAAGCTGTCAGCAACCATCAGGTATAAGGCTATGTGGTTCCCTCAGTCATGCAAAGACCTCATGCTCGTTTACATGGGTCAGCTGTTGCACACCTTTGGTGACACATCCTTGGTGACACCAAAGTGCTTTGACATGGGCACCAGTTAATTTACATATCCTGTAAGACATTTGTGCATTGCCAAAATGGAGCAAAACCATCAGTGTAGGTTGATGCAAGTTACAGCTCTGTAAGCAAACAAGATGTACAGACTATTTTCCTCATATGCAGGTTTCCCTGCAAAAGGGTGGGGTTCAGAAAAATCAGAAAGGATAAGAATCTTATCAGTTACTAAACGTGAAGGCATCTAGCTGGAATAAGCCTAAAGCTTTCTTACAAAAATTACATTTTCCTCCCTGAAAGGTCTTTTTGCTCACAGCTGACATCACAACCACTAGTATGTTGGGTGGTTTAGCTTTTTATGAGGGCAACCTGACATCAGCCTGACAGTGAGGACTAGCATAATGGAGACTGTAACTGGACAACGATAATTACCTGAACTAGACTATAGCTGGAGCACTGGAATGGCTCAGTTTTATGAAAATTACCCTCTGAACATAAAGCTGAAGTGGTCAGGAATTCTAATTGATGACTGCTGTTATGCAGAAGGCCTGTATGATTACTTAGCTTTATGATACTGCAGTAAGATGTCACTATTGTTTCCCTTACCTGCAGAACATACCAATAGGCTGGGAGGAGGTTGGTGAGGGTAGGTCTCATTGTCCAGTCTGGGTCACTGAAATAGCAGCTCCGTAGACTGATGCTCCTGACTGGGATCTCCACTAGCAGGATCCTGGCTAGGTGATCATGCTTCATGACTCTTTCAAAGAAGAAGTTCACATTTAGTTTTGGGGCTCTCTTGGCTAAGTTTGCCCATGACATTCCCCAGACCACTTGCCCATGAGGATCATGGATATGACATTTGATATTTAAGGTACACAGGGAATGAGCACTGTGCTTCCGCAGGATGTCCAGCAGTTCATCAGAGATGCAGTTATAATTTAAAGACAGGATGACCAGGCTGTGGAACTTGGACATAGCTTGGTGAAACAAGGTGCTGCTGTAGACAGGAGGGTGGAGACAGAAGAAATCCTCAATATTGATTTCAGATACAAAGCTTTTATTTGTCAAGCAGCTCAGAGAATTCAGAAGCTCACAGCCTTCTTCCAAGGTTACTCCCGCACCTTTTAAGTTGAGATAATCAAGCTGTTTGCTCATTTTTTTCAGGAAGGTAGCTAAGTTCTTGATAAACTGAGCCCTGACTGTGTTTTTCCAGATCAAGCGGTCTAATTCCAGGTACTTGATGCTCAGGGATACTAGGTGACTGTTACACTTACCCAGGTGTGAAAGAAGCCCTTTCATAGTGACTTGAAACTTTTGGGTAAAGGCAGTATTGTAAGGATTCGATAACTTGATCTCAAGGTGCTCCAAATACTTGCCAAATTTCTTGACATACCACAGTGCACTTTGAAGCTCCAATGTGTGTGCCCTTGATGGTCGGCCATAGAATGTGATGGTTCTCCTTCTCCAGAGGGATCCTGAATACATGGCACAACTCCATTTTTTACAGACCAAGGCAGCCCGAGATCTGTCCCTGTCATCTAACCAATGGAAGACATGCCTCAGGCAGACATCAGGTAGATGAGCCCAGGAGCTCTGCTCAGGTTCGCTGTCGTCTTCCATTGAGAAGAGATTTTTTCACTTCTCTGCCGGCTGTTGAGCCAAACCTAGATGAAGAATGCTGTGGGTAGATTTCTTGCCATTCCCAACAGAACAGGCTCCCAAGCAAAGGGATGAAAGTTTGCTTCTTCACATTCAAAATCAACAATCTTTTCTTTGCCTCTGTACTCAAGCTGTCAGTGTCAAACAAGCTCTTGGGTCTAAACTATAGTCTAACCTAAATCAAAAGAAAAAAAACAATGTGTGAAGAACAAGCACAGTACAAGCACAGGACCCATCTTTTGACTTTTTGGCCTTCAGTCTAGCTAAACAGTGAAATTATATCAACTGCTGATACAGCAGCAACAGCCCCTAGAAACCTTTGGTTAGCATCAGCTGTAATTGATAATGGCTTCTGGCCTGATGCCTAGTGTCTGAAAGTATCCAGTGCTTTGGACTGTACACATTTGAACAGTACCGTTGGCGCAAAACTAGTGCAACTGACTTTTCTTATCCTTCACGGGTACTGTTCCATGATAATCATCTGAGGTATTACCCTGCCATAGATTAAGGTGCAATCCCTGTTGAGAGTAATAAGCAATATGAAAGCTGTTCCACCACTCAGTTCAAGCAGGATGTTCAGTCATTGTGCTCCAATGGACAGGGAGAAAGCTGGCGAGTCAGAAGACCAGCTGCGTAGTAGTAAAACACGTAAGTAAACAACCATAATGCAAGAAGTTACCAGTTCCGCTCTCAAGGCTGGGCTGTGTAAGTATTCAGATTCCTGTGCATTTTTCCAGCTCTCATAGTCTCCCTCCAGAGTTCAAGATTTGTTTCCTCTACCTCTGACCCTTCCCTCCACAAAGTTCAGCCATTGCCATGGAGCAAAGAGGTAACGTTTGTGATGTCATGACAACTGAATTATGCAAGGGCAAACAGTGAACAGAGCTGACGAGCCAAGTCATTTGGGCTAAAGTGAAGACAGTGAAAAGGAAAAGCAGACTTGTTTGGTAGTCAGGAAGTGAGAAATACAGGCTACAAACTACAAGCCAGGTGCAGGCTGTTATGTCTTGTCTTGTCACTTTTCACAGACCAGATAAATGGATCAAGCAGCTGAGCAATAAACAGCCAAGGTGGCAAGCGATGCATCCTCTATCTTTTCAGCTCTGAATTGCAAATGTCAGCTATGAAATGCAAACCACATCCCACTGGCATGTTAGGTGCTTGTTCTCATGAGGCCTTTTACAGGCTATTAGTTGGCTCTGCAAACAGGCAAAGGGCATGGAAAGCTAGTGTTCTGTTAGTACCTTTGCAGGGAGGCAAAAATTCAGAATGTATTTGTCGGGGGATGCAACAAGTCTACGGAATTCCTGACAGTTCGAGAACAGCGCGACCTTGAGCAGCTTGTAGTATATCCTTGAGAAGTCTGGAAAGATCCGAGAAGACCAGTACGAAAACAAGATAGTGATAAGAAGAACCGTCCTGACAAACTCACCAATCATGAATTGTTAGTTACTAACGAAGCCAATCATATACTAACACATACTCTGAAGAAGGGGATAAAAAGGTGTGTTAGAACAATAAAGTAGCCATTTTGCGTGATCTATTACTCGTCGTGTCCGTCTCTACCGCGACATGTATTTACTTCCCACCTCTATAGTGCACATGTCTTATCATGTCCACTTGGTAAATCACTCCTTAGCTCTTGGAGATGAAACTGGAAAAACACCTAGTGATACCTTCTTATGATCTACCCCAAAATCCAGGCTAATTGGCTGACAGGACTACAAGAAGATGCAACTTGAAAGTACATAATGCCAATCTCCAAACAATCTACCTTTCCTCCTTTGCATGTGCTGTTCTGTTGGGTTACAAAGTTGAAATGGATGGAAACAACAGAGGCACTGTAAGAAGATGAAAACATGCAGATCCCTGAGAGTCTGTTTACAACTACAAAGGCTCAGATAGTTCTATTTTAATTTTCTAAACGGGCATGAAAGGACAGGCTGACTGCCCAGTTCAGCTTCAGCCTGCTGCTTCCCTTTTGGCCTACAGTTCTTCTGTCACACATTATCTCTCTGCCTGTACGCGCTGTCTGTTCAATTAGCACCATGTCTATTGTTAGGGATTCCCCCTTCCCATCCAAAATGCCAGTCTTGAGAGATACAGCAGTCCCTCGGGCTTGGTCCAGGGCAAAGAAACCCTGTTCACAGGTTCCCTGTGCTGCTTCTCCTCTACATAAGGGGGGGGGCAGGGACAGAAGCGGCCACCCGAATTGTCTGTTCCTTGCACTTGACTGCTGTAAACGCTCCAGCCCCTCGGGTGCTTTTTGGAAGGGAGGCGATGAAGAGGAGTGCCCGGGCTGCGAGTGGGGAGAGGGCAGGGCGACGTCAGCCCTGTGCCCCCAGTAAGGAGTTGCCGCCTGCGGCTGGTCTCTACTGGGCTGAGCTGTCAGTCATCCCTCATGCAGCTGACGCTCAGAAGAGGATCGTTACGGCGGGGATGCTGCTGCCCGGCGCCCAAAATCCGGTACTACAGCTCGGAGGCTGCAAAGGCGCGGTGGTGCCCCTGTAACGGCACCCGTGGTCCGACGGTACCGGCAGTAAGGCCCCGGGGGAAAGTGCCGCCGCGCTCGTTGCTTCCTCCCTCCCGGTAAGGAAACGCCGCTGCCGCCCCGCGGGCGCGGTGCCGGCGGGCGCTCCGCGCGCAAAGCGCGGAACAGCAGCGCCGGCACCGCACAGGTGCGCGGCAGCAGTGCCGCCGCCGCTGGTGCCGCCTTGTGGACAAAGTGCGGTACTGCAGCCCGGCGTTCGCGCGCCGGCTCTGACCCCTCCGGCGCGCCGTCGTACGGCCGGCGCGCATGCGCGGTCCCTGGGAGCAGCGTGGCGGCGCGCAGGGCGCGGGTGTCGGCGGCAGCGGGCGAGCGCCGGGACCGCGGGTGAGGCGAGCGATCCCCTCCGGCGGGGGCGGCGGCGGCGGGTGCCTCCTGCCCGCTGGCCGCCCGGGGCTGGCGGGACGGGAAGCTGCGAAGCGGCCGCCGCGGCAGGCTCCCGGTCTGCCGGAGGCGAGCCGGGCCAGGGCAGCGCCGGGCAGGTCCCCGAGAGCCGACAGAAGGGAAGAGGGGACGGAGGCGGGCACCCCCCAGGCGCGGCCAGCGGGCGCCTCCCCGAGTCGCCGGAGCTCCCCCGGCACCTTCCCCCGGCCCCGCTCGGCACCTGCGGCTGCCCCCAGCTGCAGCCCCTCCCCTGAAGCCTGTGCTGCAGCCGCAGGCAGCCCCCGAGCCCTGTCGTGAGGGCGGCAAGCTGGCCCTCCGGTGTTCTCGAGTCTCCCTTAACGCGGGTGCCGTTAGCAGCGGCGCGGGGAAGGAGCGGCGTCCGTCCGCGGAAGCCCCTGCGGACGGAGGGGCTCCGGCCAGGGCGGAGCTGCGGTAATAACGGTCGCTGCTGCCTCTTTCCCTCTGCCAGAGGCCACGCCGTGAGCGCGGTTCTCTCTTGTTCCCTCTTTGGTTTTCTTGTTTTCCGGGTGGCTGGGCCCGGCTACCCGCGGGGGTGCTTCGGCTGGGGGGTTTGGGGTGGGGGGCCCTGGCCGTGCCGCTGATGGCGGGGAAATAAAGCCTGAAACGGCAATCGAGAAGCGGCGCCCTGCCTGTGCTGGGGCTGCCCCGCAGAGGCGTGGGGCCGGGCCCTCCGCAGGACCCAAGCGCTCCCCGAAACTATGTGTGGGGCCCCGGGGGTGCAGGGCTGTGGGGTGGCGACGCTCGGCGTCGCCCGTGGGCGCTGCAGGGTCAGAAATGGAAAACAAGTTTTCTGTTCCTGGGGCTTGACAACAGGCTCGTGTGGCTGATGTGGGGGCTCGGAAACAGACCGAGCTGCCCGGCTTTGGGCCCAGAAACAGAGGTCCGGCCCTGCATGTTTGGGCCTTGAGAACAGGCTCAGCAGCCGGGTGTTTTGGCTCCCAAATGGGCCCCGAGTCAGCTGGTGTGGAGGCCAAAAGTGGGAGCCGGCTTGGCTGGTTTTGCAGGCGGGTGGGAGGGTGTTGGGGGCTGTGGGGGGAAGCGGGGGGCAGGCAGGGTGCGTGGACCCTCCCCGGAGATGGGGGTCTGGTTGTGTCGGACGTCAAAGTTTGGGAGGCCGGCACGCAGTGGGCCGAACTCAACATCTGCGGTGGTCTGTCGGGGGAAAGGCGCTTTTCAGACCTCACGTGCCCTCTTGGACTCCAGCTCTTCTTTCTGCACTGCTCAGAATAGTTGTTAAGTAATTAATCGCCCAAACTAACGGATATTTATTTGGCGTGTAACTCTGATGTTTATTCCTAATGCTCCAGTTTTGGCAGCAGTTTATATACAGCCTTATGGAAAGCCCAGACCGTTGCATGTAGCTGGAGCTTGTAAGGAGAAGCAGCTGAAATCAGCCGGAGCTTCAGTGCGGAGCTGGGGCTTCAACAAGCCAGAACTGTAGCAAGCGGGAGCTGGAACGAGGCGGGGTGTCCGCTGTCTGGAGTGTGCATTATCCAGAGGCAAAAGTACCTGCGGCTGTAATGAGCAGAAGGCGCGATTAGATGGAGCATCTTTTCGCTGGAGCGTCCGTCGGCCGGATTGTGCTCCCAGCATGGCCAAAGAGCGGCCGAGCGCAGGCAGGGCTGTCCGCAGCAAGCAGCTCCGAGCAGCAGGGAGGTGAGTTGTCCTTCTGCCAGCAGGGAGCCCGGCCTCTTCCCTCGGGGATGCAATCCACGCCATGCTCCTCTCTCTGCGTGGAGGGTCTCGCCCGGTCCGTTCCCGTGGGCAAAAGCGAGGTGGGGGTCCCCCGGCTCTCCTGGGGCAGCCCCCCCGCAAGGGGGCGCGGACAAGGTGTCGTCGTCCCCTCGGTACCGGGCAAAGGGGAGAGAAACCAGCCAGCAGGAGCTCCTGGGGTGCAGAGCCCTTCCAGCAGAATCCTCCCCTGTCTTTTCACCGTTGGCTGGGTGTGACAAGCAGGTTCGTTTCTTTGTCTCCTCTTCTTCCAGTGTCACATTCCGCATCACACGAAGAAAATCCTGCGTGGTCAATTCCACTTGCTGCTCAGGTAATCGCACGTATCGGGCTGGGGGAGCAGAGAGAGACGCTTGTGAGTTCGAGGGCACTACAGATGCTCCACGTTAAACCCACAGAGAAGGCAAATATGCTGCTAGTGCAGAAAAGCTGATGGAAAAATTGCTGTTAACAGATCGTGCCCTGTTCCTGAACTGGTCGCTTGATGTGTTTTTGTTTCAGGTGAAAGAATGAAATTTCCTGTCTGGTAAATTCAGAGCTGCCTGTTAGCTTCTTCAGGGTTGAGTGTTTCTCTTCTCTCTGTTCATGTTGATTTTATGGGCAAGTTGGAAATAGCCTTTTACTTTTTTATGTATAACTGAATTTTTAGGAATATGTGGTGTCCCTGTAGTTCATTTTTGAGCACCTAGATGCCAGTAGAAATGTAGTGAGTGAAACATGATGGGAACTGGTACTTAAACTTGATTTTTATTTGTTGGGGTTTTTTTTTTTTTTTTTCTTCCCCATTAAGAGTGTTGATGGCATGTTGTCCCGTGGCACAATCCCCATTCCGTTCAGTGGAGTCTTCAGTCTAGGACTTTTAAGTAAAAAAGTTTGTCCTTCCAAAAAGGGGCTAGTCATTCCTAGGACCGAGGCATAGACTTGGAGAGTCGCTTAAGTACGTGATCGGAATTAAAGCCAACTTTCAGTTGAAGTTGCTGCTGTTGGTCTTTGCTTTCACTGATTTCTCCACCACTCCCTTGTGGTTGGGAGCTCTGAATCATAACGTTTTTCAGTCTAACACATTTCCACCCCCCAAAAAAAGGAGAGGCAGTGTCTAAAAGTTAATTAGTTTCCTCACAAATGCGTGAGTACATAAAATTTGAGTTATGATGATTAAAACCATAAAAACGATGCCAGTCTTGCAGATCTGGACTATTTCTGGACAAGCGTTCATCACACGCAGAAGTCGTCAGGGTACGGATCACCTGCGCTTCATGCTCTGACAAGACAAAATGCTGAGGCAGGGATGAGCTCTGAAAGAAAAAAAAAAAAAAAAAGGAAACAGGGTCACGGTTTTGTTGTGTTGTTGTTTGTTTTTAGAGTGCAATATTGACTGGTGCCAGCCTGCAGAGCTCTTCTGCTGCCTGACCTCTCCTTCTCTTTCATGGCTGTAATTGTTGTTTGGATAATTGTAGAAGAGCAGTTAAGTTACTTGCCTCTGTGAATGTGCTGGTAATACCAGGAAGGCAAATGCTTGAACCAGTAGTGAATAACTTGGCTACAGGTAGAATTTCTGAAGGAAGAACAGCAGCAGCAACAGGAAGCCAATAGCAAGTGACCAAAAACTTGCGTATGTCAAATGCATCAAAGCTTTATTGCCGAATGTTGTTTGGCAATACGTTCCAAATGGCTTTTTTTGGTAATCGTAAATTTTCAGGAAGTTCAGGGTTGCGTGTGGCAAAACGTGTCCCTCTGCGTCCGCGTCCTGCTACGTAAATAGCATGGGTCAATGGCAAGTCCAGTGGCAGGGCTGCTGTTCCCTACTCTTGACGTTGTCTTAGTAGTGTTGCAGCATTTAGACCTTAACGGACGGGCTGAGGAATGGAAGGAGAATGCCCGTTTTCTGTAAGGGCTCAGAATGCCAACCCTTTTCTCTGCCTGCCGCTCCCCTGTGCGTGAGATGAAGTTGTTTTATTTTTCTCCCTTGTTCCTGGTCTAAATATTTCTGGAGCTGTTGCTGCTGTGGGTTTGCAGTTGGTGTTACTGCGTTTTTGTAGCGTCCTAGCGATGGGTCATTTCTGCCGTGGCGAAGCATCGAGATACGGTTTTCAGTGTAAAGCGTCAGAAACTACGTTCACTACAAACCGGTAACTTGCGGTGCAGGTGAAACCGATCTGGCGCGTGCAGCTGTGCTTGCAGGGATGCTTGGTGGCTCCTCATCAAAACGGCAGGCTGTGTGCGTGGACATCCGTAGGGTTGCACTCTGGGTCCAACAGCGTTAACGTATTTTTGCTGTTGGAAGGTGGAATGGAGTGTGTGCCTGTTAAATCTCAGGGCAGTCAAAAGCTAGGAGGGACCCTGAGCGGGTTTGGTGGCACAACTGCGGTTTTAAAAGATCTTGCCCGTTTTGGAAAAAAATGATTCCTTTTTTACAACAAGGCAGTTCACAAGATGTGTTGCTGTGCTCTTTAGCAAAAATACTCAACTTGGGACGTATAGGTTTGATGGAGCCTTGGCTGTACTAAAGCTTGAGAAAATGTATGTAGGTCTCTGGGTGTGTCACCTGTGTGTATCTAGGAAAGTGAGTTCTAGTGAAAGTAAAGTTGCCAATGAGTCAAAAAAGAAAGGAGAAAAAAAAAAAAGGCCCGGTTGTCTGAAAGATGCAAAAGCTCTAGTGGCCTGTGTCAACAACTGTACCGAAGATGACGCAAACATACTTTTTCCTCCGCTCAGTCATACTGTCTTCACAAACCTTCACAAAAAAAAGGCAGCTTTGGCTTCCTACCCAGCTTTGTGCTAATGTGTTGGGTTTTTTTCTTCTCTCAGCTGGATGTCAGCTGGCACCGTTTCGCTGTGGTTGCCCTTTCTTCTGCCGTGACGGTACAAGACAGAGGGAAAGATTCCGTAGTGGCCTGCAAGTACAAGGTACGCCTACGATGTGTGTCTGCATTTTTGCAAAGGTACTTGCGGTATGGACTTTAACATTGAGAGTGTGCCAACTCTCCTTCTACTTTTTTTTACATGAAATATTTTAACAGAAATACTAAAAATAAGTTCTGTTCTGGAGCATGCTACACCTATACAAAGCTTACTTCCCTCAGTTTATTTTCTCTTCCTGAAAGCATAATAATCTGTTTCTGTGTGCTTGCTGGTAAATGATACTGTGAAAATAATTTTGTACTAAGAGGGAAGAAACTGTTCGTAAGAGTTCAGGTGTTCAGAAGAAACAGACTTTGTTTTCATGATAAAAGCTTTATGCTTTTACAGTCAATGAGTTTTTTAAAATATCTTATAGTAGTACTCAAAAACATTACGGAGATAATTAGCATCTGTACTAAAAGCAATCAAGGTCAAAGAAGAGACAGGGGACAAAACAGGACAAACGGGCGTCGCATCTGTGTGTTTCCCAGGCTTTCCCAGGAAGCATTAGCAGCCTTGTAACTAGTGACAGTGAGCCCTGAGGTGTTTTTGATGAGTTACTACTTCAGGAATGTATTTTTTCCTTTAACCTACAGTGTGTAATTTTGACTTCAGTTGGAAAGAGATTTTCCAAAATGGAAGTCTTTCTCACTCAAAGAAATTTTGTTTTAGGAACTTCCCATCAGAGTGGATCTTCAGAGGTGATTGACTTGACAGTAGAAGTCATCAGTAACAAGACTTTTCACTCTCTTTAAAAAAAAAGTAAAAAAAAAAAAAAAGTCCAAAGACTCAAGCACAGCCCATCTTCCTAAAGTTGATGGCATCACTGGTCTTTGGTTTCTCAGTTGTAACAGTCGAGATAACATGAAAACGTGTTACTCTGCCTGCTTCAGTACTGCCAAAAGCATTAGGAAATCCACCAGTGCTTTTTGGTAGTCTGAGGTATTGCAGCACTGGGGATTTTACAAACTGACTTGCATTGTTTAAGCTGTAACTGCCAAATAGCTGTAGTATATGATGTGTTAGGTGTATGTAAGCAGTTAGGTATTTTTCTAAACGTTTAAAAAGAGAGGCAACTGAATGTTATGGGTTTTTTTTCCTGATGTTTTGACGGAGTGCTCTGAAGTACTTTCTTTCTGTCTGGCTTTCAATGGTGCATTTCCCTGGCAGTTCAGTAGCGCCTCTCTTGGGCAGCTCAGCTGGCCAGGTGTCCCTCCGCGTTATGTAACACGCACAAAACCCCCTAGTCCCATTATAACTGTGTACTTTGGAGAGGGATAATTTAACGGTACGAATTCAGAGCTGTGCAAGTTAAGGTAATGGGAAAGGGAAATCAAATACTTTTACAGTGTAAGTATTTTCATTGGATGTATATAAACATGGGCACACCTTTTTAGTGTAAAGTGAATCACTGAGATTTATTCTTTATTTTTCATTTTGCTCTTTGAAGTTTTCCACTTCACTTTCAGCTTTATTCACCAAACAAGCAAGATGCAAAGCAGCAGCAGCAGCGCAAGGGCTGTAGCTGTTGTGGTGGATCCGTAAGTGTAGATTCTGATTGCGTACGACCTTGTCCCGCAGCCTCCCAGGGTTATCTCCCTGCAGCAGTGCTGTAAGGAAGGGAGGAGACAGTTTTCCAACACCGGCAAGAGTGTTTACTTGTATGCTAAGAAGGTGTTCAAAATGGTATCGATTAGCCTAAATGCTGATTTTAAGTGTTCAAATCGCTCTTAACTTTTAGAGGAGGTGGTGTATTTCGAGCTGACCTTTTTTACCTGGAATCCTCCTTTAGCTCAGCGACTCTTCTTGTGCACCCCCAGCCTCTGCTGGCAGGGTGGTATGAGAAGCTGGAAGGTCCTTGACTTAGTATAAACACTGCTTAGCAACAACTACAGCATCAGTGTGTTGTCAACATTATTCTCATCCCAAATCCAAAATGGCCCTGTACCAGCTACTCAGAAGAAAATTAACTTTATTCCAGCCAAAACCAGGACAACCCCAAACCCCCTGATTCTGGGTCTGCAAAGGAAAAATACCAAACAAATTTGGGACTCCTGGGAAAGCCCAATCCGCCTGGATTTGCGCAGCTGGAAAGCAAAAACCCCACCCCATTTGCATGCACAAAGCGCAACCAAAAGATCACCCCCTTTTATGTTGTGGAAAAGCACTGAAACACACCCCAAACTGAGTATTTTGAAAGAGCAAAAAACTCCCCAGTTTGGGGAAGACTGGGGGTGAAGCACAGGCACTTTGAGGGGCGTTGCTGGGGGTCCTCCCAGCGTGGATGATCTGGTGTGGATGCTCTGTTGCGGGTTATCCCAGGTGAGTTACCTGCTGTGGATCATCCTGGGTGGACTCCCTGGGGTAGGTCATCCCCACCCGTGTCCCACCATGCACCTTTGTACCCTCACCTACCCTCTCCCCGGTGTGTGTTTCTCCCCCATATGCCCCCCGCTGCTCCAGCCCGCCCCCTTCACCTATGCGAGTTTTTAACCCACGCGAGTTGTTTCCCCCTGTACCCCCTGCTCTCCTATCTCCTGCTCCCCCCCTGCTTCCTTTCCCTCCTCCATATTCCACACCACCCCCTCTGCGCCCCCATCATCCATCAGGCTCCAGACCCCTGGTGTGCTGCCTGCACCCTGGTCTCTGTCATTTTTTTTCCTCCTTTTCCTTACAAGTTGTTGTTGTTTCTTTTTAATAATGATTAAACTGTTTTCGTTTCAAGCCACGAGTTTTCTCACTTTCGCCCTTCCGATTGTCTCCCCATCCCACTGGGGGCGGGGGAGCGAGTGAGCGGTCGCGTGGGCCTTTGTTGCCGGCTGGCGTTAAACCACGACACGAGGTGAGTTGCAAGCCCTGCCTGGCTAATGCTGGAGGCTCTCTATGTTCCTCCTGCCATCTCGCCGGGCCGTCCTTGTTCTTCATCGCCGCTTTATAGCGAGCACCTCTCGCTCTGTAAGCGGCAGTACTGGGGCCGTGTTGCAGGCGGCAAAGGGCAATTGTGACGCTTGCTGGCAGGAGCGGCAAGGAGTGCAGAGCCACGCTCCTGTAGGGAGCAAAGATGGAACCTCGAGGGCTCTGGTCCTCTGCTGAGGACATCTAGTATCCCAACAGGCCTCTTTTTGCTTTCCCTGCCTCAATATCTGATTACTTTGCATGCCAGAGGGCAGGGCAGTAAGTAACACCGTGCAGCGTCTCTTCCATAAGAGACAAGCCCCGTGCAAAGAGCCTTGTGTGCGTGCGTGCAGGATTAGGAGAGCAGCATTCTGATAGCACGGAGGTGCCCACCCCGACTGAGCCCCAGGGTCGCCGGGGTATCACTGGCTTGCAGGTGGGCCGCTCGCATCTGGTGCACTGGGCCGCGGCCTTTCCTGCCGAACAGAGCTGCCCCTCTGGCACGAAGCAGCTTTGGGTCTCTTGTGGCCTGCCTTCAGGCTGTCAGCTGAACCAGGCGTTATTTTCTGTTGTAAATCTCTCGCCAGCATCTGCTGACTGGCTGCTGTCACTCCTGCAACCCTGATGCCACATGCAGAAGGATACAGCAGTCCCTGGGGCTTGCTCCAGGGGACACCCCCCTTCCCCCCCTCCTCCCAGTTGCAGGTTCCCTCTGCTGCTTCTCGTCTCTAGATAATGGGGTGGGGGGGCAGGGACAGAAGCGGCCACCCGAATTGTCTGTTCCTTGCACTTGACTGCTGTAAACGCTTCAGCCGCTCGGGTGCTTTTTGGAAGGGAGGCGATGAAGAGGAGTGCCCGGGCTGCGAGTAGGGAAAGGGCAGGGCGACATCAGCCCTGTACCCCCAGTAAGGAGTTGCCGCCTGCGGCTGGTCTCTACTGGGCCGAGCTGTCAGTCATCCCCTCACGCAGCTGATGCTCAGAAGAGGATCGTTGAGGGGGTGCGGATTCTGCTGCCCCGTGGCCGAAGGTGGGAACTGGCGTTGGGGAGGCGCGCATGCGCGGTGGCGTGTGTCGGTGGGCTCCTGCTGTTGACGGGTAACCGAGACGCGGTAAGGCATCTCGATAGGCGCGCATGCGCAGTGGCGCATGTACGGCCCTCGCCGCTGTTGCCTGGCAACTAAAGCACATTATGGCAGCTCGGCATGCGCGCTGCGCCTTGTACGTTGCACGCCTCTGTTGCCTGGCAACCAAAGCTCGACACGACGCCTTGGTAACTGCGCATGCGCAGCATCGCGGTTTACGGCGCTCCTGTTGTCGCCTAGCAACCAGAACGAGTTACGTCAGCTCGGCAGCCGCGCATGCGCGCTGCGCCTTGTACGGCGCTCGCTGCTGTTGCGTAGCAACCAGAACGCGTTACGGCAGTTCTGCATCTGCGCATGCGCGCTGCGCCTCGTACGGAGCTCACCGCTGTTGCCTGGCAACCAGAACGCGTTACAGCAGCTCGGAATCCGCGCATGCGCGCTGCGCCTTGCACGGCGAGCCCCCGCTGTTGCCTGGCAACCAAAGCGCGACACGGCGCCTCGGTAACCGCGCATGCGCGGCGTCGAGGTTTACGGCGCTCCTGCTGTCGCCTAGCAACCAGAACGCGTCACGGCAGCTCGTCATCCGCGCATGCGCGATGCGCCTTGTACGGCGCTTGCCGCTGTTGCCTGGCAACCAGAACGCGTTACAGCAGCTCCGAATCCGCGCATGCGCGCTGCGCCTTGTACGGCGATCCCCGCTGTTGCCTGGCAACCAAAGCACGACACGGCGCCTCGGCAAAGGCGCATGCGCGGCGTCGAGGTTTACGGCGCTCCTGCTGTCGCTTAGCAACCAGAACGCGTTACGGCAGCTCGGCATCCGCGCATGCGCGCTGCGCCTTGTACGGCGCTTGCCGCTGTTGCCTGGCAACCAAAGCGCGACACGACGCCTCGGCAAACGCGCATGCGCGGCGGCCCTCCTGCTGTCGCCTAGCAACCAGAACGCGTTACGGCAGCTGGGCATCCGCGCATGCGCGCTGCGTCTTGTACGGCAATCGCCGCTGTTGCCTGGCAACCAAAGCGCGACACGGCGCCTCGGAAACCGCGTATGAGCGGTGTCGCGGTTTACGTCAGTCCTGCTGTTGCCTGGCTACCAAACCACGGTACAGCGGCTCGGAAGCCGCGCATGCGCGGTCGCGGCCCCATGCGCCAGCGCTCTCTTTCGCCACCTAACGACCAAAGTCCGATACTGCAGCTGGGGTGCCGCACATGCGCGCTGGCGCGTTCTGCCAAGCCCTCGCCGCTGCCACCCCGCGACCAATGTTCGGTACTGCAGCTCGGAGGCTGCCTGTGCGCGGGTCTGCCCCGGTCCTGCACGTGCCGTCCGACGGTACCGGCAGTGCGTCCCCGGGGGAAAGTGCCGCCGCGCTCGTTGCTTCCTTCCTCCCGGTAAGGAAACGCCGCTGCCGCCCCGCGGGCGCGGTGTCGGCGGGCGCTCCGCGCGCAAAGCGCGGAACAGCAGCGCCGGCACCGCACAGGTGCGCAGCAGCAGCACTGCCGCCGCCGCTGGTGCCGCCTTGTGGGCAAAGTGCGGTACTGCAGCCCGGCGTTCGCGCGCCGGCTCTGACCCCTCCGGCGCGCCGTCGTACGGCCGGCGCGCATGCGCGGTCCCCGGGAGCAGCGTGGCGGCGCGCAGGGCGCGGGTGTCGGCGGCAGCGGGCGAGCGCCGGGACCGCGGGTGAGGTGAGCGATCCCCTCCGGCGGTGGCGGGGGCGGCGGGTGCCTCCTGCCCGCTGGCCGCCCGGGGCTGGCGGGACGGGAAGCTGCGAAGCGGCCGCCGCGGCAGGCTCCCGGTCCGCCGGAGGCGAGCCGGGCCAGGGCAGCGCCGGGCAGGTCCCCGAGAGCCGACAGAAGGGAAGAGGGGATGGAGGCGGGCACCCCGCAGGTACGGCCAGCGGGTGCCTCCCCGAGTCGCCGGAGCTCCCCCGGCACCTTCCCCCGGCCCCGCTCGGCACCTGCCCCCAGCTGCAGCCCCTCCCCTGAAGCCTGTGTTGTAGCCGCAGGCAGCCCCTGAGCCCTGTCGTGAGGGCGGCGAGCTGGCCCTCCGGTGTTCTCGAGTTTCCCTTAACGCGGGTGCCGTTAGCAGCGGCGCAGGGAAGGAGCGGCGTCTGTCCGTGGAAGCCCCTGCGGAAGGAGGCGGCTCCGGCCAGGGTGGAGCTACGGTAATAACGGTCGCTGCTGCCTCTTTCCTTCTGCCAGAGGCCACGCCGTGAGCGCGGTTGTCCGTTCGTCCCTGGGGATGCCGTTGACTGCAGCAGCCTCAGGCTCGCGTGGGCTGTCTCTGCCCGGCCTCCCTCTCCTCGCGGCACGGGAGTGTTACTGATTGGTTATTGATTATGTTATTGATTTGTTATTGACTAGTTAGTAGCTTTGATTTGTTATTGATTTGGTAGTAGTTAGAATAAATCATGTTTAATAAGAATATAAAATGGTAAGAAGTAGTTTAGCAAAGGTATCTCTATTGTATTTGCACAACCGACAGCTGCTGTGAAACCTTCTGTACAACCCGCTACAAGGCCGAAGGAATTGGCCAAAATCATTTAATAGGAACATTTAGAACTTAGCTAATAAGTAACAAGAACATTTAGAACTTAGGTAACAAGCTTGAGATTTAAGATGATTTTGATATAGTGTTTGTCAGTAGGAGTATATTATAACAACCTAGAAGAATGGAGAAGATGTCAGAATTTTAAATTAATGGGAACTAATAAGAGTTGAATGAAGCAACTTGTAGTTATTTGCGAAGAAATAGTTAGTTACCTGCCAAAGACCAAACTGCGCAGAATCACCTGAAGGAGGTCAAGAAGCGGACAAGTGAGGAAGACTATGAAAGATCACCAGAGGACTCTAGAAGACCACCAGAGACCTTCAATGCGCATGCGTAAAGGACATTAACATATGCTAATAACTTCCCAGAAATCTAATGAATATGCATAACATTTCTCGGAAATCTAATGAATATGAATGAATAAGTTTAATATAAGGTGTATGATTTTGGAGTTCAGGTGTGCGTGGTTTTTGAGAGGACTCACCCACGCACCCGGCCGTTAATAAAGAAGTGTCTGCTTATCTACACTAAATTGGTGTTGATAAGTTTTTTACTCCGAGTTTTTTGGTAACAGGAGCACAGAGGGACAGGTGGAGCGCTTACTGGCTGTGGACGGGAGCTGCTGAAGCTGGAGAGGCCACAGAAAGGTAAAGAAGAAGAAACGGAAGGCCATCTGGCTGGCAGCTGCCTCCCACTGCAGGCCAGAGAGACCCTGCCTCTGTGGGTGTGGGAGGATCCCTCCTCGTAGTCCACAGCAGGTCAGACCGCCAGGGTCTGTATGCATGACCAGCAGCGTGGTACGGCCACGTAGTGAGCGAGCGAGCGAGGCTACATGTCTAGGAGGCCTAATCTCGTAAGAGCTGCGAGGGGCTCGCGTGTTCTGTTATGCGGAGGACAGCCAAGCGACTGGAGTTACAGAAGAGAAAGGGAGGAGAGAAGGAGAAAGAAGCGGCTAAACTGGCAAAGTCTCCTGGCAGCGCCAAGAACAAGAGCTGCGGTGAGCCCCGGGCCCTCGGGGCCCTGTCTCCCCTCTTGGGCGTTCTGGTCCCTCCCTGCCCCTCCCTCCCCTGGTCCCCTCTCTTTCCCACACCCCTGCCTTTTTTTTTTTCTTTTTTTTTTTTTTCTTTCCTCCCTTGTACCTCTGATACTGAAAAGCCGGTTGAAGAAACTCCCTAAGACTCGTTTCGGAGTTTTAGAAAGCAGGCATTCTTCATTGCAGCACTGGATGCACGGGGGATAGTTCCACCTAGTTTGCATGCCACAGCTTTAGCACAAACAGGTTATATAGAATAACTAATTGCTTATTAATCAGATTAGTATACGTATACATAAAAACGACAGCAACCGATTATCATAGCACTGCCTACATGCGATCACGCGCAATGAAGGATCCATTTGAGACGAAGGGGTGCTTTTGTGACCACCGACCCATTTGAAGTTCTTGCTGGCTGTCCTCGAAGTCTTTATTCTTGTCCTTGTTCTTTGATCTTGAAGCTTAACGCAGTTTCAATCACATGTGGTCAGTTTCAGCATTGTTCCCATTTAGCGTACAGGAACATCTAGTCATAAGAACAAAGAACTGCAAAACTTAGGAGTACCTACCTCTGCTAGTTAATTGCTCGGCTATACTTTTGTCTGTTGTTTCAGTCGTAGCGTTAGTATAAGATTTCTAACAATTATTTACCAAATCTCACTTTTACAGTCACCTAGCAGCAAACCACAGCTGGTACAAAGTATTAAAACCATCCAAATATTTAGACGTGCCATACAGAACATATGGAAATATGCTATCAGAGGTGTCCGAGGGGCAGGGGGAGCGCCAGGGGGCGCCCCAAGCCCCGGAGCAGACTCGCTGGCAGGACTCGATAGGCGTGCGACTGACTGAATAGACGCTGGCCATCCGTCCCCTTTGCCCTCCGGGCTGCATTTGCGCTCCCTCTGCACGGGGCGAGGGGCTGTGAGGGAGTCCAGGGGAGGAGGAGGTGAGGTCCTGGGGGGGGGGGGGGCGGGCCGTGCCCCCCCTGTTCCTGCTGGGCTCCGGCTGTTGCAAATATTCTGGTAAAGAAATCGACATTTAATCACATAGAAGAGTTAGGTTTGATTAAGAAGTAAAATTGTGAGGCATAACGTATAGGATTGTTAAGTTTGAAACGTAGCCATAGAAACTTTAGGAGCTGTGTTATGTGTGACGCTAGGAACTGTAATATTGTTAAAGTTTGAAACAGCTAACCCTAGAGAACTCACCAGGAAGTTACTGTTTTTTCTGTATGCTGTTTCAGGAAACTAAGGAAACTGTTGTGGACGCCAGTTTGCTGCTTGGAAACCCCCTTACCCTTCCCATCTTGATTTGAGTATCGAAGATGCCAGTCAGCAGAGCCAAGTGTCACTGACCAATGATTGTTTTTAAATAAGAATATTGATAAGGTTATATAATCACAGGACCGATCATTACAAAGGTTAAATTTAAGAACAAGCATAGTATGCGTTTTTATGGAAGGAGCTTAGGTAACAATGACCTGATGGGAAAAGTCTGTAAAAACTGATGGATTTTGATACTAAGTGGGACACACCTTTGGAGGAGCGATCCCCCGTGTCCCCAGCCCTGCGATAAACAAAGTGCCTGCTTCTTAAGTTCACGTTGATGTTAAGGAGTTTTATTCTGGATTTCGGTAATGGTTTTGGCGACCCAGATGGGACCTTGTGAGTGAGACTGGACGAGATCGAGTGTCGATCGAACTCCGGCTGGCACCGAGGTATTCTCAGGGAGAACCGTCACCCTTGACGCGCAAAGCTCCTCACAGTGTTCCCTGGAAAAAAGGTAAGGCGCTGCTTCTTTGGAATTTGTTTGGAAAGCCTGCCCGTGAGGCGCGGCGAAAGCTTCGCAGGGTTGGGGCTTGGAGGGTACCCGTCTGGAGTGGAAGCCTAGGCGTCTGCCCGTAAGTCATAAGCGGAAGCTATTGCTGGGTTGGACTTTGTGTATTATTTGGGACAGCTGTCGTTTGCATTTGTTTGGTATTTAGTATTTGAATGTATATAAGTATAATGGCGTTAGCAAAATTGTTTAAGAATAAGAAGCAGGAAATAGAACTGCTGATGAAAAGTTACCAGAAACATCACCATTGGGATGTTTATTGGCACATTGGGGTGAATTGCAGGAAAAGTGGTAAACAAACAGAACTTTGAGTTATAATACTATATTGCAATTACTGTTGTTTTGTAGGAGAGAGAGTAAATGGAATAAAGTACCACATGTAGATTTGTTCTTTTTAAGTGAACATCTGACGGGGACTGGAGGGAAGTCTCCCAGCAGAACCTCTGGTTACAGCTTGTTACAAATATTCTGATAAGTTAAAATTTTATATAAGCTGGGTTTGATGAAAAAGTAAAGACTGTAGAATATATAGGGGTTTGAAGCTCGCAATGTAGTCATCGAAACTTAGGAACATACAAAATGTGCTGTATACAGTCATAAGAAAATAAGTATTGTCTAAAATAAGTTAACCATAGAAACTTCGACCGATTTGTTAGTTTGTAGTGTTTCGTCCTAAGAAACTAAGAGAGATCGTTATGGATCTTAGTTCTGTTGCTTAGAAACCCCACTTTGATCAAGATTCCAGTTAGTGGAATTAAGTAAGATTAACCAATGAATGTTTTAGTATAAGAATATTGAAAAGGTGGTGTGACTGAGGGCCAATCACTAGAAACATTAAATTCAAGAATTAACATTGAATGTACTTTTATGTAAATCTAATACATGATGGTGAAAATCATACTGAGCAGAATCACATAAGAGAGGTCAACTATCGGACAAAGTGAAGAAGACTATGGAAGACCACCAGCGAGCTTCTGAAGACCACCAGAGGGTTCACCACACCTGCGTAGAAGGACATTTACGTATGCTAATGATTTATCGGACAGTTGATGATTATGTATGACACTTCCCAGAAATTTAGTGAATATGGATAACAGGTGTGTATTTAACCTGCATGATTAAACTAGACAGGTGCACACACTAGGTGGAGTGATCCCCTGTATGCCCAGCGCTGCAATAAAGTACGTGCTTCTTAACTTCTCATTGCTGTTAAAGAGTTTTATTCCGGATTTCGGCAACAAGCTGAACTGGAAGAACAGAAAATTGAATTTGAGTTGACACTAGAGTCACCTTTTCAGTTTTAAGTACCTTAGAGGGAGAGTTAAGTTTTGAAGAAATTGGTGGTGGTGGTGCAACAAGCGAACGAGAAACTAGACCCTTCTTTAAATCTTTAACAATGAAATTAGGAAAGCAATGGGTCACTCAGCAGTTTTTGTATGTGCCAAATTCTCCTAAACTCCTGTTAAGGAGAGATCTATTTGAGAACTTAGAGGCAGAAATTAAATTTAAAAATGGAGAGATTAAAATTTTAATTCCAGAAACTAAACATATCGAAGCAGTGGCTTTGTTGTTAACAGGATGTTTACCGAAAGCAGAAGATTATACCAGTCCAAGTATAATGCTGTCATTCCAATCGTCTGGACTGGGAAGTTCCTGGTAAGTCCAAAAAGCAGAACCTGTGAGAGTTGATTAAAGCCAGGATCGAATCCGGTAAGAATTAAACAATACCCCCTAAAACCAGAAAGTCGGAAAGGGTTAGTAATGGTAATACAAAAATTTTTAAGATACAAATTGTTAATAGAATGTGAATCCAGATATAACACCCCGATCTTGCCTGTTAAAAGGCTGATGAAAAAGATGACAGATTAGTTCAAGACCTTCTCAGAGCAATAAATCAAATGGTACAAGATATTCATCCGGTAGTGGCAAATCCTTACACTTTGTTAACAACCCTAATGGAAAAACGAGAATGGTTCACAGTGTTAGACCGAAAAGATGCCTTTTTCTGTATTCCCTTGGATCCCAATAGTCAAGAGGTTTTTGCTTTGGAATGGGAAAATCCTGAGACTGGGAGAAAAACACAATATACGTGGACAGTCTTGCCTCAAGGATTTAAGAATAGTCTTACCATTTTTGGAAATCAACTGGCACGAGAATTAGAGATTTGGAAGAAAGAAAATAATCAAGAAATCTTGCTGAAATATACGGATGATCTGTTAATTGTAGCTGAGAAGGAAGAACAATGCACAAAGTTAACTGTTAACTTTTTGAACTTTTGGGGAATCAGTGGATATCGAGTGTCAAAAGAAAAAGCCCAAATAACCCAGAAAGAAGAAACTTACTTGAGTTTTAAAATCCTAAAAGGACAGAGACAATTGGGACCTGAGGGAAAAGAGGCAATGTGTTGTCTCCCCGAACCTAAGACTAAAAAAATTAATGACAAGCATTTCCGGGAATGGTTGAGTGGTGTCACCTGTAGATTATAAATTGTGGCTTGCTGGCCTGACCTTTATAGGAGCAGCTCAAAACCTCAAACAATGGATTGGACTGATGCCAAGAAAGCTACTTTCCAAGAATTGAAACAGGATGTAATAGGGGTGCCAGCCCTAGCATCTGCCAGATCTCACAAGAGACACTTGAACTTTTTGCTCGTGAAAGAAGAGGTAGAGCTCTGGGTATCCTGGCCCAATATTTAGGGCCAAGTGGGCGAGCTGTGGCCTACTTCTCGAAGCAATTAGATAATGTGAGTCTGGGATGCTCTGGTCGTCTGAGAGCCATTGCTGCAACTGTGCTACTGATCCAGGAAGCTCGTAAGTTCACCTGAGGACAAAGGATTACTGTATATTTCCCATATGATAACTGTTGTGCTAAAACGGAAAGGGGGGCACTGGTTATCCCCTAGCAGAATGCTGAAATACCAAGTGGTGGTGTTGCTGGAACAAGATGATGTTTACCTAAAAACTACTACCGCCGTTAACCCTGTTGCGTTTTCAACAACTGACCAAGTTAAAGGAGAACTGGAACGTGACTGCTTGCAGGCAATCGAAAGAGTTTACTCCAGCTGACTGGATCTCTGAGATGTGCCACTAGAAGAAACAGATTGGGAACTATATGCCGACGGAAGCGGTTCCATCTGTGAAGGAAAACGTTTATCGAGATAGACAATAACTACTGAGGAGGTAATTGCGTTGCCAAGTTTGCCTTCGATGATACCTGCCCAAAAGGCTGAATTGATAGCTCTTACTCGAGCTCTGGAACTAAGTCAAGGAAAGCGAGTCAATACTTGGACAGACTCAAAGTATGCTTTTGGAGTAGTACGTGCGCATGGAGCGATACGGGGAGAAAGAGGACTGTTATCTGCACCAGGAACCACCGTTCAGCACGCAGAACAAATACTGAATTTGTTAGAAACCATTCAAAAACCAACAGCAGTCAGGATAATGCACTGTAAAGCACACCAGTTAGGTAAGACCGGTCCTAACGCAGGTAACCGACTGGCTGATAAAGCTGCTAAAGAGGCTGCAGAAAAAGGCATCCTAGCACTAGTTCCAGAGAAAGGTATAAAATTGCCTAAAGAAACTCCAAATTATAATGAAAAAGATGAAGAATTAATTATTAGATTGCAGGCTAACAAAATGAAACAGGATAGGCTGTAACACCAACAGGTCGAATAATAGTCCCACCCACAATAATAAGACAAATTGCCCCATTGAACATCACAAAGTATATTGGGAAACAGAAAGTGAAATATGACAAAGATTGTTTAAACAATTATAAGCGGACGTGAAATGTATATGTAAAATTATCCCTGAATCAGTAATAAGATCATCTTTGGGATTATTAAATAAGGAAATTTTTTAGAAGAATATTAGCAAATTGATTTTATAGAATTGCCTTGAAAATAAGGATATATCCTAGTTTTAGTTGATATCTTTACTGGGTGGTCCAAGGCTTTCCCTTGTCGCACCAACAAAGCAAGGGAAGTAGTCAAAGTCTTGCTCGAAGAGATAATACCAAAATATGGGGTGCCTGTAAGAATGCCATCTGACAATGGCCCTCATTTTATAGCAAAGATTATGAGACAAGTTGAGCAAAGTATTATCTATGGATTGAGACTATCACACCCCACATAGACCACAAGCAAGTGTGTGTGGGGAGAGAGAGAGAATGAACTATATCCTTAAGCAACAGTCGAGTAAAATTTGTTGGGAAACCTCACTCCTCACATGGGTTAAAGCGTTACCCGTGGCTCTATTAAGAATCAGAGTATAGCCAGAAGAGAAAGAAAAGTCAAGTCTTTATGAAATGTTGTATGAAAGACCATATCAAGAGTCCTATGTTCTGAGTATCTTGAGTGCCTTTGGAGATATGTTTTTAAAAGGTGTTATGATTTCTTTAAGCAATTCTTTTCAAGAACTTTGTCAGTATGTCTCCACAGCTGGACCCTTAGAATTGGACGTAGCAGCGCATCCCTTCCGACCAGGAGATTGAATATATATAAAATCACCGAGAAGTGGAAAGGGCCGTATTGAGTCATTTTAACAACACTTGTAGCAGTAAAGGTCTGGGAGAAGAACCTTGGCTTCATTATTCGAGAATAAAGAAAGCACCCAACAAGAAACTGGAAGTCTAAGGAAACTGGGCCCTTAAAATGGAAAATCTATAAGTAAGTTTCACATTACCTATTTGGGAAAACAGTTGTGTAAAGTTTATAATGCTGGGGTTGCTATTAGGAATATTGTCGAGGGCAATAATCTTTTTGTGTGTTTAGAGGGTGTATGTATTTTTTTTGAGGGGTTCTAAACATGAGATAAACAAAATGAAGCAATTATTGTTTGAGCTATTAATCTTGATATTAACCGTTTTTGTAATTTGGATTAAAAAAAAATCTAGTTTTGTAACTGATTCAAAGTTTTGTAAAGACACAAAATTTAACCTCAGTAACAGCCTGCCTTCCGATTCCAAAGTCAGATGAAAATCTAGTTCCGTGGAGAATACTGACATTGAATTTAACCGAAACTTGAGAAAAGAGGTAGAACAATGAGAATCATTTTAGCAGATTAAATTGGATGGATTTAAAAGGCAATTATTTTTTTTAAATTTGAAAGAAGGAATTATAGCGTTGTGAATTATAACGTTACCAAACCATCCACCTCACGGACAAAAAAATTAATTTACTCGCCCTTCGGGAGAAACTTGTACAAGCACCCCTTGGGGCTGTCAGCTGCCAAAACCGTAAAGACAAGTGCAAAAAGGAACTTGGGATCATATTTAAAATATAAAACGATGTTTAGAACTTACTGGAATTCCAGGATCCTTGTTAGAGCCACCCAGAGTCGGGACCATCTGTGGAAATTTAGACTGGTTTAGACAACCAGAGAAACATCACACATCCTAAACAGAGCTGTATGAAAGTTTATACTTGCAGCTCCTCTGACCCCAAACTCCCAAGACTTTCTCTAGTAGCTAAATCTCTAGTAGCTAAAGCTCTAAGATGGGGGTGTATTTGTAGAAAGTATAATAATATTTCACATGATCTTTGGTCCCCTCTTAATAACGGGAAAAATTTAGCTTGGAGTTGACTGCATTAAAGGACAGGTGAAAAGTTCAGGGTTAACTGCTTGGGTGACTAGTGATGCTATATGATCCACTCACCTTTTCATGAAGGAGAAAAGCAAGTCGTGGTCTTTAGACTTAACTCTATCCTCTCTCTGGAAGAAATCTCCCTTGTGGCCTCGCTCTCTGGTGGACCTGGGGAAATCGAAAAGATGAGACCTGGCAATCGCCAAGTCTTAGAACTAAAATAAGATGGGCATTAAAATCTGTATTTTGACCCCAGTTAACACCTCTTCCACATCAGATGACTCTTGACATCTTTCACTCAATCAAGGCAGTGCCTGCTGCTTCACTTCACCTTGGTGTTGAGGGGTTTTGTTCCGGGTTTCGGTACCACAGCTGCGGGCTGGGGCTGGAGGAGCCGCAGGTGTGGGCAGTGAGGCTGATGGCGACGCCTCCTCCCTGGCAAGGGGAGGGGCTGCCGGGGGAGGGGCCGCCGGGAGCCCAGGCAGGAGTGGAGCTGAGCGGTGACTGGGCTGCGGCTGCCCCGAGGGAGAAGGTGAGCGGGGCCGGGCGCCCCTCGGAGCGCGAACGTCAGAGGCGGGGGTGGCCCGGGGGAGGTGGGGGCCGCCTGTGCCGAGGCCGGGGGGGAGCCCTGGGGGCTCACAGGGCGGCTGAGAGAATGTGCGCGCGGGGGGGGGTGGCGGCGCTGACAGGGCGGCTGAGAGAACGGGTGCGCGGGGGGGACTCACCGGGCCCCGTGGCGGGGCTGCGCAGTCGGCCAGCGGGTCCTGGGGAAAGCCCTGAGGATGGCGGGGTCCCTGTCGGACGCACGGAGCGGCAGCGGGGCCGTGCCGTGCTGGAGCGGCGGCGGCGGGAGCGTGCCGGAGCTACCCGGAGCGGCGCTGGGGGCTCGGCAGGGACTGCCGCTGCGCCAGCGTGGGGAGGTGGGGGGGAACGGAAGCGGCGTCCCCTCAGGGTCAGGCAGCAGGGCAGGCTGCCTCCCGGGGCATGCCGGGAGCTGTAGTTTTCGCGGAGTCAGCGGCCGGGCAGCAGCGTGGCTCTCGGGCGCGGCGTAGTCCTCGCGGCCCCCGGAGTCCGACCAGGTCAGACTCAGGAGCGTTGCCAGTTTCGCGTGGTTTTCCGCGGGCTTCCCGCTGCGCCCGCTCCCCGACCAGCCGTGCGAACGCGCTTCCCGGGTGCATGCGCCGTGCTTCGTGTGGGGCAGCCCGGCGTTCGCTCGCCGGCGCAGGCACCGTCCCCGGAGGGTTGTGATGTTGGTAAGCCCATGTCCTGGATAGCTGGGGTTGTGGTTTGCAAGCCTGTGACTCCCACCAAGTTCCCAACAAATTCAAACGTAGAAATTGTGCATCAGCCCTCCTCGCCCCCTCCGAGCTGGTCTGTTCTCTGTGGTCACCATTAGTAGCCTCGGTTTCCCACCTGTGGTTCTCCACAAACCCAGAGCCTCGCAGCTCCATGCTGAAGGGAGTGGGGAGCTACACATGGAGAAGGCAGAGGCCTGAGTTTGTCTTTTGGGGATGAGAAGCGGGGAGGAACTGCCATAAATGGGACGCATCCCTGCTTGAGGCGTTGCTGTTTCAGCTGTGCACGTGCAAAATCCTCAGATATGTTGCATCTACCCCTCCTTTCCATTGACCCCAGGAGAACTGGCCTCCTGTGTCCCCCAAGTTTATTTACTTCATGCTGCAGTGAAGTGGCTATTTTTCTTCTTTTCTCTGAGGATTTTGTGGATCTGGGAGTGGGAAGGACTGCCTTAATGCTGGCTTTCTCAGCCTACTTCTGGGAAGCCAGGCATATCTGCAGATTAGAGCCGGGGTAGTGGCCCAGGCACCTTTTATTCCTCAGAGGGCAGTGGATTTGGGGAGTTAGAGCAAGGCATGCCTGGATGTTGGTCTCCCTGAGGGGGAGGGGCTTTACAGCCAGATGAATGAAAAGCCTCCCACAAGCACTTCTGGGGAAAGGGTTGGGGGGTGGCTTTTAATGTACCCATGGTATCGATGTGGCAGGTGAGCATACACCCCCCTCTTGGCTGGGGGATCTTATGTGGACGCCTGCTGAGCCAGGGCTGGAAGCCTCTCTGCACACTCTGGAGGAGCTGGGTGCAGACTGGGGACGTGAGGGCAGTCGTGACAGGGACACAGAGCGGCGGAGAGTCCTGCTTTTTCAGCAGTTAACGGTGCTACTGCGTGGTCAAAATCTCAAGTGCACCCGTCCAACCATGCATTCTCTTTCCTGGGGTTTGTTTATGGGACAAATAAACTGCCCAGCACTAGATGAGAAGGTTGTCTGCACTCCACCTCAAATCAGGTGCATCACCTCTCCGTCGGGAAAGAAGTATGGGGGTGGGCATAAAAGGAACAGTAACTCCAACGTCTGGATTCTTTTTGGCTCTGGGCATGGAGCAGATAACCACAGCGATACAGAGATGAAAGGAGGTGCTGATGGGTTTGTACCTTGGACTTAAACTGTAGAGGATGATCTGTTCAGGACATCCATGTCATAGAGTAGCTGTTGCATGATTTATACTTGTAATCAGGTTCCTACTTGATAGCCTTAACTTTGCGTGGACTGTGTGTTGAACTTTCCAGTAGTTTGTTTGTTTTTACATTTCCTTAAGGTCTAGGCAAAGGTTTAGAAAGTTAGCAGACTTAAGGATAAGTATTTATTACTTTGTCCTGCCACGTTGCCGTTTGAAACCTGTTCTGAGTATTGGTGGTATTCAAGAAATTGCCAAGATTTCGAGGGTGAATCTGTATCTTTAGGTGTACTGAGCAGAAAAGTACAATGGATGTTTTTAGTTGCCAGATAGCTTGCTTTATCCAGGCGGTCAGTTTATCAAGATCAGGCTGCAGTGTCCAGGGGGCCGGGGCGGGAAGGTTGGTGTTCAAGCTTCTCATTCCTGTCAGCGGTGACTCCGCTTGCACCACTAAGTGGTGCTGTGTACATACGCTTAATTAAATTGGGAGCTGCCTGTGCCTGCCTGCTTGTGTAGTTCGGAGCGGTCCTTTTAGAGAAAATGTTCTTTTGGCTGCATTTGTTCTCCTGTGATACAAAAACTTGACAGCTATTGGGGGCAACTACTATTTTAGGAGGATTTCTATAAAGTAAGAAATTGCTGGTTTTATTTTGTCATGATGGGCAAAACAATAACTGATTCAAAATCACGTCCACTGCAGCTTATGCTTCTGTAACACACCACTCAACTGATTTCTATGCGTAAATGTCTTTGGAGAGGAATCACAGGTGCCTGCTGTGACTATAGGGACAAGCAGTATGGGCTCACAGGAACAGAACATGCTTTGCCTTCCCATCACCAGAAGAAAGAAAGAAAGAAAGAGGTGAAGAAGGGTGCTCAGGAGCAAGAGGCTGCAAGGAAGTTGCTGTACATGATCCTTTTGCCTTGCTTTATCTGACAGAAAAGCTGCCTTCTGCTAGTTGGGTCTTGGCTTGAAATACAAGGGGGAAGAGACTCCCGCCCCTCTCCCAGGGAGTGTGCTACTTTTGACTGGCTTGTTCTGACTACGTGATCTGCAATTACAATATTTAGATTGCATGGTGACAATCTATACCACTGACTCCCTGAATGGTTTTTCATTTCTGTCCCCGCTTCCTTCTCCAGCTTTTTTCAATATATCAATTTAAAAAAAAAAAAATAAATAAAATTTTTAACCTTACATGAACATCATCTGTTGGCTTTGGCCCCAAACACTTTATTTCCTAGAAATAAGTTGAGTCTTTTCATCAGAATATATAAAAGATTTCTAGCCACTGTAATACTATTGTATTGTTTGTTTTTTTAAAATAAGTTTCTATCCAGGTTCCAGCGTGTGCACTGAATTTCTACTGCAGTAGAAGACAGTCTTAAGCTGAAGAGAGATTTCATGGTTGGGAGAGAAAAAGAGCAGATCTTGACTCAAAGGTAACTTTTCCAAGGGAAAGGTAAACTCTTTTGTTTCTTTGGGGATTTTTATTCTGATAGCACAAGCATCTTGTTCTCTCAGGATTTTGTTATCTCTGGAAAAAAACCTTGGTGTTGTGTCACTTTCCTCCTTCCCTGGTTGTGGGTTTTTTTTCCACTCCTTTCAGAGGAAGTGCTAAAACTGTTATATTTTAGGAAGACATTTTAACTCTTGACTCGGAGGTCTGCAGACATCACTGTAAAGACAGTTTCTGTGCATCCAAATGCTGTTAATCCGTTAAAATACAAAATGAAAGATGTGTAACTTGGAGCTGAGATGTCAGACTATTCCAGATGGGTCTGGTTTACTTTGCATTCAGTGTTCCTGTAGCCTGTTGCTTTGGAAGTGCAGGTAATAAGCTTTTCAATTGAATAAATGAGTGGTAGTGGTTTTTTGTTTTCCTCCCCTAGAAATGTAGTGCTTAATCATACTGCACTGACCTGTAGAAGTTGTGGACACTGTGGTGTTCTCCAGAATGCTACTTGGGCTGCCACTACAAGAAGGTCATTTAAAATAATAACCTTAGACTTTAAAAATACATAAAAACTTAATGATGCTTAAAGTATAGAGCAGAGTAGTCACCAGGTTAAAATACCTTCATGCTTATGACATGCACAGTGATGGTTCCTTTCAGGTGTTTTGGTTGTTTTTTTTGGTTTTGTTTTTTTTTTTCTTCTTCTTTAAGATGGCACTGGTTGCAGTGATCTTCAGTTTTACGACACAGCTAACTGTCTTAGTATGGATATGGTTCCTTTCTGCCTACTCTTTCAGTTTACTGGCAGACATAGTTAAGATAGCTCTTTGGAGTTGTGGAGTGTGCGTGTGTATATAGATATATGTGTGTGTGTGAATGTGTATGAAAATAAGAAGACCTAAAGTCCCCTCCCCACATCATTAGTTTTTGCTGACCTGTATTTCAGTGTTACCAAGATTTTAAAGTGACCCAAGTATTGCTGTTGCAAATGTTTCCATGTTTGTCTAACTATTGTGATGACATAAATAAAAAAAAAAAATCAAAACACTAAATGTTTTATTACTTGCCCTATAACTATATAGGCGTTCCCGGTCTAATATCTATTTCTTTTTTCAGGATTCACTGTATTTTTTTTTTTTTTTTACCCTATGAAATGGCAAGAGATTTCTGGCTTCCTGTTGGCTTTTGATAGATGTTTTATCCTTGGGGAATTGCCCACCAATTAATTCATAGAGTTTGGAATTTAACTGAAGGACATTTTGCATGCCCGTGTTCAAATATTGATGCTAACAAGCCACCATACAGTTCATGTTGATAGCTTTATGGATACTTAAAGGTAGGCAATAGTCTTATTTTTTAATAATGCTTAACCTTTTTCTCTTTGGCAAGAACAAGCAAGTCTGCCTGGTTTTGTAGGACTTGCAGCTTTTCCTTAACAACAGACTTTAAAAAGGGGAGAACCGGTATCAGGTACACAGTGAGGATGGTGATTTTTAAAATACGAAGCTGCGTAACAGTCTCGGGAAGAACATGTGTGACTGGGCGTGAGAGTCTGTGGTACAGCATTGCTAACCTTTGCTAAAAAAAGTTTTGAAGAATGAAGCATTTGCTTTATGAACAGTACTTGAGGACAAATTCTGATGCTGCTAAAGTTTATTGAAAAATAGGCACTGATTTCAGTGATGATGCAGGTGTGATTTCTGTTCATGCCTTAAACCTGAAAAGAAGAGAAACCTCCATTTGAAGGAGGGTTTTGTATGAAGGGTAATCAAACCAGTAACCTGCTTTAAGAATGACTTTAAGATATTTGGAGCATCGGTTAAAGGCAAATAAGTCAAGTTTATCATATCCTCCTACATAAGCTGTGACTATTGAATACAGTCAGCAGTCCACCTCAGAACTTGTTGGTGTGCAACTGAAACGTGTTAAGTTGTAAGACTTCACAGCCACGAGCTGACGGGCCACAGTTCTCTCTGAGCATAAAGCACTGTAAGTTTTAGTTTCTTGCACAGCAGTGACTCTTTTCAACATTAGTAACTATACAACAGAGTAAAAGGCAAATTTAGTGAATAATAATGTGTCGTTCTCAGAGTAGCTGTTTGCATTTCACCGTGATGCAGATGCTTTCTATAGCAGTTGTGTTGGCACATGTCTTAGAATTTGGTTAATCCTCTCCTGAACTCATTTAAGCTTTTGGCTTCAACTGCATCACTGACAATAAGTTTCACAAGAGAAAAATTATTTCCTTTAAAAAAAAAAAGGGGAGGGGGGGGGGTGGGAGAAGAAGAAGGGGTGGAGGAAGTGGGGATAAAAAAAATCTGTTGTCTGCCAGTGCTGTGGGCTGCTCACTCATTTTTCTGTAGAACTCCTGGGTTTTTTTGTTGTTGTTGTTTTTCTACCTTAGCCTATTAGTCTATCCTCTGCACCTTTGGTCATTTCCTGAAGTTTGTCTGTAGTTTCCTACATTAGTAGGTAAATGTATCTTTTTTACTTTACAGAGCTTTGCTAGTTTTTTAAATTATACAAGTAATTTAAATCTTGGAACAAATGTCTTTGCTTATTGATTTTTGTGAGTAGCTGCAAAAATCTTATTTATTAGTTGCCCCTTTTAAAATTAAACTAAAAATGAATGCTATGCAAGAAATATGTGCCCCACGAATAGTTTCTTGTGTTCATGCACATTGCCAGTGATTTACTACTGAGAGAAGTCCTAGCAATTGTAAACAACTAGATAATTTATCAGAACATCACAGATAAATATATCTAAAATAATTTTTATATCACAGCTAGTCTAATGCATTAACTTTTTATCTTAGGAGCTCTTCCATAATAATCTATTTCTCATTTTATGGGATAGATAATGAAAGAAATAAACAAAACGTTGGATGAGAAAAGAGGAGAGACAGAGTGGGTTTTGAAGTGTTGATGCAATATTACATATTGTGTTGCAGTTCACAGAGGAGAAGACTACTTTGGTTATGATACCAAAATATTTCTCTTCCACATCTGTAAGCTACACTAATTATTTTATGCTTAGAAGCTTAAAATATCCTGGGAAGTTAATTTCAAGCTCTTAGTAAAGTCTACATGGCGAACATGATATTATTCCCCTTGTGTGGTTTAGATTAACACGTATCTTTCTCAGTGACAACTATTAAACTGAAAGATTTATTTTCACATATCATGGATATCAGAAATGATAAGACTACGTAAATTGTCGGAGGTTTGGACTTACAAGTCTACTGAAGGCTTTAAGTGCCTGATTAATGTTTAAGAGCAGAAGAAACCGTACTGAATTCTGGTGGGACTATGTTTTTGTGAAGCAGCACAACTTGTTTTAGTACACCCCGTGCACCTTTGTACCCACACATACCCTACCGCCTGTGTCCGTGTCTCCCCCATATGCCCCCCCATGTCCTGCTCCAGCCCACCCCCTTCACCCACATGAGTTTTTAACCCATGCAAGTTGTTTCCCCCTGCACCCCCTGCTCTCCTATCTCCTGTCCTGCCTCCCTCCTTTCCCTCCTCCATATTCCACACACCCCCCCCCCATCATCCATCAGGCTCCAGACCACTGGTGTGCTGCCTGCACCCTGTTCTCTGTCATTTTTCTCCTTTCTTTTCCTTACAAGTTGTTGTTGTTGTTGTTTCTTTTTAATGATGATTAAACTGTTTTCGTTTCAAGCCACGAGTTTTCTCACTTTTGCCCTTCCGATTGTCTCCCCGTCCCGCTGGGGGCGGGGGAGCGAGTGAGCGGTTGCATGGGCCTTCGTTGCCGGCTGGCGTTAAACCACGACACGAGGTGAGTTGCGAGCCCTGCCTGGCTAATGCTGGAGGCTCTCTGTGTTCCTCCTGCCATCTCGCCGGGCTGTGCTTGTTCTTCATCGCCGCTTTATAGCGAGCGCCTCTCGCTCTGTAAGTGGCAGTACTGGGGCCGTGCAGGTACTGCGTGTTGCAGGCAGCAAAGGGCAATTGTGACGCTTGCTGGCAGGAGCGGCAAGGAGTGCAGAGCCATGCTCCTGTAGGGAGCAAAGATGGAACCTTGAGGACTCTGTGGTCCTCTGCTGAGGACATCTAATATTCTGACAGGCCTCTTTGCTTTCCCTGCCTCAACGTCTAATTACTTTGCACGCCGGAGGGCAGGGCGGTTAAGTAACACAGTGCAGCGTCTTTTCGATAAGAGACAAGCCCCGCGCAAGAAGCCTTGTGTGAGTGCAGGATTAGGAGAGTTCTGATAGCACGGAGGTGCCCACCCCGACTGAGCCCCAGGGTCGCCAGGGTATTGCTTGCTTGCAGGTGGGCCACTTGCATCTGGTGCGCTGGGCTGCGGCCTTTCCTGCCGAACAGAGCTGCCCCTCTGGCACAAAGCAGCTTTGGGTCTCTTGTGGCCTGCCTTCAGGCTGTCAGCTGAACCAGGCGTTATTTTTTGTTGTAAATCTCTTGCCAGCAACTGTTGACTGGCTGCTATCACTCCTGCAACCCTGATGCCACATGCAGACGGCTACAGCAGACCCTGGGGTTTGCTGAGGTGCACCACAGGGTCCGTATGCAGCATGGCCACATAAGCGTGCGAGCGAGCGAGGCTCCGTGCCTAGGAAGCCTCGTCTTGCAAGACCTACGAGACGCATGCTCTCCTAGGGGGAGGACGGCCGTGCTGCCGGAGTTACGGAAGAGGAGGGGAGCGGGAGAGGAGCAGAAAGAAGCGTCTGAACTGGCAAATTCTCCTGGCAGCACCAAGAACAAGAGCTGTGGTGAGCCCAGGTCCCTCGGAGCCCTGTCTCCCCTCTTGGGCGTTCTGGTCCCTCCCTGCCCCTCCCTCCCCTGGTCCCCTCTCTTTCCCACACCCCTGCCTTTTTTTTTCTTTTTTTTTTTTTCTTTCCTCCCTTGTGCCTCTGATACTGAAAAGCTGGTCGAAGAAACTCCCTAAGACTCGTTTTGGAGTTTTAGAAAGCAGGCCTTCTTCATTGCAGCACTGGATGCACGGGGGATAGTTCCACCTAGTGTGCATGCCACAGCTTTAGCACAAACAGGTTATATAGAATAACTAATTGCTTATTAATCAGATTAGTATACGTATACATAAAAACGACAGCAACCAATTATCATAGTACTGCCTACATCCGATCACGCGCAATGAAGGATCCATTTGAGACGATGGGGTGCTTTTGTGACCACCGACCCATTTGAAGTTCTTGCTGGCTGTCCTCGAAGTCTTTATTCTTGTCCTTGTTCTTTGATCTTGAAGCTTAACGCAGTTTCAATCACGTGGTCAGTTTCAGCATTGTTCCCATTTAGCTTTCAGGGGAACATCTAGTCATAAGAGCAAAGAACTGCAAAACTTATGAATAATTACTAGTTAATCACTTGACTACACTTTTGTAGTTATGTCCCCAGGTACCCTTTGTCTACTGTTTCAACCATAATGTTAATATATGATCATTTATCAAATCTCACTTATAGAGTTATCTAACAGCAAACCAGTTTTCATCAGTCTGCATTCTAAAGGATGTGTTGTATTGTGAGCTGACCTGTTTAGCTCGAGTCCTAATTAGGGCACCTGCTAGCCTCTCCCTTTGCTGGAATTCCTCTACTCATTTGGTGTTATTTTTTTTAATATGCTGAAATACAGTTTGTGACTTCAATTTTTCAGATGTGTTGTCGTAAGGGTGTGGTGATGCTCAGCAGATGCCCCATCCTGTGGGAAGCATGCCCTCCATGGGGCAGGCAGTGTGGATTATGTGGTGTTGGGTCAAGAACCCAGAGTGGAATTGCTGTTGCAGATTATCCCAGATGAGGTTACCTGCTGTGGATTACCTAGTTGGAGCCCCTGGTGAAGGTGAACCTCATGCATGACCCCCCCCCCCCCCAGCCTGTGCATGTTCTTGCGCACATATCTTACCACCGCAAACTATCCATCTAACCCACCTTCCCTGTGAGTTTTTTCTCATGCCGATTGGTGGGGGCATCACCCCCTTCCCCCCACCCACCGTGTATCCCTGAAGTTCCATGTTTTCTTGGTGTCATTTGTGGCTGCAGCCCCCTCCCCCCCAAACCGTGGGGGTGTGGCTTCTGCTGACCCTTTCCTGCATGACTGCAGGGGGTGTTGTTGCCCCCCTGCCCTGCCCTGTCCTTGTGGGGCATGGCTGCTGCCTGGTCCCCCCCATGTATTTCCATGGTTTTTTTGTGGTGTCTTTTGTGCTTTGGGGCTCTTGTACCTCTGTTAAGGGAGTCAGCTGGAGACATGCTCAGGGGGACTCTGCATCATTGGCTGTTCACAGTAAATAATTTGTTTAGCAACCAGAGATATTTTGGAGATGGAATTCTTAAGGGATAGAATTCTGCTTTTTGATTCATTCCTATCCAGAAGGTAGTTCTGGTAGAAGTAAGGTGGTATGCACAGTCTTGCTAGAAATGAAGCATAACCCCAGAGCGCTTTGGCTTTTTTATAGGAAACTAAAGCACATCAATTTTGATAACAACAATGTCATTGCATTTAATGAGCTAGTTTCCTATCTAGTTTGGAAGGGCAACTATTGTTTTCTATCTACACCCCAGACAAATGAAGTTGAATTCCCTACCTGGTCCCATTGCTGATGCAATAGGTGTAGCTATAGTACAGGAGCAGGTATCGTCATTATCAGTAAGGGTTGCTTTGTCTGTTCAGGGTCTCATTTGGTGTAAATTTAAGGCAGGTGAGAACAGTGCTGCTGCCCCTCCAGCTGACTTTATAACTGCTGGTGGTTTGCCTTTCCCCTTTTGCAGGTGATTGTGCTAAGGGTGGTGGGCGGGGACTCAGGCTATTTGAGCCACAGTCTCTGCTGAGGGAGCTCATTGTGCCTCTGGGTTTCTCTGGTGTTGGTGCTCAGCTCTTCCTTGAGTGCTTTACAGCTTTTGAGCTGGCTCAGCCCTTTGGGAAGAGATGTCTGCTTGTGGTAAGAGCTTGAGGACCAGTCAAGGTTCAGCAGCATGTGTGGTAGAAAGTAACATTTGTATGCAGCTTTTTTTTTCTTTGCTTTTTTTTTCAGGTCTGTAGTTTTGTTTTGAGTGTTCAGGGGTAGAAAGATGGTTTAATAGTATGCATTGTTTGTTTGGTTTTTTTAATTCTTCATGTATTGTGTTTTCCTGGAATTCCCAACTTTATTGAAAATGGAACCTTGTTTTTTTCACCAGTTCTGCTGTATAAGTTGATGATATCTCTCTTAACAGGACTGATGGTGACATTGTTTAGCAGGGGTTAGGATGAGCATCTTGTATGTATTTGTATATGGAGTTTTAGTATTTCTGAAGAAAGCAGAAGGGCCGTGAGGCACAGCGCCCTTCAGGGTTTGGGGTGCCTTTCCTCATTGCCCACAGAATGCCACGTTGTCCCAAGAATCTTTGCAGCTGGTGGCAGGCCCCTTGTAGATTACAAGCCTTGGGACTTTATTTTGTGGGCATGTAGCAGAGCTCAGAGTCTCTGGGGAGCTGTAGGTTAGGGGGTGCCCCCAGAATTTGGGATGTGTCTCAGAAGAGCGGCTCCTGAGGAGTAGCCACTGAAGGGGGTTCAGGAGTGCAAATTGAGGGCAGGAGGTGTCAGGAAGCAGTGGGGTTCCTTTCCTGACAGTTGAGGAGAAGAAAAGGGGTTTGTTAAGTTTTGGGACTGCTGGGGAAAGGGAGGAGGGTTCACCAGCCTTTCTCAGATGAGTTTTGCAGTTGGATTTGGATGTCGTAGAGTCATAGAATGGTTCGGGTTGGAAGGCACCATAAAGATCCTCTAGTTCCAACCCCCCCAGGGGCACCTTCTGCGAGATCAGGTTGCTCACAGCCCCATCTGACCTGGCCTTGAATGCTTTCAAGGGAGGGAGCATCCGCAGGTTCTCTGGGCAATGTGTTCCAGTGCCTCGCCACCCCTAGTGAGAAACGTCTTCCTAATGCCTAAACGAAATGTACCCTCTTTAGGACTAAAGCCGTTACCGCCTTGTCCTATGGCTGTACACCCTTGTAAAAAGTCCCTTGGCAGGTTTCTTATAGGCACCTTTTATGTACTGTGAAGTCTGCTATAAGGTCTCCCGAAAAGCTGCGTGCCGGTGAGCGGACCAAGAAGGTGAGGCAGTCATCGGCCGGGTCGGTGTTGAATAGCAAAGAATTATGGGGCTGCTCAGTTCAACGTTTACCTTCTGTTGTGGAGGTGCTGTGTGGGCTATCTTTGAATTGGATGAGCGTTTGAGGTGAGCTGTGGATTAGTGAGGAGGAGCGTGGGGCCGATGGCTTCTCATGAGTGCCACACTAACGTGGTTTCTCTCGGTACCTTAGGTACCACGAGTGACGATGGCTGCAGGGTCTGAGTCTGGAATGAGCAGGGAAGTGATAACGGTGGCACTTGTGAGGAGGGGGGAGTTGGGGAAGTAGTTGGCGTTGGCCAGCGGGATGCTTACTCCCTTTTCTGATTTGTTTGTGTTTGTTTTTTTCATTGCAGATGTTGAAGAGCAATGTGTCCCCTTGAGGAACATCCCAGTTAGCCCGTGTGGTTTTGTGGAGGATGGATTGGGACCCTCTGCCCTCTGAAAGCTAAGTTGAGGGACCAGGCTGGGAGGAAGGGACAAAGCTGGGAATAGCAGGGAGGAGTTTTAAAGTTAGCGCAGGAGAGAGGGCTCTCCCAAAGCAGTCACCTTTGCACAGGCAAAGGGAGCGGGTTGCTTTTCAGCACGAGACCCGTGTGTGCTGGGCAGGGCAGTTCCAGCCTGTGTCCGTGGTGGCGTGTAGTTGGTGTAGTCTGTCTTGTGCGCTTAGACCTTCCTTGGGTCTCGATGTCCTTGTCGCGCTTTGCACCGGAGGAGTGAGGCATGCGCTTCGGGTGCTGTCCCTAGGGTTTCGAATGCTCTTGCTCATCGGCCCGGTGCCAATCGGGTACTTTTTTTCTTGTGCTTGGAGCTCTAAAGCATGGATCGGTCTCGGCGGGTTCCGGTCGGTGCTCTACAGCAGCATTCTTTCGGGCTGCATCGGCAGCTCTGCTCTGTAGCTGTCTGTTTTCGCGGACTGGGACTTCTTCCCTGCATCCTGACATACTTAGGTGTTGACGCTAGGCTTCTGGCGCATCTGTCGTCAGGGTTTTGACAGTGCTCTCTTGTAACGGGCCACTCTGTTTGACTCCTCTGGGTCTGCTGTGGAGCCTCCTGGCCTTGCGGTGGCGGCCCCATAAGTCATCTTGCCGGACGGCACCACCTGCCCAGGGGTCATTCTTCTTGCCGAGAGTATTGTCTCTTGTTGAATCACCTCATTTGAGTTGGAACTCATTAGAGTTCCACGTGGTGACGTTCTGCACACGGTGTGCTTGGCTTGGAGCTGCTCTGCCCGGGGATGTAGAGTCAGGGGTAGGTGGAACAGCGATAAGAGTCTACGGGTGAAACGTTGATGTGCCTAGACTGTTAAGGCGAGGGTTGTACAGTCATCTCGGCTCGTGTAGCCATCAGTGGGCTGCGCGGACAGCCATGCCGATAGTGTTTCACGGAGACGATTGGAGCCGTGTAACAGGGGCTGTTGAGGGGCAGTGAAGCGGATTTGACTCTCTAAGGTGTTAAGACTTGCATGTGATGGGCTCCAAGTTTGGCCTTGTTTTTTTTTGGTTGGTGGGGTGTAGGGTTTAGGGTTACTCCATGCGGGGCCCAGACAATAGAACACCAGTATGATGATTGAAGTCACCCCTTTATTGAGCTTAGCTGATCATTCTTATACAATTCTCTAAGTTGTTTAGAAGCTTTGATTGGCTGCTGCACGCAAGCATGTGATGTCCACGCGCACAAGCATAAGCGGTGATTGGTTACATTGATACTGTCCACACGTAGAAACATAAGATACAGTTAGTTATCCTCGCTCTGTACACGCGCATAGACACAGGATATAATTGGCGATGTTAGAGCATGCAAAACTTGTCTTAGTCCAATCAGTCGAGATAAGCCCCTGAATTGAGGTCGGTTGTGCCAAGTTCCCTTTATCGTGGAATGTGCACCTGTGTTTTTCTAATTGGGATCTTTCTTCTTCTGTCTTCTTGTTTGTTCTGTTCAGGGCCTTCCAAAGGTGTCTGGACGGCTCTTGCGACCATGAGGTACTTTCAGGCCCAGTAACTAAGTTCCATATAATTGAACCCTACAGTGGAGGGGGGGTGGTAGTGGTTGATTTTTTTGTTGTTTTTTGTTTGGTTGGTTTTCGTTTGGTGTGGTTTTTTTTTTTTTTTTAAATGACAGGCTGTAGCTGGACTCCAGATGGGCTTTGTCAATGGAATCAAGACCTCTGGAGTTGTGAAGCTCTTGCTCTGCATCCAGGTGACTCGTTCAATATGTTTGTGGGGTTTTTTTTTTTCAGATGTGGAGGGACAAGATGTGTCCCACAGAGTGATGGGGGAAGGCAGCAGAGAGCTGTAAGGAGGTGGGTCCGTGAGTGGGTCGGAAGGAAGACACGGCTGGTGGCTCTATGAGACTGCTTTGCTTTGCTGTGTTTTGCAGTTTTCTTCATTGTATTGGTCTGTATTTGCCTTTGCCTTGTGTTGTTTTGTTGTGTATTTGTATCGACTGTCATGTGAGACTGTCTCGCGTTGCCTGGCCCTGCATTGTGTTTTGTATTGCAGTGCTCTGTACTTGTATGGATTGCCACCTGAGACTGCCTTGCCTTCTACGGTTCTGTATTGGTTTTGTATTGTTTTGGACTGTACTTGTATTGACTGTCACGTGAGAGTCTCTTGCATTGGCCCTGTTCTGTTTTGACTGGCATGGCAGTGCTCTGAGTTGTTTTGCCTTGACCGAGGTAAGAGTACTGCCTTGTATGGCATTACATTTGCATGTGAATTACATGGCTCTATGTTCGTGTGTGTCTTGTATGGCATTGTAGAGGCAGCATAGAAGGTTTAATGACTTTGGGCTCTTTGCATGCAAAGAGTTGTGGGGATCGCAATTGGGCTGTGAACTAGCATTGAGTAAGGCAGGAACTGGGCAATGGTGTTCATCTTGTTTATGTGGATGCTTTGTGGCAAGTCTCTAGACATGGTCAAGGCCTTGGAGGTCTGAGTAGCAGCGTGATGGGTCTTGGAGCGATCGGTAACTTTGGGAGAGCTCTGTGTTTGTGATGCTCTGTTTTTTTTCAAGTGCCATGGAGGACACTGGCTGTGAGGATGTGTTATTTTTGGAATAGGTGGGAAGCAGGGTAGGGGAGCGGTGGAGGACTTGACTTCTCTCTCGAGGATGAAGTGTCTGTTGACAAGCTTTGTGTGGTGTTTTTGCAGGTGATGACAGGGCACGAGAGGTGCTTGAAGGAACCTTGCCTTTAGGTGACATGGCTGCTACGGAGGTTGGGCTGTGACACGTGGCACTGTGAAAGCTCAGTATCGGGTTGAAAATGCGCGGATGGTGGAGATGATGGTGCGTGTTGAAACATTGGTGTAACGGAAGGGCAGTTTGTGGGGAGGTTGGAAGGAGGTTGGGCTGGGGCCTGTGTTTTTGCAGGTAGGGTGATTTTTTTGAGTCCCCTGCTGCCGCAGGCACGGGGTGTCGGCCTCTCGAGGCCTGTGGGCGGTAGGATGGATGAGTTGAGAGTGAGGGCTGGCGTGCATGTGATCTGAATGAGTGGTGTGTTGTGAATGTGTCTAACCCTGTAGGGTTATGTGGTTTAGATTTTTGGGGTTTTTTTTTTCCTTTCAGGTTGGATGTAGAACTGAGATTTTTTTCAGGGAATTAGGAAAAAGAACCCCAAAACTTAGAATAAAAAACCCCAGCTGGGATCTGGGTTGGTTTTTGGTGTGTCCTCCCCTGTCTGAATTTTCTTCTTTCCCCTGGTCCCAGCTGCTCCATGAGGCAATGCTTATTGCCAATGTTTGGACAGGGGTTTGGCTCGTGCCCGGGTTTTCACTGGCAGGGTGATTTTTTTTTTTTTTTTTCCAGGCTCCCAGGAACGGTGTTCCCGTGGAGCGCTCCCCTGGAACCTGGTAATTGCCAGTCAGCACAGGGAAATATGTTGTCCAGTGGATGGTCTTTGGAAGACAGTTGAGGATTTTGTGGGCGAAGGGTGGGGGGAGTTGGACTAGATGGCCAGCATGGAGTAGGCCAGGGTTGTGAAGTGCGCGAGTGTAACTCTATTTGTCTGTGGTGGGTTTGTAAAATATTTGGGTGCTCTTTGTAGCTTGTGATGTAATGATATTTTTCAATTTCTGGTTTTGTGTCGAGGTGTGGAAGTGGCCGGTCTGTCAAGATGAGCGGAGCTCCCTCGTTTGCTGCCTGGGAACAGGGATCGTGCAGGTAATGTCACCTGAGGGAGTAAAACTTCTGGATGTGCAGCGACGGATGTAAGGCAAGCGAGGAATGTGGAAAAGACCACTCCGTAGAGCATTGCAGGTACTAAATAGTGGCATTTCTTCTTCAGGTAATGCTAAATTTTTGGAGATTACATGTATGTGTAAAAATAATGATTAAAAGAGGACTAGAACTACTAGTGTCAAACATTTAACGAGTGAGGCCATAAATGTTTTCTACATATTGTAGATAAAGTACATTGTAGAATTGGATTGAAATACTGACATAGCTGAATCTATGTGGAAAGATAATGGATCAAATGAAGCACTAAAAATGAAAAAAAGACAGGTAATTATGTGTCCTTGTGGGAATCGTAGTACTAAAGGCAATCACAAAGGGAAGCATAGAGGGAAGCATGGGCGTTTAGTGCCCATAGCTAAACTTAGCTGTTGAAGTAAGTGAAAGTGTCTGTTGGAATTAGGCATCCAAGGGTGAGTTGTAGATACCTTGAGGAAAATGTAGCTGCTGCTGGGTTAATGGAAAGGGGGTGCATTCCTGGCTCTAAGTGATTGCACAACTTTGAAATTGGAGCTGTAGCGAGAGAACCGTGAAATGGGCTCGGGCGCGGTGCGCCGCCGAAATGGGCTCGGGCGCGGTGCGCCGCCGAAATGGGCTCGGGCGCGGTGCGCCGCCGAAATGGGCTCGGGCGCGGTGCGCCGCCGAAATGGGCTCGGGCGCGGTGCGCCGCCGAAATGGGCTCGGGCGCGGTGCGCCGCCGAAATGGGCTCGGGCGCGGTGCGCCGCCGAAATGGGCTCGGGCGCGGTGCGCCGCCGAAATGGGCTCGGGCGCGGTGCGCCGCCGAAATGGGCTCGGGCGCGGTGCGCCGCCGAAATGGGCTCGGGCGCGGTGCGCCGCCGAAATGGGCTCGGGCGCGGTGCGCCGCCGAAATGGGCTCGGGCGCGGTGCGCCGCCGAAATGGGCTCGGGCGCGGTGCGCCGCCGAAATGGGCTCGGGCGCGGTGCGCCGCCGAAATGGGCTCGGGCGCGGTGCGGCGCCGAAATGGGCTCGGGCGCGGTGCGGCGCCGAAATGGGCTCGGGCGCGGTGCGCCGCCGAAATGGGCTCGGGCGCGGTGCGCCGCCGAAATGGGCTCGGGCGCGGTGCGCCGCCGAAATGGGCTCGGGCGCGGTGCGCCGCCGAAATGGGCTCGGGCGCGGTGCGCCGCCGAAATGGGCTCGGGCGCGGTGCGCCGCCGAAATGGGCTCGGGCGCGGTGCGCCGCCGAAATGGGCTCGGGCGCGGTGCGCCGCCGAAATGGGCTCGGGCGCGGTGTTACTTTTCTTAAAGGGGCTGAGGTACTGTGTAACTCTGAAGCGGGCTTGATAGTAGATTATATGTGTGTAATATGTGAGGGGTTTTTTATTCTGTATTTCACTGTCCCTGTTGTCCTTCCTGTTTTTCTGTTTCCCTGACCCTTTGTGGTGCTCCCTACTCTTTTTATTCATGTTTTCTCTTTCTCTCTCCAATCTGCTGTGCTTTTCATAGTCTCTCTCTATCTCTTGTCATGATTATCGTCTGTCGCGCTATCTTACTTCCTGTCCCATCGTATCACATTGTATCTATTCCTCCTGCTTTTTTCTCCATCTGTCCAGATCCCTCTCCCTTTTTTCTTGTATTGCTGTCCCTCTGCCCTGCTTCCTCTTGCCATCTTTTCTGTATTTCTATCTGTTCCCTTCCCTCTTCCATCCTTTCTAACTGTATTCCCCTCTCGAGCTAGCTGTCCCTTCTCTTTTCTCTCTTCCTCCATATCTCTCTGACAGCCTATCAATCACAGTTGTTTTTTCCTCCAGTGCTGTCCTGCTCTGGCCCTTGTTTCTCACTCTCGTTCTGTCATGCTCCCTGTGTCTTTTTTGAACTCCTCCATCTCTCTCCTGCAGCCTATCGCTATTTTTTTCCTCTGTCATCCCTTTGTCCTTCTTCCAGTCTTTGTGTCTCTCTCCCTTTGTTCTCCCTCCCTTCCTTTTTTTCCTTTCTTGCTACATTTCTGTTCTGCTCCCTAGAATAGAATCAAATTGTCAAATTTGGAAAGGACTTCTAAGATCATTAAGTCCAACCATCAACCCAACAGCACCATGCCTGCTAAATCGTGTCCCGAAGTGCCACATCTACATGTGTTTTGAACACCTCCAGGGATGGTGACTCCATCGCTACCCTGGGCAGCCTGTTCCAATGCCTGACAACCCTCTCAGTAAATAGTTTTTTTTCTGATATCCAGTCTAAACCTTCTCTGGTGCAACTTCAGGCCATTTTCTCTCGTCCTATTTCTAGTTACTTGATAGAAGAGACCGGTACCCACCTCGCTACAATCTCCTTTCAGGTAGTTGTAGAGAGAGATAAAGTCTCCCCTCAGCCTCCTTTTCTCCAGACTAAACCACCCCAGTTCCCTCAGCCGTTCCTCATCAGACTTACGCTCCAGGCCCCTCACCAACTCGGTTGCCCTTCTCCGGACACGTTCCAGCAACTCAACGTCTTTCCTGTAGCAAGGGGCCCAAAACTGAACGCAGTACTCGAGGTGTGGCCTCACTAGTGCCGAATACAGGGGAACAATTACTTCCCTGCTCCCGCCGGCTACGCTATTTCCGATACAGGCCAGGATGCCACTGGCCTTCCTGGCCACCTGGGCACACTGCTGGCTCACATTCAACCGGCTGTCAACCAGCACCCCCAGGTCTTTCCCTGCCGGGCAGCTTTCCAGCCACTCTTCCCCAAGCCCATAGCGCTGCACGGGGGCGCCGCAACTGAAGCGTAGGACCCGGCACTCAGCCTCGCTGAACTTCATACAGTTGGCCTCGGCTCATCGATCCAGACTGTCCAGATACCTGCGTAGAGCCTTCCTACCCTCAAGGAGATCGACCCTGCCTCCCAAGTTGGTGTCGTTTGCAAACTTGCTGAGGAGGCACTCGATCTCCTCGTCCAAATCGTCGATAAAGGCGTTAAGCAGAACTGGGCCCAACACCGAGCCCTGGGGAACACCACTAGTGACCCGCCGCCAACCGGATTTAACCCCATTCACCACAACCCTCTGGGCTCGTTCATCCTGCCAGTTTTTCACCCAGCAAAGAGTACACTTGCCTAAAACAGGACGTGACAGCTTCTCAAGGAGTATGCCATGAGAGATGGTATCAAAGGCCTTGCTGCAGTCAAGGTAGGTATCATCCACAGCCTTTCCCTCATCCACTAGGTGGGTCACCTGGTCATAGAAGGAGATCGGGTTGGTCAAGCAGAACCTGTCTTTCATAAACCCACGCTGACCAGGCCCAATCCCCTGCTTGTCCCAGACTTGCCACATGAGTGCTCTCAAGGCAAACCGTTCCATAATCTTCCCCGGTACCGAGGTCAGGCTGACAGGCCCGTAGTTCCCCGGATCCTCCCTCCGACCCTTCTCGTAAATGGGCATTACACCGGCAAGCCTCCAGTCCTCTGGGACCTCCCCCGTTGACCAGGATCGCCAATAGATGACGGAGAGCAGCTAGGGAAGCACCTCTGCCAGTTCCCTCTGCCCTCTTGGATGGATTCCATCTGGTCCCACAGATTTGTGAGCATCCAGATGGCGTAGTAGGTCACTAACTATTTCCTCCTGGGGATATATTCTGCTCTTCATCCTCAGCTTCCAGCTCAGGAGGCAGAGTACCCTGAGGATAACTGGTCTCCCTATTAAAGACTGAGGCAAAGAAGGCATTAAGTACCTCGGCCTTTTCCTCATCTCTGGTGGCAACGTTTCCTTCTGTATCCCTTAAAGGATAGATATGTTCCTTGGGATTCTTTTGACCGTTAATGTATTTGTAAAAACATTTTTTGTCATCTCTTATGACAGCAGACAGATTTCCTTCTAGCTGAGCTTTTGTCTTTCTAATTTCCTTTCTCTATGACCTATCGAGATCCCTGCACTCCTCCCAGGTTGCCCGCCCTTTCTTCCAGAGATGATAGATTCGCCTTTTGTTTCCTGACTCCTAGCAAAAGCTCCCCGTTCAGCCAGGCCGGTCGTTTTCCTCGGCGATTGGACTTGCGGCACGGGGGAATAGCCTGGTCCCGAGCTGTTAAGATTTCCTTCTTAAAGAACGTCCGTCCTTCCTGGATCCCTTTGCCCTTCAGGACCGTCTCCCAAGGGACTCTCTCAACCAGTGCCTCAGCGAGGCCAAAGTTTGCCCTCCGGAAGTCCAGAGCGCTGGTTTTGCTAACCCCCTTCCTTGCCTCACCAAGAATTGAGAATTCTGTCATTTCACGGTCGCTAAGCCCAAGACGGCCTGTGACCATCACACCTCCCACCAGTCCTTCCCTGTTCGTAAACAATAGATCTAGCAAGGCTCCTCCCCTGGTCGGCTCACCTACCGCCCGTGTCGGGAAGTTATCTTCCACATGCTCCAGGAACCTCCTAGACTGTTTACTCTCAGCTGTGGCATATTTCCAGCAGACGTCTGGACACTTGAAGTCCCCCACGAGAACAAAGGCACGCGATTCTAAGACTACTGCCAGCCGCTTGTAGAACGATTCATCCGTCACTTCGACCCGGTCGGGCGGTCTGTAACAGACTCCCAGCACAATATCTGCCTTATCGGCCTTCCCTCTCATCCTCACCCATAAGCGCTCCGCCTTGTCATCGCACTCGGGTAGCTCTGTACGGTCCAAACCCTGCCTAACATAGAGAGCCACCCCACCACCTCTTCTACCTTGCCTATCCCTTCTGAAGAGCTCGTAGCCATCCGTCGCAGCACTCCGCTCACGGGAGTCGTCCCACCGTGTTTCCGTGATGGGGAGTAAGTCATATGTATCCTGCCGCGCGATGGCTTCCAGCTCCTCCCGTTTATCGCCCGTGCTGCGTGCGTTAGCATAGATGCATTTGAGCTGGCCTATCGAATCCACCCCTAACATTGGCACAGGCTGCCCCCAGGCTCATCTCTCTTGCACCTAGTCTTATCCCTTACCCCCTTCAACCCTAGTTTAAAGCCCTCTCTATGAGCCCCGCCAACTCATGAGCGAGGATTCTTTTACCCCTTTGAGATAGCTGGATACCATCTGTCGCTAGCAAGCCCGGTGCTGTGTAAACCTCCCCATGATCAAAAAACCCCAAACGCCACCGATAGCACCAGCCTCTGAGCCACGTAATCACCAGGTGTGGTTTCCTGTTCCTTTCAGTATATTTCCCTGCCACTAAGGGATTGAGGAAAACACTACCTGTGCTCTGTTGGAGCGGCGGAGGAATGCACATAAGTCGACCCAATATGAGTGATAGAAGTGATTCCACTTTATTTGCACGGATAGCTCATATTTATACAGTTTGCGATAATTATGCCTACTAGTCCTAATATGATTGGTACATTGCTAATGTTTATTCATTACTAAAACACACCCACTTGTGATTTGCAGCTATGCGTGTTCCGTAACTTTCTCATGGGAACTTCTTCAAAAGTTACTTATGAAGTTATGCCAAGGTCACACCGTCCCTGTCTTTCTCCTGATAACAGCGAGACCAGCTGTTGTTTTTCTCCCAATATCAGTAAAGCCAGCTATTTTCGGCCAAGGCCTAGTCTTGCTGCTCAAACTGACATTCTTTCACACAGAACTCTGCTCGCACAACTTTTCTATAGACCCATGTCCATCTTCATCAAGCGAATTCCCAACAATTCCCCCTTTTTCTTTTTGTGCGAGTAGAGCTTGGTGTGTCAGCTTTGAGACTCCTCTCATCATGTACCCATACGCAATTTTAACTATTACACAGATTAATATCAATATACCCAACCATCGTAAGGCTTCCTTAATCAATGACATTAGCCGTGGTGTTATCCCACCAAATATTGACTCTAACACCCCATCAAACCAACTAGTTTCTTGCTGGATCTTTGTGTATGTTTCTTCAGCCAATTTATCTGTTTGTGAATAGATTGAGGTGAAATTTTAACACCTGCTGTATTGCCCTTTGCAAAGATATGTGAACACAATTAATTAAACACAGTAAAAACAACATTATACCTAATAAAATACATAAGCACACAAAAAGAGGTTTGATTAATAGCTTTAGCTAGTGACACCCAAACATTCTTACTGTCCCATGGTGTTAACCGATGTGGATCAATCACTGGTGTCACTGTCATGCTGCTTACTACAGTCAGTGTGTTCCATATCAATCTCAGCATAAGGTTTCAAATTTATGGGTAAATCAGGAACGTATCTGCCAGACATGGATGATGTGATTTTTTGTCTAATTGCTGTCAAGGCTTGCCATCCCGGTGCACTTAGTTGTCTTGTAGAAGTTAAGCTATCGCTGCCCCTCAATAAATCCAGCAGCGGCTGTAAGTCTGTATTTGTAATACCACAACAAGGTCGAATCCACTGTAGGTATCCATTTAAATCTTTCTCCCTCTTTTTGTTTTTGAGCAATCCAGGCTTGCTTAATAACTTGGGGTGCCATTTTCCTTAATAAGCTGAACAAGATAAAACTATTACAATAGCTACAATCACAGTAACTACAATAATGCCCATAATTCTTTGAGCCAACCTGTTACCCCTAATGACCCAGACCATGAGGACTATGAGGAAAATGAACCATCCATAAATTCTTGTGCCATCTTGCTCCACGAACTCAGCCCAGCAATCGGTAGGTGCCAGCTTTCCGTGGGCGTCCCCACAGAGGCAACAACGGCCTCACCGTACACCAGCCCGATGCTCTTCGGAAAATCCCAGTATTTATACATTTGCAGAGGAACGGGTTTTAGCACACGTGGCCAGCGGGTGCCAAAAGTCCGCCTCGGTTGCAATCTATGACGCATGCGCTCGCTGGCCAGGCACGCTGCACGAGTCATAGCCATCTTGTCTATTGGTTTGTGGGCTTTACGATACAGTTGCGATGCGCAGAGAATCTTGACCTGTTATGTTAGCCAAGGTGACCTATACATTAATTTTTGGCTGAGGTGGTATTCATATTGCCACATCATCTATGATGCTCCAGATGATGATGGTCGTGCAAATTGAACAGGAGTCCATCGTGGGCCTGTATCTGTGGAAACACAATCAACCTCGTTCCCAGGTTATTAATGGAAATAGACCTTACCCCTAATTTTGGCTTTAACTAACTTTTACATTTACCCCACACTGTCTTCCCGTAATCACGCTATGTTTAATCAAATTATGCTTAACACACTTTTTACCTAAAGCAAGTTCTATATACAATAAGGCACGCTGTTCTAAAAACCTGTCTGAAGGACTCGGTGTCCGCTAGTAATACTCTATTAGTTAGAATCTGTCGGATCAGTGGCTTCAGTACCCGCCGGTGCCGTGCCAGTCGCCATTGGGACAATTCCGGGTCCAGCATCAGTGCGAAGCCATGGCTTGACCCACTTAGCCAGGATCTCCCAGTAAGTTTTACTTCTGCTGATCCACACCATTTCCTGGATTCTGGGTCCTTATACATTACCATGATTCCTGTACTTTGTTGCGTCCTTTCTGCCTGTAAAAGAACATGATGCACTACCATTGGTGGGTCTTTGTGATCACCTGTCAATCTAAGATAATTTAGCACAAATAAGGCTTTGGCCAATCATTCCTCTGGGAGTAAGCCCTGGGTTCCCCCCTTTTTGTTTTTGCAGCATGTTCTTTTAGGGTTTGGTTGGCCCATTCGACAATAGCCTGTCCTGTGGGAAGATGTGGAATACCGGTACCACGGTGAATTCCCCACAAATTACAAAATCGAGCAAATCGTGTAGAACCATAGGCTGGGCCGTTGTCCGTCTTAATTTCTTTAGGCACACCCAGTACTGCAAAAGAAGCGTGAAGATGTCATTCAATATGTAAGGCCTTTTCTCCAGTTCATGCCGTGGCCCACATGGCAGCAGGATAGGTATCAATACACACGTGCACAGAACGCTTTGCACCAAACCACGTGACATGGGTGACATCCATTTGCCACAACTGCAATGGCAAAAGACCTCATCGGTTAACCCCACGGCCCAAGCCCAGCCCTTCCTTTTGACAATCAGGGCATGCTTTAACGATACCTTGGGCATCAGTAAGTGGTAAGTCAAATTGCTTTGTTAACATCCTAGCGGGTTGTTAACAGAACGCATATGATTGCCGTGCTTTGTTGAAAACGATTCCCTGGAGGAGGCTCCCGTGGCGCTGCAACCAATTGGTCAACTCTGTCATTTCCCGTTTCTCATCTGCACAGTGTTCTCATACCCAATAGTTCTACCAGAGGGGTCATATCGCCATTAGTGATACCGCAAAGATTCCACACCCACTGGATATCTCCCACAAGCTTCTGGACATCATGTAACGTTGAAATTTCTTATGTTATTTGAACCTTCTGAGGTTTAACACTGCTAACATCTATGTGCCACCCCAAATACTTCCAAGGTGCTGCCTCTTGCACCTTTTCAGGAGTGATTATTACTCCACGATGGCTTAAGATGCCCTGCAATTGAGTTAAAATCTCATCCTGTGGCAAGTTACTGAGGAAACTGCTTTCTTACAGGCTCTGATGCCCAGGCCACATACACCTGACACATCGTGGGGGAATTGCGCATTCATTGCGGTAACACGACCCAATGGTATCTCTTATAGGGATCTGCCTTGTTAATTGATGGTACCGAAAAGGCGAACCGTTCAGCGCCATCTGGGTGCAATCTTTTAGATTTATAATTAACAAATCCCATTCTTCTGGAAGCATAACTGGAGATGGCAAACCTGGCTGCAGGGCTCCCATACTGTCCATCACCGCATTCACAGCTCTGAGATCATGTAACAGTCTCCATTTCCCACTTTTCTTGGGAATGGTAAATATTGATGTATTCCATGGACTAGTAGAAGGGACAACATGTCCCGCTCTCAATTGGTCTTCAACTAACCCTTGTATTTTTAGCAACCTTTCAGAATTTAGCGGCTACTGATCAATCCAAACAGGCTCATCTGTTTTCCAGTTAATTTTCAGAATTGGCTACCCCTCAGTGACCGCTCCTAAAAAGGATGCGTCACTAACATTGCCTTCATTTGGCTCAATAAATCATGGCCTACGAGGCCAAACAAATCAGTTGGGGTAGTCATGACATACGGACACGTCGTAATGTGTTCACCATTGGGGAACACAAATGTAATCGGTAGCTGACTTACTAAGGTGGCTTGTGTGCCCCCTATCCCAGCAATACCAAAATTTGGATTGATCGATGGCCGTGATGGAGGCCAAATGCATCATAAAATAATCGTAACATCAGCTCCTGTATTGATTGTCATCGGTTTCTTGACGACAACTCCATTGGGCCCTTCCAATTGCACTACCTTTTCTGGTTTACCTCTTGTTGTGTCCATGGCAAAGTATACCTGCGGTTTCCCTGTGGAGCCGAATCCACCATCTCCACGTTGTACTTCACCTGGGTTCGGAACGCACGACCTGAATGGAACTAATTGTGCTATTCTGGTACCTTTAGGAATAGAAACAGGAGGGATTACAACATGAATCATAATTTTCACAGTCCCACAATAATCTGCATCCATAAGCCCTGGGAGCACCAGAATTCCTTCTAGAGCTGTTGAAGACTGCCCCATTAAAAATGCACTAAGTCCGAACCCCAATGGTCCCTTTATGTTGACTGCGGTTTCCACATCCACTCTGGAGCTTCCTGCGGTGGCGGATCTGGTGGTTGCGAGGCTGCCTGAGGGCTGGCAGCTCAAGCCCCTTGCATTTGTGTCGCCGCGCGAGGGGCCTTCGCGGTCGGTGTAAAGTTTCCCTTCTTCCTGTATTCTTGGTGGTATGGTTATCTTTCTTACACTTGTTGCAGCACTTACTGTTAACAGTACCTGTACATTTGCTCCTAATGTGTCCACGTTTGCCACAGTTAGAACACTTGACCAAGGGTGTCTTACTGGCCTCGTGTTTCTTTGTAGCTCCTTGGAGAGCTGTGGCAGCATAGGCTACTTTCTGTGAGTCCACTGATTGATCCGTGTATTCTATCATATCAACGACGTCTGCATTTTTCGGCAAATTACACAATGCTTTGCGTGTCTTTTCAGTAGCATTTTCAAAAGCGAGTATTTTGAACATGTTTTCTTTCATGCCCTCGTTCATGTCAGGGTGGTCATAAATTGTATTCTCCTGTTTCACCTGGGTAAAAGCATGGCTGTGCATATTGTCTGGTATGGTAAGAAAAGCTTGATACGCCAAGATCTGTGATAGATGATGAACCTCAGTGACACATTGTAACTGAGCATTCCCTGATGCGAAGGGTCCAGTACCCATCGGCATCTGCGTGGTTACTCCCCATAGGGGATCTGTTTGTTGTCGTGATGTTGCTTGTTCCCTATCACAGAGCTTCTCCCACTGCCAGAAAAACACTAACATTCGGGCGGGTGTCAAAATCAACTGCGCTAGCTGTTTAATATCTTGAGGTATCAGCAGAAAAAAATGAATTGCAGTATTTGGTGAGTTAACGCAGATTTGATTCCGTACTGACTCACAGCATTCCTTAATTTCTCAATGACCTTCCAGTCAAACACCTCCCATTTTTTCTGTCCATTTGATGCAATAACTGGGAATGCTTGGAGCATAGTCCCTTCTATAATGGCATCTTTTATTACACCCCTCCAATGTCTCTGCCTTTCTTCTGCAGCGGCTATTACAAGCGGCTATTACAGGCGGCTCTGCGTCTATCACGGGTGCGGTTGGTTTCCCCGTCTCTTTTCTGCATTTCCTTTAACAATTCTAACATTGTCTCTTTTTGTTCTATTATTAGAGTAGCCAAGTCCTTGTTTGCATTATTTGAATCAGGGTGTATGCTAGGTATAATTTGTTCATGTTGAACGGTGGTATCTGAGGGCTGGTTTTTCGTAGGCAGATTTTTACTCACTCCCTGATTCTGTAGGGTTTCCTTTAATCGTACGGTTAGGGAGGCTTGGGAACTGTCGGATGGCTGATTAATATCGGCAGTCCCAGGGAGTGGAGCAGAAGTCAAGGGCACAAGAGCAGGCGAACAAGCTCCAAAAAGTCTCTCTCGCTGCATTATGTTTTTCTCCCTGCTTCTCCCTTTCGCTTGCGGTTGGAGAGAGAGAGCAGCAAAAGCAGACACAGACGCTTTACGATCTGCTTTCATTTTTTGCAGAGTTGTCTTAATCAATTTCCATAAAGTTGCAAGATCTTTAACTTCTTTAGACCCATCACTGATTTCATCCCATAGGGAGGTTCCGATAGCATTCCAGGTACTAAGCTCAAAAGCTGTACCCACACTAATTGAAAGGTTTCTGTCCTTGCTTCATTAGTTTTTTAGCTGATTTATCATCATCAGTTACCATATCCCATAATACGTCTCCTAATCTACGCCATTCACTCTCCTCAAATAATAAATCCGGATTCTTAAAGCATCCCTTAACGCGACCCAGCGCGACTAACCCCGAAATTTGCTTAATGCAGTTTACTCCCCGCTTTTCTAAAAAGCACTGTAATAATTTTAGGGCTACCTCTTGATCCATTGCTGGCCGGCTTCTCGATACTCCTGGGTGCTACCTTGATTAAGGCACCTCGGTTAAAAAGTCTTTGCAGCCTTTTTCCAGTAGCCCTCACTGACGGCGAACCCCTTTTGGACGGTCCAGGCACGAGAGTTAACACACCAACCAAGACGATCAGCGTTCGGTTAATCTTTTGCCCCCCGGTCGCTGCTACCGGTGCTTCTCAGTGTCCGTCACTCCAATTCCCCTTTCTTCGGTCCCCGTTCAGGCGCCATTTGTTGGAGCGGCGGAGGAATGCACATAAGTCGACCCAATATGAGTGATAGAAGTGATTCCACTTTATTTGCACGGATAGCTCATATTTATACAGTTTGCGATAATTATGCCTACTAGTCCTAATATGATTGGTACATTGCTAATGTTTATTCATTACTAAAACACACCCACTTGTGATTTGCAGCTATGCGTGTTCCGTAACTTTCTCATGGGAACTTCTTCAAAAGTTACTTATGAAGTTATGCCAAGGTCACACCGTCCCTGTCTTTCTCCTGATAACAGCGAGACCAGCTGTTGTTTTTCTCCCAATATCAGTAAAGCCAGCTATTTTCGGCCAAGGCCTAGTCTTGCTGCTCAAACTGACATTCTTTCACACAGAACTCTGCTCGCACAACTTTTCTATAGACCCATGTCCATCTTCATCAAGCGAATTCCCAACAATTCCCCCTTTTTCTTTTTGTGCGAGTAGAGCTTGGTGTGTCAGCTTTGAGACTCCTCTCATCATGTACCCATACGCAATTTTAACTATTACACAGATTAATATCAATATACCCAACCATCGTAAGGCTTCCTTAATCAATGACATTAGCCGTGGTGTTATCCCACCAAATATTGACTCTAACACCCCATCAAACCAACTAGTTTCTTGCTGGATCTTTGTGTATGTTTCTTCAGCCAATTTATCTGTTTGTGAATAGATTGAGGTGAAATTTTAACACCTGCTGTATTGCCCTTTGCAAAGATATGTGAACACAATTAATTAAACACAGTAAAAACAACATTATACCTAATAAAATACATAAGCACACAAAAAGAGGTTTGATTAATAGCTTTAGCTAGTGACACCCAAACATTCTTACTGTCCCATGGTGTTAACCGATGTGGATCAATCACTGGTGTCACTGTCATGCTGCTTACTACAGTCAGTGTGTTCCATATCAATCTCAGCATAAGGTTTCAAATTTATGGGTAAATCAGGAACGTATCTGCCAGACATGGATGATGTGATTTTTTGTCTAATTGCTGTCAAGGCTTGCCATCCCGGTGCACTTAGTTGTCTTGTAGAAGTTAAGCTATCGCTGCCCCTCAATAAATCCAGCAGCGGCTGTAAGTCTGTATTTGTAATACCACAACAAGGTCGAATCCACTGTAGGTATCCATTTAAATCTTTCTCCCTCTTTTTGTTTTTGAGCAATCCAGGCTTGCTTAATAACTTGGGGTGCCATTTTCCTTAATAAGCTGAACAAGATAAAACTATTACAATAGCTACAATCACAGTAACTACAATAATGCCCATAATTCTTTGAGCCAACCTGTTACCCCTAATGACCCAGACCATGAGGACTATGAGGAAAATGAACCATCCATAAATTCTTGTGCCATCTTGCTCCACGAACTCAGCCCAGCAATCGGTAGGTGCCAGCTTTCCGTGGGCGTCCCCACAGAGGCAACAACGGCCTCACCGTACACCAGCCCGATGCTCTTCGGAAAATCCCAGTATTTATACATTTGCAGAGGAACGGGTTTTAGCACACGTGGCCAGCGGGTGCCAAAAGTCCGCCTCGGTTGCAATCTATGACGCATGCGCTCGCTGGCCAGGCACGCTGCACGAGTCATAGCCATCTTGTCTATTGGTTTGTGGGCTTTACGATACAGTTGCGATGCGCAGAGAATCTTGACCTGTTATGTTAGCCAAGGTGACCTATACATTAATTTTTGGCTGAGGTGGTATTCATATTGCCACATCATCTATGATGCTCCAGATGATGATGGTCGTGCAAATTGAACAGGAGTCCATCGTGGGCCTGTATCTGTGGAAACACAATCAACCTCGTTCCCAGGTTATTAATGGAAATAGACCTTACCCCTAATTTTGGCTTTAACTAACTTTTACATTTACCCCACACTGTCTTCCCGTAATCACGCTATGTTTAATCAAATTATGCTTAACACACTTTTTACCTAAAGCAAGTTCTATATACAATAAGGCACGCTGTTCTAAAAACCTGTCTGAAGGACTCGGTGTCCGCTAGTAATACTCTATTAGTTAGAATCTGTCGGATCAGTGGCTTCAGTACCCGCCGGTGCCGTGCCAGTCGCCATTGGGACAATTCCGGGTCCAGCATCAGTGCGAAGCCATGGCTTGACCCACTTAGCCAGGATCTCCCAGTAAGTTTTACTTCTGCTGATCCACACCATTTCCTGGATTCTGGGTCCTTATACATTACCATGATTCCTGTACTTTGTTGCGTCCTTTCTGCCTGTAAAAGAACATGATGCACTACCATTGGTGGGTCTTTGTGATCACCTGTCAATCTAAGATAATTTAGCACAAATAAGGCTTTGGCCAATCATTCCTCTGGGAGTAAGCCCTGGGTTCCCCCCTTTTTGTTTTTGCAGCATGTTCTTTTAGGGTTTGGTTGGCCCATTCGACAATAGCCTGTCCTGTGGGAAGATGTGGAATACCGGTACCACGGTGAATTCCCCACAAATTACAAAATCGAGCAAATCGTGTAGAACCATAGGCTGGGCCGTTGTCCGTCTTAATTTCTTTAGGCACACCCAGTACTGCAAAAGAAGCGTGAAGATGTCATTCAATATGTAAGGCCTTTTCTCCAGTTCATGCCGTGGCCCACATGGCAGCAGGATAGGTATCAATACACACGTGCACAGAACGCTTTGCACCAAACCACGTGACATGGGTGACATCCATTTGCCACAACTGCAATGGCAAAAGACCTCATCGGTTAACCCCACGGCCCAAGCCCAGCCCTTCCTTTTGACAATCAGGGCATGCTTTAACGATACCTTGGGCATCAGTAAGTGGTAAGTCAAATTGCTTTGTTAACATCCTAGCGGGTTGTTAACAGAACGCATATGATTGCCGTGCTTTGTTGAAAACGATTCCCTGGAGGAGGCTCCCGTGGCGCTGCAACCAATTGGTCAACTCTGTCATTTCCCGTTTCTCATCTGCACAGTGTTCTCATACCCAATAGTTCTACCAGAGGGGTCATATCGCCATTAGTGATACCGCAAAGATTCCACACCCACTGGATATCTCCCACAAGCTTCTGGACATCATGTAACGTTGAAATTTCTTATGTTATTTGAACCTTCTGAGGTTTAACACTGCTAACATCTATGTGCCACCCCAAATACTTCCAAGGTGCTGCCTCTTGCACCTTTTCAGGAGTGATTATTACTCCACGATGGCTTAAGATGCCCTGCAATTGAGTTAAAATCTCATCCTGTGGCAAGTTACTGAGGAAACTGCTTTCTTACAGGCTCTGATGCCCAGGCCACATACACCTGACACATCGTGGGGGAATTGCGCATTCATTGCGGTAACACGACCCAATGGTATCTCTTATAGGGATCTGCCTTGTTAATTGATGGTACCGAAAAGGCGAACCGTTCAGCGCCATCTGGGTGCAATCTTTTAGATTTATAATTAACAAATCCCATTCTTCTGGAAGCATAACTGGAGATGGCAAACCTGGCTGCAGGGCTCCCATACTGTCCATCACCGCATTCACAGCTCTGAGATCATGTAACAGTCTCCATTTCCCACTTTTCTTGGGAATGGTAAATATTGATGTATTCCATGGACTAGTAGAAGGGACAACATGTCCCGCTCTCAATTGGTCTTCAACTAACCCTTGTATTTTTAGCAACCTTTCAGAATTTAGCGGCTACTGATCAATCCAAACAGGCTCATCTGTTTTCCAGTTAATTTTCAGAATTGGCTACCCCTCAGTGACCGCTCCTAAAAAGGATGCGTCACTAACATTGCCTTCATTTGGCTCAATAAATCATGGCCTACGAGGCCAAACAAATCAGTTGGGGTAGTCATGACATACGGACACGTCGTAATGTGTTCACCATTGGGGAACACAAATGTAATCGGTAGCTGACTTACTAAGGTGGCTTGTGTGCCCCCTATCCCAGCAATACCAAAATTTGGATTGATCGATGGCCGTGATGGAGGCCAAATGCATCATAAAATAATCGTAACATCAGCTCCTGTATTGATTGTCATCGGTTTCTTGACGACAACTCCATTGGGCCCTTCCAATTGCACTACCTTTTCTGGTTTACCTCTTGTTGTGTCCATGGCAAAGTATACCTGCGGTTTCCCTGTGGAGCCGAATCCACCATCTCCACGTTGTACTTCACCTGGGTTCGGAACGCACGACCTGAATGGAACTAATTGTGCTATTCTGGTACCTTTAGGAATAGAAACAGGAGGGATTACAACATGAATCATAATTTTCACAGTCCCACAATAATCTGCATCCATAAGCCCTGGGAGCACCAGAATTCCTTCTAGAGCTGTTGAAGACTGCCCCATTAAAAATGCACTAAGTCCGAACCCCAATGGTCCCTTTATGTTGACTGCGGTTTCCACATCCACTCTGGAGCTTCCTGCGGTGGCGGATCTGGTGGTTGCGAGGCTGCCTGAGGGCTGGCAGCTCAAGCCCCTTGCATTTGTGTCGCCGCGCGAGGGGCCTTCGCGGTCGGTGTAAAGTTTCCCTTCTTCCTGTATTCTTGGTGGTATGGTTATCTTTCTTACACTTGTTGCAGCACTTACTGTTAACAGTACCTGTACATTTGCTCCTAATGTGTCCACGTTTGCCACAGTTAGAACACTTGACCAAGGGTGTCTTACTGGCCTCGTGTTTCTTTGTAGCTCCTTGGAGAGCTGTGGCAGCATAGGCTACTTTCTGTGAGTCCACTGATTGATCCGTGTATTCTATCATATCAACGACGTCTGCATTTTTCGGCAAATTACACAATGCTTTGCGTGTCTTTTCAGTAGCATTTTCAAAAGCGAGTATTTTGAACATGTTTTCTTTCATGCCCTCGTTCATGTCAGGGTGGTCATAAATTGTATTCTCCTGTTTCACCTGGGTAAAAGCATGGCTGTGCATATTGTCTGGTATGGTAAGAAAAGCTTGATACGCCAAGATCTGTGATAGATGATGAACCTCAGTGACACATTGTAACTGAGCATTCCCTGATGCGAAGGGTCCAGTACCCATCGGCATCTGCGTGGTTACTCCCCATAGGGGATCTGTTTGTTGTCGTGATGTTGCTTGTTCCCTATCACAGAGCTTCTCCCACTGCCAGAAAAACACTAACATTCGGGCGGGTGTCAAAATCAACTGCGCTAGCTGTTTAATATCTTGAGGTATCAGCAGAAAAAAATGAATTGCAGTATTTGGTGAGTTAACGCAGATTTGATTCCGTACTGACTCACAGCATTCCTTAATTTCTCAATGACCTTCCAGTCAAACACCTCCCATTTTTTCTGTCCATTTGATGCAATAACTGGGAATGCTTGGAGCATAGTCCCTTCTATAATGGCATCTTTTATTACACCCCTCCAATGTCTCTGCCTTTCTTCTGCAGCGGCTATTACAAGCGGCTATTACAGGCGGCTCTGCGTCTATCACGGGTGCGGTTGGTTTCCCCGTCTCTTTTCTGCATTTCCTTTAACAATTCTAACATTGTCTCTTTTTGTTCTATTATTAGAGTAGCCAAGTCCTTGTTTGCATTATTTGAATCAGGGTGTATGCTAGGTATAATTTGTTCATGTTGAACGGTGGTATCTGAGGGCTGGTTTTTCGTAGGCAGATTTTTACTCACTCCCTGATTCTGTAGGGTTTCCTTTAATCGTACGGTTAGGGAGGCTTGGGAACTGTCGGATGGCTGATTAATATCGGCAGTCCCAGGGAGTGGAGCAGAAGTCAAGGGCACAAGAGCAGGCGAACAAGCTCCAAAAAGTCTCTCTCGCTGCATTATGTTTTTCTCCCTGCTTCTCCCTTTCGCTTGCGGTTGGAGAGAGAGAGCAGCAAAAGCAGACACAGACGCTTTACGATCTGCTTTCATTTTTTGCAGAGTTGTCTTAATCAATTTCCATAAAGTTGCAAGATCTTTAACTTCTTTAGACCCATCACTGATTTCATCCCATAGGGAGGTTCCGATAGCATTCCAGGTACTAAGCTCAAAAGCTGTACCCACACTAATTGAAAGGTTTCTGTCCTTGCTTCATTAGTTTTTTAGCTGATTTATCATCATCAGTTACCATATCCCATAATACGTCTCCTAATCTACGCCATTCACTCTCCTCAAATAATAAATCCGGATTCTTAAAGCATCCCTTAACGCGACCCAGCGCGACTAACCCCGAAATTTGCTTAATGCAGTTTACTCCCCGCTTTTCTAAAAAGCACTGTAATAATTTTAGGGCTACCTCTTGATCCATTGCTGGCCGGCTTCTCGATACTCCTGGGTGCTACCTTGATTAAGGCACCTCGGTTAAAAAGTCTTTGCAGCCTTTTTCCAGTAGCCCTCACTGACGGCGAACCCCTTTTGGACGGTCCAGGCACGAGAGTTAACACACCAACCAAGACGATCAGCGTTCGGTTAATCTTTTGCCCCCCGGTCGCTGCTACCGGTGCTTCTCAGTGTCCGTCACTCCAATTCCCCTTTCTTCGGTCCCCGTTCAGGCGCCATTTGTTGGAGCGGCGGAGGAATGCACATAAGTCGACCCAATATGAGTGATAGAAGTGATTCCACTTTATTTGCACGGATAGCTCATATTTATACAGTTTGCGATAATTATGCCTACTAGTCCTAATATGATTGGTACATTGCTAATGTTTATTCATTACTAAAACACACCCACTTGTGATTTGCAGCTATGCGTGTTCCGTAACTTTCTCATGGGAACTTCTTCAAAAGTTACTTATGAAGTTATGCCAAGGTCACACCGTCCCTGTCTTTCTCCTGATAACAGCGAGACCAGCTGTTGTTTTTCTCCCAATATCAGTAAAGCCAGCTATTTTCGGCCAAGGCCTAGTCTTGCTGCTCAAACTGACATTCTTTCACGCAGAACTCTGCTCGCACAACTTTTCCACAGGCCCATGTCCTTTTTCAGCAAGCTACTTCCCAACAGTGCTCCTTCCACTAATCGCCCCAGTGCCCTGCCAGCCGCTTGTAGAATGATTCATCTGTCTCTTCAACCTGGTCAGGCGGTCTGTTACAGACTCTCAGCACAATATCGGCCTTCCCTCTCCTCCTCATCCTGTGGGATGGGTCAGGACTGCATATTGGGCCCTCTGTCCCCCTCAGAAGGGACTCGCCTATGACAATTACCCTCCTTTTTCTGTTTTTCGGGGGCTTTGGGAACGCGTGGGGCTGCCCGGCCGAGCCTAGGCGCCTCCGTGGATAGGGCTTCACCTACACCCTGATCTTCATTGACCTGGTCCTCAAGTTCCAGAGCCACGCTCCTGTTGCGTAGGTGCAACTGGGAAGGTGAGGGAGACTGGGAGGGGACTCGCCTGCCTCCCCGAGCAGGGACCTGTATCCATTCCCCTCCATCTTTTAGGTCCCCTCCTGCCCGGTGGCGAGGGGGGAGGGGAACCTCCGCTTCTCGCGGAGCCTCCATCTGCTGTTCTGCCCCAGGGATGGTAGGGTGTGGGTCCACCAATCTATCTCCCTCTCACACTCCCTGATACTCCTCAACCTTTCCACTTCCTCCTTCAGCTCTGCCACCAGGCTGAGCAGATCCTCTACCTGGTCACATCTCACACAAGAGGTGTCCCCGCTGCCCTCCGGCATCACTGATAGACTCGGGCACTCCCCGCAGCCAGATACCCGGTCAGCTGCACGTTTACATGGGAGCTCAGTCTGCATCACCACATTTTTCCTAGCGATGGCTTTCACCTCAGTGGCAGCCATACCGGGGTCTCCTCCCGAGGATGATGCCCACCGCTTCAGTAGCCTGCTTGAGCTGGGAAGGGGGAGGCTGCGCCCTGCCCGCACGAACTACCGTGCAAACCGCCGCAGCACAGCACACCTTTCTGACGCACCACGCCCTGCTTGCCAAGCTCCCGGTCGCTGGTGCTCCTCGGGGCCATTTAAATCTCCCACGGTTGCCCCTGGCAATGCCCACGCTGCGTCAGCCTCTCTCGCGAGAGCTGCCTGCTCTGCACGGTAGCTCTGCTCTTCCCCGGGGCTCCTGGGCCTCGGGAACCTCCCGGTCTGCCTCAATCTAGCGCTTAGCCACCAACTTACCATTGCGTCTACTGGCCTCGCCATTGACCGATGTGATTTTAATAACTACATTGTTATTGCATTTAACGAGCTAATATCCTACCTAGTTTAGAGACACACATGTCTTTTTCTGTCTATGCCTCAGAAAAATTAAGATTAACTCCTTAGCTGGTCATGTTGCCGATGCAACAGTTGTAGCTGTAGTACAGGAGCAGGTATTGTAGTTGCCAGTAAGTGTTGCTTTCTCTGTTCAGGCCCTCATTTGCTGTAAATTTAAGGCAGGTGAGAACAGTGCTGCTGCCCCTCCAGCTGACTTTATAACTGCTGGTGGTTTGCCCTTCCCTTTTCCCAGGGGATTGTGCTAAGGGTGGTGGGTGGGGGCTCAGGGGTATTTGAGCCACAGCCTCTGCTGAGGGAGCTCATTGTGCTCCTGGGTTTCTCTGGTGTTGGTGCTCAGCTCTTCCTTGAGTGCTTTGCAGCTTTTGAGCTGGCTCAGTCCTTTGGGAAGAGGTGTCTACCTGAGGTAAGAGCTTCAGGACCAGTCAGATTCAGCTGCATGTGTGGTGGAAAGTATACAGCTGCCCTTTTTTTTTTTTTTTTTTCTTTTTCTCCCCCCCCCCCCCCCCCTTTTTTTTCAGGTCAGTAGTTTTGAGCGTTTAGGGGTAGAAAGATGTTTAATAGTATGCTTTGTTTGGTTTGTTTTGTTTTTAATTCTTTGTGCATTGTTTTTTCCTGGAATTCCCAACTGTTTTGAAAATGGAACCTTGTTTTTTTCACCAGTTCTGCTGTATGCTGTGTAGAGCTGATGGTATCTCTCTTAACGGGACCGATGGTGACATTGTTTAGCAGGGGTTAGGGTGAGCGTCTTGAATGCATTTGTATATGGTGTTTTAGTATTTCTGAAGAAAGCAGAAGGGCCGTGAGGCACAGTGCCTTTCAGGGTTTGGGATGCCTTTTTTCATTGCCCATAGAATGCCACGTTGTCCCTAGAATCTTTGCAGCTTGTGGCAGGCCCCTCGTAGATTACAAGGCTTGGGACTTGAGTTTATTTATTGGCATGGAGCAGAGCTCAGAGTCTCTGGGGAGCTGTAGGTTAGGAGGTTTCCCCAGAGTGGAATTGCTGTTGCAGATGATCCCAGATGAGTTTACCTGCTGTGGATTACCTAGTTGGAGCCCCTGGTGAAGGTAAACCTCATGCATGACCCCCCCAGCCTGTGCATGTTCTTGCGCACATATCTTATGACCGTGAATTATCCATCTAACCCACCTTTCCTGTGATTTTTTTCCCATGCTGATTGGTGGGGATGTCACCCCCTTCCTCCCACCTGCTTTGTATCTCTGAAGTTCCATGTTTTCTTGGTGTTATTTGTGGTTGCTGCCCCCACCCCCCAACTGCGGGGGTGTGGCTTCAGATGACCCTTTCCTGCATGACTGCAGGGGGTGTCATTGTCCCCCTGCCCTTCTGGGGCATGGCTGCTGCCTCTTTCCCCCATGTATTTCCATGGGTTTTTGTGGTGTCTTTTGTGCTTTGGGGCTCTTGTACCTTGGTTAAGTGAGTCAGCTGGAGACATGCTCAGGGGGACTCTGCATCATTGGCTATTCACAGGAAAGAATTTGTTTTACAACCAGAGATATTTTGGAGATGGAATTCTTAAGGGATCTAATTCTGGTTTTTGATTCATTCCAATCCAGAAGGTAGTTCTCGTAGAAGTAACGTGGTATGCACAGCCTTGCTAGAAATGAAGCATAACCCCAGAGTGTTTTGGCTATTTTATAGGAAACTGAAGCACATCAATTTTGATGACAACAATGTCATTGCATTTAATGAGCTAGTTTCCTACCGAGTTTGGAAGGGCATCTATTGTTTTCTGTCTACACCCCAGACAAAATAAATTTAATTCCATACCTGGTCCTATTGCTGCTGCAATAGGTGTAGCTGTAGCACAGGAGCAAGCAGTGTCATTTCCTGGGGGGGTTACTTTCTCTGTTCAGGGTCTCATTTGCTGTAAATTTAAGGCAGGTGAGAACAGTGCTGCTGCCCCTCCAGCTGACTTTATATCTGCTGGTGTTTTGCCCTTCCCCTTTCCCAGGGGATTGTGCTAAGGGTGTGGGTGGGGGCTCGGGGGTATTTGAGCCACAGCCTCTGCTGAGGGAGCTCATTGTGTTCCTGGGTTTCTCTGGTGTTGGTGCTCAGCTCTTCCTTGAGTGCTTTGCAGCTTTTGAGCTGGTTCAGCCCTTTGGGAAGAGGTGTCTGCTTGAGGTAAGAGCTTCAGGACCAGTCAAGGTTCAGCAGCATGTGTGGTAGGCCCAAGGACACTTTGTCCTGGGTTCAGCTGGGATAGAGTTAATTTTTACAGGAACCTGGGATGTGGGGGGCATAGCTGGGGCAGCTGACCTGAACTAGCCAAGGAGCTATTCCATACAATGTGATATCATGCTCAGTATATAAATGGGGAGCGGGCCCGGGGAGCGCTCAACTTTTGGTGAGGGAAGTGGTGGAGCGTCAGGTTCCGGGTGGTGAGCAGTTGCACTGTGCATCACTCTTTTGGTTTACTCTTTTGTTATTACCGTTGTTGTTGTTGCAATTTTGTTTTGTGTTGTCCCAGTAAACTGCCTTTATCTCAACCCTCGAGGTTCCATTTTTTTTTTTCCTTTTCTCTCCTCTGTCTCCTCCCTATCCTACCGGAGGGGGGCAGGAGGAGTGAGCGAGCGGCTGCGTGGTCCTTTGTTACCGGCTGGGCTGAAACCACGACACACTTGTATGCAGCATTTTTTTTTTCCCCCCCTTTCTTTTTTTCAGGTCAGTAATTTTGTTTCGAGTGTTCTGTTTCTCGAAATGAGCATTCGGCGATGGAGTTAAGTATTCTTTATTGCAGTGCTGGAAGCACGGGGGATCGCTCCTCCAAACGTGCTTCCTGGCTTGGACTAATCATATAGGTTAAATACATGTCTTACATACATATTCATAAAATTTCCGAGAAATAATATACATATTCATTGATTTTTCCGAGAAGCCATTAGCATATGTAAATGTCCTTTATGCACGCGTGTTGAAGGTCTTCGGTGATCTTCTGGAGTCCTCTGGTGGTCTTCCATAGTCTTCCTCACTTGTCCGCTGTTTGAACTTTGTTGTACGAGTTTGTGCAGTACGATCCCCTTCTGGGCCCCACAAACAACTTCTCTGCTTATCACCTAGCTTTTGGCTCAGTCATCACCAGAGACAGAACATATTTTCTTATCAAACAGAATACCTCCTCAAAGAGGGCATGTTATTTTGTCTTATATTACAGACACAGGAATCTTGTGCTTTATGTCCTTGGCTTGTCTACGTAAATCAACTTACGGAGGCAGCTGTTAACCTTCTAACAAATTCCTGAGTCTTTTATTTAGCAATACACTGAGTCTAAACATACGTTCTATTTCTACATCTACTAGGCCTAGCGTCAGTCTCTGCATCAGTTCAGGGGTAGAAAGATGGTTTAATAGTATGCATTTTTTAGGGTTTTTTTGTCGGTGTTTGTGTTTTTTTTTTTTTTTTTTTTTTTTTAATTCTTCATGCATTCTGTTTTCCTGGAATTCCCAACTTTATTGAAGAAGGAATGTTGGGTTTTTAACAGTTCTGCTGTGTAAGTTGTTATCTCTCTTAACGGGACTGATGGTGACATTGTTTAGCAGGGGTTAGGGTGAGCATCTTGTATGTAATTGTATATGGAGTTTTAGTATTTCTGAAGAAAGCAGAAGGGCCGTGAGGCACAGTGCCCTTCAGGGTTTGGGGTGCCTTTCCTCCTTGCCCACAGAATGCCACGTTGTCCTTAGAATCTTTGCAGCTGGTGGCAGGCCCCTCGTAGATTACAAGGCTTGGGACTTGAGTTTATTTTGTGGGCATGGAGCAGAGCTCGGAGTCTCTGGGGAGCTGTAGGTTAGGAGGTGCCCCCAGAATTTGGGATGTGTCTCCGAAGAGCGGCTCTTGAGGAGTAGCCACTGAAGGGGGTTCAGGGTTGCAAATTGAGGGCAGGAGGTGTCAGGAAGCAGTGGGGTTCCTTTCCTGACAGTTGAGGAGAAGAAAAGGGGTTTCTTAAGTTTTGGGACTGCTGCGGAAAGGGAGGAGGGTTCACCAGCCATTCTCAGAGGAGTTTTGCAGTTGGATTTGAATGTCATAGAATTGTAGAATGGTTTGGGTTGGAAGGCACCATAAAGATCCTCTAGTTCCAACCCCCCCCCAGGGACACCTTCTGCGAGACCAGGTTGCTGAAAGCCCCATCTGACTTGGCCTTGAATGCTTCCAGGGAGGGAGCATCCGCAGGTTCTCTGGGCAATGCGTTCCGGTGCCTGGCCACCCCTAGTGAGAAACGTCTTCCTAACGCCTAAGCTAAATGTACCCTCTTTAGGACTAAAGCCGTTACCGCCTTGTCCTATGGCTGTACACCCTTGTAAAAAGTCCTTCTGCAGGTTTCTTATAGGCACCCTTTATGTCCCATGAAGTCTGCTCTAAGGTCTCCCGAAAAGCTGCGTGCCTGTGAGCGGTCCGAGAATGTGAGGCGCTCGTCGGCTGGGTCGGTGTTGAATAGCAAAGTATTATGTGGCTGCTCAGTTCAGCATTTACCTTCTTTCCTGGAGGTCCTGTGTGGGCTATCTTTGAATTGGATGAGCGTTTGAGGGGAGGTGTGGATTAGTGAGGGGGAGCATGGGGCCGATGACTTCTCACGAGTGCCATGCTAACTTGGTGTTTCTTGGTACCTTAGGTAGCAGGAGTGATGACGGCTGCAGGGTCTGACTCTGGAATGAGTGGGGAAGCGAACACAGTGGCACTTGTGAGGAGGGTGGAGTTGGGGAAGTAGTTGGTGTTGGCCAGCGGGATGCTTACTCCCTGTTCTGATGTGTTTGTGTTTGTTTTTTTCGTTGCAGATGTTGAAGAGCAATGTGTCCCCTTGAGGAACATCCCAGTTAGCCCGTGTGGTTTTGTGGAGGATGGATTGGGACCCTCGGCCCTCTGGAAGCTAATTTGAGGGACCAGGCTGGGAAGAAGGGGCAAAGCTGGGAATTGCAGGGAGGAGTTTTAAAGTTAGCGCAGGAGAGAGGGCTGTCCCAAAGTAGTCACCTTTGCGCAGGCAAAGGGAGCGGGTTGCTTTTCAGCACGAGACCCGTGTGTGCCGGGCAGGGCAGTTCCAGCCCGTGTCTGCGGTGGCATGTAATTTGTGTGGTCTGTCTTGTGCGCTTAGACCTTCCTCGGGTCTCGATGTCCTTGTCGCGCTTTGCACCGGAGGAGCGAGGCATGCGCTTCGGGTGCTGTCCCTAGGGTTTCGAATGCTCTTGCTCATCGGCCCTATGCCAATCGGGTGCTTCTTTTCTTGTGCTCAGAGCCCTAAAGCATGGATCGGTCTTGGCGGGTTCCGGTCGGTGCTCTATGGCAGCATTTTTTTGGGCTGCATCGGCAGCTCTGCTCTCTAGCTGTCTGTTTTCTCAGACTGGGACTTCTTCCCCGCATCCTGACATCCTTAGGTCTCAATGCCAGGCTTCTGGCACATCTGTTGTCTGGGTTTTGACAGTGCTGTCTTGTAACGGGCCGCTCCGTTTGACTCCTCTGGGTCTGCTGTGGAGCCTCCTGGCCTCACGGTAGCGGCCCCGTAGGTCATCTTGCCCGACGGTGCCTCCTGCCCGGGGGTCATTCTTCTTGCCGAGAGTTTTCTCTCTCGTTGAATCACCTCGTTGGTAGCGTTCCACGTGGTGACGCTCTGCACATGGTGTGCTTGGCTTGGAGCTGCTCTGCCCGGGGATGTAGAGTCAGGGGTAGGTGGAGCAGCGATAAGAGCCTACGGGTGAAACGTTGATGTGCCTAGACCGTTTAGGCGAGGGTTGTACAGTCATCTCGGCTTGAGTAGCCATCAGCGGGCTGCGCGGACAGCCGTGCCGATAGTGTTTCACGGAGACTATTGGAGCCGTGTGGCAGGGGTTGTTGAGGGGCAGTGAAGCGGATTTGACTCTCCAAGGTGTTAAGACTTGCACATGATGGGCTCCAAGTTTGGCCCTGATTTTTTTTTTGGTTGGTGGGGTGTAGGGTTTAGGGTTACTCCATGCGGGGCCCAGACGATAGAACACCAGTATGATGATTAATAAAGTTGCCCCTTTATTGAGCTTAGCTGATCATTCTTATACAATTCTCTGAGTTGTTTAGAAGCTTTGATTGGCTGCTGCACGCAAGCATTTGGTGTCCACGTGCACAAGCATAAGCGGTGATTGGTTACATCGATGCTGTCCACGCGTATAAACATAAGTTACAGTTATACTCGCTCTGTACACACGCATACACACAGGATATAATTGGCGATGTTAGAGCATGCAAAACTTGTCTTAGTCCAATCGGTCGAGATAAGCCCCTGAACTGAGGTTGGTTGTGCCAAGTTCCCTTTATCGTGGAATGTGCACCTGTGTTTTTCTAATTGGGGTCTTTCTTCTACTACCTTCTTGTTTGTTCTGTTCAGGGCCTTCAAACGTGTCTGGAAGGCTCTTGCGACCATGAGCTACTTTCAGGCCCAGTAACTAAGTTCCATATATTTGAACGCTACAGTGGGGGGGGTGTGGGGGGGGGGGGTGTGGTGTGGTGGGGGGGTGGCAGTGGTGCATTTTTTTGTTGTTTTTTGTTTGTTTGTTTTTCGTTTTTTTTTTTTTTTTTTTAAATGACAGGCTGTAGCTGGGCTCCAGATGGACTTTGTCGATGGAATCAAGACCTCTGGAGTTGTGAAGCTCTTGCTCTGCATCCAGGTGACTCGTTCAATATGTTTGTGGGGTTTATTTTCAGATGTGGAGGGACAGGATGCGTCCCACAGAGTGATGGGGGAAGGCAGCAGAGCGCTGTAAGGAGGTGGGTCCATGAGTGGACTCTGAAGGAAGATGCGTCCGGTGGCTCTATGAGACTGCTTTGCTTTGCTGTGTTTTGCAGTTTTCTTGCATTGTATTGGTCTGTATTTGCCTTTGCCTTGTGTTGTTTTGTTGTGTATTTGTATTGACTGTCATGTGAGACTGTCTCGTATTGCCTGGCCCTGCATTGTGTTTTGTATTGCAGTGCTCTGTACTTGTATGGATTGCCACCTGAGACTGCCTTGCCTTCTATGGTTCTGTATTGGTTTTGTATTGTTTTGGTCTGTACTTGTCTTGACTATCACATGAGAGTCTCTTGCATTGGCCCTGTTCTGTTTTGACTGGTATGGCAGTGCTCTGAGTTGTTTTGCCTTGACCGAGGTAAGAGTACTGCCTTGTATGGCATTACATTTGCATGTGAATTACATGGCTCTAGGTTCGTGTGTGTCTTGTACGGCATTGTAGAGGCAGCGTAGAAGGTTTAATGACTTTGGGCTCTTTGCATGCAAAGAGTTGTGGGGATCGCAATTGGGCTGTGAACTAGCATTGAGTAAGGCAGGAACTGTGCAATGGTGTTCATCTTGTTTATGCGGATGCTTTGTGGCAAGTCTCTAGAACTGGTCAAGGCCTTGGAGTCTGAGTAGCAGCGTGATGGGTTGTGGATCGATCGGTATCTTTGGGACAGCTCTGTGTTTTTGATGCTCTGGTTTTTTTTCAAGTGCCATGGAGGACACTGGCTGTGAGGATGTGTTATTTTTGGAATAGGTGGGAAGCAGGGTAGGGGAGGGGTGGAGGACTTGACTTCTCTCTCAAGGATGAAGTGTCTGTTGACAAGCTTTGTGTGTTGTTTTTGCAGGTGATGACAGGGCACGAGTGGTGCTTGAAGGAACCTTGCGTTTAGGTGACATGGCTGCTACGGAGGTTGGGCTGTGACACGTGGCACTGTGAAAGCTCAGTGTTGTGTTGAAAATGCACGGATGGTGGAGATGATGGTGCGTGTTGAAATGTTGGTGTAACGGAAGGGCAGTTTGTGGGGAGGTTGGTTGGAAGGAGGTTGGGCTGGGGCCCGGGTTTTTGCAGGTAGGGCGATTTTTGAGGCCCCCGCTGCCGCAGGCACGGGGTGACGGCCTCTCCAGGCCTGTGGGCGGTAGGATAGATGAGGTGAGAGTGAGGGCTGGCGTGCATGTCGTCTGAATGAGTGGTGTGTTGTGAATGTGTCTAATCTTGTTTAGGGTTATGTGGTTTAGACTTTTTGGGGTTTTTTTTTCCCTTTCAGGTTGGATGTAGAGTTGAGATTTTTTTCAGGGAATTAGGAAAAAATCCCAAAAACTTAGAATAAAAAACCCCAGTTGGGATCTGGCTTGGTTTTTGGTGTGTCTTCCCCTGCCCCAATTTTTTTTCTTTTCCCTGGTCCCAGCTGCTCCATGAGGCAATGTTGACTGCCAATGTTTGGACTGGGGTCTGCCTTGGGCCTGGGTTTTCAGAGGCAGGGCGATCTTTTTTTTTTTTTTTTTCTAAGGCTCCCGGGAACGGTGTTCCCGTGGACCGCTCCCCTGGAACCTGGTAATTGCCAGTCAGCGCAGGGAAATATGTTGTTCAGTGGATGGTCTTTGGAAGACAGTTGAGGATTTTGTGGGCGAAGGGTGGGGGGAGTTGGACTAGATGGCCAGCATGGAGTAGGCCAGGGTTGTGAAGTGCGTGAGTGTAACTCTATTTGTCTGTGGTGGGTTTGTAAAAAAAAAAAAAAAAAAAAAAAAAAAAAAAAAAAAAAAAAAAAAAAAAAAATTTGGGTGCTGTTTGTAGTTTGTGATGTAATGATATGTTTCAATTTCTGGTTTTGTGTCGAGGTGTGGAAGTGGACAGTCTGTCAAGATGAGTGGAGCTCACTCGTTTGCTGCCCGGGAACGGGGATCGTGCAGGTAATGTCACCTCAGGGAGTAAAGCTTCTGGATGTGCAGCGACGGATGTTATGGGAGCGAGGAATGTGGAAAAGACCACTCCGTAAAGCACTGCAGGTACTAAATAGTGGCATTTGTTCTTCAGGTAATGCTAGATTTTTTGGAGTTTAAATGTATTTGTAAAAATAAGGATTAAAAGAGGACTAGAACTAATAGTGTCAAATATTTGACGAGTGAGGCCGTAAAGTCTTTTCTATATATTGTAGAAAAAGAAGGTTGTAGAATTGGACTTTAAATACTGACGTAGCTGAAAGTATGTGGAATGAGTAATGGACCAAATGAAGCACTAAGAACAAAACGAAAGAAAGACAGGTAATTAGGTGTCCTTGTGGGAATCACAGTACTAATGGCAATCACAAAGGCAAGTGCAGAGCGAAGCATGTGCCCATAGGTAAACTTAGCTGTTGAAGTGAGTGAAAGTGTCTGTTGGAATTAGGCATCCAAGGGCGAGTTGTAGATACCTTGAGGTAAATGTAGCTGCTGCTGGGTTAATGGAAAGGGGGTGCATTCCTGGCTCTAAGTGATTGCAGAACTTTGAAATTGGAGCTGTAGCTCCATAAATGTGAAATGGGCTCGGGCGCGGTGCGGCGCCGAAATGGGCTCGGGCGCGGTGCGGCGCCGAAATGGGCTCGGGCGCGGTGCGGCGCCGAAATGGGCTCGGGCGCGGTGCGGCGCCGAAATGGGCTCGGGCGCGGTGCGGCGCCGAAATGGGCTCGGGCGCGGTGCGGCGCCGAAATGGGCTCGGGCGCGGTGCGGCGCCGAAATGGGCTCGGGCGCGGTGCGGCGCCGAAATGGGCTCGGGCGCGGTGCGGCGCCGAAATGGGCTCGGGCGCGGTGCGGCGCCGAAATGGGCTCGGGCGCGGTGCGGCGCCGAAATGGGCTCGGGCGCGGTGCGGCGCCGAAATGGGCTCGGGCGCGGTGCGGCGCCGAAATGGGCTCGGGCGCGGTGCGGCGCCGAAATGGGCTCGGGCGCGGTGCGGCGCCGAAATGGGCTCGGGCGCGGTGCGGCGCCGAAATGGGCTCGGGCGCGGTGCGGCGCCGAAATGGGCTCGGGCGCGGTGCGGCGCCGAAATGGGCTCGGGCGCGGTGCGGCGCCGAAATGGGCTCGGGCGCGGTGCGGCGCCGAAATGGGCTCGGGCGCGGTGCGGCGCCGAAATGGGCTCGGGCGCGGTGCGGCGCCGAAATGGGCTCGGGCGCGGTGCGGCGCCGAAATGGGCTCGGGCGCGGTGCGGCGCCGAAATGGGCTCGGGCGCGGTGCGGCGCCGAAATGGGCTCGGGCGCGGTGCGGCGCCGAAATGGGCTCGGGCGCGGTGCGGCGCCGAAATGGGCTCGGGCGCGGTGCGGCGCCGAAATGGGCTCGGGCGCGGTGCGGCGCCGAAATGGGCTCGGGCGCGGTGCGGCGCCGAAATGGGCTCGGGGGCGGTGCGCCGCCGAAATGGGCTCGGGGGCGGTGCGCCGCCGAAATGGGCTCGGGGGCGGTGCGCCGCCGAAATGGGCTCGGGGGCGGTGCGCCGCCGAAATGGGCTCGGGGGCGGTGCGCCGCCGAAATGGGCTCGGGCGCGGTGCGCCGCCGAAATGGGCTCGGGCGCGGTGCGCCGCCGAAATGGGCTCGGTGTTATTTTTCTTAAAGGGGCTGGGGTACTGTGTAACTCTGAAATGGGCTTGGTAAGTGGATAATATGGGGGGGTGTGTGTGTGTTTATTCTGTATTTTACTGTCCCTGTTGTCCTTCCTGTTTTTCTCTTTCCCTGACCCTTTGTGGTGCTCCCTACTCTTTTTATTCATGTCTTCTCTCTCTCTACCTCCAACCTCCTGTGCTTTTCATAGTTTCTATCTCTTGTCATTATTCTCATCTGTTGCTCTGTGTTACTTCCTGTCCCATCATGTTATGTTGTATCTGTTCCTCCTGGTTTTTTCTCCATCTGTCCAGATCCCTGTCCCTTTTTTCTTCTATTGCTGTCCCTCTGCCCTGCTTCCTCTTGCTATCTTTTCTGTATTTCTCTGTTCCATTCCCTCTTCCATCCTTTCTAACTGTATCCCCCTCTTGAGCTAGCTGTCCCTTCTCTTTTCTCTCTTCCTCCATGTCTCGCTTACAGTTTTTTCCTCCAGTGCTGTCCTGCTCTGTCCCTTGTTTCTCACTCTCGTTCTGTCATGCTCCCTGTGTCTCTTTTGAGCTCCTCCATCTCTCTCCTGCAGCCTATTGCTATTTTTTCCCTTTGTCCTTCTTCCAGTCTTTGTGTCTCTCTCCCTTTGTTCTCCCTCCCTTCCTTTTTTTCCTTTCTTGCTACATCTCTGTTCTGCTCCCTAGAATGGAATCAAATCCAGCCAGTTCTTCACCCAGCAAAGAGTATGCTTGTCTAAGATAGGAGACGACAGCTTCTTGAGGAGTATGCCATGAGAGATGGTATCAAAAGCCTTGCTGCAGTCAAGGTAGGTAACATCCACAGCCTTTCCCTCATCCACTAGGTGGGTCACCTGGTCATAGAAGGAGATCGGATTGGTCAAGCAGAACCTGTCTTTCGTAAACCCACGCTGACCAGGCCCAATCCCCTGCTTGTCCCAGACTTGCCACATGAGCGCTCTAGGCAAACTGTTCCATAATCTTCCCTGGTACCGAGGTCAGGCTGACAGGCCCGTAGTTCCCCAGATTCTCCCTCCGACCCTTCTTGTAAATGGGCATCACACTGGCAAGCCTCCAGTCCTCTGGGACCTCTCCCGTTGACCAGGATTACCAATAGATGACAGAGAGCAGCTTGGGAAGCACCTCTGCCAGTTCCCTCTGCCCTCTTGGATGGATTCCATCTGGTCCCATGGATTTGTGAGCATCTGGATAGTGTAATAGGTCACTAACTATTTCCTCCTGGATTAAAGGGGGGGGAGATATATTCTGCTCTTCATCCTCAGCTTCCAGCTCAGGAGGCAGAGTACCCTGAGTACAACTGGTCTCCCTCTTAAAGACTAAGGCAAAGAAGGCATTAAGTACCTCGGCCTTTTCCTCATCTCTGGTGGCAACATTCCCTTCTGTATCCCTTAAAGGATAGATATGCTCCTTGGGATTCTTTTGACCGTTAATGTATTTGTAAAAACATTTTTTGTCGTCTCTTATGACAGCAGACAGATTTCCTTCTAGCTGAGCTTTTGTCTTTCTAATTTTCTTTCTCTATGACCTAACAGGATCCCTGCACTCCTCCCAGGTTGTCTGCCCTTTCTTCCAGAGATGATAAACTCTCCTTTTGTTTCCCGACTCCTAGCAAAAGCCCCCTGTTCAGCCAGGCCTGTTGTTTTCCTCAGCGATTCGACATTGTGGCACGGGGGAATAGCCTGGTCCCGAGCTGTTAAGATTTCCTTCTTAAAGAACATCTGTCCCTCCTGGACCCCTTTGCCCTTCAGGACCGTCTCCCAAGGGACTCTCTCAACCAGTGCCTCAAAGAGGCCAAAGTTTGCCCTCTGGAAGTCCAGAGCACTGGTTTTTCTACCCCCCTTCCTTGCCTCACCAAGAATTGAGAATTCTGTCATTTCACGGTCGCTAAGCCCCAGACAGCCTGTGACCATCACACCTCCCACCAGTCCTTCCCTGTTCGTAAACAATAGATCTAGCAAGGCTCCTCCCCTGGTCTGCTCACCTACCGCCTGTGTCGGGAAGTTATCTTCCACACGCTCCAGGAACCTCCTAGACTGTTTACTCTCAGCTGTGGCATATTTCCAGCAGACCTCTGGACACTTGAAGTCCCCCACAAGAACAAGGGCATGCGATTCTAAGACTACTGCCAGCCGCTTGTAGAACGATTCATCCGTCATTTCGACCCGGTCAGGCGGTCTATAACACACTCCCAGCACAATATCTGCCTTATTGGCCTTCCCTCTCATCCTTACCCATAAGCACTCCGCCTTGTCATCGCACTCGGGTAGCTCTGTACAGTCCAAACCCTGCCTAACATAGAGAGCCACCCCACCACCTCTTCTACCTTGCCTATCCCTTCTGAAGAGCTCGTAGCCATCTGTTGCAGCACTCCGCTCACGGGAGGCATCCCACCGTGTTTCCGTGATGGGGACTAAGTCATATCTATCCTGCCACACGATGGCTTCCAGCTCCTCCCGTTTATCGCCTGTGCTGCGTGCGTTGGCATAGATGCATTCGAGCTGGCCTATTGAATCCACCCCTAACGTCGGCACACGCTGCCCCCCGGCTCACCTCTGGTGCACCTAGTCTTATCCCTTACCTGCGGAGAGTTTTGAGCAGGGAAGACACAGAACACTCAATATGAGATCCTGCAAGCGTCTTCAATGTTTATTTCTAACAGGGTTCTTTTATATGATTTCTATAACATATGCCTACTACTCATTCTCTTATTGGTTACATGATAAAAAGTTACACTCACATACTGCACATACTTACGGTTACAGGCTACTTATTTTTACATTTCTTCAACCACAACTTCTCTTCACAAAGTTCCTTGCTTTCACCACTGTCTTGTCGAAGCAGAAATCTTCTTGCTTGCACAACGCCTCTGCAGACTTGTGACCCTGTTCCATTTAGCATTCCTCAACAATTTCCCCTTTTTCTTTTTGTTGAACAATCCAAACTGGATTCACAACTGATTCTAGACCCTTCTTCACACAAGAAAAAGTACGACAAATAATAACAAGTACAATAATGATAATAACAAAAAACTGAATGCCTACCTTCATCAAGGTTTTTAACCAACCGGTAATTCCCCATTTTCAAGTCAGTCATCAACAGGATTTATAACAACAGTAAGCTTTTTCATGTTATCTTGCAATTGGGAAAGTTTCTTATGAATAGATTCAGAGTGATCAGAAAGATTCATACAACACATTCCTTCAAACTCTTCACAACCGTGTCCCTGTGCTAACAACAAAAAATCAATGGGAGCTTGATTTTGCAATAAGGTATGCCGTATACCATCGACATCAGCGATGAGTTCATCTACTATTCTGGAGGTAATATTAATTTGTTTTCCTGTCCAACAAGCTAGCCGTTTTAATTGGGTTAGTGCTTTGGCAGAGGCAGCTTGGGGTGTAAAAAGAGATGCTAAAATAACAGTCGGGCATTCCCACAATTCCACATTATCTTTACATTCAGGTCCCAATTGATATGTATCACATCTAGCACATTTAGATTTGTGACTTATATTACTCATATTCAACAATTGATGAATGCTGGGGGCAAACAACTTTAATTTGCCAAGATAACACGGTCCTCCTTGTGCTTTTGTAGGTATAGCTGGCCAAGCACGATCCCCACAAATAAGAAATAGTCCTGGTGGTAACATTTTTGCCTTTTTTTACTTTGCCATACCCGGTTACGGGCCAATTCCAACCATTACAATAACCAGTAATGTTATAGTACCAAAAAGATTTAGGGGTAATCCAGATACTATCATTTCTTGGCTTTTCAGGTCTAAAGTTCTTAATTTTAACTAAATCTTTACCTTGATAATCCCCCAAAGTTAAACAATAATCTCCAGGTACAGACCCCAAAATATTAAGTTCCTGAGGCTCTATACCAGTAACATTCAATTTCTTAATAATGCTATGTGTTTGGGCTCCCAAAGGATTTATGGAGATATTTAATGTGTCACACCAATTGTTTGTGGTTAATCCAGGCCGAATGGTACAGAAATCAGTCTTTGCTTGATTTAGATCATCATAAACTTTGGCTGTCGTCCAAGGCCCAAATCCTTTCATGTTTTTTAAAGGGACCCCAATTAAGCATGTACGAAACGGATCAGATGGGGTAGCTAATGATGGACAAAATGAATCCTGTCCTGTCTCGTTAGCCCAAGTAATCCACATATTCTGTCGAAGATCAATCGTGTGAAGGTTTCCCAATCCCTTTCCTAAGATAACAGACAATGTGATTAAAATCTTCATCCCAGTTATAATTCTATCCATTTTCTGTTATAAAACAAGCGAAGGTTCAAAATTGTTAGTAATGATTAAACAGTCTATAGTTCTATTTACAAACCAGGCGTCTCAGTAGAAACATCGTTTACAGCTGGTCTAGTCCATTTGGACGGAATCCATTGTAACCCTGTTGGGGTAAGTACACGCATGTGACCTCTTCCCTGATAAACAACTTCAGCTGGTTCTTGCCAAATCCCAGTTTTCAAATCTCTATATTTAACCCTAATTTTTGGCGACTCAGCAGACTTTGGTTTTGGCTTTATATCATGAACCCAGGCTGCAGGCTGATCTTGCCCCAGAATACAAAGATGATTTAAAGTAAACAATGTACGAGCTAGACGTTCTTGTATATCCACAGTATCATCATTCTTTACTAAATATCGTTTTAATACTTGATGCGTTCTTTCTATAATAGCTTGACCAGCGGGTGAGTGTGGTATACCTGTTACATGTTTCACCCCCCACATTTGCACAAACTTTTGAACTTTTGTACTGATATATGCTGGACCATTATCAGTCTTAATCTCTTGAGGCACCCCCATAACAGCAAAACATGTAGTAAGATGTCTAACTACATGGAGTGCCTTTTCTCCAGCCTGAGCTGTTGCCCATATATATTTACTGTAAGTATCAATGGTTACGTGAACATATTTTAAACGCCCAAATCCATTTACACGGGTTACATCCATTTGCCATAGTTCATTCGGACCAAGACCCCTGGGATTTACTCCTATTCCCAAACCTGGACCAAAACGGCTACATTTTGGACAGCTTTGTACAATACCTTTAGCCTCATCTATGGTAATTCTGAATTATTTGAACAGTCCCTTGGCATTTTGGCGAAAGGCTTCACGTGCCTCGCGAGCTTTCACAAACTCACTTAGAGGTACAGTCAAAGATACCAATTGATCAGCCTTCTGATTACCTTCACCCAAACCTTCTGACCATTTATGACTTCTAATATGAATCACGCAATATGGTTCTGACCGTTGATGTACGGCAGATTGAAGTTGCCGTAATAACTCAAACAATCTAGGATTGTTAACCTCTTTTATCCTTGCTCCTTCTATTCAGTATACTATTCCAGCCACATATAACGAATCAGAAACAACATTAATTGGTTCATTTATCCACTTAGCAAAAGTCCACACGACTGCTGACAATTCTAACAATTGCAGCGATTCTCCTTTTTCTGCTGCAATTATCTGATGACTCCACTGTCCATTCACTTCCCAGGTGACAGCTGCTGTCTGCGATTTTCTACCCGCATCTGTATAAACAGTTAATGCATTCTTAATAGGAGCTTCACTTCTCTTTGGTTTTTCAATCCATCCTGTTCCAGACATCCATTTTAGCACTGGACTTTTTAAAGGGCTTAAACTGATAGACACACCCTGCGTCAATAAACTCAATTGCAACATTTCCAAATGTTGTAACCACCAGTCCAAATCTTCTCGCCGAATTGGGAGATAAATTGTTCCCAGTTCTTTACCCAAAATCTGTAACAATCGCATTCTACCTTTACGAATTAACTCTGCCAAATTTTCATCTTTTTGTCGTATCGTCTTTTTTGGTCGCAAAGACGTCAAGAGCCACTCTAAAACCCGAGGCTCCCCCTTTTTCTTTTTACATTGGGTTAATGTACCTATGAACCGATTCTTGGAGTGTAAGATAGCGAGATCGACAGGTAAATCTGGATCAAAGCGGTCCACCATACGAGATGTAATGACAGTGGAGATGTTTTTTATTGTCTCTTCTTGCAGACTTGATAATTTCACTGGTAAGGACGGATCAGTTACCTTTAACAAAGGTCGTAAAACTTCTAACTCCTCATTGGTAATTCCCACTATTGGTCTCAGCCACTGTAAGTCTCCTAGCAGCTTTTGTGCATCGTTCAAAGTCTTGACATCAGTCTGTATTTCTAGGTTTTGTGACCGTACCTGGGAGTCTGTAATAAGCCATCCCAAATATTTCCACACTGGTTGACATTGTATCTTTTCTGTTGCAATTTTCAAACCATGCTTATATAATGTCTCTTCAAGATATTGTTCCTGGTTTGCAGAAAATGGTTGCTGTTGGGCCAACAAAATATCATCCATATAGTGATATATTATCGTCTTGTCCCAGGTTGATCGGATTTCTCTCAGGGCATTGTCCACAAAAATTTGACATAAAGTAGGACTGTTTTTCATGCCTTGTGGAAGTACAATCCATTCAAATCTGCGAGCTGAGCCAGCTCGATTAACCGATGGTAACGTAAAAGCAAAGCGTTCAGTATCTCTGGGATGTAAAAAGATGGTGAAAACACAGTCTTTTAAGTCAATAATTAATAAATGCCAGTCTATCGGTAACATAGCTGGGCTAGGCATTCCCGGTTGAAGCGCTCCCATGGCTTGCATCTGTTCATTGACTGCTCTGAGATCATGTAATAGCTGATATTTGCCCGATTTTTTCTTGATAACAAAAATGGGTGTATTCCACGGGCTAGTTGAAGGTTTAATATGTCCCAAAGCTAATTGTTCATCTACCAATATTTCTGCTTGTTCCAGACTTTCCTTCCTTAGCGGCCACTGTTCAATCCAGACAGGTTCATCATTTGTCCAAACTAAAGGAATCGGGAAAGTCCAATCGGTAACCGCTCCTAAAAAGGCGACTCAGTTGTCAATCTTACTCCTAACTGGAGAAGAATATCTCATCCCATCAAGGCTGAAACTCCATGAGGGAAGGGCATTACAGTAATTGTGGCATTGGTTCTTTGTCCATCTAGATAAACTACAATTCTATCCTGACTTTGTTGAACACTAGCTGTTCCCCCAACTCCTTCCACACCTCCAGCAACAGTCCTTGTTGGCCACGATTCTGGCCAAAAATGTTCGCCGACGATAGAAATATCAGTTTTGGTGTCCAACAAGGCTTGTAAAATAACTCTCTCCCCTTTATTTTCCAGAGTGACTGTTGTTATTGGTCTTTCTGTGAGAGGCATGGATAACATCACTAATCCTCCTGTCGAGCCGAATCCTCTATCACCTCTATTTTGCTGATTTCCAGTTGTCATTCCCTTGGTTAATTGTAACAACGGCACCAACTGTGCTATCTTGCTTCCCTTCGGTATAACAATTGGAGGAAACAAAGTTTGTGCTACAATATAGATTTCACCTTCAAAGTCACTGTCTATTACTCCAGGCAGCACAAATATTCTTTTTATTCCACTTGATGAACGTCCCAACAGCAATGCCCTTTGTCTCTCGCCATTTATAATTATTTTTCCGCATATTCCTGTAGCAATCTTTTGTGGTTTAGGGTCAATAAGTGTAACATCTACTGCTGTTGCCAAGTCCAATCCGAGGCTGCCAAGCGTTGCTGGAGATGGTTGTCCCGCTGGGGTGAGTTGAGATGTGGCTCTGGAGCTGGCGTAAGGTCGTCCCTCAATGATACCGGAGCCGCGATTGGTGTCCTCGTGCTGCGACCCCTAGCGCTCGACATCCCGTTTCCCGATCGACGGCACGCAGTGGTACTGTGGGTGTCTTGCCGGCAGTTCTGGCACCAAACTCCTGGCTCCCTACACTGTTGTCTCTTGTGACCTAGCTTTCCACATCTATAACACTTAAACTTTCCACCCCTACTGTCATTAAAGCCTCTATTGCCCCCTGCTGGTTTTAAAGGTGCAAGGGTGGCTGCAAAGGCTTGCTGTTGCTGTTGTTGACCTTCAGTTAACTTTTCCCCTAGTTTCTCTAATGATTCCACTAACATTGCTTGTGGACCTACAGGGACCTTGTTCATACGTTCTAACATTAGTTCAATTGATGCATCAGCTGGCAAAGTAACCAATACAGCTCTGGTGGCAGCGTTACCGTTTTCCAAAGCACATTGTTGCAACAGTGCAGCTTTTAGAGCCGGAGGCATATTTGCCTTATTCAAGGCTGCTGTGAGCCTATCCACAAAGGCTCTTGGGTTCCCTGTTTGATTGACATATACGATGGAGCGGCTGGAGCTTCCCTTACGTTTGACAGGCCTTCCCGAGCCAAACGCATGGACTCCAGACATTTCTCGGGACCCATTTCCATCTGCATTATCACATGTGCAAAGGCTCCTGCTGGCTGCACGGTAGGACTTTTCCGTCGATCTGCTCCTCTCCACTGGTTTCCACAGGGAAAGTGTAAGTCCCTGTCGGTCCCTGTTTGTCCCTGTTGGTCCCTGTTTGGGCACCACTTGGAGAGTTTCAAGCAGGGAAGACACAGAACACTCAATATGAGATCCTGCAAGCGTCTTCAATGTTTATTTCTAACAGGGTTCTTTTATATGATTTCTATAACATATGCCTACTAGTCATTCTGTTATTGGTTACATGATAAAAAAGTTACACTCAAATACTGTACGTACTTGCGGTTACAGGCTACTTATTTTTACATTTCTTCAACCACAACTTCTCTTCACAAAGTTCCTTGCTTTCGCCACTGTCTTGTCTCAGCAGAAATCTTCTTGCTTGCACAATGCCTCTGCAGATTTGTGACCCTGTTCCATTTACCATTCCTCAACGCTTACCCCCTTCAACCCTAGTTTAAAGCCCTCTCTATGAGGCCCACCATCTCACGAGTGAGGATTCTTTTACCCCTTTGAGATAGCCGGATACCATCTGTCACTAGCAAGCCCGGTGCCGTGTAAACCTCCCCGTGATCAAAAAACCCCAAACGCCACCGATGGCACCAGCCTCTGAGCCACGTCATCACCAGGTGTGGTTTCCTGTTCCTTTCAGTATATTTCCCTGCCACTAAGGGATTGAGGAAAACACTACCTGTGCTCCTTCCACTAATCGCCCCAGTGCCCTGCCAGCCGCTTGTAGAATGATTCATCCGTCTCTTCAACCTGGTCAGGCGGTCTGTTACAGACTCTCAGCACAATATCTGCCTTATCGGCCTTCCCTCTCCTCCTCAACCTGTGGGATGGGTCAGGACTGCATATTGGGCCCTCTGTCCCCCTCAGAAGGGACTCGCCTATGACAATTACCCTCCTTTTTCTTTTTTTGGGGGGCTTTGGGAACGCGTGGGGCTGCCCGACTGAGCCTGGGCACCTTCCTGGATAGGGCTTCACCTACACCCTGATCTTCATTGACCTGGTCCTCAAGTTCCAGAGCCACGTTCCTGTTCCGTAGGGGCAACTGGGAAGGTGAGGGAGACCGGGATGGGACTCGCCTGCCTCCCCGAGCAGGGACCTGTATCCATTCCCCTGCATCTCTTAGGTCCCCTCCTGCCCGGTGGCGAGGGGGCAGGGGAACCTCCGCTTCTCGCGGAGCCTCCATCTGCTGCCTCTGCCCCAGGGATGGTAGGGTGTGGGTCCACCAATCTATCTCCCTCTCATGCTCCCTGATACTCCTCAACCTTTCCACTTCCTCCTTCAGCTCTGCCACCAGGCTGAGCAGATCTTCTACCTGGTCACATCTCACACAAGAGGTGTCCCCGCTGCCCTCCAGCATCAGTGATAGACTCGGGCACTCCCCGCAGCCAGATACCCGGACAGCTGCACATTTACATGGGAGCTCAGTCTGCGTCACCACATTTTTCCTAGCGATGGCTTTCACCTCAGTGGCAGCGATACTGGGGTCATCTCCTGAGGACGATGCCCACCGCTTCAGTAGCCTGCTTGAGCTGGGAGGGTGGGGGGGGGCTGCGCCCTGCCCGCACGAACTGCCGCGCAAACTGCCGCACTACGGCACACCTTTCTGACGGACCATGCCCTGCTTCCTGTGCTCCTCAGGGCCATTTAAATCTCCCACAGTTGCCCCTGGCAATGCCCACGCCGCGGCAGCCTGTCTCGTGAGAGCTGCCTGCTCTGCATGGTCCCTCTGCTCTTCCCCGGGGCTCCTGGACCTCGGGAACCTCCCGGTCCGCCTCAACCTAGCGCTTATCCGCCAACTTACCATTGCGTCTGCTGGCCTCGCCGTTGACCGATGTGATTTTAATAACTACATTGTTATTGCATTTCACGAGCTAATTTCCTACCTAGTTTAAAGACACACGTGTCTTTTTCTGTCTACGTCTCAGAAAAATTAAAATTAACTCCTTACCTGGTCACATTGCCGATGCAGTAGTTGTAGCTGTAGTACAGGAGCAGGTATTGTAGTTGCCAGTAAGTGTTGCTTTCTCTGTTCAGGTTCTCATTTGCTGTAAATTTAATGCAGGTGAAAACAGTGCTGCTGCTCCTCCAGTTGACTTTATATCTTCTGGTGGTTTGCCCTTCCCCTTTCCCAGGTGATTGTGCTAAGGGTGGTGGGCGGGGGCTCAGGGGTCTTTGAGCCACAGCCTCTGCTGGGGGAGCTCTTTGTGCTCCTGGGTTTCTCTGGTGTTGGTGCTCAGCTCTTCCTTGAGTGCTTTGTAGCTTTTGAGCTGGCTCAGCCCTTTGGGAAGAGGTGTCTGCCTGAGGTAAGTGTTTCAGGACCAGTCAAGGTTCAGCAGCATGTGTGGTGGAAAGTAACACTTATGTGCAGCTTTTTTTTCCCCCCTTTTCTTTTTTTCAGGTCAGTAGTTTTGTTTTGAGTGTTCAGGGGTAGAAAGACAGTTTAATAGTATGCATTGTTTGTTTTTGTTTGGTTTTTTTCTTTTAATTCTTCATGTATTGTGTTTCCCTGGAATTTCCAACTTTATTGGAAAATGGAGCCTTGTTTTTTTCACCTGTTCATCTGTATGCTGTGTAAGTTGATGATATCTCTCTTAATGAGACTGATGGTGACATTGTTTAGCAGGGGTTAGGGTGAATGTCCTGGATGTATTTGTATATGGAGTATTAGTATTTCTGAAGAAAACAGAAGAGCTGTGAGGCACAATGCCCTTCAGGGTTTGGGATGCCTTTCCTCATTGCCCACAGAATGCCAAGTTGTCCCTAGAATCTTTGCAGCTTGTGGCAAGCCCCTTGTAGATTACAAGGCTTGGGACTTTACTTTGTGGGCATGTAGCAGAGCTCGGTTTCTGGGAAGCTGTAGGTTAGGAGGTTCCCCCAGAGTGGAACTGCTGTTGCAGACTATCCCAGATGAGTTCACCTGCTGTGGATTACCTAGGTGGAGCCCCTGGTGAAGGTAAACCTTATGCATGACCCCCCCCCAGCCTGTGCACATTCTTGTGCATGTATCTTACCACTGAGAATTATCCATCTAACCCACCTTCCCTGTGAGTTTTTTCCCATGCTGATTGGTGGGGGTGTCACACCCTTCCCCCTGACCTGCTGTGTATCCCTGAAGTTCCATGTATTCTTGGTGTTATTTGTGGCTGCTGTCCTGTCTGTGTCTCCCTGCCAAAGTGCAGGGGTGTGGCTTCAGCTGACCATTTCCTGCATGACTGCGGGGGGTGTTGTTGCCCCCCTGCCCTTCTGGGGCATGGCTGCTCCTCTTCCCCCCATGTATTTCCATGCCCCTCCATGGAAAGGAGCATGAACATGTGGTGTTTTTTGTGCTTTGGGGCTCTTGTACCTCTGTTAAGGGAGTCAGCTGGAGACACGCTCAGGGGGACTCTGAATCATTGGCTATTCACAGTAAAGAATTTGTTTTGCAACCAGAGATATTTTGGAGATGGAATTCTTAAGGGATCTAAATCTGCTTTTTGATTCATTGCTATCCAGAAGGTAGTTCTGGTAGAATTAAGGTGGTATGCACAGCCTTGCTAGAAGTGAAGCATAACCCCAGAGTGTTTTGGTTTTTTTAATAGGAAACCGAAGCACATCAATTTTGTTAACAACAACAATGTCATTGCATTTAATGAGCCAGTTTCTTACCTAGTTTGGAAGGGCATCTATTGTTTTCTATCTACACCCCAGACAAATTAAATTTAATTTCATACCTGGTCCTATTGCTGGTGCAATAGGTGTAGCTGTAGCACAGGAGCAATTAGTGTCCTTTCCTGGGGGAGTTTACTTTCTCTGTTCAGGGTCTCATTTGCTGTAAATTTAAGGCAGGTGAGAACAGTGCTGCTGCCCCTCCAGCTGACCCTATAACTGTTGGTGATTTGCCCTTCCCCAGGTGATTGTGCTAAGGGTGGTGGGCGGGGACTCAGGCTATTTGAGCCACAGCCTCTGCTGGGGGAGCTCATTTTGCTCCTGGGTTTCTCTGGTGTTGGTGCTCAGCTCTTCCTTGAGTGCTTTGCAGCTTTTGAGCTGGCTCAGCCCTTTGGGAAGAGGTGTCTGCCTGAGGTAAGAGCTTGAGGACCAGTCAAGGTTCAGCAGCATGTGTGGTAGAAAGTAACACTTGTATACAGCTGCTTTTTTTTTCTTTCTTTTGTTTCAGGTCAGTAGATTTGTTTTGAGTGTTCAGGGGTAGAAATATGGTTTAATAGTATGCATTGTTTGGGTTTTTTTAATTCTTCATGTATTGTGTTTTCCTGGAATTCCCAACTTTACTGAAAATGGAACCTTGTTTTTTTCACCAGTTTTGCTGTATGCTGTGTAAGTTGATGGTATCTCTCTCAATGGGACTGATGGTGACATTGTTTAGCAGGGGTTAGGGTGAATGTCCTGGATGTATTTGTATATGGAGTTTTAGTATTTCTAAGGAAAGCAGAAGGGCCATGAGGCACAGTGCCCTTCAGGGTTTGGGATGCCTTTCCTCATTGCCCACAGAATGCCACGTTGTCCCTAGAATCTTTGCAGCTTGTGGCAGGCCCCTTGTAGATTACAAGCCTTGGGAATTGACTTTACTTTGTGGGTGTGTAGCAGAGCTCAGAGTCTCTGGGAAGCTGTAAGTTAGGAGGTTCCCCCAGAGTGGAATTGCTGTTGCAGATGATCCCAGGTGAGTTTACCTGCTGTGGATTACCTAGGTGGAGCCCCTGGTGAAGATAAACCTCATGCATGACCCCCCCCAGCCTGTGCATGTATCTTACCACTGCAAATTATCCATCTAACCCACCTTCCCTGTGAGTTTTTTCCCATGCTGATTGGTGGAGGTGTTGCCCCCTTTCCCCCACCTGCTTTGTATCCCTGAAGTTCCATGTTTTCTTGGTGTCATTTGTGGCTGCTGCCACCCCACCCACCCCAAAGTGCGGGGCTATGGCTTCAGCTGACCCTTTCCTGTATGACTGCAGGGGCTGTTGTTGCCCCCCCTGCCCTTCTGGGGCATGGTTGCTGCCTGGTCCCCCCCCGGTGTATTTCCATGGGTTTTTGTGGTGTCTTTTGTGCTTTGGGGCTCTTGTACCTCTGTTAAGGGAGTCAGCTGGAGACATGCTCAGGAGGACTCTGCATCATTGGCTATTCACAGTAAAGAATTTGTTTTGCAACCAGAGATATTTTGGAGATGGAATTCTTAAGGGATGGAATTCTGCTTTTTGATTCATTGCTATCCAGAAGGTAGTTCTGGTAGAATTAAGGTGGTATGCACAGCCTTGCTAGAAATGAAGCATAACCCCAGAGTGTTTTGGCTTTTTTATAGGAAACTGAAGCCCATCAATTTTGGTAACAACAATGTCATTGCATTTAATGAGCTAGTTTCTTACCTAGTTTGGAAGGGCATCTATGGTTTTCTGTCTACACCCCAGACAAATTAATTTGAATTCCCTACCTGGTCCCATTGCTGATGCAATAGGTGTAGCTGTAGCACAGGAGCAAGTACTGTCACTTCCTGGGGGGGTTACTTTCTCTGTTCAGGGTCTCATTTGCTGTAAATTTAAGGCAGGTGAGAACAGTGCTGCTGCTCCTCCAGCTGACCCTATAACTGTTGGTGATTTGCCCTTCCCCAGGTGATTGTGCTAAGGGTGGTGGGCGGGGACTCAGGCTATTTGAGCCACAGCCTCTGCTGGGGGAGCTCATTTTGCTCCTGGGTTTCTCTGGTGTTGGTGCTCAGCTCTTCCTTGAGTGCTTTGCAGCTTTTGAGCTGGCTCAGCCCTTTGGGAAGAGGTGTCTGCCTGAGGTAAGAGCTTGAGGACCAGTCAAGGTTCAGCAGCATGTGTGGTAGAAAGTAACACTTGTATACAGCTGTGCTTTTTTTTTCTTTCTTTTGTTTCAGGTCAGTAGATTTGTTTTGAGTGTTCAGGGATAGAAAGATGGTTTAATAGTATGCATTGTTTCTTTTGGTTTGTTTTTAATTCTTCATGTATTGTGTTTCCCTGGAATTCCCAACTTTATTGAAAATGGAACCTTGTTTTTTTCACCAGTTCTGCTGTATGCTGTAAAAGTTGATGATATCTCTCTTAACGGGACTGATGGTGATATTGTTTTGCAGGGGTTAGGGTGAGTGTCTTGTATGTATTTGATTATGGAGTTTTAGTATTACTGATGAAAGCGGAAGGGCCGTGAGGCTCAATGCCTTTCAGGTTCTGGGATGCCTCATTGCCTTTCCTCATTGCCCACAGAATGCCATGTTGTCCCTAGAATCTTTGCAGCTTGTGGCAGGCTTCTCGTAGATTGGGACTTGACTTTATTTTGTGGGCATGTAGCAGAGCTCAGAGTCTCTGGGGAGCTGTAGGTTAGGAGGTGCCCCCAGAATTTGGGATGTGGCTCAGAAGAGCGGCTCCTGAGGAGTAGCCACTGAAGGGGGTTCAGGAGTGCAGATGGAGGGCAGGAGGTGTCAGGAAGCAGTGGGGTTCCTTTTCTGAGTGTTGAGGAGAAGAAAAGGGGTTTCTTAAGTTTTGGGACTGCTGGGAAAGGGAGGAAGGTTCACCAGCCTTTCTCAGAGGAGTTTTGCGGTTGGATTTGAATGTCATAGAATTGTAGAAAGGTTTGGGTTGGAAGGCACCATAAAGATCCTCTAGTTCTATGCCCCACCCCACCCCCCCCCAGGAGACCTTCTGTGAGACCAGGTTCCTGAAAGCCCCACTTGACCTGGCCTTGAATGCTTCCAGGGAGGGAGCACCTGCAGGTTCTCTGGGCAACGCATTCCAGTGCCTCGCCACCCCTAGTGAGAAATGTCTTCCTAATGCCTAAACTAAATGTACCTTCTTTAGGACTAAAGCCGTTACCGCCTTGTCCTATTGCTGTACACCCTTGTAAAAAGTCCCTCTGCAGGTTTCCTATAGGCACCCTTTATGTACAGTGAAGTCAGCTATAAGATCTCATGCGAAGCTGCATGCCGGTGAGCGGACTGAGAAGGTGAGGCGGTCGTTGGCCGGGTCAGTGTTCAATAGCAAAGTATTATGGGGCTGCTCAGTTCAGCGTTTACCTTCTGTTGTGGAGGTGCTGTGTGTGTTATCTTTGAATTGGGTGAGCATTTGAGGTGAGATGTGGATTAGTGAGGAGGAGCGTGGGGCTGATGAATTCTCATGAGCGCCATGCTCACTTGGTGTCTCTCGGTACCTTAGGTACCACGAGTGACTACGGCTGCAGGGTCTGACTCTGGAATGAGCGGGGAAGCGAACACGGTGGCACTTGTGAGGAGGTGGGAGTTGGGGAAGTAGCTGGCGTTGGCCAGCGGGATGCTTACTCTCTGTTCTGATTTGTTGTTTGTTCGTTTGTTTTTTTCATTGCGGATGTTGAAGAGCAATATGTCCCCTTGCGGGAACATCCCAGTTAGCCTGTGTGGTTTTGTGGAGGCCGGATTTGGACCCTTGGCCTTCTGAAAGCTAAGTTGAGGGACCCAGGCTGGGGAGAGGCTGGGAGGAAGGGACAAAGCTGGGAATTGCAGGGAGGAGTTCTAAAGTTAGCGCAGGATAGAGGGCTGTCCCAAAGCAGCTGCCTTTGCGCAGGCGAATGGAGCGGGTTGCCTTTCAGCATGAGAGCAGTGTGTCCCAGGCAGGGCAGTTCCAGCCTGTGTCCGTGGTGGCGTGCAGTTTGTGTAGTCTGTCTTCTGGCCTTAGACCTTCCTCAGGTCTCAATGTCCTCATTGCGCTTTGTGCCGGGGGAGCGCAGCATGCGTTTTAGGCGCCATCCTGAGGGTTTCGAATGCTCTTGCTCATTGGCACGGTGCCAATCGGGTGCTGCTTTTCTTGCGTTCAGAGCTCTACAGCATGGATCGGTCTCGACAGATTCCAGCCGTTGCTTTTTGCGGCGTTCTTTCGGGCTGCTTTGGCAGCTCTGCTCTCTAGACGTCTGTTTTCTCAGACGGGGAGTTCTCCCCTGCATCTTCATGTTCCTAGGTCTTGATGACAGGCTTCTGGCGCATCCACGGTCTCGGTTTTGACAGTACCAATTTCTAACGGGCTGTTACGTTGGACTCCTAGGGGTCTGCCGTAGAGCCTCCTTGCCTCAGTGTTTTGGACACTGTAGGTCATCTTGCCTGATGGCACTTCCCATCCGGGAGTCATTCTTCTTGCCGAGAGTTTTCTCTCTGAATCACCTTGTCTGTAGTATTCTGTCTTGTGTTGGTCTGTGCACAGGTGTGTTTGGCTTGGAGCTGCTCTGCCCGGGGATCTAGAGTCAGGGGTAGGTGGAACAGCGATAAGAGTCTACAGGTGAAATGTTGCTGTGCCTAGATGGTTTAGGCGAGGGTAGTACTCGATCTGGGATCGAGTAGGCATTGGTGGGCTGTGTGGACAGCAACGTGGAGATTTTTTTACGGAAATGATTGTAGGCTTGTGGCAGAGGCTGTTGAGGGGTGGTGAAGTGGATTTGAGTCTCTAAGGCGTTGAGGCTTGCATGTGATGGGCTTAAAGTTTGGCCCTGGGTTTCTTGTTTTGTTTTGTTTTTTTTTAAGTGGCTGGTTGTAGCTGGAGTACTGCTATTCCTAGATGGAATCAAGATCTCTGGAGTTGTTAAGCTCTTGCTCTGCATCCAGGCTGAATTGCTCAATATGGGTTTTTTTCAGATGCAGAGGGACAAGATGTGTGCCCCAAATGACGAAGGAGGGGAGGGGAGTGCCTTAAAGAGGTGGGTCTGTGCTTGGAGTCGGAGGGAAAATGCAGCTGGTGGCTCTGTGACTAGCTGATAGGGTTCTTTTTTTCTTTTATTTTGAAGGTAGGAAGCAAGGAGCGAAGCGGGCCATGGGTAGCGGAGGTGACTCGGGCAAGGTGAGTCATGACTACTGGGTTAAAAAACTGTTCCTTTGGAGTGTTGTATTGTTGACAAAGTTGAAAGCATCCCTTGTTTGTGTTTGTGCAGACAATACACATGCCTTGAGGTGGCAAGCTCTTGATGAAGGAGCGGGGTATTTGAGCGGCCAAGGGAAAGGCGAGGGAGTTGCGAATAGGTCCAGGAAGGCTGCAGTTTCGGGCGGCCTCTCAGGATGCGTCTCGCACTTTGGTTTTTGCAGGTGGCGCACGCAGCAGTAGAGGAGCCACACTGCAGGGCAATGTGCAGTCTGAGGGGGTGAGGTGGTTGTGGGCTGGGTCAGTGTTGAATATCGACGTAGTAGGTGGTTGCTCGGTTAAGCGTTTGCCTTTTGTTTTGCAGGCGCTGCGTGGGCCAGCTTTGGATAGGGATGAGCGTTGGAGGCGAGCTGCGGCTTAGGGAGGAGGAGCGTGGGGCCGGTGCCTTCTTGCAAGTGCTGTGCTAATTCTATGCGTCTTGCTTTCTCAGGTACCCTGAGAGATGATGGCCGCAGGCTGTGACCCTAGAAAGAGCAGGTAAGCATAACACTGTGGTGTGTGTGATTAAGTGGGCTTTTGGCAAAGCAGCTGGCATTGGCTGAGGGGTTACTTGCTGCCTCTTCTGCTTGTGTTGGTGGTGGCTGTTTTTTTCACTGTGGTGTGTGTGTGATGAAGTGGGCTTTTGGCAAAGTAGCTGGTGTTGGCTGATGGGTTACTTGCTGCCTCTTCAGCTTGTGTTGGTGGTGGTTGTGTTTTTTTCACTGTCTTCACTGCAGATGATGAAGAGGAACCTGGCGACTGCCGGATGGTCCCAGTTCGCCGATGTGATTTGTGCGGAGGCTGGATTTGTACCCTCGGCCCTCTGAAAGGTAAGGTGAGGGACATGGGCTGGGGAGCGGCTGGGAGGGAGGGACAGAGCTGGGAAGTGCTGGGAGGGTTTTCAAAGTTAGAGTAGGAGGGCAGGAGCTGTCCTCTGTGGGCAGGTGAAGGGAGCGGGTAGCTTTTCAGCCCGAGACCAGCGCGTGCCGGGCAGGGCGGTTCCGGCCTGTGTCTGTGGTGGTGGGTAGTCTGTGTAGTCTGTCTTGTGTGCCTTCGACCTTGTTCAGGCCTCGACGCCGTCGTCAGTCTTTGCCCTTGGGGAGCGTGGCGTGTGCTTTGGGAGCAGTCCCTAGGGTTTCGAACGGCCTTACTCATCGGCGCCGTGACAGTTGGGTGCCGCTTTTCTTGTGCTCGGAGGTCAGAAGTGTGGATCGGCGTCGGAAGGTGCCAGCTGGTTCTCTTTTGCGGCGCTCTTGTGGGCTGCTTTGGCAGCTCTGCTCTCTAGCCATGCGTTGTCTCGGAAAACGACTTCTTCCCCACACCTTGATGTTCCTAGGTCAAGATGACAGGCTTCTTGCGCATCCATGATCTCAGTTGTGACGGTACCATCTTGTAACGGGCCTTTCTTTTTGCCTCTTCTTCTTCGGGGCCGTCGTAGAGGCTCCTGCCTTCGTGGTCTTGGCTGCCGTAGGTGATCTTGCTGGCTGGCAACCCCTGTCCTGGAGTCATTCTTGCCGAGAGTTTTCTCTCTCTCTCTTTGAATCACCTCATTGGTATGTTTTGTGTTGTGTGCGTGAGTGCTTTTGGCTTGGAGCTGCTCTGCCCAGGGATCTAGAGTAGGAGGAGTAGGTGCAACAGCAATAGGAGTGTACGGGGGAGGTGGCCAAATGTCATGGGGTCAAGGTCTAAGGTCAGCATGGTCAGTGGTCAAAGGTCACAGTGCCTAGGGCCAAACTTCATGGGGGTCAGGGGTCAACAGTCACAGGTCAGCTGTCAAAGGGTTAGGATTAAGTTGTCAGTTTAGGTTTAGAGCTTAGGGTTAGGGTGTCATGTAAGGGTTGGGGTGGAGCCGCAGGCCCATGTGCGGTCTGAGGAGGTGAGGCGGGTGTGGGCTGGGTCTGTGTTGAATACCGTGGTATTGGGTGGTTGCTCAGTTAAGCGTTTCCCTTTTGTTTTGCAGGCGCTGCGCGGGCCATCGTTGGAACGGGACGAGCGTTTGAGGCGAGCTGCGGCTTAGGGCGGAGGAGCGTGGGGCCGGTGCCTTCTTGCGAGGGCTGTGCTAATTTTGTGCATCTTGCTTTCTCAGGTATCCTGAGAGAAAATGGCCGCAGGGTGTGACCCCGGAAAGAGCAGGTAAGTGTAACTCTGTGGTGTGTCTGTGAGAAGTGGGCTTTTGGCAAAGTAGCTGGTGTTGGCTGATGGGTTACTTGCTGCCTCTTCTGCTGGTGGTGGTGGTGGTTGTTTTTTTCACCGTCTTCACTGCAGATGACGAAGAGGAAGCTGGCGACTGCCGGACGGTCCCAGTTCGCCGATGTGATTTGTGCGGAGGCTGGATTCGTACCCTCGGCCCTCTGAAAGGTAAGGTGAGGGACGCGGGCTGGGGAGCGGCCAGGAGGGAGGGAGGGACAGAGCTGGGAAGTGCCGGGAGGGGTTTCAACGTTAGAGTAGGAGGGCAGGAGCCGTCCTGTTTGGTAAGGTATAATGGAGCGGGTTGCTTTTCAGCCCGAGACCAGCGCGTGCCGGGCAGGGCAGTTGCGGCCTGTGTCTGGCGGTGTGTGTTTTGCGTCATCTGTCTTGCATACCTTCCACCTTGTTCGGGTCTCGACGCCGTCATCGGTCTTTGCCCTCGGGGAGCGTGGCGTGCACTTTGGAAGCAGTCCCTAGGGTTTCGAACGGCCTTCCTCATCGGCACCGTCCCAGTTGTGTGCCGCTTCTCTTGCGCTCAGAGGTCGGAAGCGTGGATCGGCGTCGGAAGGTTCCTGTCGGTTCTCCTTTGCGGCGCTCTTGTGGGCTGCTTTGGCAGCGCTGCTCTCTAGCCGTGTTTTGTCTCGAAATGGGAGTTCTTCCCCCCACCTTGACGTTCCTAGGTCTTGATGACAGGCTTCTTGCGCGTCCACGATCTGGGTCGTGGTGGTACCATCTTGTAATGGGTCGTTCCATTTGCCTCTTCTTCTTCGGGGCCGTCGCGAGGCTCCCGGCTTCGTGGTCTTGGACGCCATAGGTCATCTTGCCGGCTGGCAGCTCCCGTCCGGGAGTCATTCTTCTTGCGGAGAGTTTTCTGTCTCTCTTTGAATCGCCTCGTCGCTATGTTTTGTGTGGTGTGTGTGGGTGCGTTTGGCTTGGAGCTGCTCTGCCCGGGGATCTGGAGTCAGGGGTAGGTGCAACAGCATTAGGAGCGTATGGGGGAGGTGGTCAAATGTCATGGGGTCAGGGTCAAAGCTCACAGTGCCTGCATAGGGCCAGACTTCATGGGGGTCAGGGGTCAACAGTCACAGGTCAGCTGTCAAGGGGTTAGAATTAGGTTGTAAGTTTAGGTTTAGATCTTAGGGTTAGGGAGTCAGGTCAGGGTTGGGGTGGAGCCGCAGGCCGATGTGCCTGAGGCTGAGGAGGTGAGGTGGGTGTGGGCTGGGTCTGTGTTGAATATCGTGGTATTGGGTGGTTGCTCAGTTAAGTGTTTCCCTTTTGTTTTGCAGGTGCTGCGCAGGCCATCGTTGGAACGGGACGAGCGTCTGAGGCGAGCTGCGCTTTAGGGCGGAGGAGCGTGGGGCCGGTGCCTTCTTGCAAGGGCTGTGCTAATTCTGTACGTCTTCCTTTGTCAGGTACCCTGAGAGATGATGGCCGCAGGCTGTGACCCTGGAAAGAGCAGGTAAGTGTAACACTGTGGTGGGCCTGATGAAGCGGGCTTTTGGCAAAGTAGCTGGTGTTGGCTGATGGGTTATTTGCTGCCTCTTCTGCTGGTGGTGGTGGTGGTTGTTTTTTTCACCGTCTTCACTGCAGATGACGAAGAGCAACCTGGTGACTGCCGGACGGTCCCAGTTCGCCCATGTGATTTGTGCGGGGGCTGGATTCGTACCCTCGGCCCTCTGAAAGTTAAGGTGAGGGACGCGGGCTGGGGAGCGGCCGGGAGGGAGGGAGGGAGGGACAGAGCTGGGAAGTGCTGGGAGGGGTTTCAAAGTTAGAGTAGGAGGGCAGGAACTGTCCTGTTTGGTAAGGTTTAATGGAGCGGGGGGCTTTTCAGCCCGAGACCAGCGCGTGCTGGGCAGGGCAGTTCCAGCCTGTGTCTGTGGCGGTGTGTGGTTTGCGTCATCTGTCTTGCGTGCCTTTGACCTTGTTCGGGTCTCGACGCCGTCATCGGTCTTAGCGCTCGGGGAGTGTGGCGTGCGCTTTGGGAGCAGTCCCTAGGGTCTCGAATGGCCTTACTCATCTGCACCGTGCCAGTTGGGTGCCGCTTCTCTTGCGCTCCGAGGTCGGAAGCGTGGATCGGCGTCAGAAGGATCCCGCCAGTTCTCTTTTGCGGCGCTCTTGTGGGCTGCTTTGTCAGCGCTGCTCTCTATCCGCGCGTTGTCTCGATATGGGAGTTCTTCCCCGCCCCTTGACGTTCCTAGGTCTCAATGACAGGCTTCTTTCGCGTCCATGATCTCGGTTGTGACGGTACCATCTTGTAACGGGTTGTTCCTTTTGCCTCTTATTCTTCGGGGCCGTCGTCGAGGCTCCTGGCTTCGTGGTCTTGGCCGCTGTCGGTCGTCTTGCCTGCTGGCAACTCCCGTCCGGGAGTCATTCTTCTTGCTGAGAGTTTTCTGTCTCTCTTTGGATCACCTCGTTGGTACGTTTTGCGTTGTGTGTGTTGCGTGCGTGAGTGCATTTGACTTGGAGCTGCTCTGCCCAGGGATCTCGAGTAGAGGAGTAGGTGCAACAGCAATAGGAGCCTATGGGGGAGGTGGCCAAATGTCATGGGGTCGAGGTCTAAGGTCAGCATGGTCAGTGGTCAAAGCTCACAGTGCCTAGGGCCGAACTTCATGGGGGTCAGGGGTCAACAGTCACGGGTCAGCTGTCAAAGGGTTAGGATTAGGTTGTCAGTTTAGGTTTAGAGTTTAGGCTTAGGGTGTCACGTCAGGCTTGGGGTGGAGCCGCAGGCCGATGTGCCATCTGAGGAGGTGAGGTGGGTGTGGGCTGGGTCCGTGTTGAATACCGTGGTATTGGGTGGTTGCTCAGTTAAGCGTTTCCCTTTTATTTTGCAGGCGCTGCGCGGGCCATCGTTGGAACGGGACGAGCGTCTGAGGCGAGCTGCGCCTTAGGGCGGAGGAGCGTGGGGCCGGTGCCTTCTCGCGAGTGCTGTGCTAATTTTGTGCATCTTGCTTTCTCAGGTATCCTGAGAGAAAATGGCCGCAGGGTGTGACCCCGGAAAGAGCAGGTAAGCATAATGCTGTGGTGTGTCTGTGAGAAGTGGGCTTTTGGCAAAGTAGCTGGTGTTGGCTGATGGGTTACTTGCTGCCTCTTCTGCTGGTGGTGGTGGGTTTTTTCACCGTCTTCACTGCAGATGACAAAGAGGAACCTGGCGACTGCCGGACGGTCCCAGTTCGCCGATGTGATTTGTGCGGAGGCTGGATTCGTACCCTCGGCCCTCTGAAAGGTAAGGTGAGGGACGCGGGCTGGGGAGCGGCCGGGAGGGACAGAGCTGGGAAGTGCCGGGAGGGGTTTCAAAGTTAGAGTAGGAGGACAGGAACTGTCCTGCTTGCTAAGGTTTAATGGAGCGGGGGGGTTTTCAGCCTGAGACCAGCGCGTGCCAGGCAGGGCAGTTCCAGCCTGTGTCTGTGGTGGTGTGTAGTTTGTGTAGTCTGTCTTGTGTGCCTTCGACATTGTTGGGGACTCGGCGCCGTCATCAGTCTTTGCCCTTGGGGAGCGTGGCGTGCGCTTTGGGAGCAGTCCCTAGGGTTTCGAAGGGCCTTACTTAACAGCACTGTTACAGTCGGGTGCCGCTTTTCTTGCGCTCGGAGGTCGAAAGCGTGGATCGGCGTCAGAAGGTTCCTGCCGGTTCTCTTTTGCGGCGCTCTTGTGGGCTGCTTTGTCAGCTCTGCTCTCTAGCCGTGCGTTGTCTCTGGACGGGAGTTCTTCCCCCCACCTTGACGTTCCTAGGTCTCGATGACCGGCTTCTTGCGCGTCCACGATCTGGGTCGTGACGGTACCATCTTGTAACGGGCCGTTCCTTTTGCCTGTTCTTCTTCGGGGCCGTCGTCGAGGCTCCTGCCTTCGTGGTCTTCGACGCCGTAGGTCATCTTGCCGGCTGGCAGCTCCCGTCCGGGGGTCGTTCTTCTTGTGGAGAGTTTTCTGTCTGTCTTTGAATCGCCTCGTTGTTACGTTTTGTGTGGTGTGCGTGGGTGGGTGTGGCTTGGAGCTGCTCTGCCCGGGGATCTGGAGTCAGGGGTAGGTGCAACAGCAATAGGAGCGTATGGGGGAGGTGGTCAAATGTCATGGGGTCAGGGTCAAAGGTCAGCATGGTCACTGGTGGAAGCTCACAGTGCCTGCCTAGGGCCAGACTTCATGGGGGTCAGGGGTCAACAGTCACAGGTCAGCTGTCAAGGGCTTAGAATTAGGTTGTCAGTTTAGCATTAGAGCTTAGGGTTAGGGAGTCAGGTCAGGGTTGGGTGGAGCCGCAGGCCGATGTGCGGTCTGAGGAGGTGAGGTGGGTGTGGGCTGGGTCCGTGTTGAATACCGTGGTATTAGGTGGTTGCTCAGTTAAGCGTTTCCCTTTTCTTTTGCAGGCGCTGCGCGGGCCATCGTTGGAACGGGACGAGCGTCTGAGGCGAGCTGCGCCTTAGGGCGGAGGAGCGTGGGGCCGGTGCCTTCTCGCGAGGGCTGTGCTAATTCTGTGCGTCTTGCTTTGTCAGGTACCTTAAGAGACGATGGCCGCAGGGTGTGACCCTGGAAAGAGCAGGTAAGCGTAACACTGTGGTGGGCCTGTGAAGAAGTGGGCTTTTGGTAAAGTAGCTGGTGTTGGCTGATGGGTTACTTCCTGCCTCTTCTGCTGGTGGTGGTTGTTTTTGTCACAGTCTTCACTGTAGATGACGAAGAGGAACCTGGCGCCTGCCGGACGGTCCCAGTTCGCCCATGTGATTTGTCCGGGGGCTGGATTCGTACCCTCGGCCCTCTGAAATTTAAGGTGAGGGACGCGGGCTGGCGAGGGGCCGGGAGGGAGGGAGGGACGGAGCTGGGAAGTGCCGGGAGGGGTTTCAAAGTTAGAGTAGGAGGGCAGGAACTGTCCTGTTCGGTAAGGTTTAATGGAGCGGGTCGCTTTTCAGCCCGAGACCAGCGCGTGCCGGGCAGGGCAGTTCCAGCCTGTGTCTGTGGTGGTGTGTGGTTTGCGTCATCTGTCTTGTGTGCCTTTGACCTTGTTCGGGTCTCGACGCCGTCATCAGTCTTTGCGCTCGGGGAGTGTGGCGTGCGCTTTGGGAGCAGTCCCTAGGGTCTTGAATGGCCTTACTCATCTGCACCGTGCCAGTCGGGTGCCGCTTCTCTTGCGCTCAGAGGTCGGAAGCGTGGATCGGCGTCGGAAGGTTCCTGCCGGTTCTCTTTTGCGGCGCTCTTGTGGGCTGCTTTGTCAGCGCTGCTCTCTAGCCGCGCATTGTCTCGAAATGGGAGTTCTTTCCCGCCCCTTGACGTTCCTAGGTCTTGATGACAGGCTTCTTGCGCGTCCACGATCTCGGTTGTGACGGTACCATCTTGTAACGGGTTGTTCCTTTTGCCTCTTATTCTTCGGGGCCGTCGTCGAGGCTCCTGGCTTCGTGGTCTTGGCCGCCGTTGGTCTTCTTGCCTGCTGGCAACTCCCATCCGGGAGTCATTCTTCTTGCCGAGAGTTTTCTGTCTCTCTTTGGATCACCTCGTTGGTACGTTTTGCGTTGTGTGTGTTGCGTGCGTGAGCGCGTTTGACTTGGAGCTGCTCTGCCCGGGGATCTAGAGTAGAGGGGTAGGTGCAACAGCAATAGGAGCGTGTGGGGGAGGTGGCCAAATGTCATGGGGTCGAGGTCTAAGGTCAGCATGGTCAGTGGTCAAACCTCACAGTGCCTAGGGCCGAACTTCATGGGGGTCAGGGGTCAACAGTCACGGGTCAGCTGTCAAAGGGTTAGGATTAGGTTGTCAGTTTAGGTTTAGAGTTTAGGCTTAGGGTGTCACGTCAGGCTTGGGGTGGAGCCGCAGGCCCATGTGCCGTCTGAGGAGGTGAGGTGGGTGTGGGCTGGGTCCGTGTTGAATATCGTGGTATTGGGTGGTTGCTCAGTTAAGCGTTTCCCTTTTGTTTTGCAGGTGCTGCGCAGGCCATCGTTGGAACGGGACGAGCGTCTGAGGCGAGCTGCGCCTTAGGGCGGAGGAGCGTGGCGCCGGTGCCTTCTCGCGAGTGCTGTGCTAATTTTGTGCATCTTGCTTTCTCAGGTATCGTGAGAGAAAATGGCCGCAGGGTGTGACCCCGGAAAGAGCAGGTAAGCGTAACGCTGTGGTGTGTCTGTGAGAAGTGGGCTTTTGGCAAAGTAGCTGGTGTTGGCTGATGGGTTACTTGCTGCCTCTTCTGCTGGTGTTGGTGGTGGTTGTTTTTTTCACAGTCTTCACTGTAGATGACAAAGAGGAACCTGGCGCCTGCCGGACGGTCCCAGTTCGCCCATGTGATTTGTCCGGGGGCTGGATTCGTACCCTCGGCTCTCTGAAAGTTAAGGTGAGGGACACCGGGCTGGCGAGCGGCTGGGAGGGAGGGACAGAGCTGGGAAGTGCCGGGAGGGGTTTCAAAGTTAGAGTAGGAGGGCAGGAACTGTCCTGTTCGGTAAGGTTTAATGGAGCGGGGGGCTTTTCAGCCCGAGACCAGCGCGTGCCGGGCAGGGCAGTTGCGGTCTGTGTCTGTGGTAGTGTGTAGTTTGTGTAGTCTGTCTTGCGTGCCTTCGACCTTGTTCGGGTCTCAACGCCGTCATCGGTCTTTGCGCTCGGGGAGTGTGGCGTGCGCTTTGGGAGCAGTCCCTAGGGTCTCGAATGGCCTTACTCATCTGCACCGTGCCAGTCGGGTGCCGCTTCTCTTGCGCTCGGAGGTCGGAAGCGTGGATCGGTGTCGGAAGGTTCCTGCCAGTTCTCTTTTGCGGCGCTCTTGTGGGCTGCTTTGTCAGCGCTGCTCTCCAGCCGTGCGTTGTCTCGAAATGGGAGTTCTTCCCCGCCCCTTGACGTTCCTAGGTCTTGATGACAGGCTTCTTGCGCGTCCACGATCTCGGTTGTGACGGTACCATCTTGTAACGTGTTGTTCCTTTTGCCTCTTATTCTTCGGGGCCGTCGTCGAGGCTCCTGGCTTCGTGGTCTTGGCCGCCGTTGGTCTTCTTGCCTGCTGGCAATTCCCATCCGGGAGTCATTCTTCTTGCCGAGAGTTTTCTGTCTCTCTTTGGATCACCTCGTTGGTACGTTTTGCGTTGTGTGTGTTGCGTGCGTGAGCGCGTTTGACTTGGAGCTGCTCTGCCCGGGGATCTAGAGTAGAGGGGTAGGTGCAACAGCAATAGGAGCGTGTGGGGGAGGTGGCCAAATGTCATGGGGTCGAGGTCTAAGGTCAGCATGGTCAGTGGTCAAAGCTCACAGTGCCTAGGGCCGAACTTCATGGGGGTCAGGGGTCAACAGTCACGGGTCAGCTGTCAAAGGGTTAGGATTAGGTTGTCAGTTTAGGTTTAGAGTTTAGGCTTAGGGTGTCATGTCAGGGTTGGGGTGGAGCCGCAGGCCGATGTGCCGTCTGAGGAGGTGAGGTGGGTGTGGGCTGGGTCCGTGTTGAATATCGTGGTATTGGGTGGTTGCTCAGTTAAGTGTTTCCCTTTTGTTTTGCAGGTGCTGCGCAGGCCATCGTTGGAACGGGACGAGCGTCTGAGGCGAGCTGCGCCTTAGGGCGGAGGAGCGTGGGGCCGGTGCCTTCTCGTGAGTGCTGTGCTAATTTTGTGCATCTTGCTTTCTCAGGTATCGTGAGAGAAAATGGCCGCAGGGTGTGACCCCGGAAAGAGCAGGTAAGCGTAACGCTGTGGTGTGTCTGTGAGAAGTGGGCTTTTGGCAAAGTAGCTGGCGTTGGCTGATGGGTTACTTGCTGCCTCTTCTGCTGGTGGTGGTTGTTTTTTTCACCGTCTTCACTGCAGATGACGAAGAGGAACCTGGCGCCTGCCGGACGGTCCCAGTTCGCCGATGAGATTTGTGCGGAGGCTGGATTCGTACCCTCGGCCCTCTGAAAGGTAAGGTGAGGGACGCGGGCTGGGGAGCGGCCGGGAGGGACAGAGCTGGGAAGTGCTGGGAGGGGTTTCAAAGTTAGAGTAGTAGGGCAGGAACTGTCCTGCTTGCTAAGGTTTAATGGAGCGGGGGGGTTTTCAGCCCGAGACCAGCGCGGGCCGGGTAGGGCAGTTCCGGTCTGTGTCTGTGGTAGTGTGTAGTTTGTGTAGTCTGTCTTGTGTGCCTTCGACCTTGTTCGGGTCTCGACGCCGTCGTCGGTCTTTGCCCTCGGGGAGCGTGGCGTGCACTTTGGGAGCAGTTCCTAGGGTCTCGAACGGCCTTACTCATCTGCACCGTGCCAGTCGGGTGCCGCTTTTCTTGCGCTCGGAGGGCTAAAGCGTGGATCGGGGTCGGAAGGTTCCCGCCGGTTCTCTTCTGCGGTGCTCTTGTGGACTGCTTTGTCAGCGCTGCTCTCTAGCTGTGCGTTGTCTCAAAATGGGAGTTCTTCCCCGCCCCTTGACGTTCCTAGGTCTTGATGACAGGCTTCTTGCGCGTCCACGATCTCGGTTTTGATGGTACCATCTTGTAACGGGCCGTTCATTTTGCCTCTTATTCTTCGGGACTGTCGTCGAGGCTCCTGGCTTCGTGGTCTTGGCCACCGTTGGTCATCTTGCCGGCTGGCAACTCCCGTCTCGGATTCGTTCTTCTTTCCGAGAGTTTTCTCTCTCTCTTTGGATCACCTCGTTGGTACTTTTCGCGTTGTGTGGTGTGCGTGGGTGCGTTTGGCTTGGAGCTGCTCTGCCTGGGGATCTAGAGTAGAGGGGTAGGTGCAACAGCAATAGGAGCGTATGGGGGAGGTGGCCAAATGTCATGGGGTCAAGGTCTAAGGTCAGCATGGTGAGTGGTCAAAGCTCACAGTGCCTAGGGCCAAACTTCATGGGGGTCAGGGGTCAACAGTACGGTTCAGCTGTCAAAGGGTTAGGATTAGGTTGTCAGTTTAGGATTAGAGCTTAGGGTTAGGGTGTCAAGTCAGGGTTGGGGTGGAGCCGCAGGCCAATGTGTGGTCAAAGGAGTTGAGGTGGGTGTGGGCTGGGTCCGTGTTGAATATCGAGGTATTGGGTGGTTGCTCAGTTAAGCGTTTCCCTTTTGTTTTGCAGGCGCTGTGCGGGCCATCGTTGGAACGGGACGAGCGTTTGAGGCGAGCTGCGCCTTAGGGCGGAGGAGCGTGGGGCCGGTGCCTTCTCGCGAGGGCTGTGCTAATTTTTGTGCATCTTGCTTTCTCAGGTATCCTGAGAGAAGATGGCCACAGGCTGTGACCCCGGAAAGAGCAGGTAAGCGTGACACTGTGGTGTGTCTGTGAAGAAGTGGGCTTTTGGCAAAGTAGCTGGTGTTGGCTGATGGGTTACTTGCTGCTTCTTCTGCTGGTGGTGGTTGTTTTGTTCACCGTATTCACTGCAGATGACGAAGAGGAAGCTGGCGACTGCCGGACGGTCCCAGTTCGCTGATGTGATTTGTGCGGAGGCTGGATTTGTACCCTCGACCCTCTGAAAAGTAAGGTGAGGGACGTGGGCTGGGGAGCGGCCGGGAGGGAGGGACAGAGCTGGGAAGTGCCGGGAGGGGTTTCAAAGTTAGAGTAGGAGGGCAGGAGCCGTCCTGTTTGGTAAGGTTTAATGGAGCGGGTGGCTTTTCAGCCCGAGACCAGCGCGTGCTGGGCAAGGCAGTTCCGGCCTGTGTCTGTGGCGGTGTGTGGATTGCGTCGTCTGTCTTGCGTGCCTTCCACCTTGTTCGGGTCTCGACGCCGTCGTCGGTCTTTGCCCTCGGGGAGCGTGGCGTGCGCTTTGGCAGCAGTTCCTAGGTTCTCGAACGGCCTTCCTCATCGGCACCGTCCCAGTCGGGTGCCGCTTTTCTTGCGCTCAGAGGTCTAAAGCGTGGATCGGCATCAGAAGGTTCCTGCCGGTTCTCTTTTGCGGTGCTCTTGTGGGCTGATTTGGCAGCGCTGCTGTCTAGCCGTGCGTTGTCTCGGAATGGGAGTTCTTCCCCACCCCTTGCCGTTCCTAGGTCTCGATGACAGGCTTCTTGCGCGTCCACGATCTCGGTCGTGACGGTACCATTGTGTAACGGGCCGTTCCTTTTGCCTCTTCTTCCGGGCGTTCGTCGGGGCTTCCGGCTTCGTGGTCTTGGACGCCGTAGGTCATCTTGCCAGCTGGCAGCTCCTGTCCGGGAGTCGTTCTTCTTGCGGAGAGTTTTCTGTCTCTCTTTGAATTGCCTCGTTGCTACGTTTTGTGTGGTGTGCGTGGGTGCGTTTGGCTTGGAGCTGCTCTGCCCGGGGATCTGGAGTCAGGGGTAGGTGCAACAGCAATAGGAGCGTGTGGGGGAGGTGGCCAAATGTCACGGGGTCAAGGTCTAAGGTCAGCATGGTCAGTGGTCAAAGCTCACAGTGCCTGCCTAGGGCCAGACTTCATGGGGGTCTGGGGTCAACAGTCACAGGTCAGCTGTCGAGGGGTTAGGATTAGGTTGTCAGTTTAGGATTAGAGCTTAGGGTTAGGGAGTTCTGTCAGGGTTGGGGTGGAGGCGCAGGCCCATGTGCGGTCTGAGGAGGTGAGGTGGGTGTGGGCTGGGTCCGTGTTGAATATCGAGGTATTGGGTGGTTGCTCAGTTAAGCGTTTCCATTTTGTTTTGCAGGCGCTGCGCGGGCCATCGTTGGAACTCGACGAACGTTTGAGGCGAGCTGCGGCTTAGGGAGGAGGAGTGTGGGGGCCGGTGCCTTCTCGTGAGTGCTGTGCTAATTCTATGTGTCTTGCTTTGTCAGGTACCCTGAGATGATGGCCGCAGTGTGTGACCCTGGAAAGAGCAGGTAAGCATAACACTGTGGTGTGTGTGTGATGAAGCGGGCTTTTGGCAAAGTAGCTGGTGTTGGCTGATGGGTTACTTGCTGCCTCTTCTGGTTGTGATGGTGGCGGTTGTTTCTTTCACTGTGGCGCGTGTGTGATGAAGTGGGCTTTTGGCAAAGTAGCTGGTGTTGGCTGATGGGTTACTTGCTGCCTCTTCTGCTGGTGTTGGTGGCGGTTGTTTTTTTCACCGTCTTCACTGCAGATGATGAAGAGGAACCTGGCGACTGCCGGACGGTCCCAGGTCGCCCATGTGATTTGTGCGGAGGCTGGATTCGTACCCTCGGCCCTCTGAAAGGTAAGGTGAGGGATGCGGGCCGGGGAGCGGCAGGGAGGGAGGGACAGAGCTGGGAAGTGCCGGGAGGGGTTTTAACGTTAGAGTAGGAGGGCAGGAGCCGTCCTCTGTGGGCAGGTGAAGGGAGCGGGTCGCTTTTCAGCCCGAGACCAGCGTGTGCCGGGCAGGGCAGTTCCGGCCTGCGTCTGTGGTGGTGTGTAGTTTGTGTAGTCTGTCTTGTGTGCCTTCGACCTTGTTCGGGTCTCGACGCCGTCGTCGGTCTTTGCGCTCGGGGAGCGTGGCGTGCGCTTTGGCAGCAGTCCCTAGGGTTTCGAACGGCCTTACTCATCGGCATCGTCCCAGTCGGGTGCCGCTTTTCTTGCGCTCGGAGGTCTAAAGCGTGGATCGGCGTTGGAAGGTGCCAGCCGGTTCTCTTTTGCGGCGCTCTTGTGGGCTGCTTTGTCAGCTCTGCTCTCTAGCCGTGCGTTGTGTCGGAACACGACTTCTTCCCCGCACCTTGATGTTCCTAGGTCTTGATGACAGGCTTCTTGCGCGTCCACGATCTCGGTTTTGACGGTACCATCTTGTAACGGGCCGTTCATTTTGCCTTTTATTCTTCGGGACTGTCGTCGAGGCTCCTGGCTTCGTGGTCTTGGCCACCGTAGGTCGTCTTGCCGGCTGGCAACTCCCGTCTGGGATTCATTCTTCTTGCCGAGAGTTTTCTCTCTCTTCTTTGGATCACCTCGTTGGTACATTTTGCGTTGTGTGTGTTGCGTGCCTGAGTGCGTTTGGCTTGGAGCTGCTCTGCCCGGGGATCTAGAGTAGAGGGGTAGGTGCAACAGCAATAGGAGCGTATGGGGGAGGTGGCCAAATGTCACGGGGTCAAGGTCTAAGGTCAGCATGGTCAGTGGTGAAAGCTCACAGTGCCTGCCTAGGGCCAGACTTCATGGGGGTCAGGGGTCAACAGTCACAGGTCAGCTGTGAAGGGCTTAGGATTAGGTTGTCAGTTTAGGATTAGAGCTTAGGGTTAGGGAGTCACGTCAGGGTTGGGGTGGAGCCGCAGGCCGACGTGCGGTCTGAGGAGGTGAGGTGGGTGTGGGCTGGGTCCGTGTTGAATATCGTGGTATTGGGTGGTTGCTCAGTTAAGCGTTTCCCTTTTGTTTTGCAGGTGCTGCGCGGGCCATCGTTGGAACGGGACGAGCGTTTGAGGCGAGCTGCGCCTTAGGGCGGAGGAGCGTGGGGCCGGTGCCTTCTCGCGAGTGCTGTGCGAATTTTGTGCATCTTGCTTTCTCAGGTACGCTGAGAGAAGGTGGCCGCAGGCTGTGACCCTGGAAAGAGCAGGTAAGCGTGACACTGTGGTGTGTCTGTGAAGAAGTGGGCTTTTGGCAAACTGGCTGGTGTTGGCTGATGGGTTACTTGCTGCCTCTTCTGCTGGTGGTGGTTGTTTTGTTCACCGTCTTCGCTGCAGATGACGACGAAGAGGAAGCTGGCGACTGCCGGACGGTCCCAGTTCGCCGATGTGATTTGTGCGGAGGCTGGATTCGTACCCTCGGCCCTCTGAAAGGTAAGGTGAGGGACGCGGGCTGGCGAGGGGCCGGGAGGGAGGGAGGGACAGAGCTGGGAAGTGCCGGGAGGGGTTTCAAAGTTAGAGTAGGAGGGCAGGAGCCGTCCTGTTTGGTAAGGTTTAATGGAGCGGGTGGCTTTTCAGCCCGAGTCCAGCCCGTGCCGGGCAGGGCAGTTCCGGCCTGTGTCTGTGGCGGTGTGTGGATTGCGTCGTCTGTTTTGCGTGCCTTCCACCTTGTTCGGGTCTCGACGCCATCATCAGTCTTTGCGCTCGGGGAGCGTGGCGTGCGCTTTGGCAGCAGTCCCTAGGGTCTCGAACGGCCTTCCTCATCGGCACCGTCCCAGTCAGGTGCCGCTTTTCTTGCGCTCAGAGGTCTAAAGCGTGGATCGGCGTCAGAAGGTTCCCGCCGGTTCTCTTTTGCGGCGCTCTTGTGGGCTGCTTTGGCAGCCCTGCTCTCTAGCCGTGCGTTGTCTCGGAAGGGGAGTTCTTCCCCGCCCCTTGCCGTTCCTAGGTCTCGATGACAGGCTTCTTGCGCGTCCACGATCTTGGTCGTGACGGTACCATCGTGTAACGGGCCGTTCCTTCTGCCTCTTCTTCTTCTTCCGGGCCGTCGTCAAGGCTCCCGGCTTCGTGGTCTTGGACGCCGTAGGTCATCTTGCCGGCTGGCAGCTTCCGTCCGGGGGTCGTTCTTCTTGCGGAGAGTTTTCTGTCTCTCTTTGAATCGCCTCGTTGCTACGTTTTGTGTGGCGTGCGTGGGTGCGTTTGGCTTGGAGCTGCTCTGCCCGGGGATCTGGAGTCAGGGGTAGGTGCAACAGCAATAGGAGCGTATGGGGGAGGTGGTCAAATGTCATGGGGTCAGGGTCAAAGGTCAGCATTGGTCAGTGGTCACAGCTCACAGTGCCTGCCTAGGGCCAGACTTCATGGGGGTCTGGGGTCAACAGTCACAGGTCAGCTGTCAAGGGGTTAGGATTAGGTTGTCAGTTTAGGATTAGGGCTTAGGGTTAGGGTGTCATGTCAGGGTTGGGGTGGAGGCGCAGGCCCATGTGCGGTCTGAGGAGGTGAGGTGGGTGTGGGCTGGGTCCGTGTTAAATATCGAGGTATTGGGTGGTTGCTCAGTTAAGCGTTTCCCTTTTGTTTTGCAGGCGCTGCGCGGTCCATCGTTGGAACGGGACGAGCGTCTGAGGCGACTTGCGGCTTAGGGCGGAGGAGCGTGGGGCCGGTGCCTTCTCACGAGGGCTGTGCTAATTCTGTGCGTCTTGCTTTCTCAGGTACCCTGAGAGAAGATGGCCGCAGGGTGTGACCCTGGAAAGAGCAGGTAAGCATAACACTGTGGTGTGTGTGTGTGATGAAGTGGGCTTTTGGCAAAGTAGCTGGTGTTGGCTGACGGGTTACTTGCTGCCTCTTCTGCTTGTGTTGGTGGTAGTTGTTTTTTTCACTGTGGTGTGTGTGTGATGATGTGGGCTGTTGGGAAAGTAGCTGGTTTTGGCTGATGGGTTATTTGCTGCCTCTTCTGCTTGTGTTGGTGGTGGTTGTTTTTTTCACTGTCTTCACTGCAGGTGATGAAGAGGAACCTGGCGACTGCCGGACGGTCCCAATTCGCCCATGTGATTTGTGCGGAGGCTGGATTCGTACCCTCAGCCCTCTGAAAGTTAAGGTGAGGGACGCGGGCTGGCGAGCGGCCGGGAGGGAGGGAGGGACAGAGCTGGGAAGTGCCGGGGGGGGTTTCAAAGTTCGAGGAGGAAGGCAGGAACTGTTCTGTTTGGTAAGGTTTAATGGAGCGGGTCGCTTTTCAGCCCGAGACCAGCGCGTGCCGGGCAGGGCAGTTCCGGCCTGTGTCTGTGGCGGTGTGTAGTCTGTCTTCTGTGCCTTCGACCTTGTTCGGGTCTCGACGCCGTCGTCGGTCTTTGCGCTCGGGGAGCGTGGCGTGCGCTTTGGGAGCAGTCCCTAGGGTCTCGAATGGCCTTACTCATCTGCACCGTGCCAGTCGGGTGCCGCTTTTCTTGCGCTCGGAGGTCTAAAGCGTGGATCGGCGTCGGAAGGTGCCTGCCGGTTCTCTTTGGCGGCGCTCTTGTGGGCTGCTTTGTCAGCTCTTCTCTCTAGCCGTGCGTTGTCTCGGAAGGGGAGGTCTTCCCCGCCCCTTGACGTTCCTAGGTCATGATGACAGGCTTCTTGCGCGTGCACGATCTCGGTTTTGACGGTACCATCTTGTAACGGGCAGTTCCTTTTGCCTCTTCTTCTTCGGGGCCGTCGTCGAGGCTCCTGGCTTTGTGGTCTTCGACGCCGTAGGTCATCTTGCCGGCTGGCAGGTCCTGTCTGGGAGTCATTCTTCTGGCAGAGAGTTTTCTCTCTCTTTGACTCGCCTCGTTGCTATGTTTTGCGTGGCGTGCGTGGGTGGGTTTGGCTTGGAGCTGCTCTGCCCGGGGATCTGGAGTCAGGGTTAGGTGCAACAGCAATAGGAGCGTATGGGAGAGGTGGTCAAATGTCACGGGGTCAAGGTCTAAGGTCAGCATGGTCAGTGGTCAAAGCTCACAGTGCCTGCCTAGGGCCAGACTTCATGGGGGTCTGGGGTCAACAGTCACAGGTCAGCTGTCAAGGGGTTAGGATTAGGTTGTCAGTTTAGGATTAGAGCTTAGGGTTAGGGTGTCACATCAGGGTTGGGGTGGAGCCGCAGGCCCATGTGCGGTCTGAGGAGGTGAGGTGGGTGTGGGCTGGGTCCGTGTTGAACATCGAGGTATTGGGTGGTTGCTCAGTTAAGCGTTTCCCTTTTGTCTTACAGGCGCTGCGCGGGCCATCGTTGGAACGGGACGAGCGTTTGAGGCGAGCTGCGCCTTAGGGCGGAGGAGTGTGGGGCCGGTGCCTTCTCGCGAGGGTTGTGCTAATTCTGCGCGTCTTGCTTTCTCAGGTACCTTGAGAGAAGATGGCCGCAGGGTGTGACCCTGGAAGAGCAGGTAAGCATAACACTGTGGTGTGTGTGTGTGATGAAGTGGGCTTTTGGCAAAGTAGCTGGTGTTGGCTGACGGGTTACTTGCTGCCTCTTCTGCTTGTGTTGGTGGTGGTTCTTTCTTTCACCGTCTTCACTGCACATGATGAAGAGGAACCTGGCGACTGCCGGATGGTCCGAGTTCGCTGATGTGATTTGTGCGGAGGCTTGATTCGTACCCTTGGCCCTCTGAAAGGTAAGGTGAGGGACGCGGGCTGGCGAGCGGGAGGGAGGGAGGGAGGGACAGAGCTGGGAAGTGCCGGGAGGGGTTTTAATGTTAGAGGAGGAGGGCAGGAGCTGTCTTCTGTGGGCAGGTGAAAGGAGCGGTACGCTTTTCAGCCCGAGACCAGCGTGTGCCGGGCAGGGCAGTTCCGGCCTGTGTCTGTGGCGGTGCATAGTTTGTGTAGTCTGTCTTGTGTGCTTTGACCTCGTTCGGGTCTCGACGCCGTCGTCGGTCTTTGCCCTCGGGGAGCGTGGCGTGCACTTTGGGAGCAGTCCCTAGGGTTTCGAACAGCCTTAATCATCGGCACCGTGCCAGTTGGGTGCCGCTTTTCTTGCGCTCGGAGGTCTAAAGCGTGGATCGGCGTTGGAAGGTGCCTGCTGGTTCTCTTTGGTGGCGCTCTTGTGGGCTGCTTTGGCAGCTCTACTCTCTAGCTGTGCGTTGTCTCGGAAGGGGAGGTCTTCCCCGCCCCTTGACGTTCCTAGGTCATGATGACTGGCTTCTTATGCGTCCACGATCTCGGTTGTGACGGTACCATCTTGTAACGGGCCTTTCTTTTTGTCTCTTCTTTGGGGCCGTCGTCGAGGCTCCTGGCTTCGTGGTCTTGGCCCCCGTAGGTCGTCTTGCTGGCTGGCAACTCCCGTCTGGGAGTCATTCTTCTTGTGGAGAGTTTTGTCTCTCTCTTTGGATCACCTCGTTGGTACCTGTTGCGTTGTGTGTGTTGCGTGCGTGAGCGCGTTTGGCTTGGAGCTGCTCTGCCCGGGGATCTAGAGTAGAGGGGTAGGTGCACCAGCAATAGGAGCGTGTGGGGGAGGTGGCCAAATGTCATGGGGTCAAGGTCTAAGGTCAGCATGGTCAGTGGTCAAAGCTCACAGTGCCTGCCTAGGGCCAGACTTCATGGGGGTCAGGGGTCAACAGTCACAGGTCAGCTGTCAAGGGGTTAGGATTAGGTTGTCAGTTTAGGATTAGAGCTTAGGGTTAGGGTGTCACGTTAGGTTTGGGGTGGAGGTGCAGGCCCATGTGCGGTCTGAGGAGGTGAGGTGGGTGTGGGCTCGGTCCGTGTTGAACATTGAGGTATTGGGTGGTTGCTCAGTTAAGCCTTTCCCTTTTGTTTTGCAGGCGCTGCGCGGGCCATCGTTGGAACTCGACGAACGTTTGAGGCGAGCTGCGGCTTAGGGAGGAGGAGTGTGGGGGCCGGTGCCTTCTCGTGAGTGCTGTGCTAATTCTATGTGTCTTGCTTTGTCAGGTACCCTGAGATGATGGCCGCAGTGTGTGACCCTGGAAAGAGCAGGTAAGCATAACACTGTGGTGTGTGTGTGATGAAGCGGGCTTTTGGCAAAGTAGCTGGTGTTGGCTGATGGGTTACTTGCTGCCTCTTCTGGTTGTGTTGGTGGTGGTTGTTTTTTTCACTGTGGTGTGTGTGTGATGAAGTGGGCTTTTGGCAAAGTAGCTGGTGTTGGCTGATGGGTTACTTGCTGCCTCTTCTGCTGGTGTTGGTGGCGGTTGTTTTTTTCACCGTCTTCACTGCAGATGATGAAGAGGAACCTGGCGACTGCTGGATGGTCCCAGTTCGCCCATGTGATTTGTGCGGAGGCTGGATTCGTACCCTCGGCCCTCTGAAAGGTAAGGTGAGGGATGCGGGGAGGGAGGGAGGGGCAGAGCTGGGAAGTGCCGGGAGGGGTTTTAACGTTAGAGTAGGAGGGCAGGAGCTGTCCTTTGTGGGCAGGTGAAGGGAGCGGGTCGCTTTTCAGCCCGAGACCAGCACGTGCCGGGCAGGGCAGTTCCGGCCTGTGTCTGTGGTGGTGTGTAGTTTGTGTAGTCTGTCTTGTGTGCCTTCGACCTTGTTCGGGTCTCGATGCCCTCGTCAGTCTTTGCGCTCGGGGAGCGTGGCGTGCGCTTTGGGAGCAGTCCCTAGGGTTTCGAACGGCCTTACTCATCGGCATCATCCCAGTCGGGTGCCGCTTTTCTTGCGCTCGGAGGTCTAAAGCATGGATCGGCGTCGGAAGGTGCCAGCCGGTTCTCTGCGGCGCTCTTGTGGGCTGCTTTGGCAGCTCTGCTCTCTAGCCGTGCGTTGTCTCGGAACATGACTTCTTCCCCGCACCTTGATGTTCCTAGGTCTTGATGACAGGCTTCTTGCGCGTCCACGATCTCGGTTTTGACGGTACCATCTTGTAATGGGCCGTTCCTTTTGCCTCTTCTTCTTTGGGGCCGTTGTCGAGGCTCCCGGTTTCGTGGTCTTGGACGCCATAGGTCATCTTTCCGGCTGGCAGCTCCCGTCTGGGAGTCATTCTTCTTGTCGAGAGTTTTCTGTCTCTCTTTGAATCACCTCGTAGCTAGGTTTTGTGTTGTATGCGTGGGTGCGTTTGGCTTGGAGCTCCTCTGTCTGGTGACCTGGAGTCAGGGCTAGGTGCAACAGCTGTAGGAGTCTCTGGGTGTAACATTGATTTGCCTTGATTGTTTAGGCAAGGGTTGTCAAGTCATCTGAGATTGGGTAGCTGTCCGTGGGCTTTTTGGACAGCCAAATTGACAGTGTTTTATAGAGGTGATTGGAGCTGTGTGGTGTGGGCTGTTGAGGTTTAATGAAGCAGATTTGAGTCTCTGAGGTGTTATGTCTTGCATGGGAAAGGCTTAAAGTTTTGGCCTTTTCTTATTTTTTTTTCTTTTTCTCACAGGGCAGGCTGTAGTTGCACTCCAGATGGTCTTCGTAGATGGAATCAAGACCTCTGGAATTGTGAAGCTCTTGCTCTGCAGCCAGGTGACTCTTTCAATATGGGATTTTTTTCAGATGCCGACGGATAAGCTGTGTGTGACGGAGGAGGGGAGCGGAGCATAAGAAGGTGGGTCCATGAGCGGAATCGGATGGAATATGTGGCTGGTGGCACTAGGACTAGCTGAGCGGTTTCTTTTTTTCTTGTATGTGGAAGGTCGCAAGCAAGGAGTGAAGCGGGCCATGGGTAGCGGAGGTGACTCGGGTAAGGCGAGTCGTGACTGCTGGGTTAAAGGAACTGTTCCTTTAAAGTGTCGTGTTGTTGGCTGAGTTGAAAGCATCCCTTGTTTAGAAGGTCATCTACCTAATTTAGAAGGCCATCTATGGGTTTTTTTATCTACCTCCCAGACAAGTTAAGTTGAATTCCTGACCTGGTCCCATTGCTGATGCAATAGGTGTAGCTGTAGCACAGGAGTAGGAGTAATGCAATTTCCTGGGGGGGTTACTTTCTCTGTTCAGGGTCTCAATTGCTGTAAATTTAAGGCAGGTGAGAACAGTGCTGCTGCCCCTGCAGCTGAGTCTATAACTTCTGGTGGTTTGCCCTTCCCCTTTCCCAGGTGATTGTGCTAAGGGTGGTGGGTGGGGCCTCGTGGGTATTTGAGCCACAGCCTCTGCTGGGGGAGCTCATTGTGCCTGTGGGTTTCTCTGTTGATGCTCAGCTCTTCCTTGAGTGCTTTGCAGCTTTTGAGTTGGCTCAGCCCTTTGGGAAGAGGTGTCTGCCTGAGGTAAGAGCTTTAGGACCAGTTAAGGTTCAGCAGCATGTGTGGTAGAAAGTAACACTTGTATGCAGCTTTTTTTTTTTTCTTTCTTTTGTTCAGGTCAGTAGTTTTGTTTTGAGTGTTCAGGGGTAGAAAGATGGTTTCATAGTAGGCTTTGTTTGTTTTCTTTTTTTTGTTTTTTTTAATTGATGCATTATGTTTTCCTGGTATTTCCAACTGTAATGAAAATGGAACCTTGTTTTTTCACCAGTTCTGCTGTATACTGTGTCAGTTGATATCTGTCTTAAGAGGAATGATGGTGACGTTGTTTAGCAGGGGTTAGGGTGAGCATCTTGTATGTATTTGTATATGGAGTTTTAGTACTAGTGAAGAAAGCAGCAGGGCCGTGAGGCAGAATGGCTTTTCAGGGTTTGGGATGCCTCATGGACTTTCCTCATTGCCCACAGCATGCCAAGGTGTCCCTAGAATCCTTGCAGCTGGTGGCAGGCCCCTCATACATTACAAGCCTTGGGACTTGACTTTATTTTGTGGGCATGGAGCAGAGGTCAGAGTCTCTCTGAAGCTGTAGGTTAGGGGATGCCCCCAGAATTTGGGATGTGGCTCAGAAGAGTGGCTCCTGAGGAGTAGGCACTGAAGGGGGTTCAGGGTTGCAAATTGAGGAAGCAGTGGGGTTTCTTTCCTGAGTGTTGAGGAGAAGAAAAGGGGTTTCTTAAGTTTTGGGACTGCTGGGAAAGGGAGGAGGGTTCACCAGCCCTTCTCAGAGGAGTTTTACAGTGGGATTTGAATGTCATAGAATCATAGAATGGTTTGGAAGGCACCATAAAGATCCTCTAGTTCAACTCCCCTTCCCTTCAAGGGACACCTTCTGTGAGACCAGGTTGCTAAAAGCCACATTTGACATGGCCTTGAATGCTTCCAGGGAGGGAGCACCTGCAGGTTCTCTGGGCAACGTGTTCAAGTGCCTCGCCACCCCTAGTGAGAAACGTCTTTCTAATGCCTAAACTAAATGTACCCTCTTTAGGACTAAAGTCGTTACCGCCTTGTCCTATGGCTGTACACCCTTGTAAAAAGTCCCTCTGCAGGTTTCTTATGGGCACACTTTATGTACCATGAAGTGCACTGAAAGGTCTCCTCCTAAGCTACATGCCGGTCCGAGAAGGTGAGGTGGTCATCGGCCAGGTTGGTGTTGAATAGCAAAGTATTTTGGGGCTGCCCGGTTCAGCATTTACCTTCTGTTCTGGAGGCTATCTTGCTCTTGCAAGGAGCGAAGCGGGCCACGGGTAGCAGAGGTGACTCGGGCAAGGTGAGTCCTGACTGCTGGGTTAAAGGAACTGTTCTTTTGGGGGTGTTGTATTGTTGGCAAAGTTGAAAGCATCTCGTTTGTGTTTTTTGCAGATGGTACGCATGCCTTGACGTGGAAATTTCTTGATGACAGAGCGGGGTAGTTGAGCAGCCAAGGTAAGGGAGAGGGAGTTGCGAATCAGACCGGGCAGGCCGCAGTTTCGGGCAGCCTCTCAGCATGCATCTCTCGTTTTTCCAGGTGGTGCATGTAACCTCAGAGGGGTGAAGACGCAGGGCAATGTACAGCCTGAGAACTGAGGTGGTTGTCGGCTGGGTCCGTGTTGAATATCAAAGTATTAGGTGGTTGCTCATTTGGTTCTTTACCTTTTGTTTTGCAGGCACTGCGCGGGCCAGCTTTGGAATGGCATGAGTGTTGTAGGCGAGCTGTGTCTTAGAGAGGAGGAGCGTGGGGCCGGTGCCTTCTTGCGAGGGCTGTGCTAATTCTGTGTGTCTTGCTTTGTCAGGTAGCCTGAGAGATGATGGCTGCAGGGGGTGACCCTGGAAAGAGCAGGTAGGCATAACACTGTGGTGTGTGTGTGTGATGAAGTGGGCTGTTGGGAAAGTACCTGGTGTTGGCTGATGGGTTACTTACTGCCTCTTCTGATTGTGTTGGTGGTGGTTTGGTTTTTTTTGACTGTCTTCACTGCAGATGAGGAAGAGGAACCTGCCGACTGCCAGATGGTCCCAGTTAGCCGATGTCAGGTGTGCGGAGGCTGGATTTGTACCCTTGGCCTTCTGAAAGGTAAGGTGAGGGACATGGGCTGGGGAGCGGCCGGGAGGGAGGGAGGGACAGAGCTGGGAAGTGCTGGTAGTGGTTTTAAAGTAGAGTAGGAGTGCAGGAGCAGTCCTGTGTGGGCAGGGGAAGGGAGCGGGTTGCTTTTCAGCCCGAGACCAGCGTGTGCCGGGCAGGGCAGTTCCGGCCTGTGTCTGTGGCGGTGCGTATTTGCGTAGTGTCTTGCGTGCCTTTGACCTTGTTCGGATCTCGACGCTGTCGTCAGTCTTTGCGCTCGGGGAGCGTGGCGTCCGCTTTGGCAGCAGTCCCTCGGGTCTCGAATGGCCTTGCTCATCGGCACCGTGCCAATTGTGTGCCGCTTTTCTTGCGCTCGGAGATCTGAAGCGTGGATCGGCGTTGGAAGGTGCCCCCCGGTTCTGTTTTGCGGCACTCTTGTGGGCTGCTTTGGCAGCTCCACTCTCTAGCCGTGCGTTGTCTCGGGACGGGAGTTCTTCCCCGTCCCTTGCTGTTCCTAGGTCTCAATGACAGGCTTCTTGCGCGTCCACGATCTCAGTCGTGACGGTACCATCTTGTAATGGGCCATTCCTTTTGCCTCTTCTTCTTCGGGGCCGTCATCAAGGCTCCTGGCTTCGTGGTCTTGGACACCGTAGGTCATCTTGCCGGCTGGCAGCTCCCGTCCGGGAGTCATTCTTCTTGCCGAGAGTTTTCTCTCTCTCTTTGGATCACCTCGTTGCTACGTTTTGTGTGGTGTGCGTGGGTGCGTTTGGCTTGGAGCTGCTCTGCCCAGGGATCTAGAGTAGAGGAGTAGGTGCAACAGCAATAGGAGCGTATGGGAGAGGTGGTCAAATGTCATGGGGTCAAGGTCAAAGGTCCGCATGGTCAGTGCTCAAAGCTCACAGTGCCTAGGGTCAAACTTCATGGGGGTCAGGGGTCAACAGTCACGGGTCAGCTGTCAAAGGGTTAGGATTAGATTGTCAGTTTAGGATTAGAGCTTAGGGTTAGGGTGTCATGTTAGGGTTAGGCTGTTGGTTTAGGGTGTCTGGTTAGGATTACGTTTCCAGGTTAGGGTAAGGGTGTTCTGTTAGGGGTCAGGGGGAGTGTGTCACCCTAGGGTTAATGTGTCGGGTTAGGGTGTGGGGTTGAGCTGTCAGGTGAGGGTCATTAGGGTCAGGGGTTTAGGGAGTTAGGGGTTAGGGTCAGGGTCATTATGGTTAAGGTTAGGGGTTAGGGTTAAAGGTTAGGGCTGTTATGGTGTTGGGTTAGGGTGTTGCCTTAGGGTTATGGCGTTGCTTTAGGGTGTTGCCTTAGGGTTATAGCGTTGCCCTAGGGTTAGGGTGTTGCGTTAGGGTATTGGCATAGGATGTTGCCTTAGGGTTAGCGCATAGCCTTAGGGTGTTGCCTTAGGGTTAGGGCGTCGCCTTATGGTTAGGGCGTCGCCTTGGGTTGTTGACTTATGGTTACGGCCTTGCCTTAGGGTGTGGCCTTAGGGTGTTGAATTAGCGTTAGGGTGTGGCCTTAGGGTGTTGAATTAGTGTTAGGGTGTGGCCTTAGGGTGTTGACTTAGTGTTAGGGCCTTGCCTTAGGGTGTTGACTTAGGGTTAGGGCCTCGCCTTAGGGTGTTGATTTAGGCTTACAGTGTTGGGTTTTGGTGTTGATTTAGGGTTAGGGTGTTGTCTTAGGCTTAGGGCCTTGCCTTAGGGTTAGGGCCGTGCCTTGGGGTGTTGAATTATTGTTAGACTGTCAGGTTACGCTGTTGACTTAGGGTTAGGGCCTTGCCTTAAGGTGTCGCCTGAGGGTTAGGGTCTTGCCTTAGGGTGTTTCATTAGGGTTAGGGCCTTGCCTTAGGGTGTCGCCTTAGGGTGTCGCCTTAGGGTTTGGGCCTTGCCTTAGGCTGTCGCCTTAGGGTTAGGGCCTTGCCTTAGGCTGTCGCCTTAGGGTTAGGGCCTTGCCTTAGGCTGTCGCCTTAGGGTTTGGGCCTTGCCTTAGGCTGTCGCCTTAGGGTTTGGGCCTTGCCTTAGGCTGTCGCCTTAGGGTTTGGGCCTTGCCTTAGGCTGTCGCCTTTGGGTTTGGGCCTTGCCTTAGGCTGTCGCCTTTGGGTTTGGGCCTGGCCTTAGGCTGTCGCCTTAGGGTTTGGGCCTTGCCTTAGGCTGTCGCCTTAAGGTTTGGGCCTTGCCTTAGGCTGTCGCCTTAGGGTTAGGGCCTTGCCTTAGGCTGTCGCCTTAGGGTTAGGGCCTTGCCTTAGGCTGTCGCCTTAGGGTTAGGGCCTTGCCTTAGGCTGTCGCCTTAGGGTTAGGGCCTTGCCTTAGGCTGTCGCCTTAGGGTTAGGGTTTTGACTTAGGGTTAGGCTGTCGCCTTAGGGTTTGGGCCTTGCCTTAGGCTGTCGCCTTAGGGTTTGGGCCTTGCCTTAGGCTGTCGCCTTAGGGTTAGGGCCTTGCCTTAGGCTGTCGCCTTAGGGTTAGGGTTTTGACTTAGGGTTAGGGTGTCGCCTTAGGGTTAGGGCCTTGCCTTAGGCTGTCGCCTTAGGGTTTTGACTTAGGGTTAGGGTGTCGCCTTAGGGTTTTGACTTAGGGTTAGGGTGTCGCCTTAGGGTTTTGACTTAGGGTTAGGGTGTCGCCTTAGGGTTTTGACTTAGCGTTAGGGTGTCGCCTTAGGGTTTTGACTTAGCGTTAGGGTGTCGCCTTAGGGTTTTGACTTAGCGTTAGGGTGTCGCCTTAGGGTTTGGGTTTTGACTTAGGGTTAGGGTGTCGCCTTAGGGTTTGGGCCTTGCCTTAGGGTGTCGCCTTAGGGTTTGGGCCTTGCCTTAGGCTGTCGCCTTAGGGTTAGGGCCTTGCCTTAGGCTGTCGCCTTAGGGTTAGGGCCTTGCCTTAGGCTGTCGCCTTAGGGTTAGGGCCTTGCCTTAGGCTGTCGCCTTAGGGTTAGGGCCTTGCCTTAGGCTGTCGCCTTAGGGTTTTGACTTAGGGTTAGGGTGTAGCCTTAGGGTTAGGGCCTGGCCTTAGGGTGTCGCCTTAGGGTTTGGGCCTGGCCTTAGGGTGTCGCCTTAGGGTTTGGGCCTGGCCTTAGGGTGTCGCCTTAGGGTTTGGGCCTGGCCTTAGGGTGTCGCCTTAGGGTTTGGGCCTTGCCTTAGGGTGTCGCCTTAGGGTTTGGGCCTGGCCTTAGGGTGTCGCCTTAGGGTTTGGGCCTGGCCTTAGGGTGTCGCCTTAGGGTTTGGGCCTGGCCTTAGGGTGTCGCCTTAGGGTTTGGGCCTGGCCTTAGGGTGCCGCCTTAGGGTTTGGGCCTGGCCTTAGGGTGCCGCCTTAGGGTTTGGGCCTGGCCTTCGGGTGCCGCCCTAGGGTTTGGGCCTGGCCTTCGGGTGCCGCCCTAGGGTTTGGGCCTGGCCTTAGGGTGCCGCCCTAGGGTTTGGGCCTGGCCTTAGGGTGCCGCCCTAGGGTTTGGGCCTGGCCTTCGGCTGTCGCCCTAGGGTTTGGGCCTGGCCTTCGGCTGTCGCCCTAGGGTTTGGGCCTGGCCTTCGGCTGTCGCCCTAGGGTTTGGGCCTGGCCTTCGGCTGTCGCCCTAGGGTTTGGGCCTGGCCTTCGGCTGTCGCCCTAGGGTTTGGGCCTGGCCTTCGGCTGTCGCCCTAGGGTTTGGGCCTGGCCTTCGGCTGTCGCCCTAGGGTTTGGGCCTGGCCTTCGGCTGTCGCCCTAGGGTTTGGGCCTGGCCTTAGGCTGTCGCCCTAGGGTTTGGGCCTGGCCTTAGGCTGTCGCCCTAGGGTTTTGACTTAGGGTTAGGGTGTCACCCTAGGGTTTTGACTTAGGGTTAGGGTGTCGCCCTAGGGTTTTGACTTAGGGTTAGGGTGTCGCCCTAGGGTTTTGACTTAGGGTTAGGGTGTCGCCTTAGGGTTAGAGCCTTGCCTTAGGCTGTCGCCTTAGGGTTTTGACTTAGGGTTAGGGTGTCGCCTTAGGGTTAGGGCCTTGCCTTAGGCTGTCGCCTTAGGGTTTTGACTTAGGGTTAGGGTGTCGCCTTAGGGTTAGAGCCTGGCCTTAGGCTGTCGCCTTAGGGTTTTGACTTAGGGTTAGGGTGTCGCCTTAGGGTTTTGACTTAGGGTTAGGGTGTCGCCTTAGGGTTTTGACTTAGGGTTAGGGTGTCGCCTTAGGGTTTTGACTTAGGGTTAGGGTGTCGCCTTAGGGTTTTGACTTAGGGTTAGGGTGTCGCCTTAGGGTTTGGGCCTTGCCTTAGGGTGTCGCCTTAGGGTTTGGGCCTTGCCTTAGGCTGTCGCCTTAGGGTTTGGGCCTTGCCTTAGGCTGTCGCCTTAGGGTTTTGACTTAGGGTTAGGGTGTCGCCTTAGGGTTTTGACTTAGGGTTAGGGTGTCGCCTTAGGGTTTGGGCCTTGCCTTAGGGTGTCGCCTTAGGGTTTGGGCCTTGCCTTAGGGTGTCGCCTTAGGGTTTGGGCCTTGCCTTAGGCTGTCGCCTTTGGGTTTGGGCCTTGCCTTAGGCTGTCGCCTTTGGGTTTGGGCCTTGCCTTAGGCTGTCGCCTTTGGGTTTGGGCCTTGCCTTAGGCTGTCGCCTTTGGGTTTGGGCCTTGCCTTAGGCTGTCGCCTTTGGGTTTGGGCCTTGCCTTAGGCTGTCGCCTTTGGGTTTGGGCCTTGCCTTAGGCTGTCGCCTTAGGGTTTGGGCCTTGCCTTAGGCTGTCGCCTTAGGGTTTGGGCCTTGCCTTAGGCTGTCGCCTTAGGGTTTTGACTTAGGGTTAGGGTGTCGCCTTAGGGTTAGGGCCTTGCCTTAGGCTGTCGCCTTAGGGTTAGGGCCTTGCCTTAGGCTGTCGCCTTAGGGTTTTGACTTAGGGTTAGGGTGTCGCCTTAGGGTTAGGGCCTTGCCTTAGGCTGTCGCCTTAGGGTTTTGACTTAGGGTTAGGGTGTCGCCTTAGGGTTTTGACTTAGGGTTAGGGTGTCGCCTTAGGGTTTTGACTTAGGGTTAGGGTGTCGCCTTAGGGTTTTGACTTAGGGTTAGGGTGTCGCCTTAGGGTTTGGGCCTTGCCTTAGGGTGTCGCCTTAGGGTTTGGGCCTTGCCTTAGGGTGTCGCCTTAGGGTTTGGGCCTTGCCTTAGGGTGTCGCCTTAGGGTTAGGGCCTTGCCTTAGGGTGTCGCATTAGGGTTAGGGCCTTGCCTTAGGCTGTCGCCTTAGGGTTAGGGCCTTGCCTTAGGCTGTCGCCTTAGGGTTTTGACTTAGGGTTAGGGTGTCGCCTTAGGGTTAGGGCCTGGCCTTAGGGTGTCGCCTTAGGGTTTGGGCCTGGCCTTAGGGTGTCGCCTTAGGGTTTGGGCCTGGCCTTAGGGTGTCGCCTTAGGGTTTGGGCCTGGCCTTAGGGTGTCGCCTTAGGGTTTGGGCCTGGCCTTAGGCTGTCGCCTTAGGGTTTGGGCCTGGCCTTAGGCTGTCGCCTTAGGGTTTGGGCCTGGCCTTAGGCTGTCGCCTTAGGGTTTGGGCCTGGCCTTAGGGTGTCGCCTTAGGGTTTGGGCCTGGCCTTAGGCTGTCGCCTTAGGGTTTGGGCCTGGCTTTCGGGTGTCGCCCTAGGGTTTGGGCCTTGCCTTCGGGTGTCGCCCTAGGGTTTGGGCCTTGCCTTAGGGTGTCGCCTTAGGGTTAGGGCCTTGCCTTAGGCTGTCGCCTTAGGGTTAGGGCCTTGCCTTAGGCTGTTGCCTTAGGGTTTTGACTTAGGGTTAGGGTGTCGCCTTAGGGTTAGGGCCTGGCCTTAGGGTGTCGCCTTAGGGTTTGGGCCTGGCCTTAGGGTGTCGCCTTAGGGTTTGGGCCTGGCCTTAGGGTGTCGCCTTAGGGTTTGGGCCTGGCCTTAGGGTGTCGCCTTAGGGTTTGGGCCTGGCCTTAGGGTGTCGCCTTAGGGTTAGGGCTTGGCCTTAGGGTGTCGCCTTAGAGTTTGGGCCTGGCCTTAGGGTGTCGCCTTAGGGTTAGGGCCTTGCCTTAGGGTTAGGGTTAGGCTTAGGGCCTTGCCTTAGGGTGTCGCCTTAGGGTTTGGGCCTTGCCTTAGGCTGTCGCCTTAGGGTTAGGGCCTTGCCTTAGGCTGTCGCCTTAGGGTTAGGGCCTTGCCTTAGGCTGTCGCCTTAGGGTTAGGGCCTTGCCTTAGGCTGTCGCCTTAGGGTTAGGGCCTTGCCTTAGGCTGTCGCCTTTGGGTTTGGGCCTTGCCTTAGGCTGTCGCCTTTGGGTTTGGGCCTGGCCTTAGGCTGTCGCCTTAGGGTTTGGGCCTTGCCTTAGGCTGTCGCCTTAGGGTTTGGGCCTTGCCTTAGGCTGTCGCCTTAGGGTTAGGGCCTTGCCTTAGGCTGTCGCCTTAGGGTTAGGGCCTTGCCTTAGGCTGTCGCCTTAGGGTTAGGGCCTTGCCTTAGGCTGTCGCCTTAGGGTTAGGGCCTTGCCTTAGGCTGTCGCCTTAGGGTTAGGGTTTTGACTTAGGGTTAGGCTGTCGCCTTAGGGTTTGGGCCTTGCCTTAGGCTGTCGCCTTAGGGTTAGGGCCTTGCCTTAGGCTGTCGCCTTAGGGTTAGGGTTTTGACTTAGGGTTAGGGTGTCGCCTTAGGGTTAGGGCCTTGCCTTAGGCTGTCGCCTTAGGGTTTTGACTTAGGGTTAGGGTGTCGCCTTAGGGTTTTGACTTAGGGTTAGGGTGTCGCCTTAGGGTTTTGACTTAGGGTTAGGGTGTCGCCTTAGGGTTTTGACTTAGGGTTAGGGTGTCGCCTTAGGGTTTTGACTTAGGGTTAGGGTGTCGCCTTAGGGTTTTGACTTAGCGTTAGGGTGTCGCCTTAGGGTTTTGACTTAGCGTTAGGGTGTCGCCTTAGGGTTTTGACTTAGCGTTAGGGTGTCGCCTTAGGGTTTGGGTTTTGACTTAGGGTTAGGGTGTCGCCTTAGGGTTTGGGCCTTGCCTTAGGGTGTCGCATTAGGGTTTGGGCCTTGCCTTAGGGTGTCGCCTTAGGGGTAGGGCCTTGCCTTAGGCTGTCGCCTTAGGGGTAGGGCCTTGCCTTAGGCTGTCGCCTTAGGGTTAGGGCCTTGCCTTAGGCTGTCGCCTTAGGGTTAGGGCCTTGCCTTAGGCTGTCGCCTTAGGGTTAGGGCCTTGCCTTAGGCTGTCGCCTTAGGGTTTTGACTTAGGGTTAGGGTGTCGCCTTAGGGTTAGGGCCTGGCCTTAGGGTGTCGCCTTAGGGTTTGGGCCTGGCCTTAGGGTGTCGCCTTAGGGTTTGGGCCTGGCCTTAGGGTGTCGCCTTAGGGTTTGGGCCTGGCCTTAGGGTGTCGCCTTAGGGTTTGGGCCTGGCCTTAGGGTGTCGCCTTAGGGTTTGGGCCTGGCCTTAGGCTGTCGCCTTAGGGTTTGGGCCTGGCCTTAGGGTGTCGCCTTAGGGTTTGGGCCTGGCCTTAGGGTGTCGCCTTAGGGTTTGGGCCTGGCCTTAGGGTGTCGCCTTAGGGTTTGGGCCTGGCCTTAGGGTGTCGCCTTAGGGTTTGGGCCTGGCCTTCGGGTGCCGCCTTAGGGTTTGGGCCTGGCCTTCGGGTGCCGCCTTAGGGTTTGGGCCTGGCCTTAGGGTGCCGCCCTAGGGTTTGGGCCTGGCCTTCGGCTGCCGCCCTAGGGTTTGGGCCTGGCCTTCGGCTGTCGCCCTAGGGTTTGGGCCTGGCCTTCGGCTGTCGCCCTAGGGTTTGGGCCTGGCCTTCGGCTGTCGCCCTAGGGTTTGGGCCTGGCCTTCGGCTGTCGCCCTAGGGTTTGGGCCTGGCCTTCGGCTGTCGCCCTAGGGTTTGGGCCTGGCCTTCGGCTGTCGCCCTAGGGTTTGGGCCTGGCCTTCGGCTGTCGCCCTAGGGTTTGGGCCTGGCCTTAGGCTGTCGCCCTAGGGTTTGGGCCTGGCCTTAGGCTGTCGCCCTAGGGTTTTGACTTAGGGTTAGGGTGTCGCCTTAGGGTTAGAGCCTTGCCTTAGGCTGTCGCCTTAGGGTTTTGACTTAGGGTTAGGGTGTCGCCTTAGGGTTAGGGCCTTGCCTTAGGCTGTCGCCTTAGGGTTTTGACTTAGGGTTAGGGTGTCGCCTTAGGGTTAGAGCCTGGCCTTAGGCTGTCGCCTTAGGGTTTTGACTTAGGGTTAGGGTGTCGCCTTAGGGTTTTGACTTAGGGTTAGGGTGTCGCCTTAGGGTTTTGACTTAGGGTTAGGGTGTCGCCTTAGGGTTTTGACTTAGGGTTAGGGTGTCGCCTTAGGGTTTTGACTTAGGGTTAGGGTGTCGCCTTAGGGTTTGGGCCTTGCCTTAGGGTGTCGCCTTAGGGTTTGGGCCTTGCCTTAGGCTGTCGCCTTAGGGTTTGGGCCTTGCCTTAGGCTGTCGCCTTAGGGTTTTGACTTAGGGTTAGGGTGTCGCCTTAGGGTTTTGACTTAGGGTTAGGGTGTCGCCTTAGGGTTTGGGCCTTGCCTTAGGGTGTCGCCTTAGGGTTTGGGCCTTGCCTTAGGGTGTCGCCTTTGGGTTTGGGCCTTGCCTTAGGGTGTCGCCTTTGGGTTTGGGCCTTGCCTTAGGTTGTTGCCTTTGGGTTTGGGCCTTGCCTTAGGCTGTCGCCTTTGGGTTTGGGCCTTGCCTTAGGCTGTCGCCTTAGGGTTTGGGCCTTGCCTTAGGCTGTCGCCTTAGGGTTTGGGCCTTGCCTTAGGCTGTCGCCTTAGGGTTTGGGCCTTGCCTTAGGCTGTCGCCTTAGGGTTTTGAGTTAGGGTTAGGGTGTCGCCTTAGGGTTTTGAGTTAGGGTTAGGGTGTCGCCTTAGGGTTAGGGCCTTGCCTTAGGCTGTCGCCTTAGGGTTTT